>NC_136065.1:225111456-225711456 GCF_964261635.1 Lissotriton helveticus
CCTACATCTGCGCACGCGTCAGGGACCAGTCCTCCGCATTCATCGCGCATGTGCTAAATTAGTGTTTGCTACGAGCATGCGCCCTCCAATCATGATTTGGTGGATTACCGACGGGCGTTTTGCTCGTTAAATACTTGATTGTAGTAAATTAACCAATCAGTACGCATATAAAAAGGGCGCGCTTCCTGCCTGTCCGCTACCTCCACTCCCACTCGGAAGCTGGTTTGAGGTACCGACGGACAGGTAGGTTTGCGCTATACTACTCCCCCTTCCTTTGTTTGAATCCTGGTATTTGCTCTACATACTCTTTTGAGCTTCTAGATAGCATTAGTTTAAAGCAGAGTTTTGAGCTAAATACTTCAATATGTATTTGACCTAATCTGTCCCCACCATGTTTGGAGTAGAGGGGCAACCATTTTCTTCGGAGACAACTGATACTTGTTTAATAAAGGAAACCATCTTAATATAGCTATACTTTACTTAGTAGTTTTTCACTGGGTAAATGCATAAGTTATAGCTATTTTCCTATCCTAACAGAGCGGGGCCTCATTTTTCCCGAGCGGGTGCCGGGTGAGGTGAGGATACTTCCCACACAATGATGGGTAAGTACATTTCTACAATTTGAGCATTACTTGTGCCATCTCTGGATTCAGGAGGACATATAACCTCTTGTAACAGCAGGGAGATATTTTTTTCTTCTTGCTTTTTCATGTGTCAGCTGTTTTGTTTCATTGTGTTATGTGTGGATACTGAGGATACAATATTTTGACACTACATTTGTTGTTTGCACTATTCTCTTTTTTCACAGGAAATGGATGATTCAATTTAAGTGCCCTCCAGTTAACATTGGGGCTCCAAGTTCCTGGTAGGAATATTTTTAATGGCTTAAATTGCCATTTCATAAATTAGCAGTTGCTTTTACGATATCACGGTCCTGACGAAAGCTGGATACTACATCCTTGACAGCTGAAACATGTTGACCACACTGCCCTGCGCTGCATTATAGTTATATTTTCGGACTATATAGCGCTCCTTTTTAATCATAGCACTTGAATAGTGCCTAATAAACATATTTTCTATTCTCGTAGTTATTCTTATACATTTTTTCACAATTATTTTTCACTGAGCACTGCACACTAATCAGCACCATCTTGAAATACACTGTGGCTAGAAGGTCATCAGGTTTTCCTATCTCTGCACCATCAGCAGATGGGTTGGGTGAGATTTGGAATATACCATCTGTATCCCACATGACGATTCTCCGCCATACCTGGTGGGCTGATGGGAATTTTTACAGCCAAGTGTAATTTCATTTCCACACAATCATCTTTTTTCAAAACAGCACACATCCTCTGTTTGACTATATGCCTCCTTTTTGTATTTGTGTGTATTGGCTCTCGGCAGCCAGACGTGTAACAGCGCTACAAGAGAGCCGAATTGTGCCATGTTTGAGCAGACATGGCATTTTTCTACTCTCTCCCTCCGACACAATGAAGGAACTTAACTTTCTGTGTTGCTCCAAAGTTTAATAAATCTACCCCAATATTTGGACCATGAACCTGCAAATTTTTGGCATCAACAAACCTGTCTGAGAGGGGTCACAGTTTACTCGTGTGGGAATACAGAAGAGCTTCAGCAACCATACCTGACATAAACTTTCCCAACCAAGAGTTCACATATATTGGGGTTTGACCTATCCAACCTGGAAGACCCGAGGAAATATTCTTCCCACAAATCCTCAGGCACACTACTAGCTTGTTTTCCCCAGTTTTTAACCATGCCAAATGGACCCGTGACTAAATACTGATTTGAGCATTGCCTAGGCAACTTTATAGATAGCCTCATATAAATCCCACAACCTTTTTCCTTAAAAAACGCTCCATTGTAAGGAAGGAGGTGGCAGCATGCCCCAACCCTCAGAGAGTCGGGAAGAACTCGATGATGAAGCATGTCACTGGATAGCATTCAGTGAGTGAGAGTTCCTTTAAGATAAAGGTGTCATAAGCCACCCACCTGGTTCCCAGAGGTACCCAATGGGGCGGTGACACTATTTCCGGAATCCTCCACAGACTTGCCCCCGGTTTACAGGAGGTGACACTGCTCCTGTGGTAAAACCCAGGGGGAAGGGGGTTGGGATGGAGAGAGCGTGTAGAGGCAGTACTGCAGCAGTCATTCACACCAGTATGATAAATGGTACCGGCAGATATAGTACCTATAAACAAACAAATAATAAGGCTTTAGTAAAGTATTAATTCTAATTCTTAAGGTATTACCTCACAAAAGCTTTTCAGATCTCAATCAACCTTTAGTTGTGTTGTTGTTTTGTTTTAATTTAGATGAACCGTAGAGGCTCCTTTATTAAAACTTTCAAAACTGTAGTGAGTATAACTTCAGCATCAAACCCACAAGCAAATTTGGACAGGGTTAGCTTCACCCAAGTCCTCTCTGGCAGAGCCCTACCAACACTATGTACAAGTTGAACAATAACACTGGTTACCTTTGTTTGCAGGACAATGTTGCAACTGAGCTCAGCGCATAGCAAAATCAAATCTGTTAATGCGTCTCTCCTTTTCTTCTTTTTTCCATCCAGGTACAAAACTAATGCAGGACTTTCTTTGCGGTGAGGTTGAAGTGGGAAGATCCACGGAACTGGCAAGACAGAGTCCTGGAAGCCTGTAAACAGGTAAGTGACAAGCGAAGAGGCGAAGGGGAGGAATGTAGATGGTCTTTAAATAACACTGCTTCAGAACGTTCATTAAGGTCACATTATAATTGGTTGTAATAAGGAACAGGTGCAGATAATTAACTTGATGAGGCTGCCTTCTAAAAGGTGCTTTGGAATGTTCACAAAGGTCATGTTCTTAATGCTTATATCAAGGAACAGGTAAAGACGATTAGGTAGATGAGGCTTTCTTCTAAAAGGTGTTTTAGAATGTTCAGAAATGTCAGATTCTAATTGCTTATAAGAAGAAACAGGTGCAGGGGATTAATTTGATGCGGGCTATCTTCGGGAAGGTTCACGTTGAGGTCATCTATGCCGGTTGCTTGATGCTTATTCTGATGGAATTTCTGGATATTTCCGTGGCGCCTAAAACCTGACCTTGCGTATGCATGGTAAAACATTTGCATAAGCTATTAAACCTTTTCAAACAAACTGGGGAACACCAGCTGCATCTAACAGTTACCAACAACATGTAATATGGTCAAAAGTCAAGGTACAGGACGTTTGTTCATTCATAAGTGTTTGAAGGAATGATATGCGTCATGCTGGTATATTGTGATAGTCAAGAGAGGTGAGCTGTGGCAGAAATCCTGACAAAAGGTCTATCCCCTGTATCCAGTGGGCTCACCCTAGATGACTCTAGGTTCACTCTCTCTTGATTTTGACACTGTATACTGTCATGCCCCCCCAAATAGGACAGGAGCCGGGGAGTAATCTTTGACGCTTCTTTATTCTTTCATGCCCTACTCGTAACTGCGCCTCGGTCTTGTGTCCCTCCCATTCCTGTTCCTGGTTCCCGGCTCCGCCCCCCAACCACTAGACTGCATCACGACGTGACATCTCCCCCCTTTTTAACAAACGAAGTTGATTCCCGAACTTCTATAGTACCTTGATCAGCTGCACAGGGCGGCGACCCGCCTGTTTGAGTCATGAGACACGTCTCCATCACAAACTCAAACTCGGTCTGTTTCTCAGGTGTCAGCAGGGTGCAGTCTGTTGGGGACACTTCATTGTGTCTTTCCGGCTGCCTTGACAGGAGTGTCACTTCTTGTGATGTGGCTGTCGATGGCTCCACTAGATGTCGGCTGTCCGTATTCTTTTGTAGTTCTTGTTTGAGCGGCAATTGATCACTTGCACGTGTGTCCGTTGTTTTAGTTTTCTTCCGAGCGCCTGCATGCCCTTCTATTTCTCGTTGTCTTATTCGGTCAGAGGCAACACTGTCCTCCTGTCCTTGGACAGGCATGCCAGACAACACAGGTGCGCGCTTCCCTTCTAACTGATGATGATGACCTCTCTTTCCCAAAGTGTTGGCCCCTCTGGGTAGGGTGACTGGGTGGTCCCTTTCCGCCCAGCGGGTGCAGTCACCTGCATCTGTGCTTTTTCTGTGCCCTTTTTGCGTAAGTCTTGCTGACCCCTTCAATGGTGACGGTATATTCTTCACATCATGGTGTTCCTGGGGCTGACATGGCATGTTGCCTTGTGGGGAGTTCAGACATTGCAGGTTGTTGGCCTGAGGTGTGTTGCTTTGGACAGGGAGGATGGCCTTTGCTTCCACTGTGTTTTCAAGTGGTGGACACCGTGACCGTTGTCGGTACCAGGACTCTATTGACTTAAGTGATCGTCCGGATATGCTTTCTGAGTCGGTCGACGACGCACTCCTGGAGTCGACGCTATCGAGGAAACACTCCTCTGGGTGCATCTTTTGAAATGTCTTTTGTGTTGTTGGTATGACGGGGTTGTTTGCTAGCCACGTATTTGCTTCCTTGGTTTGGTCTTGGAGTATTTGACTCTTCTCTGTTTTCTCCAGATCACAAATGGCTTGAGCGTATGCATCTTGAGTTGTTCGAGTGTATGTGTGTATCGGTTTTTGGGGATGGCGTGGCTTGTCCCCTCGCCGGTGTTTGGTCCTTTCCTCATAACCGTTGAGTCGACTGTCGTCGGTCTCTTCTGTGTGGTCTGTGTCTCTGCTTGATGGTTCTCCGGAGTAGTATGTTAGTTTCCGAATATAACGTGACTTGTCTCCTCGCCGGTGTTTGTAGTTTTCGTTATGACCATTGAGTAGACTGTCTTCGGCCTCCTCTGTGTGGTCTGTGTCACTGCTTGATATGTCTCCAGAGTAGTGTGTTGAGTGGCTTCTCGGCGTTATGTCAACCTGGTTGTCACGATTCCTGGTTGTCCCAGTCTTTCGTACACCCTTATCCATTGTCCTTTGTGTTGGTGACTCAGGGAGTTCCCTGTCACTTTGTCTTTCATGGTATCTTACTTCAAGTCCGCCTTCGCCCTCCCTCTCTCGGGTTTTGTGTGATTCCTGGGCTTTCCTCGCGGACATGGGGAATGTCTCCTTTCTTCTCTTTTTGTTTCCTGCTTCCTTGTCACTTTGTCTCTCATAGTATCCTGCCTCTAGTCCGCTTTCGCCCTCCCTCTCTCGGGTTTTGTTTGACTCCTGAGCTTTCCTCGCGGACATGGGGAATGTCTCCTGTCTTCTCTTTTTGTTTCCTGCTTCCCTGTCACTTTGTCTCTCATGGTATCGTGCCTCTAGTCCGCTTTCGCCCTCCCTCTCTCGGGTTTTGTTTGACTTCTGGGCTTTCCTCGCGGACATGGGGAATGTCTCCTTTCTTCTCTTTTTGTCTCCAGCATCCTGGTGGAATTCTTCGGACACTTTCCTCGCTGTGACCCGCTCTCCAATTTCGGCTCTCCTGATGATCTCTTTTAGCGAGAACCGCCCTTGAATGATCTTGCGCTTGGTGTCGGGTTTTGAACAGCCTTCAATCACCCGCAGTCGGATTGCATCTTCATTTGTGAAGGTGTCGAAGTGGCAACCTTTCACTAGACGTTGCAGCCGGGTAATAAAGCTTGGTAAGGATTCTAATGGTTCCTGGCGTGCTGCGTTGAAAGCAATGCGTTCATGATCCACGTCTTCCTTCGCGTAGAAGTGAGCGAGCAGCGTCTCTCTGAGTCCCCTATATGTCTCTGTGTCTTTTGCCAAAATTGTTTTGATTAAACGTCGGCCTTCGTGACCCACCAGCTGAAGCAGTAGTAGTCGACGTCTGCTATCCCTCCACTCACCGATCGTTGCGAGGAATTCGTCCAATGACTCCAGCCACTTTGACCATTCAGGACCTAAACGGTGAGCGCTGGTTTGTGTCACTGGAGGAGGTACTCCAATGCAGGGATTGGGTTTGTGCGTGTCTTTCCTCACAGGCATGATGATGTAGTACGCAAGCTTCAGGTAGACGGACTTGATTTCTTGAGATTAGCTTGGTCGCCACTCAGCCGTTGGCGGTCTGATTCTTTGTTCGTGGTTGTTGCGTTCACCAGGGCTCGTTCTCTTGTGTTTGCCAATGCATGTTGTGGTTTCCTCTAGTCTTCACCGCTGTGTGTTTCCTGCGGTCACTTGTGCTTGTTCCCTTATTCTATCTCTGGTTGACGCATGAACGAGGCTCCAATGGGATTGTTGGCCATTGTGGGCACGTTAGCTGGAGGAGCTGGGCCTCCTGTACTTGCTGGGCCTGATATGTCGTTCCCTCCGGATGAGCTGTCAGGGTTTGTATCGGACATCTGCAACTGACTGACCCTGGATATCTGGATGGGAAATCGTCCAGGCTCTATTATATTGTTGCTGGCTTCACAACGGTCTTTTCTTTATGTTAGGAGGCTTTTCTTTGCTTTAACTGCGTGTTGCCCGCCTTTTTCTTTCAGCAAAGTCCTTGGAAATGAGTGGCGCCTGACCTTAAGATGGCCGCCATCAAGGGTGCGTGGATTGGTTTAAGCGCTGGCGCCTGACCCCAAAATGGCCGCCACGCGGGACATCGTGTCTCATTTGTTCTTCCCTTGCACCTGCTGCTATCTATGTTTGAACGCACGAGGAAGGTTGCGGGGTTTGGACTCACCCTCGCTCCTCGCTCTGTGTTCGTTTCTGGCCCCTCGCTCCTCGCCTCGTGTCTGGGACCGGGCGCTGTTCTCCAGCGCTACGCAGAGCCGATCGCTCGCGTCTGGGGACACGTGGTGGCAGCGTTCTGGCACACGCGCCCTTCTTTCAGCAGGCAGGCAGCGTTTGAAGGCACACGGGGTGGCGCTCTGGCACACGCTCTCCGGCTTCTCGGCGGACCGCTGGCTGCAGCCTGATCTTGCCTCCCCACTTCCCTCCAAGGACCCCTCGTGTTAGCACGCAGTTTCTTTACTGGGGTGAGTGGCGGCTTTCAGCATCTTTCGATTTTCGCGCTCTTTCCGAGCATCGCATCGGGACCCCTGCAGGCTCTCGGGTGTCGGGCCACCCTCCGGGGACACACGGGTCGGCGGGCAATACCTCCGCTATGTTAATCAGGATGTCAGGGCACGGGCAGTAACTTCTTTGAAACAGCGCTGATTCTCGCGCTTTGGCAGCATTCAGGCACAGCGTGTGGAGCATTCCGTTTCGCGCTCCTTACGTGCTGCGCTGACACGGGCTGCAGGCTCTCTGTTTTCCTGGCCGTCCATGGGCGGCAGGGGTCTTGGGCAATGTGGGCTTCAGTTGTCATCCCACCCTCGTCGCCATTGTCATGCCCCCCCAAATAGGACAGGAGCCGGGGAGTAATCTTCGACGCTTCTTTATTCTTTCATGCCCTACTCGTAACTGCGCCTCGGTCTTGTGTCCCTCCCATTCCTGTTCCTGGTTCCCGGCTCCGCCCCCCAACCACTAGACTGCATCACGACGTGACATATACGAGGAGGGTGAGTCACGACCTCTGTTTCCCTATTCTGTCCCTCTCTTTTTACATAAACTATCAGGGAATGGCACAAATACTGTGAAATCTCACAAGCTAGCAATGGTAAGAGTCCCATGCTTTCTGCAAAAATTAAAATTTTATGTGTTTCAATAGCGCTTAAATTAAACATCTCTTTTTTCAATGGGCTTTGTTTCTCAAGCCAGTTCTGCATCTTGTATGATTAAGAACAGCTTTGCTTTTACAACAAGCTCAACCTCCAATAGATAAAAGCCTGTCCTTCAAAAAAAATTGAGGTTGCTGGGTTAATTAATTTGCCAGCTGAAAAGGAGGCAGTAAAGTACAACTTAGTTATATAACTATCATTAAACAAAGGACAGTACTCCTTCTCCCAACAGCAAGCATGTTTTTTTTAATTTGCTTGACAGTATTTTCTAAGGTATTTTTTTAATCTTTTATGTGTTTTTTTAATACATACAACCCAAATCAATATTTACCTTCTTTATGCCCATCATAGCTTGTGAAAATCAGAAGAAGCCTGCCAAGGAAAATAACTATGCTTCTACAGAGCAGGGTTGGACAGAATGCAGTTGTATATTGAGGAAAAGCCCTATTCCTAAGACAAGCTGAACTTGAATTAAAAAAAAGTCCAACCCCCCCAAAAACAGGCCAAGTAATATAGTTAATCTCTCACTAATGCTAAAAATATCGGATTGCTATCTTAATCCTATTATAAATCATGCACATGGCTCCTTAAAAACCA
This sequence comes from Lissotriton helveticus, assembly GCF_964261635.1. NCBI lineage: Eukaryota > Metazoa > Chordata > Amphibia > Caudata > Salamandridae > Lissotriton > Lissotriton helveticus. Next base: position 225,119,645 of record NC_136065.1, read on the forward strand.
CTATCTCTGCACAATTGGAGCGTCTACTCTCACTTCACCAAACCCTTCCTGCCCCCTCCTCAATTATCTCCTCCGAGTGCCTCCCATCTCGTGACAAGCGGACTTACTTTTAAAAATGTACACTCTGGCTGCCGATCCTCAATGGGGTGCGTGAGCAGCCCTTATTAGGTCTCGGCCTGCGAGGCTGCGCTTGCGCAGTCTCGCCGGCGAGATCTTATGTCTCTTAGTGTGGGGCTTGAACCCGCCCCTGTTCTCCATTGGCAGGCTTCCTAAACGGAGGCCAGCCATTGGAGAAGAGGGGTGTCTGTCAGTTTAAGCCCCGTCATTTTGGAATTCGGGGGCGTGTTTTTTCATGTTCTTTCTCTCCTCTTCCCAGGGGCTGGAATTTTACATTCCAGCAATGGGAAGAATAGAGAAAGAAAAACACGCCCCGAATCCAAAAATAACTGTGCGTTTCTCCGAGGCATTTCTTCTTGACCTCGGAGAAAGATGGTTGGTGTTGTGGCGGATCCGCTTTCCTGCCGGAGCTACCGAGGGTAAGTGCTTGTGCTCGATTTTCTTGCCTCTGTTCCCTGCTTGTCAGTGTTTTTTCTTGCCTCTGTTCCCTGCTTCTGATCGTTTTTTTCTTGCCTCTGTTCCCTCGTTGTGATTGCCTTTCTGCCCTCTGTTCCCTCATTTTTCTGCCCTCTGTTCCCTCGTTTTTCTGCCCTCTGTTCCCTTGTTTTTCTGCCCTCTGTTCCCTCGTTTTTCTGCCCTCTGTTCCCTCATTTTTCTGTGCGGCGATCACCCCCGCAGGAGCAGCACTTTCCCTTTGACCCGCTCCCTCCCTTCCGCTCCGTGGCAGCCCATTGCCCTCCCTCCCTCCCTCTCCCACTCCTCAGGCCGGCCGTCATGTTACTGGAGTTTCCCTTTGACCCGCTCCCTCCCTCCCGCTCCGTGGCAGCCCATCTCCCTCCCTCCCTCTCCCGCTCCTCAGGCCGGCCGCCATGTTACTGGGGTTTCCCTTTGACCCGCTCCCTCCCTCCCGCTCCGTGGCAGCCCATCTCCCTCCCTCCCTCTCCCGCTCCTCAGGCCGGCCGCCATGTTACTGGGGTTTCCCTTTGACCCGCTCCATTGCAGCCCATCTCCCTCCCTCCCTCCGTCTCCCACTCCTCAGGCCGGCCGCAATTTACTGGCCAATGCCAATAACTCCAAATTTCAAACATGCTAGACTGATTGCATTGCAAAGGGCTTGTTTTGATTTTGCTTATCTGGACATCTATTGTTGGTATAATGTTATAGTGTCATTAAACGCAAGACAGGAATAGCATAATCTTTGGGCTAAAGAATGAAACTATTTTCTTATAAGGGATGCCCACTACTCCTGAGACGCTATGTATGAAAACCTTCCTTTTAGTGCTGAGCCGGCGACCTTCATTGAAAACCAGGACGTGCATAATTTATAATGAAGCCTTCATAAATTAAACTCTTGCAAACACGACTGGAGTATGCCTTAGCCCTAATGATCAATCGACTCTGTCCACAGTATCATATCACATGTATGCACCTTCTTCACAAGGCAATGTCAATGGGTTGTTTACTTATTAGCCTAGCTCTCTTTTACATTTTTAGTCGGCAGAGGAAGAACTCCCCGTTCCAAAATGGCCACCAAGCCTATGCAGAGCATTATAAAAGCTAAACCAATTCAAAGACGTCCTTTGTTTTTGTTGCTAATGTTTCGTCGTGCATCACTTCTTTTGCTTCAGGTTGCCTGTCCATGTAGTGGTCGGGTCCACAGAGATTGAGAGATGTTTAATCGCTCTTTGTCTCTTTGCAGAAAATCCCTGCAAACTCCTCTATTACCGACTTTTAGAAAACCCGCAGCCCAGCAGTTGAAAGTCTTGTCTGCAGGAGCTACATGAACAGCGTGTGCGGGTGGCCTCCGTTTGGCTTAATTGCGCCCCACACCTGTCATGGTCACTTCGCTGCAGATATTTTACCTTGCCTTCAGAAGCAGGAGTCGATGGCTCGTCTGACCAAAAGCAGCCTTCAGAAGCCCCTGATGAAGGAAAGCTAGGGAGCGACGAAGCAGGTACAGCTTAAGTACAGTGTCAACGTGTGCGTTGAAGCTTTCCAAACTTTAGTCAAAACTATGTGGAAGTAAGGGCCATACCGTGTATACGTAGATTATACACAGCCCTACGGAGAGATTGATGGCCATATTCACACTCATCATATTGCGTAAGACACAGAGTTCTGGTATTCACCTTGCATGCGACACGAACTCCTGGGTTTATCCACGCCTAACATGGCCGACCCTTTATCTCATTTATCGGCCGCACGTTCTAGTCAATAAAATCAATGGTGTATTTAGGTTGTATCCCGAAGATGGGATGGACAGAGCAGCTCAGAAAGTACATTGCAGATACTTATGTATAAGTGTCTATGTGTGTGTGTGGGGCTCTCTGTGTGTGTGGGGGGCTCTGTGTGTGTGTGGGACTCTGTGTGTATGTGGCTCTGTGTGTGTTGGGCTCTGTGTGTGTTGGGCTCTGTCTGTCTGTGTGTGTGGCTCTCTCTGTCTGTGTGTGGGGCTCTGTCTGTCTGTGTGTGTGGCTGTCTGTCTGTGTGTGGGGCTGTCTGTCTGTGTGTGTGGCTCTGTCTGTCTGTGTGTGTGTGGCTCTGTCTGTCTGTGTGTGTGTGGCTCTGTCTGTCTGTCTGTGTGTGTGTGGCTCTGTCTGTGTGTGTGGCTCTGTGTGTGTGGCTCTGTGTGTGTGTGTGGCTCTGTATGTGTGTGTGGCTCTGTGTGTGTGTGGCTCTGTGTGTGTGTGGCTCTGTGTGGGTAGCTTTTTTTGTAGGTGGCTCTGTGTGTGTGGGTGGCTCTGTGTGTGTAGGTGGCTCTGTGTGGGTGGCTCTGTGTGTGGGTGGCTTTATGTGAATGTCTGTGGGGGTGGCTCTGTATGTGTGTGTGGGTGGCTTTGTGTGTGTGGCTCTGTGTGGGTGCAAATGCAATAGGTCTCGCATTTGTGAGCGATTAAGCTATTGGCACTGTAAATGACAATGCCATTTATTTATGTTTTAAAAACCAAAACATAAACAAAAATAATGTCATGAGCAATGCCAATAGCTCTAACTTCAACAATGCCGAGACCATTGCATTGTCAATGCTTGTTCATTCAAGTGCTCTTCTGCAGGCAGCTTGGCTACCAAGGAGCTCAGAGTTGATGATGATGAGGTGAGGCAACACTGATTGAGACCCCATGCTGAGGAGATGTTAGCCTCAATTCTGGCCGATTCTGGTGGCGAGGCCTGGCTGGCAATGATGTGGAGCTAAACTCAGGTGGCTAGGTAAGGCTGAGGACAGGTAAGACATGATGGCTATGCTGGGCTAAGAAGGAAAGCCAGCAACCTATGCTTACAGATCAAGCATGAGGGTGATAAAAAAAATATCAGGAGAATGTATTTTCCCCATTGACTTATACTGAAAAAGAGGACATCTGCTAAGTCAGGTCTATTGGTATTTATGGTGACAGAAAATCATGATTTCATTTTTTCAGTTTAATAACATAGCGCAAACAAAAACAGATTTCTAAACTCTGTTTTGGTTTGCACTGTGTAAACTACCCAAAAAAAGTTGCAGCCTGTCACATGCTCGAATATCCTTCTCCAAGAATTAAGGACAAAACGCTAACCTTTGATGTCAGAGGTAATTTTTGGAGGAGGAGATTGTAGTGTGCTTGACAGGCATCAGCATTTTAATTTTGTCCATTTTACAAAACTCCAAATCATATTTCTGCATGCAGAAAACGGGAGGTTGGGACACTAGCCTTGAAATCGGTAGTCTCCTGCCTGAATCAGGAGGGTTTGCATGTATGCCTGTGTCACCTTTTTAATAGCCTCTTCCTCTGTTGCTCCACAAGTGAGTGTTGTCACTGAGTAAGATGAGGGGGCGGGGGTGCAGGTGAGCAGATGAGACCCTAATTTAGAGTACATGCTCCTTTGATGCCTTTCAAAGTGAAGTCCAGTTTCACATTACAATAACCAGCTGTCAGTTCAAACCCACCCTAGAGTGTTGGCAAAGAAGCTTCAGGAGGATTAATCTCTGGGTAGGGATTCAGGCCTTTCACCTCAGGTTCTATGATGGAACCACGCATGCCATTACCACGCAGGCCTTTACACACCATCATTGAAACACATGCGTCTTTGCTACACATGCATTTACTATGCATGCCTTTACACCCTCAAACAGGCAGAATAATGGCTGACTCTGTGACTGCTGCTGTTTTCCTCAGGTGTCACGTGGAAAGGTCTGGTTGGGTGCAAGCAACCCACGAGCTGTACTTTGAGGACCACTGCTCTAGACCGATACATTTCTCTGTCCACAATCCTGCGCTAGCCTCACCCCTTCCTGACCCTGGGTGCCAGTTCCTTCTTTAAGCTTTGTGTCAAGGAGATAATTGTTCGCCTACCTTGGGCGGCTGCCCAGGGCCAAGAAAATGGATCAGCACTTCAAATGGTGAGTAAAAGATGTCTCAAAATTGGTATTGGTTCATAACCTGCATAATCTGTTTTTTTTGTTTGTTGTGAGTGCTTGTAGTGCCTTCGGAGATGCCGTGGCCATGGGTTTGGGGGGAGGAGAAAGAGTAGGAACTCTGACCTGGTTCACTTATTAAAACTGGTCCAGCAGAAACTGGGGGATGAGGGTGGAACTGTGGAACCATCCTTGGATACTGACCCCGAAAAGGATGTTGACACCATGGAATGCTCTAGGTGCTCTAATGGTCCCCCGATGCAGGCTGTGCAGGGCGGTTGTAGCCTGGGTCAGATTCTCGATAGGAAGGAGTCCGCTGGTCGAACGGCGCAACCTGCAACACAACTCACCACAGTTCCAGGCAATACCCCAATACCCATCCTTGTGGCACTTACCACCTTAGACGCCCATTCCCCCCTTGCCAGTACATGTAACAGTTACCATATTAGACTCACCACTAATCATAGGGTCAAAGCGCCGTCTACACCAAAGGAAGGACAGCCTGTAGGCGAAGGCACCAAAAAACGCTCTGGTCCCTTCTTCTTTATTGTCTTAATGAACGTCAGACGTCCATTAAGATACCAGTAACCTTTTAAATTTGCTGTATTCGTCACTTTACTGTCACTTTTAAAACATTGGTTATGGTAATTTCACCTAGGGATACTTATCACTTATTTTGAGAAAAAACACTTATCATTGAAACATTGCACGCCGTTGTATATATATGTAAATGTTGATGTTTTGTTCAAAAAGAAAAGAATAAATAACACGGCCGAACTGAGTGCTTGCTAAAATTGAATCAGACTACATAATTGTTAAGAATCTTTTATAACTTTCAAACAGATTAATATTGTTCTACAATTCGAACTTTTTTCTTCGATATATCTCTACACGGAAACTGTCTGTGACAATAGAAGATTGTCCCTATGAATGAGTTCCAGCTTGGACAATCGCATTTTAAGATGCAATGATTTACTAATTGTTGGGGCACGTGTGGTTATCCTCCGTTTAGGACTTGAGACAGCAAGAACTATTCTTAGAGGGTATTTAACATTTCAATGATGAATTCTATAGATCTTGTTGTGACATTCCACATAACTCAAGAGGCATTGTATTTTAGATAGAAAAAGATTTGTGTATGCCAATTTGTCTATTATGATTACATAAATACTTTATTTCAGCATACATGAAATAAACGTTTCCACATCATCAATATCCATACAATAAAACAGCTTACAGCTTGAGACCAATTGAGACCAGGGTTTTTTAGAGTGAGGGAAATACTAGGCGCACTGCTCACGCTAGTAGAAGTAGTAATAATAGGTAAGGGTGCATGCAGGTGAGGGGACAAAAGGCCCTAAACCCCTCCAAGAGTGTGTGCCAAGACACACATCGTACACAAAAAGCAGAACCTGTTGCACACCAGTTAAAGAGAGTACAGAAAATGATGCCTCAATGGACATTTAAAAGTTCAAGTTTCCACATTTGAAGACAAAGGAGGACGATGGGTAATATGACTCCTCTTTTATTGCTATGGATGGCCAGCCGACACGTGTTTCATCGCAAAGCAATTACAATACTTTGGCGACTCCTCAGGGCTGGGGAGGATACAAAATAAAAGATGGAGTGCATGGAAACATTACAATGAACATTACGTTTCTTTGGTGGCTATTTTTAGTGCAAGTGCAGGGTGAAGGTGGATTTAGTGACAATATACAGCAACATTCTCGTGGAGGCACACAACACCGTCCCCGCCGTCCAGTGTGGATGTCGAAAAGTGTGGACGCAAGCAGGATAGTGGTTCGCTAGTGGGTACGTCTGTGCCACGGACTAATGTAGTATCATCTTGATTAACTGGAATCTTATCGTAGTGACGCAAAAGGGGGTAAAAAAAGGGGGAAGGTGTGTAAGCACTCGTGTAGAAAAGTCCCTGTTCTGGTGTGGCTTATACGATAAGATTGCACGACATGTGTAAGGTAGTAAATCATGGAGAATTTGTGTATTAAGAACAGATCCTTTGGTCAAAATAAAGGTGCGCTTCCTGCCTGTAGTGGAAGGGTACTGAACCACAGGTCTATAGCATTACCAAAGAGAAGGAAACAGAAGGGGGAAGGGAAAGTAAAACTACAAGGTCTTGGAAGGGAAGTCAACATCAGTAACTCAGATAGAGATCGTAAAAAATATATATATAAAACGGTGCTTTTAGGGTAAGTATTTATGAAAGGTGGAGCTCACCGCCTTGCCGGTGATAATTCCGACCCGGCCCCGCTCGAGACCAGGTTGAGTGGTTTCAAATCGTCGTAGTAAGTTGTCCAGTACCAGTGTATGTTCAATACGGTTTGAGAGCTAAAGGGGGGAAAATAGTGGATTTCAGATCAGTGAACTACATCTAATTCGCGGATCGTAGGTGAGTAGTGCTCAAAAACCCCACAATTCCTGCAGTGTAGTTAACTGGCATCTCACCTTAAAATTAGGATATTTGGTGCTCTGAGTCGACTTCTGTGAGAGGATAGCTTGAGAAGGTAAGGGCATCCACTTGTTCAATTATGGAAAGTGTGGAGGCTCAACAGTGAGATCCCTGGATAAGTAGTAGGTTGATCCAGGAATGAGAAGTAAAAAATAGAGAAGACAAAGAGCAAGAGTGTCAGTATACCCGCTCTCGTTGATACCGATGGGACATTTGCAGATGCATTGCAATAGTAGATCGGTCATGACCACTAATTATCTTTACTTTATGTTAATAACCTGAGGGGTTGGTCGAGTACTAGATTTGTGTTATAGTCTAAAGATTTAAAAAGCCCTAGGAGTTGAAATCATATTCTTATCTTTCTTACCCGATTCGCGGGGAAAAGCCGGCAGGACGAGTGCTCCTGCAGAATGGTTCCGGGTGCGGACACGTGATGTCGACCCGGAAGTGGTTAAGTAGTCTAGATAGGACCCGTATTGAGAAGACTAGAACGTTAATTAAAACGGAAGTGGGTGCACGTTCCCTAATTGTTACGGAAGTCTCATATTACGATGTGAATAGCGGCGAAGCATGAGATAGAAAAGAGAGCGAAATCATATTAAAGAGGGAAACGATAGCATGCACTAGTAACTTGTCTAAATGTCATGTTTGATGCACATAACATTCAGATCAAAAAAGGTGGGGTTATGCATCAGATCTATACAATGCAGTTGTGTCAATTGTGCAATCGACTAGAACAGTAAATTATACAAATGTTTACAATTACTTTCCGCGATCATCTCGGATGCACATCATAAGGTCATTTAGTGTAAGTTATCAAAACTTGCGAAATGATTCTTGAAAATAGCATTACAAATTTACAATTATTGGTCATATTGTGTGATGATAGTGAATGCTATACCATTCTATTTACAATTAGTACATCGTAGCAACAGAGTTATATTGTAAGAATGCCCGTGCGGGACAACTCTATTTGTTAAATACGAGATTGCCTCATATGTGCCTCATTGAGGGTATACATGAACGTAAGAGGGATGGTTAGGTTACAGTTATACAGTACAAATTATGGTTCACATAGTGATGGTTTCACAACTATAGAGGATGACAAGTTCTGTTGTGTGTATACGGAACTCTAGTAGGTATATACATAGTTCATATATCTGAAGGAAATGACAGGAGAATTTCTTTAAATTAATCCCCTAGGAAATATTGCATCTCTTGGTCAAAATTCAAACCGTGATCCACCGTACGGAGGCGGAGAATCCACATAGCCTCCAAACGTCTCAGTTTCAGTTCTCTGTTTTCGCCCCGTACTCCCAGTGGTACAGTATCAATCCCAAAAAAGGAAATTCGTTTGTCCATAGTTTGGTCGTAGAATGCGGCCGCATGCAGAGCAACTGGGTACCTTGGATCTTGTTTATGAATGGCTCTGATGTGTTCGGCTATTCTTTCTTTGAGAGGGCGGATGGTGCTGCCCACATAAATTTTTTTACATTTACATTCAATAATGTATACTGCAAAGCGTGTGGTGCAGTTGATGTTAGTCCTGATAACATATTTTTCTCCATTTGTGTCATAAAATTCATTAGTTTTGTGTTTGGCCCACCGACACATAGAACAAAACCCGCACTTAAAAAAACCTGTATTGCGTTTAGTTAGCCAGTTGTCAGTTACGATACTGCGAGGAATTGTCGGGCTCAGTCTTTTCCTCAGGGTCCTGCCCCTCCTGAAAGTAATCTGTGGATATTCTCCTATAAAGTCTTGAATGCTCTTGTCTGCCTTGAGAATATTCCAGTGTTTGGTGAAAGTTTTACGTAGTGCTTGGTGTTGGCTATTGAAGTCCGTGATCATTTGAATTATTCCAGATTCAGTTTTAATGTCAGTGTGCTTTTTCCTAAGTGTATCTACTCTTTTGATTTTCTTGACCCGAGTAGTTGCTCTATTGAGTAGGTCATCTGAATAGCCTCTTTTCTTGAAACGTACCTGCATTTCCCTCAGAGTATCATTAAAATCTTTATCATTACTGCAGTTTCTGCGAGCTCTTAAGAATTCTCCATATGGGATGGTACTTATCTGGTGGGATGGGTGGGCACTGCTAGCGTGCAGGATCGCATTGCAGGCCGTATTTTTTCTGAAGAGTTTACTGTTTAACTAGTTGTCGGAAATATAGATTTCCAAGTCTAGGAATTCAACTCTGTCCCGGCTGGCTTCCATGGTGAAACTCATGTCCCAAGTGTTATGGTTCAAATGTTTGTGAAAATCCATCAAATGTTCATGTGTACCGGACCAGATCAATAGACAATCGTCTATGTATCTTCCCCAAAATACTATAGAGTCTATAAATGTAGCTCCTTTAGTTCCCCAGATAAGGTCCTTTTCAAGTGCGCCCATGAACAAATTCGCAAAGAAGGGGAAAATTTAGAGCCCATGGCGACACCTTTTATTTGTTTGTACCATGAGTTGTTAAACATGAACACGTTATTCTTTAAGATGAGTTCCATCATGGATACCAGCATATTGGTATGTTGCCACAATGTGCAGTGGTGGAGAGGTCCAGCAGAGGGCAGCGGAGAGAAGCAGCTACCACGAGCCAGTGAGTCAGTTACGAGGTGGAGGAGGAAGCGGTTTTGGACGGTAACGGCAGACCCATAGAGTCACGAGAGCCGTAGAGCAACCAGCAGTGAGGTGAAGAAGACTCTGCGGTCTGCAGGAGGACCGGGAGCCGCAGAGCCTGGTGCCTGGTGCCGGAGCCGGACTCCCGGGCGAGAAACGAGAAAGCGGCTTTGCACGACTTTGCACAGCTTTGTGCACCGCGGCCCTGGAGCCGGAGACGAGCAGTGGCTCTGTGTGGCTTTGCGCACTGAGCTCTGAGAACCGCGGGAGGAAAGCGTTCATCCCGGAGGCCCTGGACACTTCGACACCGTGACAGGCTGTGTGGGAGTGTGGGAGTGCCGCGAGACCCTGCAAAAGAACCGTGAGTGCCGCGGGGGAGCAGGGAAGAACAGGGAAGAGAGTGGGAGTCTCGTTTGTTAAGTGTGCAGTCTAATGCTGCAGGAGTTTTAAGTCCAAGTCAGCTATATTTCTGTATTTTTGTATGGGAGTCATGAGGCTCTCTTGAATTCTCGACCACAAAAGCTAAAAAACAATGAAAAGCATCTAAAAACCAATTCAACTCAACTTTAAATAAATAATTAATTAATAAACAATCATCCCCCATAAGAAGCGCCATTGAAACCCTCTTACTGATGCTGAAAAGACGCGCTGAAAGACACCGTATCACCATCACTGTGTCCTTGGAATGCGGAAAAGCGAGAGAGCACTGTCCAAGGAACTGAGGCGGGGTGTAGACCTTGGTACTCCTCCTAGCCGTGACATTGGGAGTGCGGCAGTCAGGAGACACCGTACTACTGCCACTGCCATTCAGGCTGCCGTGTTGGGGGCCAGTTACAGAAAAAGCCCCGTTAGTCTTCCTCCCCGTGGCTGCTGGTAGAGGGACTGCGGGGACAGCTAATGAATGGCCAGAGAACGGTCAGTGAAGAATAAACTCACTTATCAATAACTCAACTGACTATACGATTGCAGAGAGTCGGAGCAAGTAGCGTTGAGGATAGTATGAGGTCTGCCATGTCCGGGGGAACACAACTTTTAAAAAAGAAACAAAGAAACGAAAAAGAACATCTAAGAAGCTGGAGGATGGAATGGATGGCAGGGCCATAACACCACCAGAAACTAGTTTGGCAACCAAGAAAAATGACTCCCTCATAGAAATACCAATAGATGGAAATCCTTCTGGGTTAAATCTGGAATCTAGTAAGAAATTAATAAAAAGACAAATTTCCCACCAACCAAAAATCTTTACAAAATTTTACTTTCTAAAAAATCCGGGGGACACTTTACTTTCGAATATAAGAGAGGTGTCAGGCCTTCAATCACCCCTTCAGCCCTTACAACTTAATCAATCTTCACAAACTACTGACGACTCAAAATCAGTTATCGGAAATTGTCCTGACAGTAATAGATCTACTAACACAGCAGCTACAAGCCCTATACAAATAACATCAACTCCTCAACACAGCAATATGCGGATAAGCCGTGAATCTACAGGTGGAAAACAAGCTGGTAATGCAGAGACAGTCAAAGTCCTTATCCACAGGCAAAACGGGGAAAACAAGTGGCATATTGATGCCCAAGGGAATAAACAAGAAATTATCTGTGGACCAAAATATAGCAAAAACCAATTTACTAACTGTACCATAGTCAAAACACCAAAGACCAATAGCCAATCAAGCACGGAGGAAAAACCATTGCTCATGAACACTGACCCCAGTCAAATAACGAAGGGTGAGGTGCAGGTAGACGCGGACTCAAAACTGGTACTGCCGATCCCAACGTTAAATCAAGAAACATCAAATTATCAACTAGAGCTAAACAGGGGGAGAGAGGAAATGAAAGAGTTGATCGGAGCAAAAAACTCAGTCGAAGATATGGAAGACATAGAGATCTCCTCATTCCTGGGAACAGAAGAATGGAAAGGCCTTATGTCCGCATACAAACATGAAATAATCAGGAGTGGGCCCAACATCATAATCCCAAAAAACTCAACTGAAGACACACAGGATTTTCCGGTGGGAGGTAACATAAATGAAGATCGGAAAGAGAAAATAATTCCAGTTGGGGTGGAGGACACACCAAAAAACGCTAGCCAGGGAACAGCATGTTAAAAACAATGCAATTATTGGTAGAAGCTCTCCACTACCAGTCAGATAAAATGGATGTTCAGCTGAGTCTTTTAGATTCCCACCCTGGCTGTCTTTGTGGTCGCTATCGATGGGAAGCTGGGCACCTTAAATACATTTCTACAAAACAAGCAGGATCAAGGTCCCAACAAGAGTACGGGATGTGGATGCGGCCCTATTGTTGACAAACTGGTTACACTTCCGCTAATGCTGAGTGACCTATGTACACAAATAAAAAATCCCCTGCGACGAATAGGCAGCCACTTGTGCGACGATCATCTAGACACTGATGTGGATAAGCAATCCTCTGATAGCTGTAATACGAATTCAACTGATAAAACAAGGAACCCAGGAATGTTAATTATCAGGGAAAAAAAAGACCCGGGGGCTAATGAGATACAGACCATCAAGAACCGAAAAACAGAAGCGAAGGATATAACAACAGCAGACGATCAATCGCCCGTAGCTTCAATGGAAGACACGGCCGACAAACAATTGAAACAATTGAACACAAAACAAAGGCGCGCTAAAAAACGCAAGGGTAGAAATCAAAAAATAAACCTTGCTCAAGAAGGATTCTATCGCCTTTTCGGGCCACGTCACAATTGGTTGGATGTGAACCCGAATCCTTGGACAACACTAACACAAAAGAAGATGGAGAGCCCAAAAAGGAAATGAATATAACCGAAACAGCGGATGTCCTGCATCAAAGAGAATCTAATAGATCGCCTCAGCAAACAACTAAAGAAAAATACATCAAAGATTTAACTCAAAATCAGCAAGTAAAACAGAGTAATAACAATGGTCTGAACAACGCTACTGCAATGGAAACTCCTGAAACAAATGCAATAAAGCACAGGAGTGAAAGCATTCAATATGTACAACCAAAAACAATAAAAGAGGAATCAAAAGTATTAGACGACAAAAGACCGGTATCTAGCCGACAATCATCTAAATCTGGTGATCTAAGAGGTAATCAGAGAGTTGATACCACGATACAGGTAAGGGATCTAGGAAATGGAATTGCGGTCCTCCAACAGGGTATTGTAAACCCAAAGTCAATTATAGGAGGGCAACAAACCTTCAATTTGGATAGGAGCGAAGAAGCTACACCGCCCTCACATCATGCTTCATTCAGATCGCCACAGGACATGAATCTGTACAAAGACGAAATAAAGACAATAAAAATTACTGCAGTCTGGAAAACATAAATAGTGCAACAAATATTGTATGGTTTAAACCGGAGTACACTTCAAAAGGAAAGCACGATGTTTTGAATAGAGGCAACATCCTAAGGCTATTAGCTCATATCCCTTCACTGGCCGGCGTGACAACTCAGGACTTGGCTTCCATTGAATTTATATCAGATGATGGAATGAACGTGGAAAAAACGAAAGCAACATGGATAACATCTTTAGTTGCACAAAACATACTGGCAGAAACCACTACCTTTAAAAATTGGGGAATAACAATTGCACCCTACATAAAACCAAAATATCCTGATTTATTGATTCCAACAGTAACAGACGGAAAACAAAACTCCTTCAATAGGTCTGGTCTAACAGTACTCAGAGGGGCAATAGGGGTAGATGGGGCAAGTAGCATGGAAGATCCAAACGTTAGGGGCCGCTCCTTAGATTACGTAACACAAGACTTAAGATGGTTTGCGAGAACAATTAATAATCAGTCAAATTGACCAACAAAAAACCCCCCTAATATAAGCACTCAAAACCACTTCAGAATATGTTCGTGGAATATCAACGGTTTGGCCTCTAAAATATCTGATATAGAATTTATCAACTATCTAAGATCTTTTGATATTGTGTCCCTGCAAGAAACATGGCAACTAGAACCCCCTCACCTGCATGGATTTTTACGTTTCTTTACTAGTGCGGTAAGAACAGCAAAATATGGCCATCTCCAAGGGGGCTTAGTAACATATGTTTCAGCTGCAAGTGCCTATGAGATCAGGGAATCAGGACCAACCTCGCCTGATTTAAAAATAATACATTTATCCACCTTGAAACCGGGCAAAAAGGGCATAAATCTTATATTGATCAATGTTTATATACACCCAAAAAGGAAAAGATGGGTAACTAAAGAACTATATAAATGCCTAGAGGAAATCACGAACGAAACACCGACAAAGGACCTTATGATCACTGGGGATTTCAATCTCAATCTGATGGGAAACACGACAACTGATGAGAATCATCATCAAAACACAGCCTGGAAAATACCGCAACAAGAGCCTCCACTGTCATCCAAACACTCCAAATTAGGAGAGGAGGTGCTAGAGAATCTTGAGTGCTATAACATGAGAGCATTAAATGGGAGATTTACTGAAGACATCCCACCAGCATGTACATTTTATACAACAAGACTCAGTAAAATATTGGACTACACTTTCATGTCACTATCCTTATTCCCCCACATTGTTTCATTCCACATAGGGGAGAAAGCTGACAGCGACCATTGTCCTCAGGAAATTATACTTAACATCGGTAAACCCAAATTTGAGCAATCGCTGGTATCGAAAGATCTAATTTACACCATTAACTACAAAAGGATTAAGTATTCTATAGTAAAAGATGGAGACCTCCAAAAAATGGCAAAGCTACATTTTGATGGGAGAATTGGAGAGAGCGAGGTTGACAAATGGGAGAACTTCACAACAACCATGGCAAATTACACCACAACTCCAAAGCTCCAATATGCACAGAAGTACAGTAACATGACTTCTTTTTCAAAAAGTCACAAAGAAAAGATAAAATGCATAAAAAAAGTATCTCTCAAACAATGCGCCAACTTAGGTATTCCCCAAAAGAAACGGCGAAGCACAACCAGTTGCGAGAACTAAAGGCATCCTTGAAAAAAACAAAATGGGAAGCAAACAGGGCAATGGAGGACAGTTTGTGGGCCAAGTTAAATGCAGACATCAAGCAGAACGATGCAGCGAGATTCTGGAAAACCATCAACTCATTTTTAAATCCTAGGCACGATGGAGTCTCCTCTCACATCTCCGAAGAAACATGGGTAAACCATCTTAAAGATCATTTCACACAACATACAACCTATGGTTCAGCGACGGAAAATGATGAAAAGAATTTAAAACCATTGGGCGTCACTCTAAACAAACAAATAGCTCTATTTACAACCACAGGAGAGACAGATCTACAAAAGACTATGAGGCGTTACATCAAAAAAGGTAGAAGAGAGGGGGCTCCAGGTCCGAATGGAATCCCTCCTATCCCTCCTATCCTTTATAAACTGAAGGAAAAGGATTGGGCCGAAGCTCTTGAGCCTTTGTTTTTGGAAATCATACACTTCAACAAACTACCTGTCTCCTGGAAGGGCTCAATTATCTCCCCAATTTTCAAGTCAGGGGATAAATCTCTACCCTGCAATTACAGATTGATTGACCTTATGGATAATGAGGCAAAGTACTTTGCTGGGATTCTTTTGGAGGAACTACAGGCCTGGGCCGCAGAAAACTCCCTAATCCCTGTCAATCAGACCGGCTTTTCTAAATCGGTAGGGACCACAACGAACATTTTGACTATGAGTCTGCTAATCGATAAAGCAAAATCGACTAAAATGCCAATCCACTTGTGCTTCATAGATTACAAGGCGGCTTTCGACCACGTCAACCGGAACCTTTTATGGTCCAAATTGGAAAGGTGGGGAATACCAAAGCCGTTATTAGACCTGCTGATCAATTTGCATAGTGAAACATGGGTACAGGTGAAGTTGGGTGATGGCTCCTATCTATCAAGACGCATCCCAACAAACAAAGGTCTCAAACAAGGATGCGTCCTGGCCCCAACTCTCTTTAACCTGTTTTTAGGAGATCTCATCCCGGTTCTTAATAACTGCAATTCTCATGCACCTAAATTAGGAAGTCAAATACTTTCAACACTATTATATGCAGATGACCTGATCCTAATTAGTCACACTAAAATAGGGATGCAAAATCTTGTGGATGCAACAAAAAAATACTCTGATGAGAATCAACTGACGATAAATTTGGAGAAGTCCAAAACAATGTCAATTAACAAGAAAGGAAAAAACCCTCATAGCTGGTTTTGGAATAACATCCGCATACAAGACACGTCAGTCTACAAGTACTTAGGGGTCCAAATTGACAGCAGCGGTCAGTTCATCATCCAAAAAGAAAGCATCAGAGGAAAAGGTATTACGATAGCAATCTCCTTAAAAAAACTAAATGGAAGACTCACCAGTCCATCTCTCCTTCCGATGACGCAAGTTATACGGGCCAAACTCTTGCCTAAAATTACCTATGGCAGCGAAGCACAAAGAGGAAGAGACGCAGTGACTCTGGACAAAACTGTAGCAGCAGCATATAGGATTATCTTGGGTCTGCCAAAACATACCTCCCCGGCACAACTTAGGTTAGAGTTTGGTGGCCAAAAACAGTCTCTGGCAAGACAAGGGGCCTACATAACTACTTGGGACAAAATTAGGAAGGCCAAAAAGGGAACTTTAAACAGCTTTTTATGGGCAGAAATTCAGAGAAATCCGGCCTCGCCACCTGCCAAATACTTGGAAAAAAGCTTGGCGACCTTAGGTATACAGGAGCTGTGGAATACCCCTACTAATCACTCCACGGTCAAAAGATTAGTAAAGAAAACAACAAAATATCTCTTGTGGATAGAGGATAAGGCGACTGTTGCCAAGAGGTCACACGGATGGATTATCCTAAACTCTTATTCTGAACAAGGTCAACAGAGCTACCTCGACCAGGGGTATTTGAGAATTACAAAATTGAAATTTCTAAAGCTCAGATTGGGCCTGTTACCCTGTATATGCCATCTTCCACACTGGCTGAGGGATAAAGGGGGCTCCCTCTGTCGTTTATGTGGCAACGAAATTGAGGACATGACACATCTGTTGTGTTCCTGTGACAAACTGCTGGAGGAAAGAAAACGTCTGCTGAAATTCCAGTTTAACCTACGAGGAATACGTACTCGCAGACATGCAGTTCTTGCCTGTTTCACACCAGACGATCCGCAGCTGAACTGCAGCCTGGTAAAGTTTATGAAGGTGGTGGAGAAAAAGATGCAGGAATTTAACCTTCAACTAAGTTCGTAGTTATTTAATTAAACTGAACTATGACTAAAGTGTTGCCTAATAATATCAACTCTAAGGAGCAGCAGAAATGAGTATGCTTTAAGCTCTCAGAGAACAATGAAACTAAGATGAATTTTATATAATAATGTTTGGTAAATTGAATTTAATCTTCATGATTTTAAAAACTGCAAATTGTTTTATACGTTATATTATTGATATGGTGAAAATGCACAGTACATACATGTCATTTTTAATGGACGAACTGCAATGGTTTTACTCGAATTGTAATGGTTTTTATTAACTATGCAAAATAAATTACTTACTTACAATGTGGCTGGTCGGTTCTGTAAAGTCTTGGTTACTACTTCCAATCCTAGATCTGGTTTAATGCTAGTATACAGTGCTACCACATCCATGGTTACTAGAAAATTGCCTGGCTGCCACTGTAGATCAGAGAGTATACTCAGTATATGTTTCGTGTCTTTGATAAATGATGGTAGATTGCGTACCAGGGGCCCTAAGAATAAGTCTACATACTCCGCTAATCTCTCTGTCGGACCCCCTATACCAGAGATGATAGGTCGTCCAGGGGGGAAGGGGAGGTGTTTGTGTACCTTGGGCAAGGTATAAAGCCAAGGGTAAGAGGGTTTGAGTACTTTCAAATAAAGATATTCATCTTCATTAATTAGGCCATTTTCTTTCCATGTTAAGAGGAATCCGTTAAAGTTAGTAGTAAGGGATGCTATGGGGTTGTAGTTGAGGCACTCATAGCATGTAGTGTCTTGTAGTTGACCTAGTATTTCGTCTTGGTAATCTGTCTTATTCATAACGACAACATTGCCCCCCTTGTCTGCTTCCCTGATAATTATGTCATGATCTTTAGTAAGGGTATTCAGGGCGGCCCGTTCTCCTGTTGTCAAGTTATCCTTGTATCTAAATGTACGCGGGTTTCTCTGGTGGTCTAGTTTTTCAATGTCTTCCAATACTCGTTTATGGAAGTTGTCTATAGAGTTACCCCCTGGTAGAGTGGGGATCCATTTGGATTTGGACTTTAGCCCACTTACGATGCTGAAGTCTGACTCAATATTGAGTTCCTCTAGTAATATTTCCATGTCGTGAGGAGTTTGTTCTAGATCAGTTAAAGAGAGAAGAGATGTGTGGCTTGAATATCGTTAATAGTTAAAACACCAGGTTCAAACTGAGTAGGGATGTTTGTAGAGGTTTTATTAGACACGTTCTTGTTGGAAAAATGCTTTTTCAGTTTCAGATTACGTACAAATTTGAACAAATCAATCTTTAATCTACATATGTCAGTGTTAGCAAACGGGTTGAAATTCAGACCTTTACTTAGAAGGGAGATCATATTGGGGGTCAATGTTTTTGATGATAAATTAATAACCTGTACCTCCCCCTCCTGTGTATCAGTTATTTCTGGTTGTTCCCAGACCTGAGTTTCCTCCTGTAATCTTCTACATTTCCCCCTCCTGCCCCTGCGGGTTTTGGATCTTGGATGCGATTGCCTCTCCTGATCCGCTGTATCTCGCATAGAAAAGGTGTGGTTTCGCTATCTGTTCTATTTGCGTCGTCCTCACTGACACTGACTGTGCTAAGTGATGTGCTACTTGAAGAGATAGAGTTCACATCAGTTTCATTGGGTTTGTCTCTTCTTTTTTGTGATGGTTTGTTTATCATGTAATCATATTTTTTAGCATATGTGAAAATTCTACCCTCGGTGTAGTCAGCCTCATCTCTTTTTAACTGTCTTGCTTTACGGCTTTTTATCTCGTTTTGATGTTTGAGAAGGATCTCATCTAGTATTGTATAGTTCTTGATAGTAGATTCGGGACGGTTCAAGTCTTTTATCTCCTGTTCTAAAATGGCAATTTCTGCTTGGAATTTAGAAACTTTACGGTCAGAACTCTCAATGAGGATGTTCGAATTCTTGGTAAGAGCTTCTTCCCATTTACCTAGGAGATCGGTGTCTAGATCATCGTAGGTGGGGAAGATCTGTGCCTTTAGGCCTCTAGGTATACGTTTTAGTCTAGCATATTGCTTCAAAGTGGTGCCGTCCCACCACTTCGAGTTCTCTCGTCTTTTAAGTTTCTCAAGTCTTATAAATTTGTCCCTAAGACCTTCTTGTTTGGTAACACTAGGGGTGCTACTGGTAGTTGCTCTGTGTGTTGACATACCCTTTGCAAGGTTGTCGAAAAGTTCTTCTGCAGCTTTGTCTCTGTTCATGGTTAGGGATGGAAGTGCTTATCCCTATTCTTGTATCTAAATGCGCGGCGGCAGCCCCCCTCTTCCAACAGTAAAACCAATTGAGACCAGGGTTTTTTTAGAGTGAGGGAAATACTAGGCGCACTGCTCACGGTAGTAGAAGTAGTAATAATAGGTAAGGGTGCATGCAGGTGAGGGGACAAAAGGCCCTAAACCCCTCCAAGAGTGTGTGCCAAGACACACATCGTAAACAAAAAGCAAAACCTGTTGCACACCAGTTAAAGAGAGTACAGAAAATGATGTCTCAATGGACATTTAAAAGTTGAAGTTTCCACATTTGAAGACAAAGGAGGACGATGGGTAATATGACTCCTCTTTTATTGCTATGGATGGCCAGCCGACACGTGTTTCGTCGCAAAGCAATTACAATACTTTGGCGACTCCTCAGGGCTGGGGAGGATACAAAATAAAAGATGGAGTGCATGGAAACATTACAATGAACATTACGTTTCTTTGGTGGCTATTTTTAGTGCAAGTGCAGGGTGAAGGTGGATTTAGTGACAATATACAGCAACATTCTTGTGGAAGCACACAACACCGTCCCCGCCGTCCAGTGTGGATGTCGAAAAGTGTGGACGCAAGCAGGATAGTGGTTCGCTAGTGGGTACGTCTGTGCCACGGACTAATGTAGTATCATCTTGATTAACAGGAATCTTATCGTAGTGACGCAAAAGGGGGGAAAAAAGGGGGAAGGTGTGTAAGCACTCGTGTAGAAAAGTCCCTGTTCTGGTGTGGCTTATACGATAAGATTGCACGACAAGTGTAAGGTAGTAAATCATGGAGAATTTGTGTATTAAGAACAGATCCTTTGGTCAAAATAAAGGTGCGCTTCCTACCTGTAGTGGAAGGGTACTGAACCACAGGTCTATAGCATTACCAAAGAGAAGGAAACAGAAGGGGGAAAGGAAAGTAAAACTAAAAGGTCTTGGAAGGGAAGTCAACATCAGAAACTCAGATAGAGATCGTAAAAAATATCTAAATAAAAACGGTGCTTTTAGGGTAAGTATTTATGAAAGGTGGAGCTCACCGCTTTGCCGGTGATAATTCCGACCCGGCCCCGCTCGAGACCAGGTTGAGTGGTTTCAAATCGTCGTAGTAAGTTGTCCAGTACCAGTGTATGTTCAATACGGTTTGAGAGCTAAAGGGGGGAAATAGTGGATTTCAGATCAGTGAACTACATCTAATTCGCGGATCGTAGGTGAGTAGTGCTCAAAAACTCCACAATTCCTGCAGTGTAGTTAACTGGCATCTCACCTTAAAATTAGGATATTTGGTGCTCTGAGTCGACTTCTGTGAGAGGATAGCTTGAGAAGGTAAGGGCATCCACCTGTTCAATTATGGAAAGTGTGGAGGCTCATCAGTGAGATCCCTGGATAAGTAGTAGGTTGATCCAGGAATGAGAAGTAAAAAATAGAGAAGACAAAGAGCAAGAGTGTCAGTATACCCGCTCTCGTTGATACCGATGGGACATTTGCATATGCATTGCAATAGTAGACCGGTCATGACCACTAATTATCTTTACTTTATGTCAATAACCTGAGGGGTTGGTCGAGTACTAGATTTGTGTAATAGTCTAAAGATTTAAAAAGCCCTAAGAGTTGAAATCATATTCTTATCTTTCTTACCCGATTCGCGGGGAAAAGCCGGCAGGACGAGTGCTCCTCCAGAATGGTTCCGGGTGCGGACACGTGATGTCGACCCGGAAGTGGTTAAGTAGTCTAGATAGGACCCGTATCGAGAAGACTAGAGCGTTAATTAAAACGGAAGTGGGTGCACGTTCCCTAATTGTTACGGAAGTCTCATATTACGATGTGAATAGCGGCGAAGCATGAGATAGAAAAGAGAGCGAAATCATATTAAAGAGGGAAACGATAGCATGCACTAGTAACTTGTCTAAATGTCATGTTTGATGCACATAACATTCAGATCAAAAAAGGTGGGGTCATGCATCAGATCTATACAATGCAGTTGTGTCAATTGTGCAATCGACTAGAACAGTAAATTATACAAATGTTTACAATTAGTTTCCGCGATCATCTCGGATGCACATCATAAGGTCATTTAGTGTAAGTTATCAAAACTTGCAAAATGATTCTTGAAAATAGCATTACAAATTTACAATTATTGGTCATATTGTGTGATGATAGTGAATGCTATACCATTCTATTTACAATTAGTACATCGTAGCAACAGAGTTATATTGTAAGAATGCCCTTGCGGGACCACTCTATTTGTTAAATACGACATTGACTCATATGTGCCTCATTGAGGGTATACATGAACGTAAGAGGGATGGTTAGGTTACAGTTATACAGTACAAATTATGGTTCACATAGTGATGGTTTCACAACTATAGAGGATGACAAGTACTGTTGTGTGTATACGGAACTCTAGTAGATATATACATAGTTCATATATCTGAAGGAAATGACAGGAGAATGTCTTTAAATTAATCCCCTAGGAAATATTGCATCTCTTGGTCAAAATTCAAACCGTGATCCACCGTACGGAGGCGGAGAATCCACATAGCCTCCAAACGTCTCAGTTTCAGTTCTCTGTTTCCGCCCCGTACTCCCAGTGGTACAGTATCAATCCCAAAAAAGGAAATTCGTTTGTCCATAGTTTGGTCGTAGCATGCGGCCGCATGCAGAGCAACTGGGTACCTTGGATCTTGTTTATGAATGGCTCTGATGTATTCGGCTATTCTTTCTCTGCATGCGAACAGCATCAAGTGTGTTTGTGTGCTTCAAGCAAAGCAATATAAAACCCGCCTAAAGCCCAAAGTTGGCAGAAGCTGCACTTATGTTATGTCTATGAAGGCGCGAAGATCAGACCTCATAACAATTTAGTATCGTGTTGTTCCTGAAGCTTCAGCACTCTCTGTACAGACATAGTTTATTAAGCAAAGCTGATATCAGAGTAATAACATATTATTCTCATGTAAACCACAACGAACTACTAGGTTGAAAGCTAAATCAACAATTAAGTGTCGTGTGCAGAAGAGCAAAAGGAAAAATGGCGTTTAAACATGTAATGTGCCTATGCTAACTTAACGCATTAATAAGATATACAGTAGCTATATGACACCCCCCCATGATCCGAGGACGGATAAGATAAGATAAGATAAGGGCAACTTCATGAAAGCAGAGTTCAAGAACCATGAACAACCTCATAATTATAAAAAACTGCAGTAATCAAATCAAAATATAAAAAATGTCAATTTCAGAATTCCATAGCACTCAAGCCAATAGGACTGGGAGGTGAAAAAAATGCAAAAAAGTGGGGCATCATCATAAACCAATAAGGTTCTTCAAGGCAAGACTGAATATGCAAAATATGCAGCAACAGCCTCCAACAGGAAATCACCGTCTTCATCCGAAAACAGTTCAGCCATCCAATTCAAAAGAGGAAAAGAGCAAACGTGTTCTCCCAACACTGGAGCCTCTATTACCATCAGAGGACAACTCGGAGGGTTTTCAAGAAAGCTCATTGCCAAGAAATCCTGCGCTGCTGTAAGAATGTTCCAAGGACCCATTAGTCCATGCATCGCTGCTAAGGCCATAATCCTGTCGCCTGTACAAACCAACTCGTGAGTAACAATGGGACTCATCAGCTGATTAAAGTCGACTTCAGGAGAAACCGGTCCGCAGAGACACAAATCAATGGCCCAGGCAAAATCACAGCTTAGGCAATGAAACACAGGCTGGGCACAGGTGAAGTAGGAAAATCGAAACGATAATCCATATGCCGTGCTTAAAATCGCAAGCGGCAGCGTGCCATAATATTCAAGCATCCGGTTGCGAAACAGCGCCAGGAGGGGCAGGACTGCTCCTTCCACATGTGGGGCATCCATATTTAAGGAAGCAAATAATCACTAGAACGGCTGCCGCTAGTGCCAGGATAACCGGGAATCCACCAAACAAACTCGAAAAAATGGAATGGAAGAAAGCAGGGATGACTCCAAAGATTTTTTCAAATGAAGTTACAAGACCACTGCTAACAGATTTAAAAAAATGCGCTAGGCCAGTTGTGGAGGACGCGTTAAAGATAGAATGTACCATCTCGCTGAAATGCAACGGTAAATCAGTGTTTAAAAGAGCCTGAAGTTCAGTACGGGTATTAGCTATGTGAAGAACAAAAGTTTCCCTAGCCGAACTCAAGGCCACTTCTTTCTGGGACAATAGAGCCCTTATTCTGCTCATGCCGCTGAATTCTGCTTTCAAGGTTGGGATGCGTGGCCAGATGGAAACATCCCTATTTTCATGCGTGGGTGGGTACAGAACATTTCTGCAGCAAACTACACGTTCAGTTACGGTGACCACATAAGCTACACCTCTAATTAACCCGCAACAATCTTCATTATTTAAAAGTAAATAACTTCCGTTTCCCAACAAGGTAAAAGTCGGGGTGATTGCAGGCACTGGAGTCCCTTTTAAAACACAGGCTAAGTTAGGCCGGTCTTGGTTACAAGAACCGTGCAATTGTATATGCCTACACATTAGCGAATGGTCTGGCGTTTCCGTACACTCCTCCCCATTCAAATAAACCTCCTGTCCGTCTTTCAAACATATATAAGTGAAAGAAAGGGACCAGACTTCATGAAAAAATGCACTACCCAAGGGCTCATATCGACCTATGGCAACATATCTCATACAATTTGTAAATTTATACAAAGCAAAAGGCAAAGTTATTAAACCGTGGAAAAGCCACGTTGCAACGTTGGCCTCTGCCACAGAAAAAGGCAAGGACTCCAATTTCTCAATATGTAACATAGAAAATGAAGCATCCCTCATGGAAAGCAAGCGCTGCTTGTCAGTCAAATTAAAGGGGGCAAAGAGAGAAGAAACATTCATGTAGGTCCATGGCACCTTGCCAGCTTTCAACGTTTGAAGGGTCCATGCAAATTGCATGATAGAACGTAATTGATTCTGACCATGGTATAACACAGACACTTCATCATGCACAATATCCACTACAGAAGACACAATATTATCTAAAGTGTAAATGCGGGAAGAAAGCATGTTAATACTATTATCTACCACAGCAAGCACTTTTTCTAGATTGGCTTGATCTATAGCTCTAAGGCGTGTCGCAGCCTCAATCTGTGACGTCTTCCAGATTTCATTGTAAACAGCATATATCCATCTTTTTGATCTACCACTAGCCGGGCCCTTTATGAAATCATTCAAATCTACATCATCATTCAGCTTTGCAAGATGTAATTTAACTGCAGACAATGTTGAATGTTTCAGCCAATTCTGACACAACTTGCCCACAGAGTAAGTTGTGACAGAATGCTCAGTTTCAAAACGTGGATCAGGTCTGACCAGTGTAAAGCCATCAGATAAACCCAGAAAACAGTGCTGGCATGAATCCGCACTTCTGTGCCACACTAGCCAACCTTTTGGATCTATACTGGATATGTAAAATGATGAATTCAGCAATAGGGTTTGTAAGTCCCTAATCGAAAACTGAGTATAATTACTCCAGCCAGTATATTCTTCTAACTCTGGGATGGTCGGAGAATTTAATTTTTTAGAAGTAGCCAATCCAAAGCACGTCGTTTGTGAAATAGAAGAATTCAAAAACAACAATTGATTCGGGATGAGACAAGCACGGTGCAAAGCCTCAGTGCCTTGTACCTGCCAGTTTTTAGAACCCCAAACTGATTTTAAGTCAATAGTTTCCTTCCATAATTCATAGCCGCCAACAGCCAGCTGATCAAGAAAGGACTTCGAGTACAATAATTTGGTATCGGTAAGTCTAACCTTGGACATAGGCTTCTGTGTCATTTTGAAATAAAAGGACTCGGGATTAGACTGATTGAAGTCAGTAAAATAAGTGTACTTTTTCAAAAAAGTACTCGAACTGCCTTGTTTAGGGGCTGGACAATGTTACCATTGTGTATAATTTACAGTATTCCTTTTTGATGCTGTTTTATGTAAGAAGTGATTGCCAAAATGTTGAAAGCAAAACAAATCACCATAATTAGCAGATTCTAAGTACAAATCTTCCGCATCAAAGGCAGCATAGTATTTCAAATCAGAAAACAAAGACTCTACGGCCTGTACATCCCAATCATCAGAACGTATGTTTTGTTTCACTACATCCCCCATGTTAACTCTAAGCACATTAGGGACATTAACAACCTCGGTAGGGCCATGAATTTGAAACCTAACGGCATCCCACACTATCCCATCAAGGACAGGCCAAGCAGTGATGTTAACAAATATCAAGTCTCTTTTCAACCTGTGTGCAGAATGCGATGAGGAAAGGGGGGCCAAAGTTCCATTCAGATGTCGAATGCATGTTCTTTCTTCGACATAGTGTCCATTCATAAGTCGGAAAAAATAAAACACAAACCCAATTTACATAAAGAGGTAAATTGAAAAAAGCACCAGCCAAATATATGTCCAAGGGGGAATTAAAAAATGTTTTTTAAATAAGCTGGCATAAACTGCAAAATGTGAGGGTTCCTTCGAGGCATTGGAAACAGTGTTAAATGAAAATCTGGATTCTGTGGCCAAACGGGCTTGCAGGTCAGGCATGGACAAGTCAGTGGGGTAAGTATAGTCTATTTCAGCAAGGTCTGTACCGGGCAAAGTACTTAATAAAGGACTGGAAATAGCAGGCAACTCGATTGCCACTTCAGTTTCATGATCAGAAGCGGTGGGCAAAACTGAATTTCTCACAATGGAAGGACAGGAAACAGCCGGTGTCATGCTAAGAAGAATCGGCCACTCTGTGTATCTTGACATTGTCAATTGAGATAAACCTGTTTTCCTTACGACCAGGAAGAGGTGGTAAAATGACTGTTCTCGTGCCCTTCACTCCAAGTACCGGAACCGGCGCTCGATAGGATGGACCACATTCTTTCTTGTTGTTGATCTTCTCTCGAACCAGTTCTCCAACTTGGGGTAGCCAGCCGACTACCGGGATCTGCAACGCAACATCCGACGTGGAGGGCAAATGTTCCTTTGCAAGACTGTCTCTGGTCTTTTGTAGATCCTGTAATACATTACAATGTTCATCTACGTCAAAGGTTGTGGCGCGAGCCACGCAGTCTAGACCGTCAAGGTCAGGGACGTACATCTTGATGCCAAAGAGCATTTCGTATGGGGTCCGCCCACCCAGAGACCTTCTAGGGAGATTATTAAGAGCTCGCTGTACGCCATAGAGGTGGGCTAGCCAGTTTCTGCCAGTTCCTATAACTCGAGCTGTCAAAGATTGCTTTAAATCACGGTTCATTCGCTCCACTACACTATTACCCTCAGGTCTGTAGAGAGACGAAAACTTGACTTGGACCCCCATCGAAGTCATGGCATCCTTATACGCCTTAGAGGCGAAAGCCGGACCCTGATCCGAATGGAAGGTACCACAGGCAAAAATCCCTACAAAGATGCGCAAATCTCTAATGACAGTCCGTGAATCTGCGCTGCGATGGGGCCAGACCCACACAAAGCATGTGCATGAATCAACTGCTACTAAGATGTACTTATACGCAGTATCAGAGGAAAAAGGACCGCAGTGATCTAAATAAACACAACCTAGTGGTTTATTAGAAATGTACAACTGTGTCTGTGGCGGACGCGCAGCAGTCGAAGGTTTAATCTGCTGACAAATGTCACAAAGAAGGACATAATCACGTGTCTGTTTGTACAGTCCCCGCCACCAGAAACGTTGTTGCAAATGAGTTACAGTGGCCGAGACGCCCGCATGCGCAGACGCCACACCTTCATGAACAGCTGTAATCAAGTCAGCCCTGCGATCCGAGTTGGGAATCAAACGTTCCCCAACATCAGGAATTTTCACAAAAGGAACCTTTTCGGAACTTAAGTGGTATGTGTACTTCGAAGGGAACCCCGTAGGATGTTTACCTCCCTTCTCAGTGGCAGCAACAGCCGCCAAGATGTCACTATCAATCTTACTTTTGGACCGTGTAACTGCTGCAACTAAGTATGTAGACACCGCTGATTTCGCTGCTTCATCAGCAAGCGAGTTACCGACAGCGTGGACTCCAACACGCTGGTGGCCAAGAGTATGAATTACAAAAACGAGCGGCAACGTAGCCTTAAGCGCCGCCACTCGAACCCAGATCATCTTATGTGTTATTGTGCTACCCTTGGAATCACGAAAGTCATTCTGAATCCAAAAGAACAAGTTTTCATTGTAAGACTGGACACAGTAGAAAGAATCACTTACAATAAGAGTAGTAACACTAGGATCTGCGTACTCCAATGCTAGTAAGAGAGCACGAAGCTCTGCCAATTGTGCGGTGCAATCTCCCAGTGGCAGCGTGTGCACTTCCCTGGACATGAACTCATTGTTCAACATAGCACCGACCACAATGGCGCATGCGGAAACGTAGGCATGTTTAGAGCCATGCGCAACCTGCGCCGAACCATCAGTGTAAAGGATACAATGGAAGTCCTCCAAAGGTCGCATAGCTAGAGGAGCAGGATGAACAAATTCATACTGCAAGAACTCCTGCGACCGTAAGGAGGCGTCAAAAATAAACGTGACATCCGTGGACGTCAAGGACGCAGCCCACTGAATCCACCGAGGGTGCAAAGCTTTTGAATTTGGTACACTGGCTTTCGTGACTGCCTCTAAATGAGGACAGGGTGTAACAACCAACATGCGTTTCCCCTGTGACAGAGCTCGTTCCTTAAGAATAGCCATCTGCACAGCTGTTAAAACCTTTTCCACAGTGGGAAACCGCATCTCAGCCGAAGTGTACAAGTGTGACTTGTAAGCAATAGGTACTGTGTCTCCTTCATTAAAAGTGAGGTACGTGAAACCCACTGTCCCCGGTATTATTCTTATTACCAGGTTGGTATGGTTATCACGAGTCAGTAAGAACTTAGAAGCGAGCAGATCAGCCTGCAAGGACTGCAAGATGGCTGAGTGCTCAGGCAGCCAGCATGATTTGGAAAAAGTTGGTTGTATCAAAGCATACAAAGGCTTGATACGCTGGGCATATTCCGGAATGTATGTCCTACCGAAATTTAAAAAGCCCAGTAAAGACTGTAATTTTATCAGTGTTGTAGGAGCGCGTAACTGTGCGCATTTCTCCAAGAAGTGAGGTGCCAAATCTCTACCTTCATTGTTGAGCTCATAGCCCAGGAACAACACTGTGTACTCGGCAATGTGCGATTTTGCAAAGTTAAATTTGTAACCCATGTCTGCAAAGTTACAAATGATTGAATTTACACGACACAGATGCTCCCAAATTTCGTCGTCTGTGAGATATATGTCATCCACATACGAACAAGCATTCGGGTCGATTGCCTCCAAAAGAGAGACTATGCGTGCGGTAAATATACCAGGACTATTCTTATAGCCCATTGGGAGACGCCGGAATTGTTTTTGGACCCCGGCGCATGTAAAACTGGTCCATTGGGAGCTAAAGCTATCCAATCTGTGGGCATAGAATCCGTTGGATATGTCAAGCGTTGTTTTAAAACGCTTACGCACTAGACCATCCACTAAGGCAGAACCGTGAGTATTCTGAACTGCACAGTTACGACAATGCGAGTTCAAATGCCGGTAATCCAATACCAAACGATATGATCCGTCAGGCTTGGTCACAGTAAAAAGAGGATTATTCATAGGTGACACACACGTTTCAATAACTCACTGATATTCCAATTGTTCAAGGATTTCCGCGACTGAAGCTTTGGCTTCACGCCGAATGGGATATTGAGGTTGAGGCTGCGGCTGAGACCGCAACTGAATTTCGTGGCAAGGGGATAATTTGTCCCAACCACATTGGTTACGTTACAGAGCCGGTGCGAGAGCCCGAGCCCACTCTTCTGCAAAATGCTGCGCATGCTCTTTCGAGACAGTGTTCGCGAAACTGGGGAGGATCACCTCCTCCCCTCGTGGCGCCGCGAGCACAAAAGGTGGGGGCCAGTCAGCCTCCGAAAGCAAAATATCATATGTGGAAGATAGAATTTCCCAAAATACCCCTTTGACGGTACGCTGTATGTCACCTTCAATTAACAGGACAATTTCATAAAGTCTTTCAGGGGGAGCAAGTCTCGTATCGGCTGTTTCTATTACAACGTAGACATCAGTCGCTGTCACCCTCAGTAGTGGATGCAGCGCCTCTCTCACTATGGTAATCTCCGCCGCGCTGTCCAGCAAGGTAAGAGCCCACGTCAGATTCCGAAGCCGCGTTCTCACTATCTGTGGCATATCGATGCGCTGTTAAGGCCGCGACTTTCTTTTTTGCAAACTGCGGTCTCTTTGGCGTAGAATCCTCCTGCTTCGCCGCGCCGTCTGTCTGGCGGGACTGGCCACGTCCTTGTTGGCCACCACGTCCCCTACCGCCTCCTCCTCCACCGGTCTTCGGGGCCGATGAGTCCTGAAAGGAATGAGGAGAGCGTTGTTCAGAAACCTGAAATCGATCAGGTGATTTAATCATCGCGCGATCGCGCAAATCATATACTCTCTCTGTCGGCGCAGGAACTTGCGGCGCAGGATAAGAATCCTGAGTCTGCTGTTGTTGCTTCCCTTGTTTCTGTTTTTGAGGCCAATTTAGTTTTTTGGACTTGGGCTGGACATCTGCTGTAGCAGGTTGCCCTTGTGGTTGTTTCTTCTCCTTGATAGGAAAATATTTCAGACCTTTACTTGTGCGACCTATAGTTTTATATGCGGCCACAACAATCTTCGCTAACTGTCGGGGTTTTTCGGCATCGGGTAGAGCAGCCAAAGCATTCGACACCTGAAAGTTCACCGCATCTCCCTTTATATTGGAGAGGATGAGATCGCTAACAATCTCAAAAGAACCACACAGGCGCATACCCAATTCAACCGCTGCTTCCGGTCCGTGATCATCCTGAACATGCTTAACGATCGTAGGCAGTACGGACATAGACGGGGTGCCGAAACACCTCGTATAAACGGCCGCAAAAGTTTTCCCCCAACTCTCACAGTCAACGAGTTCAGGAGTTAAATCCTTAGGCAAAGTAATCGTCAACATTCTATGTTTATCAGCAGGAGTAGAATTCGGAAACACAGCCTCCAGTTGGTCAAATTTCTCGGCAAGCCAGAAAGGGAAATCATCTTTATCATCGGGTCGCTTACCAAAAACCAAATTGACCATAACCGGATTAAGTCTTAAACCGCCATGTTCCATTTGAACGACCGGACCCCCCGGGGGACCTCCCGGGAGATGACGACCTATGTATTGCACTAATGCACGAATCACGGCAATCGAGACAACATGTAGTCTACGAATATCCGCCAAGGGACAAGCGCCGTGATTCGGGTGCGGGGTGAATCCACCCAATGCAGGCCAATTTGTGCCTGGAATGGACAATGGACCCAACCTCGCAGAGGACAAC
This sequence comes from Lissotriton helveticus, assembly GCF_964261635.1. Taxonomy (NCBI): domain Eukaryota; kingdom Metazoa; phylum Chordata; class Amphibia; order Caudata; family Salamandridae; genus Lissotriton; species Lissotriton helveticus. Next base: position 225,150,074 of record NC_136065.1, read on the forward strand.
GGGTGGGGTAGGGCGCCATCAAACCAAACGCGATGCTGCCAATGATCAATAGATATTTCCAGTGCCCTGTACGGTGTATATTCAGCCGGTACAGGTGAGGGTGTGTAGGTGTGGAACACATCAGAATTTGTGTCCACTCCCGGAAACGTTACCCACGAATAAAACAGTTCGAAAGGGTACGCCGGATCTGCACACACCACCAAAATCACAGCCAAGCCCTCTATCGGGACTTGGAAAGCCTGTAAATGGTTGCGTACTGCAATGCGACTATGCTGCGGGATGGCCACAGCCTGCGCCATGATTGCACCGGAATAACTGAAAAAACAAAGGAAACTTTGTAGCACAACTGGGTAGTAATTCAAAAGAAACCGTTTTAGATAGAATCAAGCTTGAAAAGACCTATTTTAAAAAAATTGGTAGGTTTCACCGACACCACCATTTTCCGGAAACGACAGTGAAGGGGTTAAGGTTTGAACGATATACTACTCGAGTGTCATGATATAAGTCCACCAACGTATGGGCGCCATGTAGCAGGGTTTCTGTTCTCCCACAGAACTGTGCACAGAGAATTGGAACCTCAGCGAATTAGGGTGACCCAAAACTCACCTTAGTACCCAACAAACCCCTTACCGAGCTAGCTACAGTGTCTCATTGGTCATAACAAACTCCCAATGTTTAGACAAACCAGAACATGAGCTTACAATACCTCAGGTTACGTGGAACACATGAGCACTCTTTAGTTATACAATCATTTCAAACCAGAACTTGGAGTAAATGAGGACACATGCACATTTGAAATATTTATTTACTAATGCCGTCTTCTCAGGCGCAGTATCTTAGATAATACAAGGAGACATATTATCAGAAGCAAAGTTATCAGCATAGTTACTAGTCTATAGAAAGCAAATGGTGACAGCATGCTAACATGCTGTCATGAATAAGGGTTAACAACACTTATTTCTCACCCTCCCTAACACACATATTATATTAATAGCTAAGAAGGTCTCTTTGGGTTTTAACAGGGCGGGCCCATACCTCAGGATCCTAGAATGAAGAGATCACATCAGCATACACCAGCTCTCTCTGCATGCGAACAGCATCAAGTGTGTTTGTGTGCTTCAAGCAAAGCAATATAAAACCCGCCTAAAGCCCAAAGTTGGCAGAAGCTGCACTTATGTTATGTCTATGAAGGCGCGAAGATCAGACCTCATAACAATTCAGTATCGTGTTGTTCCTGAAGCTTCAGCACTCTCTGTACAGACATAGTTTATTAAGCAAAGCTGATATCAGAGTAATAACATATTATTCTCATGTAAACCACAACGAACTACTAGGTTGAAAGCTAAATCAACAATTAAGTGTCGTGTGCAGAAGAGCAAAAGGAAAAATGGCGTTTAAACATGTAATGTGCCTATGCTAACTTAACGCATTAATAAGATATACAGTAGCTATATGACACCCCCCCATGATCCGAGGACGGATAAGATAAGATAAGATAAGGGCAACTTCATGAAAGCAGAGTTCAAGAACCATGAACAACCTCATAATTATAAAAAACTGCAGTAATCAAATCAAAATATAAACAAGCATTGGAAATGCAATAGGTCTCGCAATAGAATAGTTAGACATTTTTCTTTTTGCAAATGGAAGAGTGGCGTTGCGTGGATGAGTAGCGTTGCGTGGATGAGTGGCGTTGCGTGGATGAGTGGCGTGTGTGAGTGGCGTTGCGTGTGTGAGTGGCGTTGCGTATGTGAGTGGCGTAGCGTGTGTGAGTGGCGTAGCGTGTGTGAGTGGCATTGCGTGTGTGAGTGGCGTTGCGTGTGTGAGTGGCGTTGCGTGTGTGAGTGGCGTTGCGTGTGTGAGTGGCGTTGCGTGGATGAGTGGTGTTGGAATGCAATAAGTATCGCATTAGAAAAGTTGTGGTTATTGGTCTTGTAAATGACATAATTTTTTTTTTTTTGCGATGTTAAAATTGCTATATTGATGGCTTTGTCATTTACAATGCCAATAGTTATAACTTTTGCAAATGTGACACCTATAGCATTTGGAATGCAACATGTTTAGTATTTACGTGACTTATATGGCAGCTCTGGTCGTTATGCTACATCTCTAGATAGTTTTATCTTCCGCAAATGTGACACCTATTGTAACACAATATGTGTTGTGAGGGTGAGTGAGGGTGAGGGGATGAGGGTGAGGTGTTGAGGGTGAGGGGTTGAGGGTGAGTGAGGGTGAGGGTGAGTGAGGGTGAGGGGTTGTGGGTGAGTGAGGGTGAGGATGAGTGAGGGTGAGGGGTTGAGGGTGGGTGAGGGTGAGTGAGGGTGAGGCTGAGGGGTTGAGGGTAAGTGAGGGTGAGTGAAGGTGAGGCTGAGGGGTTGAGGGTAAGTGAGGGTGAGTGAGAGTGAGGGTGAGTGAGGGGTTGAGGGTGAATGGTTGAGGGTGAGTGAGGGTGAGGGTGAACGGTTGAGGGTGAGTGAGGGTGAGGGTGAGGTGTTGAGGGTGAGTGAGGGTGAGGGGTTGAGAGTGAGTGAGGGTGAGGCGTTGAGGGTGAGTGAGGGTGAGGGTGAGTGTGGGTGAGGGTGAGTGAGGGTGAGTGAGGGTGAGTGAGGGTGAGTGAGGGTGAGTGAGGGTGAGTGAGGGTGAGTGAGAGTGAGGGTGAGTGAGGGGTTGAGGGTGAACGGTTGAGGGTGAGTGAGGGTGAGGGTGAGGTGTTGAGGGTGAGTGAGGGTGAGGGGTTGAGAGTGAGTGAGGGTGAGGCGTTGAGGGTGAGTGAGGGTGAGGGTGAGTGTGGGTGAGGGTGAGTGAGGGTGAGTGAGGGTGAGTGAGGGTGAGTGAGGGTGAGTGAGGGTGAGTGAGAGTGAGGGTGAGTGAGGGTGAGGGGTTGAGGGTGAGTGAGGGTGAGGGGTTGAGGGTGAGTGAGGGTGAGGGGTTGAGGCTGAGTGAGGGTGAGGGGTTGAGGCTGAGTGAGGGTGAGGGTGATTGAGGGTAAGGGGTTGAGGCTGATTGAGGGTGAGGGTGAGGGGTTGAGGGTGAGTGAGGGTGAGGTGTTGAGGGTGAGTGAGGGTGAGGGTGGGTGAGGGTGAGTGAGGGTGGGTGAGGGTGAGTGAGGGTGAGTGAGGGTGAGTGAGGGTGAGTGAGGGTGAGTGAGGGTGGGGGTGAGTGAGGGTGAGTGAGTGTGAGTGAGGGTGAGTGAGGGTGAGTGAGGGTGAGTGAGGGTGAGGGTGAGTGAGGGTGAGGTGTTGAGGGTGAGTGAGGGTGAGGAGTTGAGGGTGAGTGAGTGAGGGTGAGGGTGAGTGAGGGTGAGGGGTTGAGGGTGAGTGAGGGTGAGGGTGAGTGAGGGTGAGGGGTTGAGGGTGAGTGAGGGTGAGGGTGAGTGAGGGTGAGGCTGAGGGGTTGAGGGTAAGTGAGGGTGAGTGAGGGTGAGGCAGAGGGGTTGAGGGTAAGTGAGGGTGAGTGAGAGTGAGGGTGAGTGAGGGGTTGAGGGTGAACGGTTGAGGGTGAGTGAGGGTGAGGGGTTGAGAGTGAGTGAGGGTGAGGCATTGAGGGTGAGTGAGGGTGAGGGTGAGTGTGGGTGAGGGTGAGTGAGTGTGAGAAGTTAGAGATTAAATAGGTGCGACGGGGGTAAGAGGGCTGAGATATAGGGGTGCTTAGAGCGACGGAGATGCAGGGAAGGAGAGTGACGGTCACAGAAGGGGAGAGGTGTATAGAGATGGCGGGAGGCGGAACTATCCCTGAGTTGTGAGAAACTGGTGAGGGGGGGGATTCGGAAGGACGGGGTGACATCATGTAGATTTACACCATGGCATCGTGCTCCACAGCAAGCGAACGTCTCCCACAAACGGCAACATAGCGCGGCACAAAAACTCGGACTCTTTCCCCTGAGGGAAACGCGCACAGGCCTGCAGAACGGCTTATTTCCACCCTGTCAGAAATGGCACCTCAGCATGTGCCTTCCCTCGTCACTGAACAGGGCATATTGAACAGGGTCGAGGGCTGGAGGGCTGGCAGCTCGTCCTGTTCTCTTCCGTGAATGTCTAGCTTATTTGTCTTGCCAATAAAATATTATTTAACCGGGAGATGGAAACGTGCAGAGAAATGGATAGAGAGTGAGCGGAGACAAATGGAGGCGGGGGCTGGGGAGAGCGAGGGTAGGGAAACAGACAATAGGAAAAAGTAGAAAGAGGAAACATGCAGCAATGGAGAGAACACATCAGAAGAGCAGCTGTAAAATGGGATTGCGAGAGGGAAAATGAAAGGACATGTGGGACAGAGGAGAAGAGCACGAGGTGACCCAACAGGAGTAGATGGGTACTGGGGAGACATGACAGAAGTTAGAGATTAAATAGGTGCGACGGGGGTAAGAGGGCTGAGATATAGGGGTGCTTAGAGCGACGGAGATGCAGGGAAGGAGAGTGACGGTCACAGAAGGGGAGAGGTGTATAGAGATGGCGGGAGGCGGACGAGGAAAATGGTTAGAGAAGGAAAGATGAAGGAAGCACGAGGGAGAAAAGGAAGACGTAAGAGGGTGAAAATGCGTAGAAAACAGAAAAGATTAATAGGTGGGGGAGAGGGCTAGCGAGGGGAGAGCAACAGAATAGACGATCGTGATTAGAGGGTGAAAGGAAGAGAGATGAGAGATCGTGGGACGGAGGTGAAGAGAGAGATATTCGTATAACGTGTAAGAGGAGATAGCTGGAGTGATAGATGAGTTGAGATGAGGATGAGGGACATCGAGAGGTAGGCGATTAAATGGAAACGTATTGAAAGGAGATGGGCAGTTGGAGGAAATTAACAAACAAGACGGAGGGCATTGCTGTGGGGAGGGGGTGTAGGAGAAATGCACACGGCGGGCAGGGGAGGGGGCGGAGCGGGGAGAGCGGCATGTGGGTGTGAAAGCCGGGGCCTTTGAAGTGAAGCTAAGCTTCACTTCAAAAGGTGTCGGGAGGAATGCGGCTGAGGGAACAGACGGCGATTGCGGCTGAGGGAACTGATGTGCACGCGCTTTTAAGCTCAATGCACATGCGCATTGAGCTTAAAAGTCACGGGCACTGCAAGGAATCGCCACGATTCCTTGCTTCTTAGTTAAAGGTTGTTTAAGCCGCAATAGGCTCGCAAGCTCGATGCGCATGCGCATCGACAGGCGAGACCTAAAAATGTCAATTTCAGAATTCCATAGCACTCAAGCCAATAGGACTGGGAGGTGAAAAAAATGCAAAAAAGTGGGGCATCATCATAAACCAATAAGGTTCTTCAAGGCAAGACCGAATATGCAAAATATGCAGCAACAGCCTCCAACAGGAAATCACCGTCTTCATCCGAAAACAGTTCAGCCATCCAATTCAAAAGAGGAAAAGAGCAAACGTGTTCTCCCAACACTGGAGCCTCTATTACCATCAGAGGACAACTCGGAGGGTTTTCAAGAAAGCTCATTGCCAAGAAATCCTGCGCTGCTGTAAGAATGTTCCAAGGACCCATTAGTCCATGCATCGCTGCTAAGGCCATAATCCTGTCGCCTGTACAAACCAACTCGTGAGTAACAATGGGACTCATCAGCTGATTAAAGTCGACTTCAGGAGAAACCGGTCAGCAGAGACACAAATCAATGGCCCAGGCAAAATCACAGCTTAGGCAATGAAACACAGGCTGGGCACAGGTGAAGTAGGAAAATCGAAACGATAATCCATATGCCGTGCTTAAAATCGCAAGCGGCAGCGTGCCATAATATTCAAGCATCCGGTTGCGAAACAGCGCCAGGAGGGGCAGGTCTGCTCCTTCCACATGTGGGGCATCCATATTTAAGGAAGCAAATAATCACTAGAACGGCTGCCGCTAGTGCCAGGATAACCGGGAATCCACCAAACAAACTCGAAAAAATGGAATGGAAGAAAGCAGGGATGACTCCAAAGATTTTTTCAAATGAAGTTACAAGACCACTGCTAACAGATTTTAAAAAATGCGCTAGGCCAGTTGTGGAGGACGCGTTAAAGATAGAATGTACCATCTCGCTGAAATGCAACGGTAAATCAGTGTTTAAAAGAGCCTGAAGTTCAGTACGGGTATTAGCTATGTGAAGAACGAAAGTTTCCCTAGCCGAACTCAAGGCCACTTCTTTCTGGGACAATAGAGCCCTTATTCTGCTCATGCCGCTGAATTCTGCTTTCAAGGTTGGGATGCGTGGCCAGATGGAAACATCCCTATTTTCATGCGTGGGTGGGTACAGAACAGTTCTGCAGCAAACTACACGTTCAGTTACGGTGACCACATAAGCTACACCTCTAATTAACCCGCAACAATCTTCATTATTTAAAAGTAAATAACTTCCGTTTCCCAACAAGGTAAAAGTCGGGGTGATTGCAGGCACTGGAGTCCCTTTTAAAACACAGGCTAAGTTAGGCCGGTCTTGGTTACAAGAACCGTGCAATTGTATATGCCTACACATTAGCGAATGTTCTGGCGTTTCCGTACACTCCTCCCCATTCAAATAAACCTCCTGTCCGTCTTTCAAACATATATAAGTGAAAGGAAGGGACCAGACTTCATGAAAAAATGCACTACCTAAGGGCTCATATCGACCTATGGCAACATATCTCATACAATTTGTAAATTTATACAAAGCAAAAGGCAAAGTTATTAAACCGTGGAAAAGCCACGTTGCATCGTTGGCCTCTGCCACAGAAAAAGGCAAGGACTCCAATTTCTCAATATGTAACATAGAAAATGAAGCATCCCTCATGGAAAGCAAGCGCTGCTTGTCAGTCAAATTAAAGGGGGCAAAGAGAGAAGAAACATTCATGTAGGTCCATGGCACCTTGCCAGCTTTCAACGTTTGAAGGGTCCATGCAAATTGCATGATAGAACGTAATTGATTCTGACCATGGTATAACACAGACACTTCATCATGCACAATATCCACTACAGAAGACACAATATTATCCAAAGTGTAAATGCGGGAAGAAAGCATGTTAATACTATTATCTACCACAGCAAGCACTTTTTCTAGATTGGCTTGATCTATAGCTCTAAGGCGTGTCGCAGCCTCAATCTGTGACGTCTTCCAGATTTCATTGTAAACAGCATATATCCATCTTTTTGATCTACCACTAGCCGGGCCCTTTATGAAATCATTCAAATCTACATCATCATTCAGCTTTGCAAGATGTAATTTAACTGCAGACAATGTTGAATGAGTCCCTTGCTCATTGCACCATTAGGATTCAAGCAAGCCGGGCCGACAAAGGCTGTGATGCCAGAAACCGGTCCCCGGAAGCTTGTCTCCTTCCCAGTATAAGAATTGGATTGGTAGTTTGGTTTGCCCTGTTCCCATCATGCACTGGGACAGGAACAGACTAATTTGCATATAGCCAGGTTCTGAGCTGGGATGGTGCAATGAGCTAAAAAACAGGTGATGGATTAAAACCATGATCTCTTGACTTGGTAAGAGTATTCTGCATCATTCAGAAACTCTGTCCATCACCACCCCCTTTTTCCAAAATATACCTACTAGAGTTCCGTATACACACAACAGTACTTGTCATCCTCTATAGTTGTGAAACCATCACTATGTGAACCATAATTTGTACTGTATAACTGTAACCTAACCATCCCTCTTACGTTCATGTATACCCTCAATGAGGCACATATGAGGCAATGTCGTATTTAACAAATAGAGTGAACCCGCAAGGGCATTCTTACAATATAACTCTGTTGCTACGATGTACTAATTGTAAATAGAATGGTATAGCATTCACTATCATCACACGATATGACCAATAATTGTAAATTTGTAATGCTATTTTCAAGAATCATTTCGCAAGTTTTGATAACTTACACTAAATGACCTTATGATGTGCATCCGAGATGATCGCGGAAAGTAATTGTAAACATTTGTATAATTTACTGTTCTAGTCGATTGCACAATTGACACAACTGCATTGTATAGATCTGATGCATGACCCCACCTTTTTTGATCTGAATGTTATGTGCATCAAACATGACATTTAGACAAGTTACTAGTGCATGCTATCGTTTCCCTCTTTAATATGATTTCGCTCTCTTTTCTATCTCATGCTTCGCCGCTATTCACATCGTAATATGAGACTTCCGTAACAATTAGGGAACGTGCACTCACTTCCGTTTTAATTAACGTTCTAGTCTTCTCGATACGGGTCCTATCTAGACTACTTAACCACTTCCGGGTCGACATCACGTGTCCGCACCCGGAACCATTCTGCAGGAGCACTCGTCCTGCCGGCTTTTCCCCGCGAATCGGGTAAGAAAGATAAGAATATGATTTCAACTCCTAGGGCTTTTTAAATCTTTAGACTATAACACAAATCTAGTACTCGACCAACCCCTCAGGTTATTGACATAAAGTAAAGATAATTAGTGGTCATGACCGATCTACTATTGCAATGCATATGCAAATGTCCCATCGGTATCAACGAGAGCGGGTATACTGACACTCTTGCTCTTTGTCTTCTCTATTTTTTACTTCTCATTCCTAGATCAACCTACTACTTATCCAGGGATCTCACTGTTGAGCCTCCACACTTTCCATAATTGAACAAGTGGATGCCCTTACCTTCTCAAGCTATCCTCTCACAGAAGTCGACTCAGAGCACCAAATATCCTAATTTTAAGGTGAGATGCCAGTTAACTACACTGCAGGAATTGTGGAGTTTTTGAGCACTACTCACCTACGATCCGCGAATTAGATGTAGTTCACTGATCTGAAATCCACTATTTTCCCCCCTTTAGCTCTCAAACCGTATTGAACATTCACTGGTACTGGACAACTTACTACGACGATTTGAAACCACTCAACCTGGTCTCGAGCGGGGCCGGGTCGGAATTATCACCGGCAAAGCGGTGAGTTCCACCTTTCATAAATACTTACCCTAAAAGCACCGTTTTTATATATATATTTTTTACAATCTCTATCTGAGTTCCTGATGTTGACTTCCCTTCCAAGACCTTGTAGTTTTACTTTCCTTTCCCCCTTCTGTTTCCTTCTCTTTGGTAATGCTATAGACCTGTGGTTCAGTACCCTTCCACTACAGGTAGGAAGCGCACCTTTATTTTGACCAAAGGATCCGTTCTTAATACACGAATTCTCCATGATTTACTACCTTACACATGTCGTGCAATCTTATCGTATAAGCCACACCAGAACAGGGACTTTTCTACTCGAGTGCTTACACACCTTCCCCCTTTTTTTCCCCCTTTTACGTCACTACGATAAGATTCCTGTTAATCAAGATGATACTACATTAGTCCGTGGCACAGACGTACTCACTAGCGAACCACTATCCTGCTTGCGTCCACACTTTTCGACATCCACACTGGACGGCGGGGACGGTGTTGTGTGCTTCCACGAGAATGTTGCTGTATATTGTCACTAAATCCACCTTCACCCTGCACTTGCACTAAAAATAGCCACCAAAGAAACGTAATGTTCATTGTAATGTTTCCATGCACTCCATCTTTTATTTTGTATCCTCCCCAGCCCTGAGGAGTCGCCAAAGTATTGTAATTGCTTTGCGACGAAACACGTGTCGGCTGGCCATCCATAGCAATAAAAGAGGAGTCATATTACCCATCGTCCTCCTTTGTCTTCAAATGTGGAAACTTGACCTTTTAAATGTCCATTGAGACATCATTTTCTGTACTCTCTTTAACTGGTGTGCAACAGGTTTTGCTTTTTAGCTTACAGCTTGAGGCCCCTGTGATAGCACAGTGTTGGAGGGGCGTGTCATGGGGCAGGGTGTCAAGTGTATGGAAGGGCTGGAACCGCCCCTTAGCGATACAGGTGATTTCACCTGTGTGGTCACAGTAGTTTAAGGCAGTGGTTCCCAAACTTCTTCAACCGGCGGCTCCCTTGATCTATTGGCTGTTGGCTGCGGCTCCCCATTATGTCACTTTTTGGGATGGTTGGGCGAATATAAGCTAGGCCTCAGGAGCACTTGCATTTTTCTCATTGAAATAATTAGGGTGGAGCCAATTAAGCTATTATGATCATATTTGTAACTAAATTTGTTTGTAATGGCTTCTGTTTTATTACCAACAGGAGGGAATCTATACAAATGTTGCTGGGTAAAACCGGGGCATTACACGATATTCACGGATATGTTGTCTTGACAGGGTTTAAAAGCATAGTGCCATCTGATGCCAAGGAGTACACACCTTCTCCCAACACCCTGCCTATTTTTTGCTTGTTTTGTTTAAACACCGAAAGCATTGAAATGGTCAATCCAATATTACCACAATCAGTAGCCCATGATCAAGAAAACTGCCTTTCCTATTTTACCGTATGAAAAGAAATTGCTTTATTATTGTCATAGAAAGGCTCATTCTTGGAGGTTAGGTATCTTGCTGTGAATCTACATCTGAAATCAGCCCAGTTTAACTTTAGAAGTCATTTTGGCAGGATGTTGCTTAAGAAGTTTAGGTCAAACATTCCCTGAGTGTGAACAGTGAAACCACCAGCGCTGTGTGCTCCCCTTTGAACAGACTCATGCAGATTCGCGTCATAAGTGTGAGCACGTTTCAATAGATGTGTGTTTTTGAACACTCGTGTGCAACTGTATCACCATGCTGTGCTTTCAGAGTTGTGAATATGTGAAAGAATGGGGAGGGTGCGTAAGCAGTTTGGAGTCACTATTTTGGAAGGTAAGGCAAGCCAACTGACGACGTGGTATTTTGTTTTTCTAAGTGGCAGGAAAGATTTTAAAGCACATAACACAGTTAGTTCTCCAGTCATCTGAATCCCCCCCCCCCCCCCCCCCCCGCAAAAAAAATGCTACAAACACTCGCAATTGATCTGGACATGACCCCTTCGCTATACATGATCATAATTACCTGATTTCCCTCATAGAAGCGATTACTTGAGGGGCTGCAGAACACGGTAGCAACTTTATAAATAAATACTCGGCAGCACTGTACTGATTGAGCCCGGCACACCTAAGTGGACATGCTCTTTATTTAATTGTAACACATCACCCTTGTTCAAAGCATTCCAGATGCTGACAGGTGAGGCTTCCCAACTCCTCTGCATAGCATTTGCACATGGATTGCTCGGGGCCCACAAATGCACATTCCAAAAACGTAACTCCATGTATTTATAACGAAGCTGTACAGTAGTATGCAAATGAAAGACTAGCATTGCAAACAAATCAAACATGATGGGTTTTAAAAACCGCCATGCTCAGCTGTAGTTGTTGAAATGCGAGGCAGTCAACATCACAAACGGAAGGAAAGCATCAGGTTAGTTACAGTAGAGGAGAACCTTTCCCAAGTCCCCATGTGCTGCGCGATGCCCCAGGCAAGTTGTGATGGCACACTGGGGTGCCGCGGCGCACAGTTTGGGAACTACTGGTTTAAGGAATGTGTGTCCTTGGTGCTATGGCATTCATTTCCTGTGTTTGACTCGCATACAACAATTTTAAAATATTAATATTGTTATGAAATCTGTGTTTATAAAAAAAATTCTCAGTAATGTTTTTCTTTGTTTTTTCCATGAAGCAATGCTCCTACTATTGTATGACTTGGAACTGTTTTTGTTAGGCTAAAGAATGTTTGTGATGTTGTGTTTATGTTTTGGTGTGAATAAACACAAACTGTTACCGAAGAAAATACTTGATTCTGTCTTTGTCATTGATTGGGTTGAGTGTGGGAGGGGGCAAAGTCCAAACCGGGGCCATATTACATTAAGTCTCCGGGGGCGCTACGGGTGTTTTCGTCTACTGTGCGCACCCTGGGGCACTTTGGGATTACAGCAGGGGACGCAGACGCTTCAGTAATACCGATAGAGCTGGCCCACTTAAAGCGCCAGCACTACCATGGGGGGGGGGGTTCCTTCATTTGCGTAGGAGCATGTCCTAGGCAAATGAGCGAATTCCTTTGCCTCTCCATTCGCGCAAAATTACAGACATGGGCACAGAGGCAAAGAAGCCTTCAGGAGGTGCACTCACAGTGTGCCCCCCTTTAGGTGGCGCATTGTGAGTGCTCCCCGTGAGAGCAGCCCTCTGGAGGGGAGAAAGTAGACATCCCCTTGCAGGCGGGTGCAGTGACTGACTGCACCCGCCTGCAAGGGGACCTCTAATCCCCTTTGAAAGTGCAGGTGCATTGCCGCCTGCACTTTGAAAACAAGGAGCGGCTGCTCGCTCTGTGTTTTCAAATGAATGCGCTGCCCCGGGGGCAGCACATTCACCATAATGGGGCGCATTATCAATTGTTGTGCCCAGTGCACCTTTTAAAATGTTGCCAGGCACAAATAATGACAATACGTAATGTGGCCCCTGGGGGTCCCAGCGTCCTATAAGTCTGAGCTTTCTAAAGTTCTCAATTTCCCCGGCTGTTGCTTACACTAGAGTGGGTATAACAGTTCTGACCCCTAAAAAATCCAGCATTTACCTATTATTTATGTTGGAGTGGGAATGGTAAATCTCACCCGTCCAACGCTTTCTCTACTATTATATCTGTTGGAATGGGAATAGTAAATCTTATCCCTCCAAAGTCCAGTGCTTTCTCTACTGTTATATATGTTGGAGTGGGAATAGTCATACTGATTTCTCCAAAGTCCAGTGTTGTTTACCCTAATGTTGCTCAGGCTGGAGTCAGAATAGTAAATCTGAAGTTTCTAAAGTCCAACACTTTTCCTACTCTTGGTCAAGTTGGAGTGGGATTAGTGAGTTTGACACCTCCAAATGTAATTATTTTTAATCTGATTTTTCTAACTTGTTCCATTATGTTTGTTTTATTTTTTTAAAGTTACTTTAATGTAAGTTTTTTGTATTATTTTTATAGCAATATTTGTATTACTTTGTTTTGATGTTATAGTATAATTTAAAAACAAATCTAGTGTTTGTAACTTTATTTAATTAATAGTTTTTTATTATATACGTTTATATATATATATTTTTAATAGTATGTTTTTTATGGGTTTTTTGCAATTATTTTAAAGTAGATTTTTTAAAAAAAATCTCAGTTATGTATTAAAATCTTTTTTATATTGTAAGGATATTTTTTAATGTAACATTATTTTTCAAGTTAATATATTTTTTCAAGTTAATGTAGTGTATGATAATTGACATTCAATACATGATATTGTGGTCTTCTATATTTTTCTTGTCAATATTTTTTTGCGAATATGTTTTTGCCAATATTTGTCATATAGCTGTCTGGAACATGTACGAAATTTGTAGAATGTGTGTGTGTTTGGTGGGCATTTTTATCTTTTCTTTTTTGTTCCTGCAACATGGCCCACTCCAGCAGCTTTCCTACCACGCTCCTCGCGTGTTGCCATTGCTTATCACAGTTTAATTAAATCACAAAGAGCCCGTTAAATGGGACAGATATTCACTTACTTGTGAGGTGAGGTGTACGTTAGTCTTGCAGAACTAAGAGAGAGAGCCCAGCCCAGCCTCTCACAGTCTCGAACGGGCTCAAACGGGCCCACCCATGTCCTGGGCTTTGCCCGGCACACGCTCGCGTGCGTTCCGCAAAGCGGGGGCCGCGAGCCGTAATGTAGCGCTGTGGGCAGGGTTAATATGCAGCCCAGGTGAGTGGCGTCAGTGGGCTTCTGTTCTCCGTCGTCCCCGCGCTTCCTAGCAGTTGTGGAGGGAGCAAAACACCAAAGTCCAGCTACGAGCGGCTCCCGCGAGCCGTAATGTAGCGCTGTGGGCGGGGTTAAGATGCAGCCCAGGTGAGTGGCGTCAGTGGGCTTCTGTTCTCCGTCATCCCCCGCGCTTCCTAGCAGTTGTGGAGGGAGCAAAACACCAAAGTCCAGCTACGAGCGGCTCCCACGAAGCGGGGGCCGTGAGCCGTAATGTAGCGCTGTGGGCGGGGTTAAGATGCAGCCCAGGTGAGTGGCATCAGTGGGCTTCTGTTCTCCGTCGTCCCCCGCGCTTCCTAGCAGTTGTGGAGGGAGCAAAACACCAAAGTCCAGCTACGAGCGGCTCCCGCCAAGCGGGGGCCGCGAGCCGTAATGTAGCACTGTGGGTGGGGTTAAGATGCAGCCTAGGTGAGTGGAGTCAGTGGGCTTCTGTTCTCCATTGTCCCCCGCGCTTCCTAGCAGTTGTGGAGGGAGCAAAACACCAAAGTCCAGCTACGAGCGGCTCCCGCGAAGCGGGGGCCACGAGCCGTAATGTAGCGCTGTGGGCGGGGTTAAGATGCAGCCCAGGTGAGTGGCATCAGTGGGCTTCTGTTCTCCGTCATCCCCCGCGCTTCTAGCAGTTGTGGAGGGAGCAAAACACCAAAGTCCAGCTACGAGCGGCTCCCGCGAAGCGGGGGCCGCGAGCCGTAATGTAGCCCTGTGGGCGGGGTTAAGATGCAGCCCAGGTGAGTGGCGTCAGTGGGCTTCTGTTCTCCGTCGTTTCCCTTGCTTCCTAGCAGTTGTGGAGGGAGCAAAACACCAAAGTCCAGCTACGAGAGGCTCCCGCCAAAGTCCATCTACGAGCTGCATTTTACATGTTTATCGGTACAAGTAAAATGTGAAGGCCATTGGACTCCAAGTTGTGTGTATGTTGTAAGGTGACTCTGGACAGGTAAAGGGTGGAGTCCATTGGAATCCAAGTGTCATGTGTATGTGGTGGAGTGTCTCAAGTTTTAAAGTGGGCAAGGAAATGGTGGAGTCCGTTAGAGTCCAAGAGTCATGTGTATCCGTGGTGGGGTGTTTCATGTATGTAACCAGGGATTTGAGTGGGTGGATCCTGCCTGTGCTAAGCTCCAGCAGCTCCAAAAAGCAGGTGCTGAGACGGATTCCTAATGGGCTCTTTGTTGTTGCCCTCACCCTCCCTGTGGAAAAAGAAATTTTAACTCTGCAGGAGTAACATCCTTCACTGATTTTGATGTAACTTCAAAAGAGACGCGATATAATTATTTCACTGCCTAATCATTTCAAAACTTTTTTGCAATTTCATGTAGCACAAACTCAAACCGAAGGTATTGGAACACTTACAAAAGCCGCCGCCGAGGCTCGAGCTCCAAAGTTCCACAGCTATAGCCGGTATACCACAATCTTTCCCACAAGAACTGACACATTTTCAATATTATATACAAAGAAGCCATAGTTGTTGCTTCTTTATCTTATACAATTAACCATTGACAAAGCCAATAGTACTGGCCTGTTGTAGGTGTAATATTATGTGTTATATTATATATGTACGCAATAACAAAAGTCACTCACATACGAGACACAAGACAGTCCAAGATTCACGACACACAGATGAAGTGCAACACATGCAAAACAAACTTTCATACAGAACAGGTACAGCATATGTAGTATAAGGTTCTATCATGCACAGACCATGCACCGTACATAAAGTGTAAGATTCGCTCACACACAGACCAGATAGAGCACATAAAGTGTGATATGTCATCATACACAGACCAGGTACATCACATATGCAGAAAGATCATCTTTCATGCACAGAACAGGTACTGTACATACAGTGTATGAATTCATCATAAACAGGCACCGCACATACAGCATAAGATTCCATCCCACATACACCAGGTAAGGGACCTACAGTGCACGTTTCATGACACAAAGGCAAGGCACAAAACATGTAGGATTCACAATGCTTGTTTCCGGTCCAGGGAAGACCTGGTGTGGCAGTTCGGGCAGGACTGTTCCCATGAGGCACAGGGTCAAGACTGATTTACATATGGCTGGGTCTAAACTGTGGTGGTGAAGTGAGCTAAAGAACGATGATGGATTCAGCCCAGATCTGTGACTGGGTGTGAGTGTCTGAAAAGTTTCAGCGCTCGTGCAAGTATCATTTATAGACCACGTACCATAACACTGTGCAAGCTTCATTTATCCGCAAAAGATCACGTATCTGACATACAGTGCAAGCTTCCATCACACACAAGCCCTATATAGCCCTTACAGTGCAAGTTTCATTTATACAGTGTCTGTTGGATTTCACTCTGAATTTTTACATGCCCACACTGACAAAAACACACACATACTTTAGCGCCCTCTCCTCTCTCTTTCCACTGCCTCTCAAGCACCCCTCGAGTCCTGCTTCTCATAACATATTTTAACAAGATATACCAGCGAGATTGTTGGTAATCTTTACCCCCTCCATTTTACTGATCAAGCTATACGCCCCTGAATATACCGCAGGGCTCGAGCCGAGGTACCACGCGTGTGGATGGCGTCCTCCCACTTATTTTACTGGGAGCTTGATAACTGGAGCAAATGGAGCCACACATTCACTCTTTGGCCTCTCTGGGGCGAGATCGGAGCTCATTCAGAACGCTGCTCACCAGCTGGCTTCTCTGATGCAATCGCATCTAAGTGGTGAGCAAGGTGGGGCAATAAGTCTGATGGTGCAAGCCACCTTTCGTGATGTCAGCGTCCCCCCACTTCTTTTTTTAGGACTTGTGCCCTGATATACTGTGCACGTGTCTTTAACACAGTGACCAGTCAAAACACTATGATGGTTCACAAACGGTAGGGTGAACCCGTCCATAACAAACTGGCCATCGGGTGCCTTTAAAAGGACAAGTGCAGCTTTATACACCCCGGGTCCGCCTCCCACTTCAGTTTGAGACCCTTGGCATTACTGCAGAGTTACCTCACTGTACCACCCCCCAACCCCTTCAAATGGAAGTTTCCCAAGTCCAGGCTCTGGGGTCAGATTCTGGTTTCTACCGGCTGCAGGTAGGAAACTCCCCGGTCCCCCGAGGCTCTGCTTTGGGCCCGGGGTTCCAGTGGGGGTGGGCTCGCTTGCCGAAAGGAGTTTTGACAACAACCTATTTTCCTAATCTTTCCCTCAGAGCAGAATAACACAAAGGGATGGGGAAAGAGGCCACACACTGTCCAGTCCACAGACTGCACGAGCGAGATTTCTGTTTTGTTATTTGTGTAGCACTTAGTACCCCTGAATTGGCCTCTTGGCGCTGTGGGTTCTCTTGGGTGTGTTTTGGAGCTGCCCTCGGCTGTCAGAAAGGTCTGGCTGCTCTGAGCAGCAAGGGGGTTATGCTGAGCGGAGTGATCGCACAGGCTGGTGAGGACTATTGCTCGGTGGGTTTGCAGGCTCTGAATGTGTGATTGTGTCTGTATTTGAAGAGCAGGTGTGGTGTTAGGTTATTATGAGAGTGTGCTAACGTGACTGACTGTGTTGTGTGTAAGACTGCATGCGAGAATGTGAGTGGCATGAGTTTATTGTGAGCAAAGGTGTGGATGAGGGAAATGTTTTGTGTGTGAAGCGAGAATGTGTTGTGTGTAAAAGTGTGTGTGTATCCATGTGACATAAAAGTGTGCTGACAGGTCTGAGTTGTATGTAATATTGTGTTTGTGTGATGTGACTGTATCATGTGCAACTGCGTGTGGGGTGAATGTGTTGTATTGAGAGTGCCCAATGTAAGTGTGCTGTGTGTAAGAGTATTTGTCATAAATGTTTGGGTGCAAGAGTGCAATGTTGGAGTGGGACAAAAATAGGCCTGGGCACAATAATAAGAGGCCCCATTAGCAATTTAAATAGCTAAAAAGTGATCGACATTTGCAAATCAAGCTAGTTTTCAATTAGCAAAGTCACGTTAGTAAAGTCACACTGTATGGGTGTTTTGCAAGGTATAGGAGACTGTATGCATTTGTGTCTGTAGCAAGAAATGCTTGTGGTAATATCAGGGAAAACAATAAAAGCTGGCCCACCTGACCATAAAACCGGCCCATAGACTGCTAAAACAATAGCCCACACACTGATCCGTCAGACCAGCCCATCGGGTGCTGCTTGATTGCCCTATAGGCAGGGCCACTGGAATTAAGCGATTGTGCAGCTCCTGCGATTTGTCCATAAATATAATTTTGTTGCGTTTGCCACATAATCCATCATCCTCTCCATAATCTGCAGAGTTTAACAAAAACTTTTTTTTGTTTCTAGCTCAAACATTAGGGGAAAGGATGTGGTCAAATAGCTAGAGCGGTCGACCTCGAAGCTGGGGAAACGGGTTTGAGTCTCGGCAGAGATACTCAACATCCTGTGATTCTGGGCAAATCACTAAATATCCCTGTGCCTAACATGATTAATGTGCCCGTCTAACGCAGCTGGTGCTCATTTAAAGCGCTCTGATACCTGCGGGTTGAGTTCACGCTATATAAAACTACCCCTCCTCACAAAAAAACAGTTCAAAAGTTACTAAAAACGCAAAAACTAATGTTGTCGCGCAGTGGAATGCCCTTTGCAAAGGTTGACTAGTTGCCTTTCTGTAGATTATTACTATATTTGGGTGTCAAACTGGTACGGTACTAAAGAGGTGCAACTAATGCCCAAATAGTGCTTCACCAATCGAGCAATTGGAGATACCCACTGGGCAGATTCAGCCATTCCATTCCCCCATGAAGAAAGCCTTAGAGGGACGTTGATACCATCTCCTCCCAGAAGACAGCATATAGAGATATTGGCCCTTAAATAAGCCTAAACCAAAAAGTATAACACTCTGAAGGAAAAGGGTATCTAAGACAATCAATGAGAGGATAATATTGAACCCATCTTTGATTCCTACTGTAAAAAGCCATATAGGTAAGGCGACAGTGGAAGCCGGGGGCGGACGTACAGCGGACCCTGACAGGAAGTGCCTGAGACCCGGGCACAGGCCGCCGGAAGCACCCGTCCGAGAGGCAGCACGGGAGAGAGACGGCCAAGCTACACCGACGGCGGCGGAGGGCATCACCGCAACGGTAGGGGTGCCTGTAAGTGCAGGGAGCTGCACCGCAACACCTCTGGGAGGAAACGCCGGACTGCGGGCGAGGAGGACAAACGCGGAGAGAGCTGCGCCCGGCAAGCCGCCATATTGGTAAAGTGCATCGGGCTCCGGTAATAAAACTCCCTCTGCAGCCGAGGTGGGAGGACAGACAGTACCGGACACCTGCACCGAGTAACGCCGTGGGCAGCGGTGTCTGGAGCCCTGCGCAACACAGCCCTGCATAGGGAACCGGGCATTACTAGCGGCACAATAATACCGGCGGGCCGCCATCTTACTGAAGTGCAGAGGGCGCCCGGCAGGGTCATTATCCGGGTGCGCGAGTTCCAGCCTGCATGCCAGAGACTTGCTCGACCCCACACTGAGACCGGAATATTGGAGCAGGGCCGTCTAAGGGCCTACTGACCAAGCCAACAGCCTGTTGTCTGGTACATTATACTGAGGGACACGAGGGGGCTAGCGCTATACCGGCTCTGACTTTGGGAGATAACTGGAACAGAGGAGACCCACAACACTGCTTCGGATACAATCTAAGGCACAACTACTATAAGGGGAGAAGAGGTTGCCTCCCCATTCACCACTCCCCTGCATCAGCCGGGACTTGGCTCGGAGGGCGCAGATACAGACCCAACACTACTGGACCCAGTGAAAGTAACACCTCAGGGACATCGAACATTCGACGGCCCACTAGCGGAAGGAAAGATGTCAGGCAGGGGGAGCAAGAGCAACACTACCCAAACCAGAATTGACAGGTTTGCACGCGACAGGAATGCCTCTCCTTCCTTAGACGGGAAATCTCCGGCAGGCAAGTCGACAGAGGAGACGAGCAGCAAGCAGGCCACATTGGACGACGTGATGAGAGCCCTGGTGCAAGTCCAAGCGACGGTAGGCTCGATATCAACCGAGATCACGCTTATCAGGGCGGACTTCCATAAAATGTCCGAAAAAGTAAGCAATATGGAAGTTGTGACGAAATCCCTGGTCGAGGATGTCTCTGATCTCCAGGCGACGGTGGAGAAGATAGCTGCGGAAAACAAGACACTGCGGGAACGGCTGGACGACCAGGAAGGGCGCTCCAGACGGAACAACGTGAGGATCCTTGGGGTTCCAGAATCTGAAGGTACGAGAGCAATGGACACCTACGTGGAGGAGTTGATACAGAAAGAACTTAAACCCAAGGGCCTGTCCGCCTTCTTCTCCGTTGAAAGGGCCCATCGGGTCCCGGGAGGCCAGCCGAAACCGGGTGCACCGCCGCGACCGATCCTGGCTCGACTGTTCAATTTTAGGGATCGGGACGCCATCCTACAAGCGGCGCGAGTGGCACCACCAATCCAAATCCAAAGTTCTACACTGGCCTTCTTTCCGGACCACACGGCCGAAGTTGCTCGCCGCAGGAAAACGTTTCTAGACATTAAGAAAGAACTTCGATCGAGAGAACTACAGTACTCCATGCTGTACCCGGCGAGACTGCGTGTCGTGGCGAACAACAAAACCTGGTTCTTTGATACCCCTGAGATCGCTCGAGACTGGCTGGACGGCTGGAGACCAGTGGAGCGGCCGCGACGGACACACAGACCACACAGGAACCAGGAACCGAATAGCTGCACCAGCTCTCAAGCATCAAGACGCGGACCGGAGGACAGATCCCCAGAAAAAGACCTTACAGTCCAGGCCTCAGAGGATGAACATTAGACACCTGGTGCGAGATGACTATTACACCACAGGCCGGACAGAACGCCCTGGATACTAGGTGAGCGGCGACCACGGGGAGGAAGAGAGGCAGTAGTCTTCGGAGCAGTCCTTTCCCCAGCGAGCAAGTATTTGGGACTATGGGAAGCACTCTGCAAAGTTGGGGAAGCGGGCGGGATTCTGTCCGTGGAGCAGGGGAGCAGGGAGGGGGGAGGGAGGGATTGTTTTGAAGTTATTGTTAGAATTGATAGTCATCTCTCACGCTATATGGTACACGAGCGCACCGACTACCGAACTATTCCTACACCTTAACATAGAACGCTTTATACACACTGGAACCTGTAACATGGCAGCTGATACACTACCCACCCTATCCAATGGCCAGACAATTGCACACTGCACCCACTGAGGGCGCGCATACACTAATTGAGGTACCCCCTCTGCGCATGCTCACTTGGAACGTCAGAGGGCTGGGAGATAAAATAAAGAGGGGGTTGGTTCTGCAAGCAATTAAACGCCAAAGGCCTGACCTAGTACTACTCCAGGAGACGCACCTCACGGGGACAACATGCAAGGCGCTTGATAGGCGCAGGTACGTGATGGCAGTACATGCCGAATTCACGACAGGCTCCCGGGGGGCGGGGATACTCGTGAAAAAATCATCACCCTTTATAGTAGAACTCCGTAAGACGGATGATCAGTGCCGGTTCGCAGCATTGCATGGCCAATGGGAAGGGAGGCCCCTCAACGTGGTTTCCGTTTACGTTCCCCCGGCACTCCAATCTGTTGCCTTGCCTGCCCTGGGGAAATTCCTTCTGGACCTCCCGGATGGCGACACAATCATAGGAGGGGACTTCAATGCAATAGTAGACCCAACACTAGACACATATCCCATTAGAGAACGTCCTCGGGGTACTGCAACGCTCCCGGGCTTTCTAGAGGCACTGGGCATTACAGACGTCTGGAGACAGCTCAACCCCACAGCGACACAATACACATACTACTCCGCTGTGCACAATAGCCTATCATGCATTGACTACTTCCTATTCATAGGGGTGGGAATGGGGAAAGTAGACAAAATAGACATCTTGCCGAGAGGCATATCTGACCATTCCCCTATACTGATATCACTTACCACCAAAGAGAAGAAACGTACCAGACTCTATCCACTGTACTCAAACTACTTGCAAATCCCCAAAATCAGGAAAGAACTTAAACTGGTAAGCACACACTATTTTGAAGAAAACGCGGGCTCGGTGTCCTCCCCCTCGGTCTTGTGGGAGGCGTACAAAACGGTCCTGCGGGGAGAGGCGATAGCGGCAATTACAGGGCACAAAAGAGAATCCAGGCGAGAGCTCACAGAGCTCGAGCTACAATTGCATAACGCAAACGACGCCCACATGACTGATCCAACACCGGAAGCAACGCATCTATTACACCTACGGCAGCGACAATACCAGGCCCACCTCAAAACGATAGTCCAGGGGCATCTCACAAGTACAGCACATAGAATATATGATATAGGCGACTAAGCAGGGAAAATGCTGGCGTGGTTAGACCGGAGGGGGGGAAGTAATAGAGGTATACAGAGACTGCGCGCACATGACGGACAGTTGCAGACACATCCGGAAGAAATAGTATGCACCCTGGCACGTCACTTCCAGGAGGTATATACCCCAGAGCAGGCAGTCACGGCTCAGGCGGCGATATCCTCGCTTGAGAATATTCCCATCCCCAGGCTCTCGCAGGAGGCAATGCAAGAGCTGGAGACCGACCCGACAGAAGATGAAATTCAACTGGCAATTCAGGCGTTGCACTCGGGAAAAGCATTGGTACCCAACGGAATACCCATAGAATGGTATAAATCGATGGCAGACGCTCTCAGTAAACCATTACTGGGAATGTACAAAGAGAGCCTGGAAAAGGCAGAACTGCCGCTAGACCAGCGCACCGCGACAATTGTGGCCATACCGAAACCGGGTAAACCTCCATCTGATCGCTTCTCGTATCGCCCCATTTCCCTACTCAACGTGGAGGCCAAAGTTCTGGCAAAATTGCTAGCCAACCGTCTGGTGCATCACCAGCAGACGCTGATCCACCCTGATCAGTCAGGCTTTATGCCTCATAGGAGTACGGCATTGAATCTCAGGCGGGTACATGGGGTGTTGGCACGAGCACACCTTCTCTCCGAGAAAGCGGTGATTCTCTCCCTTGATGCCAAAATGGCTTTTGATCTAGTGGAATGGGAATATATGTTTGCGGTATTGGCACGTATGGGCTTTGGACCGAAATACATAGCATGGATACGACTTCTCTATACAAAACCGGTGGCGCAAGTAGTAGCTAATGGTCACGTCTCACAGACGTTCCCGCTGGGTAGGGGGACTAGGCAGGGGTGCCCTCTGTCGCCCTTGCTTTTTGCCCTGGTACTAGAACCCTTGGCAATCCTAATCAGAACAACACCGTTACTTAAAGGCATCAAATGGGAGGAAGGGTGGGAAGACAGAATATCCCTGTATGCGGATGATATGTTGATTTATATGACTGAGCCTGAAAATGGGATCCCAGCATTATTAGATCTCTGTAACACACATGGGAAGTCGTCAGGCTATACCCTGAATTGGTCCAAGTCGGTGATCTACACTCTACAGGGCCCGGATCCGGTGCTACCATCGGACTGCCCCCTTGCACTGACCCCGAACTCCTTTAAATATTTAGGCATTGTTATTACAAAGAGTGCCGCGGACTTCGTTGACAAGAACTTGAAGCCGCCTATGGAGCGCCTTCATGCGGATGTGAAATACTGGGCGGCCTTGCCGCTGACCCTCATCGGGCGCGCAGCCCTGTATAAAATGATGGCATTGCCCAGATTCTTATATGTATTGGAAAACACCCCATATCCTATAGTACCTCGATACTTCAAGCAGGTCGCAGCCTTGGTCACGAACCTCCTCTGGAATAACGGACCGGCGCGTATAGCTTATGATAAGATGACTAAAAGTTGGTATGAGGGGGGCATAGCATTGCCGAACATACAGCTGTACTATTGGGCGGCCCATCTTAAAATAATAAACCAATGGATACATGCTTCAAGGAGTGACCCGGCATATAGAGCGGATTGGTCGCAACTGGGTGCAGACTGTATGATCGCGGTATTATATAACAAATCACAAGTTAAGAAACTGCTGGGACCGACGCACCACACGGCGGCCCTATGGCACATAGCACAATCACGACTAGGTTGGAAGGGAAAAATCACCAAGCTAACACCACTGTGGGACAACAAGGCCTTGGGGAACCTACGGTCTAGTAAGGGATTTGCGCAATGGGACTATATAGGTATCTCCACGGTTGGGGACCTATGGGACAAGGGCACGGTGATCGCACTTCCACAGCTCCAACAACAGTACGGACTGGGCCAGACAGAGACGTTTAGGTATGTGCAAATAAGACACGCACTGCTCCAGGCGATCCCAGTGGGCACAGACATACCAGAATCCTCGCCACTGGAAGATAGGCTCTTAACGGAATATATGCTACAGAGCGCGACCTCCCTCACATACAAGAAACTGATCAACAACCTAGGGGACCCTACAATAAAGTTAAGGGAAAAGTGGGTGGGAGACATAGGTGAGGTCACGGAGTCAGAATGGAATGAAGCACTAGCCTCACCGAGAGAAGTTGGTATCTCAGCAAAATTCAGATTAGTGCAACTGAAAATTTTACACCGTATTTATTATACTAGAACGATGCTTCACAAGATACACAGGGCACCACATCCCTTTTGTCTTCGAGGATGCGGGGAGGAGGGAACACTATACCATACACTCTGGGATTGCCCACGCATACAGGAATTTTGGAGGCAGGTTATGCGCACGGTCTCACAAACACTAAAAATATCCGTCCTGCCAGAACCTCGCAAATGCCTCTTGAACATTTGGGACCCCAATGATCTGGATAAATATGGTCGGACATGGGCTACTTTGGCCATGATGGTAGCTAAACGGGACATTGCGCAACAATGGGGGGCACAGGAACTGCCTACGACTGCTAGGTGGAGTGTAAACATGGACATGCTGATGGTTACAGAAAGGACGGTGTATGTACTCAGGGCGTGCCCCCGAAAGTGGAATAAGGTATGGGCAGCCTGGAATATATACAGAGGGGAGATCTGCGATCCCTTACCGGAGGAAAAAGAATTGGACTCTGAGGGGGACGATGAGTAGATAACTGGGTGGTGGTTGCTATCTTTATGGCACGGATAGAGCAGAGTTTGAATGCGGTGTATCAAAGCTGACTACCATGAAGCAGGTGGGATGACGGGCGGTCGGTGTCTGCACGAATAGATTATCAAAATGGGATGACTCTTTTTAGTTTTAAGTTTTACGGTTCTGATGTTTGAAATACTATACTGATTTCTACGATAGACTTATATAATGCAATACCAAAAATGTCTTATGCATATGAGGTTACGCTATTAATTCTTATTGTTCAGAACTGGCAAGTGAGGTAAATGATTAAATAGTGCTACTGTGAATATATTCAGCATAAATATATGCTTCAGTGACTAAAGTGGAATTGTAACCCTGAAAGAACGATGTATGCATTAAACTCAATAAAGATTTAAAAAAAAAAAAGCCCTATAGGCAGAGATATAAGCACTATGATACAGCTTTTTTGAAGGGATAAAGGAAGAGAAACAGAGACTGTATAATCAATGTGTAAACATAATGCATGTGTTTGATTAATAATCTTCAATAAATGCTATAAGACCAGAAGTGACAGGAACCCATGATTCAGGATACCCTTAAATGCTATAAGACCAGAAGTGACAGGAACCCATGATTCAGGATACCCTCACCCAAAGGCAGCAGCCGGTGCAGTCACATAGCCCTAGAGCCAGCCTTTCTCAAGGGTTTTGTGACCTCAGTGACAGATGTTGCTCTAGGGTGTGCTGCTTCATAGGCCTGCCCTCAAGACTGGAGGTGAATTTTAGTATGGATATTGTGGTGGTGGACAGGCATCAAGGTTAACCTATATTTGCCACCGCTAGGGTCCACCTGCTGGTGCTAAAACACAAGGGCTTCTAAGTTCTAGCTGGGGCTTCTAAGGTATTCATTTCTTCATGAGAATGAGCTCCCTTAGGAGAGTGGCCTGGGGGACAGGCCTTGAAGGCTAGACTTGGTTCCCCAGTTCCAAATTCAGCTGCTCTGACCATAGTGCCACATCCTCTCCCCCACTGAACCCCATACTGCCCCACTGAAAGAAAATCGTACTGCCTTCAAATACAGCCCAATTGTGCCCCTCTATAAACACCTGGATGCGACTTAATTCAAAGTATGCACTAGACAAGAGCAATATCCTGACTAAAAAACAAAAAGTTGCAACATTATGGGGAAAGCAAAGTACAGCATGTGAAATGTAAGCAGAAAGAACGTGTTTACCAATCTACCCATCAATCAGGCATTGCAGTACCTCCAAGATTGGTGCCCACCTGGGAAAAACATTGCTGTTCAAAGAAAGACATGAAAACAAAAGTAGGCCTTCACTGGCAAACTCTGTAAAGTGACGCTAATGTGGTTGGGTGTGAATAAAATCAATGTGGCCACTTTGCGACCACTCAGTCTTGCTTAAATTCGTTTTTTATTGAATTTTCATATTTTGTACCTTTTACTCCTGAGGCTGCACTGTGGAAAACAAAAATGTTAGAAAAAGACGACAAAAGTGTTTTTTTTATCTTTTTGGAACTATTTCACAGGAAAGAGAGGGTGAGAACCGTTTCTTGAAGTCACGGTTTTCAGTAAGTGAGGAGGAGCTAGACATAAAGAGACGGAATATGAGGAAGGAGAGGGTGGAAGCAGCCAGCGGCAGAGCAGAAGTAGACACTGGCATTGTCTTCACTAGGAAAGAAGGAAAAGAGTAATTTCCCTGTTCTGCCATGCTGTGCATGTACAGGAGAATGTGGCTGAAATGTGCCATCCAGCACTGTGCCCAAAGATGGCATCTAAGCTGATGTGCATGTACTGGGAGACCATGGCTGAAATATGCCAGCCTTCAATGTGCCCAAACATGGCATCTGAGCTGATGTGCATGCACTCAGAGACTGTGGCGGGAATGTGCCAGCCCACATTGTGCCCAAACATCACATATAACCTGCAGTGTATGCACTGGGAGACTGCGGCTGAAATGTGCCAGCCCGCACTTTGCCCAAACACGGTATCTGAGCTTCTGTGCATGTACTCAGAGTCTGCGGTTGAAATGTGCCAGCCCGCACTTTGCCCAAACAGGGCGTCTGAGCTGCTGTACAAGTGCTCAGAGACTGTGGCTGAAATGTTGCAGCTCGCACTGTGCTCAAACATGGCATCTGAGGTGCTGTGTTTGTACTGGGAGACTGTGGCTGAAATGTCACAGCTCGCACTGTGCCCAAACATGGCATCTGAGGTCCTGTGTTTGTACTGGGAGACTAAGGCTAAAATGTGCCAGCCCGCACTGAGCTCACATATGACATATAACCTGCTGTGCATGTACTTGGAGACTGTGGCTGAAATATGCCAGCTCGCACTGTGCCCAAGCATGGCATCCGAGCAGTTGTGCATGTACTGGGAGACAATGGCTGAAATGTGCCATCCAGTACTGTGCCCAAACATTGCATCTGAGCTACTGTGCATGTACTCAGTGACTGCGGCTAAAATGTGCCAGTCCGCACTGTGCCCGAACATGGCATTCAAGCTGCTGTGCATGTACTCAGAGACTGCGGCAGAAATGTGCCAACCCGCACTGTGCCTAAACAGGGCATATAACCTACTGTGCATGTACACAGAGACTGCGGCTGAAATGTGCCAGCCAGCACTGTGCCCAAACATGGCGTATAGCCTGCTGTGTAATGAGCCTCCCCACATTGTGCCCAAAGAGGGTGTCTAATATTTGTGCTGGGAAATTGTGACCTCCAATGGTCAAGTCTTCACCGTGCCCACAGAGAGGGCATCTGTGTACCTGTTGTATGAGTGCAACTTCTACACAGCTAGCCCACAGTGTGGCCAGAGGGGACAATTCAATGTGTAGGGGTAGTGTGGTTTGTAATGAGCCCCGGCACTGTCCTTGTGTAGGGTATCTGTACTTCTACTAGGAAAACAAGATTTTCAATTACCCAGACCACCCTGTGCCCTTAAGAGGGCATCCGCATATATGTTGGAAGCTGGTGGCACCCAGAGAAAAGTCATCCGTGTGGAGAAGTGTGGCTCAATGGTTAGAGCGGCAGACCCTTCTGCAGAGGTCTGGCCCGGTACCAGGGTTCAATTCCCCGCCTCAGCGGGTCTTGGGCTCAAAATTCCACGGACCTGATAATTCTCGCCTCGGTGCCTATTCCAATCATGGAGTGCAACTCTGGGCAATAGCTTGCTTAATCCCCACAACGCTAAGGATGCCTGGCCTCCACCTTGGGGGTGCCCAGGAGTGGACACCTCACAGGGAAAGCCAGGATGGGTTCCACAGCGATATTCGTACAAGTGCCTTGAGACCCTTGCGGGTGAGTAGTGCGCTATACAAGTATCAATTTACATTTTACATCCGTTTATGGACATTATGAATGCAGATTTCAAAGAGCAAGCCCATACTATCCCAGATAGGGCATTTGCAGATATGCTGAAGGCTGTGACGTCCAGTGAATCACCTCACAGTCTACACAGAGGGCAACTGCACTGGGCAAATTTGAGTGAGAGAGTGGCAACAGAGAGGCGGGTCAACAGACAGAAGTACGTGAGAGGTAGGAAAAGAGCAAGAGAATTACAATAAACAGGCAGGTATGCATCTTTAAATCCCCCCACATCTGGGACCCCAAACACTGAACTGAGCCACACCTACATTACCATCCCATCTGGCTATGTTTTATTGGGTATAGCGTCTAATTTTACTTTAAAAACAATGAGTAAAGAGGTGTGCATAGGGGGGGGCTTGGCCAAGCAGGCTATCATGGTGGACACTCGTTGCTGAGGCTCCACGGTGGACGGGCATTGTTTCCTTTTCACTGCGTCATCGCTGGCAGCAAATCGGATGATCCGAGCTTGGAGGTCTCAGGGCAACGGGTGCTGGTAAATTCCTGCTGCCACGACTTGGGAGTTCGGGGCACAATGGAGCTTTCACGGAGCCTGATGAGGTGAAGCAAAATGGCGGTCACCCGGGACTTCGCCCTGCAACCAGGAGTCTGGCCGCGCTGATGAGCCCTAGGGCCGAACTGGGAACCAACCAAAACCGGCCCTGGCAAGGGGGGGGGGTCGATGTGAGTGCCGCCGAGCTCTTGGCTGGGACCGGTTTTCGGCCGATTTTGTTACAGGGCCAATTTTGCAGCTATGCTGCAAAAACGGCCCTGTAACTAAAACGGCCACCAAACCGGCCCCCGACCCGTGCGGCGCACCGGGGGACTGCCCGGTGCCTGCTACGGCCAGTCCGGCCCTGATGAGCACCCGACCCGGGACACCACATACGAGCCTGAGAGGATCTGGGCTATAACGTACAAGGGTGGCTCGACATACAGGTAGCGCCTGCAGGCGCAGGGTAGAGAAATGGGCCGAAGCCGAGGAAGATCATATCCAGCAACAGGTAAATAACCATAAAAATAAAAAATAAAACGAATTTCGTTGCACGCACTGCATCACTAAATGCGATGCAGTGCGCTAAACAAAATGTGTTTAATTTATTTGTATGGTTACTTACCTGTTAAGGTCCGGATTCCATACATTACTACCCCTCACCCTGCCGCTCCCCCTCCCGACGTCACCGCCCGGCTGGTACTCCCATATCGGCCGCAGCTGCACAGCAGGTTATATGCCATGTTTGAGCTCAGTTGGCTGGCACATTTCAGCCGCTGTGTCTGAGTACATGCACAACAATGAGAACAGGGTGTTTTACAGGTGAGGGAAATGCTGGGCGCACAGCTCACTGGTAATTCGCAGTAGCTATGGTAAAACTAAAAGGTGCAAATGGGTAAGAGGCAAGACCCTAAACCTCTCAAAGCTGTGTCGAGTAACACAACGTGAACAATCAAAACAAGACCCACTGCACACTTATAATAAGAGTTATAGCATTTCAGATGTCTCAATGGACATTAAAGTTCGGTTTTCATCAGTCAAAAATGGGGACACCAGTGTTTCGGCTCCTCTTTTAATCTTCATACAATGCCAGCCGACACGTGTTTCGTCGCAGGGAAACACCTTTTCCCGCGAATCCTCAGGGCTGGGGAGGATACAAAGTTACAGGATGGAGTACAAAAATGTTCAAACAGTAATGAAGCACACTAGGTTGTGATTATCATCGGTGCGATCGTGAAGTGTGAGTGAAAGAATATGATCATGCAAAAATCACACAGTAGTGGATGTATTGGACACCAACCATCATGTCACTGTGAGCTCATATGTTTATTAGTGTAGACGGAGGGCTCGATGGACAGTGAATTCATAGGTGTTAGTGAAAAAACAAAAAAGGTGAGATCTAAAAGTCCATACACCAAAAGTCGTGGGAAGACGGTAAGTGATGGGGTACTTAGAAAAACTTTTAATATCACGAGACAAGTGGTGTCTACACTATGAAGCGGAAAAAGTGGTCGATGTCCCGTAAAATAATTCAAAAAGATTGGTAGTGTACGTCCTACCTGTTGGTGGTCTATGTAGGACCATAGGTCTATAATGCCACAAGCGGAAGGAAACAGAGAGAAGAACAATAAACCGTAAGGGTATGTTCAAATGCTGTGGGAGTTCTACGTGACAGTCGCACGATGTGAGATTATTTAGTTAAAGAAAAGGAACTCACCGCAGTGCCGGTGATAATTCCATCCCGGCCCTGCTCGAGACCGGGTTCGTAATGGTTCTAATTCGGTTCCTTGGTCTAGGAATAAAGATCTCCAGCGAATAACCAAAGTTGCTAGGACGAAGGGAAATGTAACCGATTAGGGTAGCAGCGATTGGGTCAAGGATTAGTCTCTTCGAAAGGATTTCTCACAAATCATATATTTGTAGTCTAGTTCAGCTCACCTCTGCTTAATGGTCGCCCTTGTTAAAGTGATGATCCAATCGCTTATTACGGCTAGATTTCTAGTCCACGTGTGTTGAGTGCAGACACATGTAGATTTCTTAGGGGTGACACCCTTAAGGGATGAAGAAATTCCGTCCACGTAACATAGCGGAAAATAAATAAAAAGGGAAAGGAGAAATTATTGTTTGCACGCTAGCCCGGTGTCAAAACATAAGAATAAAAATGCAAAATCGATTGCATGGGACTATAATTAAATTAGTGCTTAGAAAGTTGAGCTACAAAATACTTATAACATTTAGAAGCATACAGCATTAGATCGGTTCTGTGACAGACCAAAGATCCCGAGTATGTCAGCCTATGCCGCGAGGGGATCCCGTATTAGATTACGGCAGGAGAGTTAACTGGTGTCGGTAACACGGGAATCATTCCCACAGTCCCGCCTGAATAAGAGAAATGTTTTGGAAGGAAATCTTACCCGTAGTGCGGGATGAGACGCCGACAGTATAAGTCTATTCAAAGGTGGTTCCGGGTACAGTCACGTGTTCGGAAGACCCGGAAGTAGCTTAAGTAGTCAAAAGCAAAAGAACCCGGATTCAGGTATCTAGAGCGTCGACTTATTACATAAACAATTAACGCATTGTTGAACTAACATGCGCTATGATTGCAACGGGTCAAGAAAAAGTGGCATGCATCAAAGAGCCGATGATAAGTGCAAAAACGCTGTGAGTGCCAAGACCCCGTGTCACATACATATCTAGGAACTCTCGAGCATGCAGCATATTACGAATTGTTAATAACATTTTCAAAGATCGCGTTCTATTATGCACAACTGAGACATTTGAGTCATTTTCCTTACTCATACTTTTTTAACAAGGTTATTGGAACCTTAAGATAATTCTGTCAGCGTTCACTACATTTCTAATATATTTACAATTATTAATCGAATTTTCATTTTACAATATTTCATTTGTGGACAAATCAAAATCCCTTAAGGCAGATTTAGAAACAAAGGGTAGTAGTTGAGCATCGAATAGCCTCTATCTTAGAGGAGTCATAACTTTGTGACCTCATGTACATCGTATTATGAGTTCATAAATTACGTTACGTGGGATCAAGTTGAAAACACAATAACCTGTTAGTAAGATGAACGACAACAAGTTCATGTAGCAATGACAATAACAATATAATTACATTTGTGGCTATTTGTCTAAAGGAAACATACAGTATGTTCAAATTAATCTCCAAGGAAATATTGCATCTCCTGGTCGAAATTCAAACCGTGGTCAACGGATCGAAGACGAAGAATCCAAGTGGCCTCCTGTCGTCTAAGCTTAAGTTCCCTGTTGCCACCTCTGATACCTATAGGAACAGTATCTATCCCATAGAATACCACTCGTTTGTCGATACTCTGCTCACAGCATGCAGCCGCATGCAATGCTACTGGGTACCTCGGATCCTGCTTGTGGATAGCTCTGATATGTTCTGCTATTCTCTCTTTCAGTGGGCGAATGGTGCTGCCTACATAAATCTTCTTGCAGACACATTTAATGATGTATACTACGAAACGTGTAGTGCAATTAATGTTTTCTTTGATCATGTATCTGTTACCTTTTGTGTCATAGAATTCTTTTGTCTTATGTTTGGCCCATCGGCACATGGAGCAAAAGCCACATTTAAAAAAGCCTATATTTTTGGTTGTGAGCCAAGAGTTGGACATAGCTTGCCTGGGAGTGGTAGGACTAAGTCTGTTTCTCAAAGTTTTCCCTCTTCTGTATGTAATTTGTGGATGCTCTCCTATAAATTCTTGTATGCTTTTGTCGGCTCTTAGGATGTTCCAATGTTTTGTAAAGCTCCTGCGGAGTGATCTGTTATGGCTATTAAAATCAGTTATCAATCGGATTCTTTTGGAGCTAGTTTCAGTGACTGCGTGCTTCTTCTTGAGTGTGTCTGCTCTAGTAATCTTCTTAACACGAGTGGTAGCTCTGTCAAGAAGATCGTCTGAGTAGCCTCTTTTTTTGAAACGTGTTTGCATTTCTCTCAAATTGTGGTCAAATTCTCTGTCATTACTACAATTCCTACGCGCTCTTAAAAATTCACCATAGGGGATGGTGCTGATTTGGTGAGGAGGATGGGCACTCTGGGCATGTAGGATCGCGTTACAGGCGGTGCTTTTTCTAAATAGTCTACTATTTAGTCTGTTGTCGGAAATATAGATTTCTAAATCGAGGAATTCAACTTTTTCTGTGCTGGCACTGATGGTGAAACTCATATCCCATGTGTTGTTGTTCAAATGTTTGTGGAAATCCATTAAAAGCTCTTGCGAGCCAGACCAGATTAAAAAACAGTCGTCTATGTACCTCCCCCAGAAAACTATGGAATCCACGAAAGTTGCTGGTGTATAACAAGGGCGACCATTAAGCAGAGGTGAGCTGGACTAGACTACAAATATATGATTTGTGAGAAATCCTTTCGAAGAGACTAATCCTTGACCCAATCGCTGCTACCCTAATCGGTTACATTTCCCTTCGTCCTAGCAACTTTGGTTATTCGCTGGAGATCTTTATTCCTAGACCAAGGAACCGAATTAGAACCATTACGAACCCGGTCTCGAGCAGGGCCGGGACGGAATTATCACCGGCACTGCGGTGAGTTCCTTTTCTTTAACTAAATAATCTCACATCGTGCGACTGTCACGTAGAACTCCCACAGCATTTGAACATACCCTTACGGTTTATTGTTCTTCTCTCTGTTTCCTTCCGCTTGTGGCATTATAGACCTATGGTCCTACATAGACCACCAACAGGTAGGACGTACACTACCAATCTTTTTGAATTATTTTACGGGACATCGACCACTTTTTCCGCTTCATAGTGTAGACACCACTTGTCTCGTGATATTAAAAGTTTTTCTAAGTACCCCATCACTTACCGTCTTCCCACGACTTTTGGTGTATGGACTTTTAGATCTCACCTTTTTTGTTTTTTCACTAACACCTATGAATCACTGTCCATCGAGCCCTCCGTCTACACTAATAAACATATGAGCTCACAGTGACATGATGGTTGGTGTCCAATGCATCCACTACTGTGTGATTTTTGCATGATCATATTCTTTCACTCACACTTCACGATCGCACCGATGATAATCACAACCTAGTGTGCTTCATTACTGTTTGAACATTTTTGTACTCCATCCTGTAACTTTGTATCCTCCCCAGCCCTGAGGAGTCGCGGGAAAAGGTGTTTCCCTGCGACGAAACACGTGTCGGCTGGCATTGTATGAAGATTAAAAGAGGAGCCGAAACACTGGTGTCCCCATTTTTGACTGATGAAAACCGAACTTTAATGTCCATTGAGACATCTGAAATGCTATAACTCTTATTATAAGTGTGCAGTGGGTCTTGTTTTGTCTGAGTACATGCACGGCAGCTCAGATGCCATGTTTGGGCTCAGTGCGGGCTGGCACATTTCAACTGCATTCTTCCAGTACATGCACATCAGCTCAGATGCCATGTTTGGGCTCAGTGCGGGCTGGCACATTTCAACTGCATTCTTCCAGTACATGCACATCAGCTCAGATGCCATGTTTGGGCACAGTGCGAGCTGGCACATTTCAGCCACTGTCTCACAGTACATGAAGAGCAGCTCAGATGCCATGTTTGGGCACAGTGCGAGCTGGCACATTTCAGCCACTGTCTCCCAGTACATGAAGAGCAGCTCAGATGCCATGTTTGGGCTCAGTGCCTGCTGGCACATTTCATCTGCATTCTTCCAGTACTTGCACATCAGCTCAGATGCCATGTTTGGGCACAGTGCGAGCCGGCATATTTCAGCCGCAGTCTCCCAGCACATGCACAGCAGGTTATATGCCATGTTTGGGCTCAGTGCAGGCTGGCACATTTCAGCCGCAGTCTCTGAGTACTTACACTTGAGCTCAGATGCCAAGTTTGAGCACAGTGAGGGCTGGCACATTTCAGCCATTGTCTCCCAGTACTTGCACGGCAGCTTAGATGCCATGTTTGGGCTCAGTGCGGGCTGGCACATTTCAACTGCATTCTTCCAGTACATGCACATCAGCTTAGATGCCATGTTTGGGCACAGTGCGAGCTGGCACATTTCAACCACAGTCTCTTGAGTACACACACGACAGGTTAGATGCCATGTTTGGGCACAGAGCGGGCTGGCACATTCCATGCCACACTCCCGCGTCACGCAGAGATGTTCCCAGGAGTCACGCATTGTGTGTAGCCCTGTAACCCGGCCGTGCCCTCTCCCTGATCAGCTTTAGCAGGTGGGAGGAGATCCTGGCAGGAAGCGCCCCCCAGGGGGGTGGATTGTGCGATTTTACTGTGCTCATCACAGGCTCCTGCTGGGTAGGGGACAGCTCTGTCACGGCCGCACACTGGCCAATAGCCCGGCCCTTTGATTTATTGTCTTTAAGTGTCAGCACCCCCTGCTGGCTCGATGTGTGCCCCGCCCACGGGGCGCGCTCGGGGCCTCGGGCTGCCCTGAACCAGCTCACACACCCCCCGACCAGTTCTACAGACCCCGGCTCACAGCCCCAGTGGGGGAGGTGGCTTTGAACTACTCTGTTCGCTTTCAAGACTGCTGATCCCCAGAGTAGTGTTTCAATAAGGGACGCAGTCGGTGATTAAAATACCACTTTAGTCACTGCCCCTGACTTTAGCCCAGATACAAGAGATGCGTCCGGAAAAACAGGCCTCGGGCCGAAAAGGCATGCCGGGAACATGTGCAGCAGAAACGGGGAAGCCCGTCCTTTCTTTCAGTGTTTTAAATTGAAGAAAGAAACACTCGCTGTCGGTGTACGCCAGAGGAAAGTGCTCTGCAGAAGCTCATCTCAGCACTGCTGCAATATATTTGATGTGAGAATACCTGCACTTCTCAGCACTGCTGCAATATATTTGATGTGAGAATACCTACAATTCTCAGCACTGCTGCAATATATTTGATAGGAGAGTACCGACACTTCTCAGCACTGCTGCAATTTATTTGATGGGGGAGTATGGGCACTTCTCTGCACTTCTGCAATATATATTATAGGAGAACACCAGCACTGCTGCAATATATTTAATAGGTGAGGTCTGGCACTTCTCAGCACTGCTTCAAAATATTTTATGGGAAAATACGGGCACTTCTGTTCACTGCTGCAATATATTTTATGGGCGATTACTATCACTTCTCGGCACTTCTGCAGTATATTTTATGGGAGAATACTGCCACTTCTCAGCACTGATGCAATATATTTTATGGGAGAGTACCAGCACTTCTCAGGATTAAATAGGTACTCTTAATAATGAGCGCATGCACTTCTACATTTCAATTTAAAGCGCTGGTTTTAATGCATTTAACTGGAGAGTACTAGCACTTCAAAGTACTTTTATAATGCATTTCATGGGAGAGTACCAGCACTTCTAAGTACTTTTATAATGCGTTTCATGGGAGAGTACCAGCACTTCTAAGTACTTTTATAATGCGTTTCATGGGAGAGTACCAGCACTTCTACGTACTTTTATAATGCGTTTCATGGGAGAGTACCAGCACTTCTAAATATTGTTAAAATGCATTTAATGGGCGATTACCAGCACTTCTCGGTAGCGAACAGTTAGTATGGACACTGAGTGCAAAGACTTCTATATTTCCATTTAAGGCTCTCTAGAGGTCGCTTGTGGCCCCTCAGTTCCGGGTTCCCCTTGCTAGACTCGAGGCCTCGCCGTGCTGCTGTCCGTCACTGATGTGCCCCCCTGTAACAGTTCCTGCCCTCCTCACAGAGCCCTGGGCAGATGGGAGTGCCGGAGTGCACTGCCGCCCCAGAGGGTCCCGGCCCTCCTCATCTGCTCCTACCAGTTCCTCATTTATCTTGACTTTCTAACCTTATCTCCCGCTGTAAAGAGATTCCCCAACTTCAAGGGGAGCCGCCCCCGTCGAGGGGGGACAAAGGCCGGGGGCCCCGGGAGGCTTTGTGCGGCCGGGCCGGCCCCTCGGCTTGTTTGCTGCTCTCTCTGCCCGTAACAAGATTTGGGAGGCTTCTGAAAAGCGGCAGATTGCTCTCACCAGGGGCTGTCAGGGGCACAATCAGACCTGCCAGTATCATGTCACCGATCTAAGGCCTATTTATATACCACCAGGGGGCGAGAGGCGCTGCTGCTGACGCAAGCAAGTGCCTGGGGCGCCGACTCCAGCCTCGCAGCACTCCCTGAGGAATGCAGGCTTGGGCATACTGGAGGCATTCACTCGTCCTGCGAGGGTACAGTGGGGCATGTTTTAAATGAATTTATCGACTTTATTGTCTATGGGCATTTGTGCATGCTATACATTTTAAAGATTTGCAATGAAAATAAATATGTGTCAGAGCTGTACAGTGCTGGCCAAAACTACAAACTTCAAACCCTCCCCTATCAACTCCTGGTTTTTGTTATCCGGGACCACACCCTGTACATCGCGTCATTTTCGAGATACTCCTGCTACCATACAGATGTGTGCTGTTGCATCTATCTATCTATCTATCTATCTATCTATCTATCTATCTATCTATCTATCTATCTATCTATCTATCTATCTATCTATCTATCTATCTATCTATCTATCTATCTATCTATCTATCTATCTATCTATCTGTCTGTCTGTCTGTCTGTCTGTCTGTCTGTCTGTCTGTCTGTCTGTCTGTCTGTCTGTCTGTCTGTCTGTCTGTCTGTCTGTCTGTGGACTAAAATAGTGTAGGTCAGTCATGAGAAGTTCTGGTACTGATGGACTGAAAATAGTACAGGCCTGGCATGAGAAGTGCTGGTAATATTCTACTCGAGTTTAGCAGCCCACCTCAGGTTACCAGTGCCCAGTCCAAAGTATAGCGTCCCAGCTGCAAGTGGGGGTTCTTACCCATGGTAAGTGCCAGTACCATCCAGTTACAGGTGGAGCTGTTCTGCCAAGAAGTGCTAGTCTAGTACACATTAAAAGTACAGCAGCCTTGCTGCTAGTCAGGGCACTGCCCATTTAGAAATATAGCTTCCCTGCTAAGAAGTGCTGGTACAGTCTGTGCCACTACAAATAATGGAATCTGCATGAAAGTCTCCTGAGGCTCGCCCCCATTTGGAGAGAGCTGAAATCTATGGGGGCCATGGCGGGACTGGGTGCCCTTCAAGGGGATGGGCCACCTGGCCCCTGTAAGCCACCTTTTCTGGGGTCTTGGCCCATCTCCCTGTTCACCTCTGATTCAGGAGGGAGGTAGTCATGCAACGGTGTGGAGTGGTGAGGTTCGTGGCCACAGGTGAGTTTAAAAGGAGAGTGAGGCTGGGGCAAGGTCTTTTAAACGGCAAGGCTCCAGGAAAGGACAGAATAGCCACCAAGCCATCAAGATGCTCCCAAATGCAGTAGTGGCTCGTCTGACAGATCTTTGTGGCCTGTATCCAGCACCAGTACTTCCCTAAAACATGGAAAGAAGCAAGTAGTTGTATTCCCTAAGACTGGTAAACCACTAAGAGATCTTGCAAACTACCGCCCTGGAAGTCTGCTATCTGGCCAATCAAAGCTCTTCAAAAAGGTAACTCTTGCCCGTCTTAGTGACTTTGCGTCAAGAAAAAACCTCGCCAAAGAACAGTTTTGGTTCCAGAAAAACTACTCAACAAATCATCAACTTCTCAGAGTTTCTGGCATTACTAGCCATGGATTAAACATCAACAGACCAGCTGGAGTAGTCTTCCTGAATGTAGCCAAAGCATTTGACCTAGTATGGCACAGAGGACTGATCTACAAGCTTATTAAGCTCAAGTTTCCAAGCTACCTTGTAAACCTGGCAGAATGCACCTTTCATGTCATGGTACGAGAGGAATGTTCAACAGTTCGCTCTATTCTTGCTGGAGTGCCTCAGGGATCAATTCTTCAACCATTTCTCTTTAAACTATTTACAAGCTATATTGCCACAGACCGTTCTCCGAACGCCGATGATGGTGCAGTCATCTCCCAATCTTTCAGCAAAAAGAAAGTGGCTAAGAACCTTGAAACATTGGTCAGCAGAATCTGCGGATGGTACATTGACTGGCAGATAACCCTCAACACATGCAAAACCACAGAAAGATTATTCACCAGAAAGCAGATCAAAAAGCATCCACAGATCCGCCTCAATGGAGAGGAGATAAAATGGAAATGCAGCAGCTTCTACCGAGCGGGGACACTGTACTCCAAACTCAGCTGGAGAAACCACATTGAGAAGACTTGCCAGAAAGCTTCAACCAAACTGGCTCCATTGTACCCGCTTCTGAGGACTAAGTCCATGCCTAGGCATAACAAGGTGCATGCAGTCAACGCAATTATTCAACCAACAGTGCTTCACCAGTGTGGAACGGTTGCCAGCCAAAGTATCAGAAGCCTTTGCAGACACTACAGAACAAGGCCTTACGGCTAGCAGCAGGTGCTGCTTGCTTCACAAGAACAGCAGACCTCCACAGATCTAGATATTGAGATGTTGGATGACTATCTCCACAAACTCGACGAGATATTTTTACATAGCACCAGATCAAAAGGAAAACCCACAGATCAAGAAACTTGCTGACACTACTGCAAACCTTTATGACTGCTATCCGCTGCCCATCAAAGCGCTGATGATGTCAACCAACTTCACCCATGACAAAGTGTCACAGATCAATAAGAAAAAAAAATTGTGGCTTAAAAAATCAAAATTAATATGGAGTAATGACTAGGCTACAGCCTTAGTATCCAAGACACACCACTGTCAGAAGGAATCTTACAGCCAGATAAGATGAACAGGCAAGATCTTTACCACTTACTTCTCCAATGAACTCCTTTGAAGCCGCACTGCCATCGACAAACCCGCAGTACCGGAGGGAGCTGCTGCAGGCAGAGATCACTGCCTTCTTTTTTCGCTCTCATTGAGGAATGCACTGTTTATTTATAGGTGTTGGTGCTTGCTCTGTTCTGGTAGTGTGCTTTATTTTCCTTTGTTGTTGTGTTGACTCTCTTTTCTTTTCTATTTGCAGGTACTGTAAAGTTTATCAAGTGCCTTTTTTCATATTGGGGCAGAGTAAGTTCATGGTTGGCGGTGACATTTCTGGTCACGCCTAGCAAGCCACCCAAAGGATGTTCATACAGAGGACAGTGGCATTGGGACCTCAAAGGGGAAGCTGGCGCCATTCGTTATGGTATTTGCTATCTACGGGATTGGGGCGGTCACTTTCCGTGGCCTTTAACTACCTCTAGGCATGCAAATTGTTGCTTTTGGTAACATGGGCCCTCGGGGTTAGAGAACGTGGTCTGCACCAGGGGACCAAGACACGGCCCTGTTGCCCAGACTGGCTCTCTGATGCATTGGGAATGCACCAGGTAGGGTTGCTCTGGGATGGGCAGGCCTCCTGCATGATTTTAGGATCATAACTTTGCTTAGAGTGAATAGAGCAGGTAACCCAGACTTGAGGGGGTCACTTTTAGAGGGCCCCAACAGAATTGAGGTGCTAGGGAGGACTGAGTTGTAGGCCAACCAGGATCTCGCAGACAGTATATTCTACACAGCGAGGTAATTTCTGGGGGTCCATGTAAAAAATGAATTAAATACTGTGTGTTGTGATAAAAATATCCCATTTGAATTGTTGTTTGTGAAACAAAATATGGTTTGGGGTTTTTATATCTCTAAACTAATACCAGAAGCTACGTGGTCTCAGGCTGTCCGTGTGAAAAGTTGGGAGTGGGTTGTTCTTGGGTGTATGGCATGTGCTGTGTAGAGTGACCCTCTACAAGTCCCTTTCCATTGTGTTTTTTCTTCAACCATTAAAAGTATTGCAGCCTTTTTAAGTATGGCCTAGAGGCAGCTTTAGCTGTTTATACAGCCCCTTGTAATAAAATAAAAATCATAAGCAAGCATTGGCAAAGTCAACATGATTGACATTGGGAAGCCTGTGCAATTGTAACCAATTTTTATTGCATACTTATGCCACAAAATAAAACAAAGATTAAAAAATAAAAATTATGCCACCCAATAAACATTGTTGCCAAGCCCTTACAATAAACTTTCAAATAAAAAAAATGCATATCATTATAATAAATCTACTGTGCTTCCTGAGAGGCAAATAGATGTAAGTATAGAATCCTTTAGGTTTTAATGTATATGACAAAAAATATGATTCTTACTGGCACAAAGAACACTCTTTGAAATACTGTTACATAATGATATACGTTTAAAAATACAAGATTAATTTAAAAGATGTAGGTGGATAAAGAATGTAAAGAAAGAAGCATTGACAAAAAAGGTATTGGCCCATCAGCTCTGTGCTATGGAGGGTGGAGGCAAAATGTGAATGGCATTTAAACAAACAATTCAGTGAAGATGGCTGATGCAAAGCCCCTCGATTGATGTATTTATATACATATTTTTATTACAAATGGCTTGCAAGAATGTTGAAACTGTTTCTTGGCCAGAACTAAGAAAAATGACAATATATATTCATACATAGAAGAACTTTGAGTCAGACATAAGGATCCATGCAGGGCGTGGCCAAGCCATCGACTGCAATGGCCGCACAGCGATGAAGCTCTGGAACAGACCGCCCGTATCCTAGGAGCAGCGGCCTCCATCATTGCTCCATTTCCCTGCATCAGGGTGATTATTTACCCCCACAGCCTGGGGGATGCAGTGACCTGCTCCCTGTCCACTGAAACCCTCCCTGGCCGCCTACAACTGCTGCAGTAAGAGCGAGGCCCAGCATGCCTCGGAGGCCCTGCTGCAACAGGGCCAGTGGGTGAGCCTGAGGCAGGGGCTGCGATGCCCCGCTCTGCCGCACCTAGATATTCTGGGAGCAGCAGAGTGTGCTGCAGTAACACGTTGGGGGGAGGGACGGTCATACATCGTCTTAGAGACTCTGTGGTGGTGCTGGCCCTAGACGAGGGTGGGCCAGTCATAACCCGACAGGCCCTTTTGCAGACTGTGGGCCGGCACTGCCTTTCTGGCGAGCCTCTCACTGTACGACCTCCTCCTCACCGGGACCTACCGGGGCCTTGCAGTTCACCATCTCGTTGTGACTGGCCGCTTGAGCTGGACACGCCCGATTCCTCAGACTTCTGCTGCCTGCCACCATCCACATTGTGCGTCTTGGCGTACAGGCCCTGACAACTCCCTGCTTACGCAATGGCCTAACCCTGAGGTGCATTTAACGTGGAGACATTTGGGGCCTATGGCAGGAAAACTGCCTCATCCTTCACAGTAAGGACGGTGCATTGGCCCCTCTCCTCCTGCTTCGATTGCACACAGGACTGGCTGCCTATTCCACAGTGCCATACTGTGAGAGACACTGCCAACCCCATATCTCTGCTGCTGCCAGCTGCCACTTTTGCTGACTTCACCAATGGCTCTTCCACCTTGCTTGCCCATCTCTGGACGCCATCCTGCGTGCCATCTCCTCCGGAGACCCCCTCTCGACTATCAGTACCTACATTGGGGACGCCCCTCTCAACACCACTGGGGCCCTCCCTCCATCTTGCCATTTTGCTATTAGGCACTCCGCATTCACACTCCCCAACGCCCACCACCTCCACCCCACCCCCCGGTTGCTTCCTAGTCTTGGGGCGAGGAGACCCTAAACATGTTCGATCGGCCCAAACTAGCAGGCCGACCTGGGCCCACATCAGGCATCGAGGATGGCAGAGACTCTGCCTGCTACGCAAATCCCCCCCGAGAGCATGGCTTTTGCTCCATCGATGCATATTTTGACACCTCACGTCCCGGCTTGACCGAATGGGGGAGTTCCTGGACCATCATGGCACTTGTACAGATGCCACAGAGGAATGGATTTCTACACTAGAGGATGCTTCAGCCTCAATAACACTCTGACTAGAGAAAACAGAGTGTCTACCGAAACCTGTGGCCATTAAAAACGAAGACCTGGAGGTCCGTTCACATTGGAACAATTTCCGCATTGTTTGCCTGCAGAATTGATCAATACAGGACCCCCAGAGCATTCTGTTGAGTCACTGCTCACTGAACTCTTTGGCGCTTAACACTTCTCATCCACCTTTATAGTGGAAAGGGCCCACATATCCCTAGGCCCACGCCCACCACCAGGAGCACCCCCATCCCATTGTGGCCCTTCTTTTGAATGATGAAAGGTGCATTTGTAGTACCAGGGCACTGTTATTTTAATGTATCCTGTCTTCACTCTTTCGGTACAGGGGGCTAGACGGAAATTCTCAGATGCAAAACCGCAGCTTAGGAAGCATGGCCTGAAGTACAGTATCTTGTATCCAGCCAGACTCCGGGTGGCGATGGAGGGTAAACAACGCTTCTTTGATTTCCCCAGCTGATGTCGTTTTCTGCAAGCAACTGGGAAGTCACACTCCCACGCGGACACATGCAGCCCCGGGACGCTCTTTCCCCGAATTACAACCTCCCGGCCAGTCCCGAACTTTTCAATACCGACTGGCCAATTTACACGTCACCAAGCTGGAAATAACACTTTGCTGTTGAGATTGTGTGAACTGATGTAACTTTTGCATCGCTTTTCTGTTGTATTCCTCCCCGCAAGCTGTTAACTACTGCTCTTCACTGTATGGTTCAAAGTTGTTTTTCAGTAATGGGTGCCAAGTTCCGCTGTGTTGCCCAGTCCCCATGGATGATTCAGAGTCTGGATCTGTCAGGGACTTTCTGTTTGGGATGGGTTCGTTAGGGATTCACTGGGTTCTTTGCACCAGGTGTGGGTGAGGGGTGGGCTAAATGGGGTATCTTCAGTGTTATTTTTGATTTGACCCCCCTCATTCTTTCTCTATTCTTCTTTATTTCTGACGAGATGGGAGCCAGTACAATAACTTGTATTGGACTACACATGATGGGCACAATTTCATGAAACTCTGATGGGGGACACCAAAGACTTTGTTGATCTAGCACTCCTCTCAAGGAATGTCTGCTGGGTGAATAACCCACAAAAGGGGAAAATTGTGTAATCATGTCTCGCACAACATGGAGTCTAAATCGCATTCTTACAGGAGACACACCTGCCTCCACATTCATTGGCTGCTGTCGCTACATCCTGGGGACCACAGCGATTTCTTGCTAGTTATAGATCTTACTCCAGAGGGCTCTGCATACTCCCTTTCAAACATCACGCTACTATCGCAGATGACCAAGGCCGCTACCTTCTTGTTTCCTAAACGTATACGTCCCAA
The DNA here is from genome assembly GCF_964261635.1 of Lissotriton helveticus. NCBI lineage: Eukaryota > Metazoa > Chordata > Amphibia > Caudata > Salamandridae > Lissotriton > Lissotriton helveticus. Next base: position 225,193,672 of record NC_136065.1, read on the forward strand.
ATATTGATGACTCCCTTTTCTACATGAATGTATTTGTCGTCTTAGACAAATACTGGGCCGTTGCCATTGTGATGGGTGGAGATCTGAATATACTTTTAGACTACACCCTGGATTCCTCAAGCACCAGTCCCGGTAGCAAACCTCATTCGCTAAGCACTCTTCAGGACATGGTCCACTCTCACGCTCTCAAGGAGGTTTGGCGACATCACTATTACGCCATTCCGGGCTATACCTTCTATTCCACTCCACATGCGATGTGGACATGGTTAGGCTACTAGTTCCACTCGCCTTGCAGTGCGTCCTGGGTCCAAGATGTAAAGATACTTCCACAAACACTCTCAGACCACGCACCATTTAGGGTACAGCTCACTCTCCCATATGGTGGGGACTGGGAGCATCGCTGGTCTTTCCGCTCATCAGCATTGTTAGACGTAGTCTTCCACTCCGAACTACAATTTGCCATAACTGATTATTTTAAGACCAATACAGGATCGGTCACTCACTATGCCACACTCTGGGATACCTTCACAGCATATATCTGCGGAATTTGCATCTCGAAGCACACTGGTGTGCTTTGAGTTATTCATAATAGCCTGGTGCCTGTGAAAGCTGTGCTTACAGCTATTGATAGTTAGTGTACCCCGCATCCCTCACCGGCGACTGATCATGAAAACTCACAGTTTTATTGGAAGCGTTTCGTGACTTGGCCGAGAGGGAGGTGTCCTTCTTCGGTAAATACCCAGTTGCACAACATTATGGAGAGGGTGAATTCCCCGGGAGAACTCTAGCCCGCCTCCTGTGTCCCCCTCAAGACACAGGACACATTACCGAACTTTTCCTAAATGACTGCACCCGTATCACGCAAAATAAGATTATAATACAGGAATTGGCCTCTTACTACAAATCTCTCTACACTTATTGTCAGTCGCCCGGGTCCACGGAACACCTGGAAGAGATAGCCATGGTTTGACTCACTACTGGCCAATCCCAATTCCTGAATGAGCCATTTACTGCAAAGGAGATGGCCCAGGCAATCGACTCACTGAATGGTACTAAAGCCCCTGGCCTTGATGGCCTCTCTGGCTCCTTTTATAAAGCTTACAAAACCATTTTAATCTACACCTGTTGGAGGTCTACACAGAGTCCAGGATAGGGGTATCCTTCTCCCCACAATGCGAGAGGCAGCACTCTCCTTGCTGCTTAAACCTGGAAAAGACCCCACAAGCTGTTCATCCTACAGTCCGCTCTCGCTGCTCAATTCTGATAATAATATCATTGTCAAAGCAATGGCAAATAGACTGTCGCTAGTGCTCAACAGTTGATGGCTCCGGTGCAATTGGATTTTATACCCCACAGATCAACCTAGCTCAACGTAGGTACGGTGTTCTTTGTTCTGAACAGGGTATTCCCAGATATCCCAGCAGGGGTCGCCCTTTTGGACATGGAGAAGGCCTTCAATTCCCTGGAATGCCCTTTTCTTCATGCGACTTTGTGTAAGCTCTGCATCCGCAGCAGATTTACGGCTCTCATCTCCCTGCTGTGTTCCAAACCCACAGCACGGGTTCGTAATAAGGTATCCATCCCACAACACTTCTCTATTAGGACCCGGATCCCCCAGCATGCTCCCCGCTCCCACCCGCCACCTGAGACCCCCATTAAATCATCAACAGAGATTTGCCTGGGTGTAAAACGGCCATGTTTATTCTTTGACACTTCATAAACATGACGATGCATTTCAAATTCATTATTCACAGTTATATCAACATAATTTTATTATTTATCAACATAATTTTATTCTTGTCTTTTTCTCTCTTCTTCAGCAAGATTCTCATCCTCCAGCACTAAGGGGCCATCCAGCTCGCATCTTCCCTGCCGAGCATCCACGCAGGTGCATCCACGCACCTGCGCCCATGAGGATTGGGCCCCAAACCTCTGATCCTTGTCCGTTCTCACCAGGGGCCCGCCCTCCGACCACCAGGCTGCCCAGGGACCCAGGAGGCTCGTAACCTGTCGCCCTAGCCTCCCCAGCCGGGGTCATATTTTCCACCGGGGAGCTTACCGTCTCCCCCCCTCAGTGCTGACCTAGGGAGTACGCAAGGCGGACTTCCGTCCATTCCGTCGGTCAATTTTACTGTTACAAGGTCTTTCTACCGTAACACGCCCTCTAACTACTGAGCTGAAGGGACGGGTGGGTGGGAGTTAAATTAGAAAAGGCGGGAAGCGGGAGAGGACGCCTCCGCGACCAGCAACCGGTCCGGTGGAACAGAGGGCTAAGAGACAGAGGTCACTGCCCCCGGGCCCTAAATAGGTCCCCTGTCCCCGCCCTCTGTCCCACCGGAAACGCGTCACAGGATGCACCGGAAGGGCTTACGCGGCCGGCCACCCCATTGGGTGGACCAGCCGCCAGGAACTCTAGCCGAGGTAGGAGCGGGGGCCGGGGGGCCGGGTCCTAAGTGCGCGCTCGTTTAGGCTTGCGCTTGTCATAGGACCCGGATCCCCCAGCATGCTCCCCGCTCCCACCCGCCACCTGAGACCCCCATTAAATCATCAACAGAGATTTGCCTGGGTGTAAAACGGCCATGTTTATTCTTTGACACTTCATAAACATGACGATGCATTTCAAATTCATTATTCACAGTTATATCAACATAATTTTATTATTTATCAACATAATTTTATTCTTGTCTTTTTCTCTCTTCTTCAGCAAGATTCTCATCCTCCAGCACTAAGGGGCCATCCAGCTCGCATCTTCCCTGCCGAGCATCCACGCAGGTGCATCCACGCACCTGCGCCCATGAGGATTGGGCCCCAAACCTCTGATCCTTGTCCGTTCTCACCAGGGGCCCGCCCTCCGACCACCAGGCTGCCCAGGGACCCAGGAGGCTCGTAACCTGTCGCCCTAGCCTCCCCAGCCGGGGTCATATTTTCCACCGGGGAGCTTACCGTCTCCCCCCCTCAGTGCTGACCTAGGGAGTACGCAAGGCAGACTTCCGTCCATTCCGTCGGTCAATTTTACTGTTACAAGGTCTTTCTACCGCCACAAAGGTGACCAGGGCCCATAGGTCCGTCACCTTCCCCACCAGCGCTCCATGAAAGACCTACAGTCTCTAATCCCAGTATCCGTAGCAGTGTGTGCTAACTGTACTCCCTCTTTATGATACATCACCTCACCGTAAACCATTAGGTGTGGAATGTGCCGCGGGCGGCCCTTCACTGAGCACAACACGGCCCATTCCCCCATTGAGCCGCCTCCCTCGAGACATTCCAGGCTCTTGGCCGCGCTCCGTGCCCTTCCTTGAGATCTCTCAACTCACCAAATTTCATCAATGTGACGCAAGTGGCCCTTCACTGAGCTCGACTTGGCCCATTGCAAGTGGGTCGGTTCACCGAAACCCTCCCGGCTCCTGGCTGCACCTGGGGCCCTCTGCCCTGCGTGGTGTCGCCCGACAGGCATACTCATTCAGCAGCGCCTCATTGGCCGCCAGGCTCTCCAGTGACTCTCCCCTCTCGACAGGGCACACTAATGCACAGGAGAAAAACAGCAAATTCAGACATAGTCATGACGAAATCGTAACCCTTGTGCACCCGTCACTCATGCTCGATATGTGGCAAAACAAACTGACCACCCGCATGCCTAGTAACCACATTGGGGCACCGTATTATCATCCAGCCTCAGGATCCCGCCAGGTACGGTGTGAGAAATACCACCCCCGCGTTCAGCCGGACACAGTACTGTGTTGGACTTATTACCATTATGAGTCATGACCCCCCCATGTCCCAACTAAAATTACAGCGGGATCCGTCAGGTAGTAATGAGATACATGTCTTTAACAGGTAACTATGACCTCACGGGTTCGGGCTGGCCCCGCCCAATCGTCACTACCTGCCAGTAGCATACAAAATGCGACCAGATAGTTCCGGTCAACCCACCAACATTGCACAGGGGCCTACCGACATACGAAATGGCATGCAGTCCTGCGTACACCTTGCATGCATGGAGCACTGCCGAGCAAAGCCACGCGGTGCACGCACATCTCAGGGGATCTATTTGTAACGCTTTTATTGTGAGACAGGGGCTGTATTATTAAACACGACTCTCCTAACACTGGAATTCCCGGCCGTGCCATTTGTCGTCCCTAGAACCGCGAGTTTTGTTCCCCTATTCAGTTACTAAATACGAATAAGTATTATATTATGTTTGCGCGAAAAAATTCCTCGCGCATACCCAGGAGCTCAGAGAGCTGCTGTCCACTGTATTTACCACCAGTTCGATTTATAATGCCAACCCGGCGCTCTTCGAAGACTGAACACGATTTTATTTTCGAAGTTGTGTTTGTACTAAGGGTATACATGGACCTATCACGCTACGGGAGTCTTGTTAAGGACTGTACACTGCGGCATTTATCCGTTATTAGTTTTAGGCCTAAAGTGGTGTTCGTACTAAGGATAACGCAAGGGCCTATGACGCTACGGGAGTCTTGTTAAGGACTATTCACTGGGTATTTATCCGGTTATCAATCTGGGAGGTGGACGACCATGTCCATGTTACACTTACCCCCCTGAATGTCACTCCCCTAGTTATAATTCTGTCTGAAGATTAAACCGGCCTTTTTCGGTCTGATAAGGATGGGGACTAGGGCCAGTATTGTTCGATTAAGTGGTCTCTGGTATGCCCTTTTGTTTACCATTAAACTTGCACCGGGCACTTTCTAACCGGCAAAAGGCTGTGTAATGGTGTCGTACCCTACCCCTTTTCATTTATCAAAACAGCTAAGCCTCGCGCCACAGTTCCGGCCTGTTGGCAGAGGCATAAGTTGCCAGCTTTCAAACCTTGCAAGTTCGCAAGTAAGTGAGTAGGGTAAGAGTGCCGAGCCGCCTTCGCCATTGTGCCTGAGTGTAACAGGCACTTCATTATCATTGCATACCAATATCTCATAACATTGGTGCATCGCATCACCAACACTACCTGTATGTACCACGGCCCCCCAACCCCCGAGTAGGCCACCAGTCCATGCTGGTTTAAGGTGCGCCATCAGCAACATCGATTCTGCATCCGCCTCGTGACTGTGCGCTGATGAGAGATTACATTTATTTAAGCCCCCAGAGCTTCAAGGGGCATAAAATGTGTGTATATTTAACTGTGGTTTTTAACACGTTTTAACTGTCTCAGATCACTCGGTTCATATCATAGTGGTGAGAAACGACCTCCTGAAATACATCACTAATGTAAACGCAAAGCCCTTGAGGACGGTCGTGATGTATTAGCTTTCAGGTCCACTGTGTGTACGTTTTTCTTCAAACAAGACCGCTGCTTTGAAGGCTGTTGCCTAAGGGGTCCATCATATTCATTCGCATCTACCTAGCTAATGCCTTAAAGTCATTTAGTGAGCTAGGAGCAAGAACAAGTCGTTTGTGATTTGTGGAAGGTACTGCAACCCTACCGGGCTGGGCCCCCAATTAGAAATGTGAGGCTCGTTGTTGTCAGAGATATCTGTCTGAAAAAGGAAAACACTACTGAAGCATGTTTCCTTTAGCACAAGTTTTGTACAACGGGACAAAATCATAAATGCAGACACTTTTCTCTTATCACAAACAAATACAGCACCCTTAAAATTGTGTAGTTTGCTCTCCATGCAGGTAAGAGCCTCAGTCTCCCCCAGGGGTAGTTAGCGCTATTGAAATATCTTCATAAAATACAAAAAAAAAACAACCACAGTACCATACTCTGTAATGAAAGTGCTTAAAACCAATTATTATGAGTGGCAACCAAAGTACGTGTCCCCCTTATTACCAGGTTTGTGCTGTGCTCATCCAACCTTGAAAATACAACCAGTGCCTGACCAGGTGATGCCGAGAAACGTGATTGATTAGGGAATTTCTCCTTAGCATGGATCTAGAAAGTCTATGAACCAATGGTGCCAGGCAGTGACTAGACCGCATCAAGTTGCACTATTGCAGTGTACTTCCCCTTGTGCGCCTCATTTAGACATGTTCTCCGCACTTCCCTCTTCAGATAAAGGAATTCATCCCCGCCCTACTTCTCCTTGTTTGGTAAGAGCCGCCACAGAATGTACACTCAACACACAGGCAGACACGGGGGAAATCGGGACACACAGAGCTTTAACACATTTGTTTTAAAACGCTACAATGGCTTTTTATTCCTGCTCATTGTTAGACTAGCCGACCCTAAAGGTCAACTGACAGCTGGTACCAGGCCCCTACAGATAACGTAAGCATGCGTATACCCCAGCGTACCTTCGGGCTGAACAACAGATGTCTAATCAAAGGTAATGTTAAACGGTAAAGGCATGGGACGAAGAGGTAATAATTTTCCAGTGTACACAAGTAGCATTTGCACCGCCTAAATCTCGTCAACAGGCAATGCAAAGCTGTGCAGGGTTAAAAGGTTATCTTTCCCTCCATGCATGAAGATAGAGGGAAGTGGCTCAACCAATATCCGGACTAAAAATTACGTACTCATTATTCCATATGAAATAGGACGCATTTTCCGTGTCATAAATTCTAGAGCAGAGGTTAGGTAGCTGCTTTCGGTCGCCTATGACCAACAGTTCACCAAGTGTACACTCGTCACCCAGATGGGCATGTGCGTGTCTTGCCTGTAACACCAGTCTTAATGTATGTGCCCCAAGACACCCTGCGTACACACCACTAACCAGCAACATTCCTCACACATTAAATCAATGTTTGAAAACGTCACACATAGCAATCTGAAACCCTGGCAGCTATGGTTTTAAATAGCGTGAAGCATGAATCCGAGCGCCTTACCTAGCATAAATTACATTACATAGGGACACCATCATTTGTTGGGAGATTAAATGTTTTGCCCAGACTCACAGGATGGTTAGCGTGGATTCTGAGGCTCGAACTCACATTCCCAGTTCGTATAGCGTGAACATGAATAATGAATCAGAGCGCCTTACATAGCACCAGTTACATTATATAGTAAACGGACCGGATTATCGAAAGTCTGGCTGATATTGACTTTCTTTACTCTGGCCTCAATTAAAACTTTATACAAACAAAGGGAAGGGGATCCCCGCACCCGGTCCCCACCCCCTACCGTCCACGTCGCCCAGAAAGGAGCCCGTGAGCCCAGGGCCCTGCCGGCAGCCGCAGACCACCGAAGCAACCTAGTCCCCGCACTACCTACAGAAACTCCGCGGCTGCGCCCAGGCCCCCGAGCACACCCGACTCCTCACCTGGCGAGATGAACGGCCTCCGACCTCGACGCTCTTTCCCTCATCGTCCCTCGCCATGGAACTGCTGTGCTGACTCGCTGCCACCCGAGGATCTGCCGACCTCCGCCTCGATTCGAATGGGGATTTAAATTAAGTTAAATTAGAAAAGGCGGGAAGCGGGAGAGGACGCCTCCGCGACCAGCAACCGGTCCGGTGGAACAGAGGGCTAAGAGACAGAGGTCACTGCCCCCGGGCCCTAAATAGGTCCCCTGTCCCCGCCCTCTGTCCCACCGGAAACGCGTCACAGGATGCACCGGAAGGGCTTACGCGGCCGGCCACCCCATTGGGTGGACCAGCCGCCAGGAACTCTAGCCGAGGTAGGAGCGGGGGCCGGGGGGCCGGGTCCTAAGTGCGCGCTCGTTTAGGCTTGCGCTTGTCAATCTCGAGGCACCAGGCAGGGTTGTCCGCTCTTGTTTTTACTCTGAATCATAGCCAGGGACCCCCTGATACGCCACCTTCAGGAGCACCACATGCTTCAATGTCTTCAATTTCAACCCGACCCTCTCCTCATATCAATGTATGCTGACGACATTGTTCATTCGGCATCATTCAGAAAACCTAACCCCTGTTGTGCAAGAGATCTTCCAGTTTAGAGCCTTATCAAGGCACAGCATTAACTGGGCGAGGTCAGAACTATTACCCCTAACCCACATTACCACCCCTACATGCTAATACCCCTTTAGATGGTCTGCTGATTCCACAAAATATCTGGGCATTATCCTGCAGAGGGAAAGGGAACAGGTCATCCTTTTAGGTTGCGGCCCGCCATGGCGAAGCTCTCGACACAGGTTGATCGATGAATACAACTTTCACTATCCATGGCAGGCCACTGCGCTATAATCAAAATGACAGTCCTTCCTCGTTTTTTGTACTTATTTACCAATTTCCATTCCTCTGACAAACACTTTTATCTGAAGCTTCAAAGTCTCCTTTAAAGCTGGTCTGGGGGCCCGCAGACCCCGGATAGCATGGGACACCCTGACCCTTCCATTTGTTTGTGGCAGCTTTGCTAATCCCGATTTTTGTATGTATTTCTTAGTCGCCCAAGCCCATTTCACATATCATTGGGTTCATCCAGATGCCGGATTTCCTTATGCTAGACCAGAGCAAGACCTCACCGTCTCTTCACCCTTGAATACCTTGCTGCCAAGGGGTCTTAAACTAGACCCCATAGACATCCAAACACTATCCACTACCTGTTGGGAATGGTGAAAACTCAGTGGGGCACTGGGCTTCGCCTCTCTGTACTCACTTGAACTCCCCATTATACCATACCCCTGGCTACCGTTAACAGCTGACGGTGTGTGCAGCGCACCTTAACCTGTCATGGTCTCCCCTCACATTTGTTTTTTTTCCCCCGGCGGGCACCTCATAGATACTTCACAAATAGCCATCAAATTTATAGACAAGTTCATTTTTAATAGATTACATATCATACTACGAGCTGGTTTTCCTTCCTACCCCCTTGCCTTGGAGAACTTTCCCCCTCTCACTCTCCTGATTAAGGACCCGGATGGATCACACTTAATCTCCAAAATGTACCGTGTATGATTGACTATAAAACACACAAACGACGGGGGACGCGAAAACGCTGGGAGGACAACCTTGGTGGCCCTATCTCTGATAATTGCTAGGCCTTCAGTTGTTCACAGACCAAATTGGTGTCCCCTAATCACCGCCATTAAATGCTCCATTTCCGATTCCTACATAGGTCCTATAGCACCCCAGAAGGGCTGGCCAGGAGTGACTCCTCTAGGTCATTAACCTGTCCTAAGTGTTGATACCCTGATGCAGACTTTCCTCATCTGACATGGACCTGCCCAGTTATTGCGATGTACTGGATGGAATTATTTGGTGCACTATCCCAAATGATCTCCTTAGCACTGACCCGTCACCTATCAATGCTTTACTGGGCAATGTATCGCTCATTCCTATAACATTTCACCGCTTTACCGCCATTGCTCTCTTGTTGCCAAAACGAGAGATTGCAGTTTGCTGGGGCAGCGCTCACGTACCACAGTCCAGGCCTGACTGCGAAGCATGGCCTACTGCTATCTAACCAGTGAGGTTTATGCCTCATTACAACCCCCATCTCCCCGACTGAAAGATATCTGGAAGCCTCTCTGTTCCTATCTCCTCACTTTGGACTCAGGCTCACCGGAGTCTACCTCGCTGGCACCCAGACCTGGCTTGTCTCAGGCCACACCAGCCAAGATACTTATGTTTGATTCTCCAAATGCTGTGCACCTTCCTTAAAGCAATTCTGCTTTTCTTCTGTATTCACCCAGCTAATGCTCCTCCTGATTCCCAGTATAGTTATAAATACAGTCATGATATTTGTACATGTAAACAAGTATCCATTATTCACCGTCTTCACGTCGGATACTACCAAAGAACAGCAACGGACCACAAAGTAAGTGCTAAATTAATGTATTATTCTTGTGCAGATCGGCATAACGTGTTTCAGCTCCTGCTGGAGCCTTGATCACATGACAAAGTTCAACCATTCCTGCCATCTTTTAAAGTGCCCAGTGCTTGTGCAATTGAATTCACATGTGCAAATCACGCCATAGACATAAAAGAATTACATTTGTAGTTCATTGCAGTCCCCAAACAAGTATGCGCATACAAATGTTTCACTGTTTTGCCTTCCGTCTCTCTTTTATCTTTGTTTTTCTTTCTTTCATGCAATGTAATGCTGAAAAATTGTTAAATAAAGGATTAAAAAAAAAGAATAAAGACCTCAGTATCCATGTGTCTGTTCAAATGATACGAACAAACAAAATGTGATAGGAGGTACATTTGCAATAAACCTAGTCACTAGCTTTCACTCAGGGTTGCATTCCACCATGCCACTTCAGTTTGGATCCAGCTATTTGCAAACCAGTCTTGGTCATGCTCCAATAAGAACAGTCCATCCCCAACTGCCAAGTCAGGTTCTCTCAGAGCTGGAAGACGAGCAACCCAAGACCAGTTGGGGGTTTTCTGTAGTGCCCTATGTGGCCATGGTTATCCCCAGATGTGGATCCCATGCTGAGTGTGTACCTGGACCCAAACTACACCCAACTGAAGAGCCCCAATCAAGAATATACTGTTCTTGGGTTGCTTGTGTTCCGGTTCAGAAACAGACCTTGCTGGCAGTTCGGGCTGGACCTTTTTTATTGAAGCGGGGTCAAGACTGCATATGGCTGGGCCCAAACTGAGGTGGCATGGCTGACAAAAGAACAATGGATTTGAATGTTACCACAAGCACTTTAGTCAAATTGAAAACATTCTTCCCATCGCCTTTTGTGGGTATGGTGTACTGCCCTACATGGCATGGGTATGTGCAGACGTGGGTCCCATGCTCACTGCGCCACTGAAACCAAGCTACACCAGACTGAAGAGCCCCAATCATGGCAAAATTGCTCTTAGGGAGGATTTGACCTGGCAGTTCGAGCTGAACTGTTCCTACTGGAGAAGGGATAAGACTAATTTGCATATGGCTGAGTGCAAACTGAGGTGGTATAGTGTGCAAAATAACTATGGACAGGGTGCAGCCCGGGTAATTACCAGTGGCTAAGATTAATTCAGTCATTCAACCCATCACATCTTTGTATACGTCTTTGTATACTTTTAAGTTTGTGGTTATAGTCATACCCATTCTAATCCTGTTTTAAAATTGTAATTTTCGGTATTTTGTTTCTAGCACAACCGTCTTCCACCTCACCTTCCAGGCTCTCAGAGGCAGCACCAGCCTGTTTGGCTAAAGGTCTTGGCTTTGATGATTGGGGGAGAGACAACTACCATAAATGCGTACTTTATGGCCTGGAACCCCAAAATAAGGGCGGCAGAGGGCACTCTGCCATTGGTTCATGCAACGGTGCGTACAGGAGTGTAGGCGGGCATGCTACCAACGGGCCATAGAACAGGGTGTGGCAGGGCAGGCTGATTGCAAGGCACAGGGCGCCCTGTAATATTCCATTCACCAAGGGGTCCGTGATGGGGAGGGCCTGCTGCCAAGGGGTCGTAGAGTGATCAAGAAACCTTAGCCAGACTTATCTGTTGCTTGAGTGACTCTACAACTTGTACATTTGCAATGTTGTCCTCCTTTCACTCCACTTATATATATAACTCCAACCACTAGTGTATGGAATAGACCTTTATAGTTACTACCATTCCTATGTGATTTTTGAGTTTATTTGTTTGTATCTCTTCCTTGAGTGACTCTACAACTTGTACATTTGCAATTGTTTCCTCCCTTCGCTCCACTTGTACATTTGCAAAATGTTTTTCTGCTTATATATCTTATGTAACTCATGTAATCCAAAGTCCTTATGTAACACAACTGGTTTTTTAGGTCGAGCGACCTATCTCAATGCGCATGCGCATTGAGCGGGAGCTCGATATATTGCGGCTTAAACAAAGCTTACCGAGATCAGGCGATTCCCAGGCGATTCCTTCCAGTGCACGTGAAAGCGCGTGCACAATGCCACCAGCCGCTTGCCTCGCATTACCACATCAAAGGCAAGGCGGCCTCGTCTCAGGCCCCTGCTGCTTCACACCCTCATGCCGCTCTCCCCGCTCCGCCCCCTCCCCTGCCCGCCGTGTCCACTTCACTTTGACGGCCGCAGGCCGTCTCTCGTGTTTCTGCTTGTTTCCTATGTCGTAGTTGCGGCTCCGCCATATTGTTACTGGCCAGAGGCTTTGAGCCGCGCTGCACAAATGACGTGTTAATACTGCGCTGTCATTTTTCTCACTTTCGGTTCAGTGTGGGCAGAGTGTTTGCCATGTGGTCGGTAGCTGCCCATTCCCGGTCCTTTTTGCCCTAACTGGCTGCCACCTCGCCTGCCGTAGCAGGTCCGCTGAAGCCGCTGGTCACCGGAGTTCCGGTGGTGGCTGAGAAGTTGTATTTCCTGGAAGCGAGGAAGTTCTGCCTTCGCCTCAGTCTGTCCTGGCATTGAGCCTGTGCCTCCTTGCCTTATGGCCTCTCTTGCTAGCGGAGCCCCTGAAATTTCATGCCTGTGGTAAGTTGTTTCCCAATTTCTCTTGCCTGCCCCTGCCTCCTGCCTGTGTATGCACTCTGTCCGGCACCGTACTTGTTTGTCTTTACGCCCGCACCCGTCCGTTGTCCATATTGTCTTTACTCCTGCCCCCGCTCCTGTCGTTTGTGTGGTCTTTACTCCTGTCCCCTCCCGATCTCTGTTATTTTTACTCCTGGTGTAAAAATGCTTGTTAAGCATAGTTTTCAATGCACTAATGTTTCATAGGCAGTCTGCCTTTTTTTGTACGATATGTCTGGCGAAAGTTGGATACGATTGTCTTCCTTTTGTACCTCGAATCTTACAAATAAACTGGTGCTCATGTACAGTGTTCCGATATGTTTGGGTCTGCTTCACACGATATAAAACTGTAAAATGTATAGCGTCATTAATAAGCTCCCTGACTTTCACGGGGGGTGGTTTTGCCTTGCATATGTGCAGTCTAAACTTCACCTTCGGCGTTGCCAAGTGTTTCCAGTCTGTTGCAGCCGGAGGCAGGGCCGGAAGATTCGCTAGGACTAGCATTATCAGGCTATTGTAGTAATTTATACACAAGGATCTCCTGATTGAAATAGAAGTGGCAGGCTTGACTGGCAGCGGGAGGACAGTGCGCGTGCAAGATCGGAACAAAAGGCAACAGAGCGCAACAATAATACTATATAAAAGAACATAAGCCATGCCCTGCATGATGTGATATACTAAAGTAACCGGCAAAAGCAGTGCACTCAGTGATTTTAGTTTTAATAAGCAACATGTTATGGCGCATAGAATCAACAATATAACGAGCATTGACATAGCCAATAGGTCTAGCCTTTGGGACCTTATAACTATTTAGATATGCAGCACAATATCCTTGTTTTAATATGGTCGTTTAGTTGTATGTAAAGTCTTCATGGTCAGATATAAGGTAACAAAATGCTTCTGACACTCTTTTATTCTAACTTTTCAGCATGCCGCACATCAGCCACACTTCTCTCTAGCGTAGCTTAAAGACATTGGCAAAGTCAATAGCTCTGACTAAACACTTACAAGGCCCCAAAGGCGAGACCTATTGGCTATGCCAATGCTTGTTTTGTAAAGCGCTCTGACACCTTCGGGTACTGTTTGCGCCATATAAAATCGCATTAAATAAATAAATAAATAAAAAATAATAAGCTATCCATGGGGCTAGTGGGAGGGGGCGGGCATGGCACACACTGCCAATGGACCATCCGCACGCTGACCCGGGGGCGGAAGCAGAGGAGTGAGGTCGAATGCCCCTTGGGGCAGGTGTTAAGCTGCCTTAAGAGCTCGCTGTCAACAAACCCGCCAAAACCCTGCCAGGGGGCTCCACACAGCCCTGCTAAAACTGGATGGGCTTCGAATGGGCGCCCCTTCCTCCAAAGTCTTCGAGCTGGTGTCAGCTGGGTCACCACTGCCGTGTTTGTGTGCACAGGCTGCAGTTTAGCGATAGATTAACTCTTGATTGGCCTGCAACCTGCCGATACCCTCCGGCCCCGCCTTTCACTAATGTGCCACGGTTTACATGTGGATGAGGAGTGAGTCGTGCGCAGTGCCAGCCAGTGGTGCCGCGGGTTACCCTGCACGTGGACAGAAAGGGGGAGGGTACAATCACTGCCATGTGTGAAAGACTTGTAGTTTATTTCGCCTGGCAGCGTCAATTGCTTAAAAAGAGTCAGAATCCGCGGAAACTCCAATTGACACTCTGGTACTAAACTGCTGCCCCTCGGGCACGCTTCGCGGCACAGAGAACAGCCCCTCCTGCGTGGGGGCTGAGGTTGAGGACGGCTAGTCGACGGGGGTCTGAACACACTAGTGCCTGCGTCCCCCTAAAGGCGAACCTCCCAGCCTGTAATAAGTCGCATCGAAATTTTTTTGGGGTGCCATCGCCTCGACCAGGTGTGTGTGGGTAAATACCCCCGCGGACGGGATTCTGTGCTTTAGTTAATGGGGTGAACCATCCTTGGGTGTCTTTCCTGGTTATTGAAGCAATCTGGGTGATTTGAGTAGGTGAAACTTCCTGGGTGTCTGTGCTTGGTGGGCGACACTTCTTGGGTGTCTGTGGGCGACACTTCTTGGGTGTCTGTGCTGAGTTGGTGCAAGCCTGTGGAAGCATGGGCCGAGGGAAGGGCGACCACTTACCTCTGGGTCGCTGCAGACACCGTTTCCAACCTTACACTTTTGTGTGGTAGCCTCATGCAATCTGAGAGTTGACGTCTTCTTTTAATGTCACTGGTCTAGTGGGCTAAACCAATGATTTGTAGGCGAAGCGTTCAGGGCCGGAAGTAGCGTCATAATGGCCTGGACTGAGGTAGTCACCCTAGGACGGGGTGGTTGGGTACTACTGTTAGCATTTAGGGGGGAAGCTGTTTAACCCGGTTAGTGTCTGTGCTGGGAGTGTCGCTGACTGTGCACTTTGTCGAGGCTTGCCTCTTTTTGTGCCGGAGCTGTGTGGGTACATCCCATGTGATTGGCGGTGCTAAAAGCGTCCGACGAAGAACCTCTGTACATCGGCTCTATGCAGCCGCCCGCAGAAACACGACAGATTAAAACACACCTATATGGTTGCACTGTCACAGTCAATGCTTTATTGTTTAAGCTAATAAAAACCATAACAGTGTCATGATAGAGAAATGGTTAAACGATTTGCAGGCATTCAAATATTTAAAAGATATGCAACTATTTTTTTCCTAAAAGAAAAAAAAACACAATTCATACCATGTTGCACTGTTAATGCGGCCCCGCCACCCCTCAAAGCAGGTGGACAAGAGCGCACACCCGACCCCGGAGCCCCACGGGCCTGGAGCAGACCCCGCAGTGGGCGCACCCGGCTCTGGGTGTGATTAGGGTCTATTCCGGTGGGACGTGTAAACTGTCCACCTCTGAGAGTCTTGGCAGGGCAGTCACCAGCGCTCTGTGCAGGTGTTGTATGTGAGAGGCTGTCTCTGGTACGACTGCTCGCCTGGACGGTCCCTCTCTGATGCTCGCGAGGGAGTCTCAGTCTCCCTCTTGGCGCTTTGTCCGGGTGTAACAGTCATTTCTCCGAGCGCTTCAGTGATGCAAGAGTGTCTCAATGTCGCTCTTGCTGGTTTGAAGTGTCCCTCTCCGGGTGGGGGCGCCTTTCAGTGGCTCTCACTTGTGTGGCAGTCTCCCTTTGTTGGGCTGTCACTGGAGTGAGGGTTCTTTTGGTACTGTGGCAGCACCCCTCTGGGGGGGCTGTCCCCAGAGAGGGGTGTCTTTGGGCACCTTGGGAGAGTCCCACTGTGGGGAGTCCCTCTTTGTGGCTCTGACGGGTGTGGGAGTTTCCCCGGCGGTGCTGTCCGTGGAGAGGGGGTTTCTTGGATTCTGTGGGAGGGCCCCTTCTGGTCCCCCGCTGGGTGGGGAGTGGCCCCTGTGAATGGCTCGGCTCATGGGCGGAGAATGTGGCCGCTCTGTTTTGTGGTTACAGGCTTAGACCGCGGACAGTCCCGAGAGTGTAACCCCAG
This sequence comes from Lissotriton helveticus, assembly GCF_964261635.1. Lineage (NCBI taxonomy): Eukaryota > Metazoa > Chordata > Amphibia > Caudata > Salamandridae > Lissotriton > Lissotriton helveticus. Next base: position 225,209,437 of record NC_136065.1, read on the forward strand.
GGCTTTTTCTTCGAGGCCTGCAGCTGAGGGGGAGAGAGGGCTCGAGAGACACCTGGGGCAGGAGGTGCCCGGCCAGAAGAGACCCCGGAGGGCCCCGCAGCCATCCGACCCCATCACCAGCCAGGACTGAACTTCCAGGAAGAGTGAGGCCTGGACGGGGCGAGTGGCCCCATCGCTCTCGCCCTTTGCAGGACAGACGGACACGATGTATTCTCAGGACAACCGGCCCCCCTTCCCCATGGGCTCCGGCCTTCACGAAGGCACCTGCCAGAGCATCTACCCGGGCATGGGGCATGCCCCTCCACGGCCCACAGGAGAAGCCTCCCAGCGGTCCATGGGGCAGCTTCCTCCGCGCCCCCTGGGGCACCCTCAGCCTTCTGGACACCCCTTTCTGCCCTTCCCCGGGGTGAAGGCCCCCTTTCGGACTTGTGAGCGCCCTGGAGGAGGGGGTGACCCCGGGCAGGCCAGGCCCTGGCACGCCTTCCAGGCCCCGGAGCCTCTCTGCCAGCCGGGCATCTCTGGGGGGCATCCGGGGGACGGAGAAACTGAGCTCCGCAGGGAGTTTAAGGAGGAGCCGCTGTCGGAAGACGAGGTACCACGGGGGTCCCCCGAGAGCAAGTACAGCCCCCCGGGCCCGGCGCCCCCCTACTACCCGCAGGCTTGGAACCTCTCCTACTGGCCGGGGCTGGGGGCCTCCGCGCCCGGCGGCAGCCCGGGCCAGGCCTACTCCGCACCCCACGGCCTGTACGTCAGCCCCCAGAACCAGAGCTCCAGCGGGGTGTCCAGCCTCGGCAGCAGCTCCAGCGAGGCGGCCTCCGAGGGGGGGCTGTCCAGCGACAGTGGAGACGAGGTGAGCCTGCGGCCTGCGCCTGCTACTGTTGTTTTATCCACGTCTGCCACCTTCCCTGTCCCCAATGTACCCTCCCTTATATCATCCCTCTACCTTCTATCTTCTTATATCATCGCTTCACCTTATATCTCCTTATATCATCGCTTCACCTTATATCTCCTTATATCATCCCTTCAGCTGCGCCTCCTTATCTCATCAGTCTATGAGAACCTGCCTTCTCACCCGTTCTGTTACCGTATATCATCATTCACCGTCTACTGGCCTACATTACCTTGTTGATTTATATCATCCTCCAACCCGTGCCTCTTTTATTCCCCACCCCTCCCAGCGTTCATCGTCACTCTCCGTTCTGCCTGGGGTCATCCGTTCTCTTTCAGTTTATATCGTCAGCCCTGCGCCATGTCCTGTATCATCCCATAGCCCCCCTGCTGTGTGATCCACTCGAATACAATACATCAACCGTTTCCACATAACTTTGCTCCTTCTCTCTCTGCTGTCTTATATCATCGACTCTTCTGCCATTTTATTTCATCCTTTCACCTGCCCTCTTTTTATCATCCTTTCACCTGCCGTCTTACTTCATCCCTTTATTGGTCGCTCTATCTCATTCCTTCACCTGCCGTCTTATATCATCCTTTCACCTTCCCTCTTATATCATCATTTGACCTGCCGTCTTACTTCATTCCTTTATTGGCCGCTTTATATCATCCCTTCACCTGCCTTCTTATATCATCCTTTCACCTCCCCTCTTTTTTATCATCCTTTCACCTGCCGTCTTACTTCATCCCTTTGTTTACCGCTTTATAGCCTCCCTTCACGTGCCGTTTTATATGGTTCCTTCATCCCTTGCGTCTCCTGCCGTGTTATAAAAATAATTCACCCCTCCTAGCAGCATCCCTTCACTCATGCCTTCTATCGTCCCTTCACCTGCCTCCTTCTACAAAGCTGCTTTATAATTCATTCACCTCCTGCCTTGTATCATCCCCTTCACCTCCCGCCGCAAGTCACCCATCCACCTGCCCACTTATCTCACCCCTTCACCTGTCGCCCTATATCACCTGCTACCTTGCACCATTCATTTATCTGCTCTTACACTGACGTCATCCCTTCCCATGTACCCGTGTTATAACCACCTCTCCTTCACCACCTGCTGCTTTTTATCTCAGCTTCTCGCTTCTATTGCTATATGCACTTGTTTACATTTTTTTTGCTTCATATGGTCTATCATCAGGCCGCTTTTTATCATCACGGCTTAATTAACCCTATCCTGCCTTACATCATCCCCGCCCCTCCTACTGCTCTGTGTCAGACTTCGGCCTTAGACTATCTACTCCCTGCCACCTTCTCAGCCCTCCATATTCTGCCTTGGAAGGATTACATCTTCTCTGCTACTCTACTATGCCATGAATTTGTGTCTGTCTTTCACCTTCCTGCGCCTGTATATCATCAATGAAATCTCTGCTGCTTTACAACATCTATTGACATGTTGCCTTATATCGTCTCTCGTTATCCCCATTGTACCTTATATCATCATTTCCCCCTCCTGCTGTTGTATGTAAACCCTTCAACTTCTAGTGCCTCGTATCACCCTTCACCTGCTGCCTTTTATCATCCAGTAAAACCCCGGCGCAAATTAAGCACTGATATTCTCCCTTTCCCTGCTGCCTTATAAAAATGCTTCTACTGCCTTATATCATCCCTTCACCTGCTGCCTTATTAAAATGCTTATACTGCCTTATATCATCCCTTCACCTGCTGCCTCATGGGAACAGTCCAGCCCAAATTGCCAAGCCATATCTTCTCTGAACTGGAAACAAGCATCCCGGGACTGGCTTGGGAGTAACACCCCTCATCAGCCAGGCTAGCTTGAATCCAGTGGCAAAGTGAGCAAGGGACCCACGTCTGGGCCAATTTAGGGGGAACAAAGCACGAACAAAACAAACACAAGGAGATGATGGACGGAGCGCTGAAACTTATCAAACACTCACGCCAGTCACAGTTCTGGGTTGAATCCATCATGGTTCTTTAGCTCACCTACCTGTTGCCTTGTGAAATACTTTGCTGTCTTATACCCCACCTCTCCTGCTGCCGTCTTTTGCCTAGCATCTTATTTTTTATTTTACAGGGTTTTATATAGCGCGAACTTGACCCACATTGGGTATCAGAGCGCTGTACATAGCACCAGTTGCATTACACGAGGACACATTCATTTTTGCTAGGCACGAAGATATGGCGCTCTCCTGCTCCCACCCAATCGCGCAATGCAGCCTCGCAGGGGGCTGCGGTGAGGTGTGTGACTTTTTGTGAATCTCACCCCCAAATCTATATTTCCTAGAAACATTACTTTTGATTGGAGGAGGTGCTTATTTGGGTACACATTCATTTGTTGGGTAGCTTTTCTTAGGCCCTTCTTGGCCATATATATAGTTGGTGGGCTATCAACTCTTTCTTAAATGATTACTGAAAAATTCTCCTACGAGTCACTGTTGCTACACCCTGAAGGGTTGTCTTGGGGCACTTTCACTTCGTGTTTTTCCTCCACGAGTGGGTTTGACTGGAACACCCTGCAGCAGGCCAAGCAGCTCAAGTTTCTGACTCATAGGAGAGGACTTCTAACAAAAAACAAGAACACGATCCTAGGAAGACACAGCCCAAGGCAAAAAGTATTTAAAGCGAGGTAAAACATACAACACCTACTGTTTAGTAGAGGGTATGTCCGGCTTTCATTTCTTACTGGGGTGTCAGAACCAAAATAATTTTATGGAATGCTGTGAGGGTCAGACTCTGGGAGCAGGGAGAGGAAGGAGGTGTGAAAGGGGTCAACACTGAAATCAGCCAAACTCAGGATACTTGGATGTTCAACAGCTGAGATTGATATTTTAAACACACTTTAATGTATGGAACATCTACAGCTGCTGCTGTTTCCCAATTAGGTCGTGATGGGTCCCATCCTAAGTGATGCTTTGAGGTGTTCATATGTCCTGCAAAGCATTTGAAGTTGTTTTCAATCAACAGCACCTGGTTCACTAGTTCTTTTGTGTAGGTGTGGATGTCGGGCAATTCCAACCAGTACCTATATGTGTAGTTTGGATATTGTACCAGGGCATCTCTGGTTGGAAGGGTTATTCCCCTTTATCCTTACTCAGAAGGAAAAGGATGCATCAAGGTGGCTTTTATTTTGTGAAATTCGTCTGTGATGTCGGATTAAGTGGGGCAACCCCTGACTTTGCTATCGCCTCAATTCCGATATTCCTGGTGGGATTACAATAATTGGTGTATGTTTTTGGAGAGGGTGGTCTATGCCGGTCAGTGTTGCCCAGAATTGTTGACCAACTTTGGCGGACTGTACAGATCACATGGTTTGGGTGACCGCCCCATCGTTTGTATTGACGTGGTATCTACTGAGGTATATATTGCACCCGGCTGGGTGGGCCGTATTGGGATTAGCACATGTCGCTGTCCCTTTGTGACTTCAGGCATACTTTGGTTGTGGGATGTGCTTGAGGTTGTACAGAATGCCTAAACAGTTTCTACTCGTGTGCATTTTATGAATGTGCAGACTTGGTGTGTGTTCTGTTATTCTGTAATGCCTAAAAAACGTAATATAAATTGTTTAAAGAAAAGACGACCTTTAGTTCTTGACAACAGTGCCCCCTATTGGTGCTGATGTGCTGCTGCAGGGTTAGAGTATATGCTTTTTACCTGGTGCTCCGCCTGCTGCTGCCGCTTCCCACTGCAGTTGTCAACCATATAATTTCGTCCTTTATTGTGTCACCCCTATTAAAATGTTTCTTTTCAAGTTCCGGAAGGACCTAGAGACTCACCTATTCCTGCTCCACCTTGCAGAATAATGTGTTTTCTTTCTTTTACCTCTAAACTCCTCCCCTCCATCCCATCTGAAGCCTTGCTTTTGTTGCTTTTAAAGCACTCCATTACCCATGTGCCCAGGTCCACCCTATAGAAATACCTCCCCTAAAAAATAAATGAAATTGTGATGGGAGCTAGGCGTGCACAGCAGAATAGAAACACTGACCCAAACACTGCGATTTGACATTTGCGCCTCAGGAGCAGCATTCCACCTGTAAGCAGAGGACAATTGACCCTGAGTTGTTCTCTGCCTGATGTGAGTAGCTTGTTGATTCTCTTTTCCATTTGCATTCTGGTATTTGTAGTTCAAGATTTATCACAGGCAACAGAGGGGCTTGGAAAACGAATGATGCCGTATCACTAGGGGTCCAATTCACAAAGGTAAGCTTAGACCTGAAGTCTAAGTTTAGACCTGAACTCTAAATTTACCTTTGTGAATTGGGCCCACATTGTGCTAGGTAATACAGTGTGACAGGTATAACTGGGGCCTTGAGAACAGATGCTAATGTTGCACTTACAGCTGGAGCCTGCAGTACAGTTTCTGCAGTACAACCAGGGCCATTGGAATTATGTGGCAGGGAACACCAATGTATGCAGCAGCGTTGACTTAATTATGTGGCAAAAAAGCAAATCATGCAGCATAAAGCAGCACTTTTTTGATAGTATTAATTATTTTGTTATTTTTACAAATAGTAATGCTGTCTGGGTAAAGATTTAATCTCATTAGTGCCATTTTGACAGCTAAATATTCAAATAACCAAATGAAAGATGACCAGTTAACCATTGCAAAGAGCCTTACACTGTGATCGAACACATGCTGCATTTTTAGTAACTTTTGATCCGTTTGAGCTAGAAACATTTTTTTTGTTAAAATCTACAGATTATGAAGTGGATAATGGGTCATGTGGCAAATGCAACAAATCCATAGTTATGTGGAAAATGCAGCAGCCACAGAATCCCATAATTCCAGTGTCCCTGGGTGTAACACAGTGAGGCAGCACCACTGGAGAAGGTCATACAGGTGAGATACAATAACTGGAACAGTGAAAATTATCAGCAGAGTGACACTGGTAAATCAGTCTCTCAGTGAGCTTTGGTATCATCATCTAGATCACATACGTGGTCAGTCACAGAGCTGTGACATTGTGAGCCGTGTCAGGCACACAGATGGCAGTATCAGCAATGAGGACCAGAAGAAACTTCCTGAGGTCCGGGACTGTCTGGAGTTTGCACCTTCTGTAAGCAGCCACCTATAGTAAAGGCCCCTGGAAATATGCGGCAGGAGGGAGTCAAATTATGTGGCAGAGTTGAGTTAATTATGTGACAAGAGAAGCCCAATTATGCAGCACAGTTAGTGATAGTATTACTTCATAATTTTGTCTTTTTTAAACTTAACATTGTCTGGGCATTAGTTGTGCTTCTATAGTACCAGCGTAACACCTAAATATAGCAGTATGCTACAGAAAGGTGACCAGTCAATTTTTGCAAAGTGAAATCTAATACACTCCAACATATGTAGCAGCATTTTTAATAACTTTTTATCCGTTTGGGCTTGAAACAAAAATTGTTTTGTCAAAATCTGAAGATTATGCAGCAGATGATAGATTATGTGGCAAATGCGGCAAATCCATAAGCATACGACAGTTGCCAGGGCCACACAGTCGCATAGTTCTAGTGGCCCTCCCTATAGTACAGATGAATGGACAAAAGGGAGCATCAATGCTTAATTTGAGCAGGTGGTTTCCAGTGCTTGGCACCAACACTTAATTGCCAGGAATCTGCGCTTATGACAGTCTGCCACATGGTGGCACTGTCTGCCTAATTTTGGTATGAGCACAATAATTACTGTTAATGAATTCAATTTACAATGACAAATACCTGCCTCCCAAACCATTCTTATAGCTTTGGGGGCCTGTAATATTATAAAGTGTCACTCTTGTTGTAGTGTGGTGGTTAGTAGTTTTGTAAGTACTGTCAACGTATGGTGCAAGCTGTAGTGTCCTCTTGACGAGGTCCCTGGCACTCATTTCTTTTTTTACCAATTAAGCAATGGGATCATAGGACAAGCCTTCGTTAGGCTGGAAGATTGTGGGCAGCATCCATGGATGGATGAGAATAAGGATCCCCAGGCCTCAGCTCATCCGGTCAAAAGGCAGCCTGGAGGGATTAGCATACAATATTTTAAAAGCACATGCATTAATTGTTGCTGTAGATAAAACAATGTCCCTGGGCATTTCACCAGACCATAAACTGTTTTTAAAAAATCATTATCTCTACAGAGTTGCCTGGCTAATCTATAGCTACTCACAAAACATGTTGTCAATATTGTTATGTAAAGTGAATTGTTTAGTTCATTTAAAATAAAATCTTTAGGTTAAGAGGTTTAAAAAAACTCACAAAGCCCTACTTCAGTGGATTATGCTCAGCCAGTGTTTATGCTATAAAATATGTGGCTGGTATTTAAACAATTTACTGATCTCCTTTAAGCTTCCTTGAGACCTGTACAGCCACCATAATTTTATGGTTTTGTGGCAGCCGGTTGGATGATATTTGAGGTATAGTTATACCTAGATATATCATCCTGCATTCTTCATAGACACCACCAGGGACTTCCTCCTGCGGGTGACCATCACCACATACACAAGGAATTAAAGCCAGATTACAGGTAGTTGGAACTATACTCTGCTGTCCCTATGACAACCAAGAGAGGTTGGGGTACCACTTCAGGGGTTTATCTTCTGTTTGGCCCGCCTTATGGATGTTATTTAGGCAGATATCGGGAATGGTCCTGTTACTGACACAGAGGAAATCCTCGCCATGTGTACATATCCTGCCTTTTGGCACAGTGTATTTTTATGTGCACACTACTCCAAGATGATGTCCTTTGAAGTGGGTCTTTTGTATCTTGCAACAAATGAGTCTTTTTAAAACATTTTTTTAAAGATTACCAGGGACTGGATTAATGGATTGTGACACGCAGGAAATCCCAGAACCTGGGGCCTTGAGTGGAGAAAGTTCTACCACCCCTTGAGTTGGGTTTATAGAGATAAGACAATCAGAATTTTATGGTCTAAACTCTTGAGGCCAGGTTTAAATTGTATCTATTTATGCACTGGATGCCAGTGTAGAGTTCTTTGGCTGCAGTGGTATAAGTTATTTTGAGTGAGTTCCTTTCGTTCTGGGCTCCCTTGTAGTCTGTGCACCTGATAAGCAGAAAGACCTGTTAAAGGACACTGTGGTCAGGCCACTCAGAAGCTGTTCTGGGGCAACAGATAGTTCTGGGTCCCTGACCCAAAGAAATTGGTGTCAGGCCCAGCTTCCCAGTTTAGTTAAATTATATGAACCCTGGTTATTATTTTTGTTCAGTGCATCTCCACCGCGATCATCACATTTGAGGACATCTCGAAATAATTCCATCAGGATGCATGCTGTTCAAAAGGCTCTCTTCCATATGGTTTAATAGACCATGATGTTGCTCCATCTGTAACAACATTAAAGGCTTCTATGAGGCACTAGACCAAAGACATGCCTCTAGAAGCACTCAGGGTAGGAGAGAGCGGTTCTATCCATTTTATCAAAGGGGGCTAAGGGCCATATGTATCAAGATACCAATTAGCGATTCTTTAATAGCGATTTTTAAGAAATCGCTATTTCAGAATCGCTAATTGGTATGTATCAAGAAAATCACAATATTTTAGCGATATCTTGATATTCCTTAATTGCGAATTTGCAAATTGCGAATTTGCAATTAAGGAATACTTTCCCATTCATTTCTATGGGCCTCCTGGCCCATAGAAAGGAATGGGAATTTATTCTCAATTTGCAGGACACCCTGTTGCACCCCTGAAATAAGTATGGGTGCACATGTGGTGCACATACATGCCCTAAGGGCATGTATGTGCGTCACATGGCACTTTGAAAAATGCTGAAATGTGCATTTTTCAAGGAAATCGCAACTTACCACCAACTAGAAGTTGGTGGTAATTTGCGATTCCTTAAGGGCATTTTGGATTTTTTTTTGCTTAATACATTGCATTTAAGGAATCGCAAAATTTGCGATTCCTTTAATGCAATCGCAAAGTAAGGAATGGCAAATTTTGCGATTCCTTATTTTGCACCCAAATTCTTACATACATACCATTTTGCAAAAATGAGTTCTCAAACGCCGAAATTCTGCGAATTTCGGCGTTTGCGAACCCATTTGGCCTTGATACATATGGCCCTAAGTGCGTTGATAAAACAGGGAGTGCTAAAGTGAGGCAATCAAAAATGTCTAAAAAATATATACATTTTAAATGTTAACATTTGTGTCCTGAGCTCAGTGGCTGTCAGGGAAACTTGCATGTCAACAGATACAAGATGAGCAGGACCCAGTAGCGGCTGGCATCTACGGGGAGAGGGGGAGCGCGGGAAAAAACTTCCTGGGCGAACGCAGCATCCTCATCTTCGGACCTCCACAGGAACTGGAAGCTGGAGTCTGGAACTCCCTTGACCAGTCGGGGTGCTGCTCTCATGCTGTGAGAGCAGTGCCCTGATTGGAGGGAGCGGCCTCATTCAGCGCTTCATAGTGCCCTGGAGGTCTGCACTGACTCTAACCCAGCTGTCTTTAGACTGCTGGACTATAGATTTTTAATTGCGCATGTATGGCTGGCCGTCTCAAGGTGGCCGGCCAAAAAGACGTGCCCATTTAAACATAAGTGCATAGACAGGCAACCCTCCTCCCTGCTGCAGCCATTTAGCAGCTACCCTGCCCCCAACTTGATGCTTGGCTTGGGAAGGAGATGAAAACTGGTAATAAATTACCATTTTATTTCTCATGGGGTTTTGGTGGGATTTTAAATGGGACATCGCTCCTCCGCTTCAACAGAGGAGCTGCCCCTGGCAGGATGCCACCTCACTGCCACCGTTTCATGGTTGTGATTGTAGGAGTCTACGCCAGGTAGAGGCAGTACCAACCACCCGGGCTCCAAGCTCCATTGAGGGGAATCAGGTGAGATGATTTTGTGGGAATTGTTGATACAAGCAGCTGCTTACTACCCTCCTATCTGGGCATTGACAGATGCTTCTTTTTCAAAGAGGAACTCCAAGTTCTTTACTCTATGGAGTGATTTCAATGCATTGCGGGAAGAGTTGCGCGAGGGCGGTTAACCTAGTCCTATTTTTTACCCAACATGATGCGCAACCATCCACGTTTGTATTTTATCCTCGTCTGAGCCTGAATGTGTAACTCAACATTTCATTCCCTGTGCTGTTGAACTTCACATAAGGCTAGCTGGACATATGACCTCTCTAAACACACCACGACTGGCCATGCCCATTACTTCAGCATCCATGCCAATCCTGGCCTTGCCCATGTGATCTGTAACTGTATAATGCATTTCAGTGCGTAAACATTCTATATCTGCACCAAGTCTGGCGATGCCCTTCTCTTCTGTGCCCACACTATCAGCATACCCATACCCAATGTCCATTTACTACACCTGGCTAGGCAATGGCCATCTCTTTAGTGGCTACACCAGGCCTCCCCATGTCAGTATATGCTATCTCCAAACAGTCAATGATTTAACAAATACAACCTAACAATTAATGAAATGGACACCATTTGTACTAGATTACAACATATAGGCCTTCATTACAGGATATACGGTAATTGCCATGTTATGCCCCATTCCCATCTCTGGAAATGGGAGTGAGGTGGTAGTACCGCACCAGATGTTGATTAGTGAAAGTTACACCCTGCAGATGTTCTACAACTAAGTGACACTAGACACACATTTAGAAGAAGGTGCAGAATCTTTCACATAGCAGTTTGAAAAAGGTGGTAGCCATTGCCAGAGGATAACTTCAGCAAACTGTAATTCACTTAATGTAAACAAAGCACTTGCACCAGCCCGGATGCATCCTTTTTGTACACTAATGCCAGTCATTTGCAGACCTGACAATTTGGCTTGGCATGAAATATAGCCATGACGTGCCTCACAAACCTGTGATGTTATTTATCCATATTATATTAAATGTGTATTTCAACCTCCTATTGCCGGACAAACAATACATCTAAATTAAACCACTAGACCACCTTTTCTTGTGCAGCATCGCAGCATTTCTTCACATTGTGTGACAGAACTGGTTGGGTTACCTTTCATTTTAGATCAGGAAATGTCTTTGTTTTTTTGCACTCAACAAAAATTGCTCTTTCAATTTTTGTTTCCAAATTAACATACCCATTGTTAAGTTTCACCTTCTTATTTCTGTTTTTTTTAAAATTTTGTGCAACACATTTGCTCCTTTCCAATGAGATGGAGAACTACGGCATCTCTTGAGCTTGAACCAGATAAAACCAAATGCTTCAATGTAATTTAGTGTCCTAGTGACACTAATTCACCTAGCAACCTGCTGCTAAATATCCTTGCAACCTATGCCCAGATGTAGGTACCTGTGAAACAACGGACCACCCAAAGTTGCTGTGTTATGTTGTGTGAAAGGGAGAGAGGAGGAACATGCCATATCTACAGCAGCTGTTAGAGCGGTGGGGTGGTAGGCGGGGGGGATTTCAACAGATGACAAGGAGGGAAAATACATTATTTATTTAGTTTTCCCGCGTAGTCATCTGTCATAATCCCCCTCACCCCACCCGGTCCTACTGCACCACCCATCTTACCTGCACGGGCCGTGGCTGATCTATAGAGATATGGCTCTCTCCTCCCCTCTGTCTAGTGCTGGCACAGAATTTTGGTAGCAAGCGATACGCACACACCTTTGCTTCCAGTAGGTTTGGTACCGGAAGCATATCCTTTCAGTACAAAATATCATGGGCCTCATTTATGAGGCCGTGTGTCACTTTTACGCCGCCGGTGCGTCACATTTTGTGACGCACCAGCAGCGTAAAAAATGTGCCTTGTTGCACCATATTTACAAAGTGACGCATCTAGGTAGATGCATCACTTTGTAAACCTCTGCGCTACATTATACCTATTCCGGGTATAATGTATGCAGGAGGGGCGTTCTGATGCAAGAAAGAGTCATAGAAGTGACGCAGTGAAATATATAAGATTTCATTGCGCCACTTCTAGGACACAAATGCGTCGATTTTTTACGCCTGCCTCACAGCAGGCGTAAGACTGACGCAGGCCCTTTCACATGGGGCTTGCCCCATGTGAAAGGCCACATTGCTGGAGTTGCGTCACTTTTGTGACACACTCCAGCAATGCGTCACTTTTGCGCCATACAGATACGTCAGAAATTCTGACGTATCTGTAACTCCTTGCACCATGATGCGTCATACTGTAAATATGACACATCATTGGTGTCGCAAGGAGGGCGCAGTGAAAAGTGACGCATCGCTGTTTTCACGCAGCGATGCGTCACTTTTCATAAATGAGGCCTTTAATTTGTAAATACCAAAATAGATTTTGCATCAGGCCTACACTAAAAAAGTAGCGCAAACCCGTCATGAAACCTTTCTAAACCTGGCCCTGCATGTACTATGATCTCCAGGCTCTCAACGATGGGCTGTAAAGGACGCCTGTTGACACGGCTCAGTTTATTGCAGCAGCCGGTCTGATGCTGGTGTAGGAGAAAGTTCTAATACAGCTGTTACAGAACTAGCGTCTGCCTGCTGCCACCTACAGGCCACATTAGCAAATAGCTGGGTACAAGATTTTAAAGCTGTACGAATTTAATTGGCAAATAATTCCTTCGCTTTTTTTTGTAGAGTGTAACGGTTTTTTACCAGCTTCACAAACAGATAAAAAGTGCATAATGGCGAGCTGCAGAGCACCCGAATACAAGAGGCACAGCAGCAGAAGCAGCCATATCACCTGACCCACAGAACAGGTACAGCCTGAGCAGCAGCAGATCAATGTTACTTAGACACACGTGTGTACTCTCACTCACAGTACAGGCAAAGAACAAGAACTACACGGAGACAGCACTATGCCGTTCTTTGATAAGTGCAATCCAATCAGGGGCGGACTGCCAGACCGGGCATCGGGCGTTTCCCCGGGAGGCTGGAAGTGTGTGTTACTTGGGGTTCTTTTTGCTGCGCTGTTGCGATATCTGTCACAAGTAACAAACGCAGCAAGCCAGCATTTCCAGCCTCTGGGGGCCAGGTAGTGCTTCCATAGGGGCTGCTCTGAGAAAATTGCCAGGGCTGCTTTGGGTTCCCAGTCCGGCCAAGGTGGAGTACACCTAGCAGCAGTGCAAGTATAATTTTTACTGGACTGGGAGTATCATGTTTGCAGGTGTGGAACAGGCAGCAGCGCAAGCTCTAATCACAGACAGAACAACAAAACACAGGCATCGAGTAAACTGCACGATCTTCTAATGCGGGGCAGAAAAAGACCAGTTGGCACTAGTGCTTGCGCCCCACAGTCAAACACACGAAGAACCAGATTGGGTATAGATCTTATCTGGCACTTCCCTGGTGGGCTGAAGCCGCTGGAGGGTAGGGGGGCATCTTTTGAAGTCCCAGGGCTGCTGCTGACACCTCTGTGTCAGCAGAAACAGTGAGGGGCATTGTGGGGGCGGTGGGAAGAGGTGCATGAAGGAGCGCAGATGGAAAAGAGTGAAGATGGAGAGAGGCCGGATAGAGAGGGAGACAAGAGATACAAAATGGATGGATGGATGGGAATAGAGAGAATGGGGAAAATTGGAGCTGCTCCGGTTTGACATTTCTTTCCAGGGCTGTTTTTGGATCATGGTCGTGCATAGCACACACCACCAGCTTCCAGCAGACCCATGAGGTACAGCATACACCGCAGCAATGCAAGCTTCCCTCAGACACATCTCCTTCATCCCTCACACACTGAACAGGTACAGCAGGGCAGTAGCAAGCTTCATTTTCTTGCAGGATGGATGCAGCCGAGAAAGGAGTGGTGCAAGTCTAGCCCGGAACAGTGACAGGTCATGCTTCCCTCACACATGGGGAGAACCTAGTTGCTTTGAAAAAATAAAATCATGATTTAACCAATGTATATGCTATACTTGTCATACTTATTTAATAGGTATCAAGCAACTCTTCCTGGTTCTCTTTCATTTTATTTTTCAAAGCAATTGGGTTCTCCCCGACAGAACCATTGTAGCCTACTATATACATACCCAGGTTCTGAGGGAAACAGGGTCGCCCCATTGTTGCTATATTCCCTCACACATGGAGCAGATACAACATGGCAAGTATCAGACACAAGTCAGTATAAACAACGGTGCAGCCCAGGAAGCCGCTATGCATGCTTCGCATACACAGAGGCCACCAGCATCAAATGATAATCAAGTCGCCCATTCCATTTATTTTGGAACTGCTTTTCTTGGCGAATTTACGACTCCATTTTGTCAAAGCAGAGGTCAGAAGTTTTTCATGTTGGTTGAAAACATTTTTTTTTCCATCTGCGTAAAGCACTCGGTATGCTCTCTCATCGCTTAACAAATTGCAAGTGTTGGGCTTCAACCCTGTAGTATCGTTGGCTCTGATGTCTTTGTTTTGTAATTCACGCCTTGTTGAGCTTTCACTTTGCTCTCGCTCAAAAACAAGGGTGTGAAAAAAAGAGTGTGGTAGGTGAAACTCTTATGCACTATCCACACCAGATGTCCCAGCGGGTGAGCAGCCATTACAACGCGGGGATTACCCCGCACTGCCATTACAACGCAGGGATTACAACGAAAGTCGTTACAACGTCTTTCGCTGGAGGGCGCTGTTGGATAGGGAATAGTTTAATTTTCTATCCAACACCTTCCCTACTGTCAACGCGGGCTGGAGTTGGAATAGAAAATTAAACTATTCCACTATCCAGCGCCCGCCCTCCAGCGAAAGTCGTTGTAACGACTTTCGTTGTAATCCCTGCGTTGTAATGGCATGCGGGGTAAAAGCCCGCATTGTCATAACATACAACCGTTTCAGCAATGCTTCAGTCTGCAAACATCTGCACAATTCAAAGCTACGGAAAAGAAGGAGCCAAAGCACTGATTGCTTCATAGTAGACACTAAAGAACACGGCTGGACTGGGAACAGCAACCAGCCCCTGGCAATCTACTGGGCCAGCCCGGTAGCAGGGGACTAGGGGGTGCAAGTGAGAAGCGCCGCGCCCGCTGCACCACTCCTGTTTTTGTTTCTGGAGGCCAATTTTTCAGGTCTGCTTAAAAAAACTGCAGTAACAAAACCGGCCCCCAACTGGTCCAAAACTGGCCTTCCACCCTTCCAGCCCACTGGGAAAATGCCTAGTGCTAAACTAGGCGTAAGAGCAAGTAGCATTGCATAAATTATCCTCTACCTGAGCACGGCACAGAAAATGATCCACAGTGTTCCATCTTCCTCCAGCGAAGTAATTGACCAGGCTGCAAACTTCAGGAAGTGATTATTAGATTAAGAATTACCTCTTATTTTCAGGAATAAGTCCTTTGTGTGTTTCGATTGATTGCTAGAATGGTCTATGCCAGTTGAGTGTGTGGCCACTATTAGTTCTTTTGAGGAAAATGCCCATATGATGGTCAGGTTTGCTCTCCATATGTCGTGTACACTGGGTACTTTTTTGTGCATGTTCTGTTTAACCACTAGGAATCTGCCAATGCAGATATCTATGTCTGGGGATTGGCCTCTCGATCAATGGACCAATTTATCCTCCGCCTCCTTCTCGTGTCTGACCGGATGCTTTCTTATCCCTTGAACAGGACACACCGACCAATGAGGAGCTGGAGCAGTTTGCCAAGGAACTGAAGCACAAGCGCATCACTCTTGGTTTCACCCAGGCAGACGTGGGCCTGGCACTGGGAAGTTTATATGGTAAGACCTTTATAATTTGAGACTATATTATTATATCTGATTGCAATCATCTTTACCCATCACTGTTATTAATAGCTTGTTGACACCTTTAAGAAAAGTGTCCCTGAAGGTGGCATTGGGTTTGAGCCGACATTGTGCATTCTCAAGTGTACCAAGTAAATAAAAAAAACAATGACAGATACTTAACGAAAACTGATGAAAGGAACATGGCATACAATTTGACAGAAAAGTATTCACCAGAACTGCTGAAGATGTGACAATCTGTGGAAAGGCAGGTGGAACAAACCAAGGGGCATATTTATAAGAAGTTTACATCACGCATAGTGGTACATGTGTAATGCAAGCCTTTAAGTCTGATTTTGTAAGCTACACAAAGCCACTTTGTATGGCTTTGAATGACTTAATATATCTGTAGTAGGGCAAAGCCGAATAAATCACTGCATAGCCCTACTCTGCACAAGGGAGGCAATCCCTGGGCGTTGCAGTGAGTGTTCCATGGCATCTCTCATGTTTATTTATGCATTCACAGATTTAAAAGGACTTGTAAACCTGGGAATGCACCAAAAACGAACACCTCCTCAGGTTAGGCATAACAAGGAGGGGAATCTTAGCTTTTTCTTTTTCTATGTATGCAGCACTTGTAGAAAGAAAAAAAACCTGTGAGGTATGTTTTTGTGCACAAAGGTGCCTCTTCCTGCACAAAAATAACCCTGCCTGCAACACAGGCACCTTTGCACCATGCATAGGCGCTAACCTACCAGTGCAGGAGGAAAGGACAGGATTGCATCATATTGGATAAATACATTGCGTTACTGCCCATTCCTTCTGCCCCAGGGCAGCGCAGCAATTTGACTTGCTGTGCAGCCCTGCGCCACTATTTTCATAAATATGGCCCCAAGACTGTGAAAGTGGTTTTGCCTGTCCCCCCTGCTGTCCCAGTACTAAAAGTACAGGTGCAGTGTGTACCTGCTGAGGTCAGTGAACAAGAGGTAAGAGAAAGGGGACCTGTGGTAAAACTGGGCACTGGAAGAGGTAGTGAACACCAGAATTTATACACTCACACACATGTTCATAATAATGTCTAGAGGGGCAGATTTACAAACACCCTTGTGAAGTATGTAAAGTAACATTCTTTTAATACTCCTCCACGTACTCTTACGTGCACTAGTGAATTGGCCCTACAATATATAAAATGGAAATATCTGAATGTTTATATGCTATTAGTATATGTAGATGGGACTGGCTGATGAAGGGTGAGAAGATACCCTGAAACTGTTGCTTGTTTCCGATCCAGGGAGGACCTGGCTTTGCAGTTGGGTCTGGACTGTTCCCATGAGGCACTGGGTCAAGACTGATTTGCATATGGCCGGGTCCAAACTGGGGTGGCGTAGTGGGCAAAAAAAGGATGGATTTAACCCAGAACTTTTGACTGGGGGAGAATGTTTGCATTGTCAGCATTCCGTCCATCATTTGTTTGCTGTAATACAGTATCAAATAGGCTAATCAACTAATATCACAAATTCATATTACACATTTTTTACAAGCATTAACAAATACAATAGTTCTTACCTTAAGACCTGTTGACATTGACAACAGAATTAGCCATGCAGCACAGCATCCTCAATGACTAAAGAGTTTTTTTTTAAAAAAAGCTTTTTGCGTGGGCGACCCCATCATTTTGTAGTTGTGTGTCTACAAAATGATGTGGCTGCCTTTTTTTTAGTTACTAATCCTAGTTGGATCCGTAACTGAAAGAAAAAAGAAAAAAGGAAGAAAAGCTTACTTTATGTGCAAGTAGGTGGTGGGTGCAACATGGGGGGAGAAACAACACAAGGGGATGATGGAGGGTTGTGTAAGAAACATGAGGGACGATGAGTGGATGCAACACATGGCGTGGGTGGCAAAAGCAACATGCTGCAGACGCAACACAGGGGCAGTGTCGGGTGAGTGGAGTACGGGGGATCAACTGGGTGAAAGACAGCAACATGGACCTTGCAGGGAGAAAGCACATGAACGAGAAGGTAACATGGTAGGAGTGGGGGGGACATACATGGGTGAGCAAGAGGAACATGGAGTGCAGCAGAGAGGGGAATGAGACACACATTAGGGAGGCAGCGGAAAAACACATACATTCTTGAAGAGTCCCTATACAAAAATAAATGATTGCACCTGAAAGAGCGAACAGTGAAAGAACATAGTAATGTGTTCATGCTCCAGGGGTGAGACAAGCACATGAAGAGGAAGGTAACCCACATAGTTAACAAATAAGAAGCAAGTAAATGTCAGTGACAATGAAGCCAACCAATATTCTGCAATTGATGGGCTCTAAACCGCACTGTAGGCTAATAATATGCACATGCACTGTCGGTGAGACTAAAAATCAACTACTCAACTATCTAAAAGAGAATGGATATTAGCTAATGCATTTTTCCCAATAATTCTAGAAAGACATGATATTCCTCAAGGAATGCTCCCCACCATGGAAATGTTTTTTTAGGTCTGGCTTCTGAGACAGTGTTAGAGGTCTCACCAGAAGATATCATACATAACATGCATACTTAGGCATAGAGGAGCTTCAGGTCAGCGGGTATCATCCTTTGATCTGCTAAATTGTCATTCACAGTTTGCGTCCACCTACCACAGCACATAGCTCAGGGAAATGGGTCAGTCCACTTTACCCATCGGCTCCCTTCATTTTAAGTAACTGCACAAAGCTTATGCATAGTGTTCACATCGTCTCAGTGACAAAGCTGGATCAAAGTATGCTTTTTGTTTAATTTGTTTTTAATATTAACTTTAAATATTGGTTATTTATTTTGCATGCACTTCTGGTGCCTGTTTGATGGCATTTTCAAATCTAATTTTTAAAGTTGCGCTTATAAAGTCTATATCTGCAACTCTAACAATTGTAGCTAACTGTGATATTGATTGCTTGGGTAGGTAGTGATTTATTCTTGTCTCCTTCACAAAATAACTAAATATACACAGCAAAACTATTACTGCATGATGTAGCATTTATTCGGTGCTTGTGTTATTGTTATTTAGTGCAGCAAACACCCAGCAGTCTCAAAGCGCTGTAGGAGAAGACTCAGAACTTAGAAATTAGCCAAGAATTGAGAATGCACTTGTTTTGCGCTCTTGGTTGCGATTGGTGCAAAAGAGCCCTTCCCCAGGTCCCTTAATAAGCGGTCACCTGTGAAAAGTGGGCACTTTTATTAAAACATTGTAATTAAGGCTCCCTCTTTTCCATTTTTACTGATTTTTACAGCTAAATAGAGACAGAACACAATTTAATTTCCTACTCTATTTATTTTTATATATGCATAATAACGGAAATTATGTTCTTTTCACATTATTTTTAAAAATATTGTCAGTCATGATTGTCAGGCCAATTGGTGTGCGGATTGACAGGTATAGCCAGTTAAAGAAGTAAGAAATGTTAGTAATGAGGCTGAAACATCAGTAGATATGCATATTGTTAATACGCAATATTATTATTTTCTTATACGTGTATTGATTTACCATCTGTGGCTCTTCATATAGTTGAAACCTGTCAGACATTCAAATAAGAGTGTACATTTATTTGTTGAATAAATATAGAAATGTACTAGTTTCAGCTTAATTTTTTCACAAAACCTAAAATATATGAATATATAATTAACAAAACTTAAATATGGATAAATACAGATGGAAATGGAAAAAAAGAACTGGGAGCCATGATTATAACATATTGTTACATTCGGTCTCTATCCACATCTTATAGCTCCTGAGTACTTTTCCCTGTTTCCTTCACCTCTGATTCCTTATTGCTTTGTGCCATGCATCTCTTTTAGCAGTGTTGAGACATAGATCCGTTTCCCATCTCAGGCTAGAATTCATGAGAAAGGATCACTCCCGGGTTTCCCTCCAGCCCACGCTTGCCTCTGCCTCAGGTGAATATTGTATTTTTCTGCTTCTTTAGGCAGAATGTTCAGCCAGACGACCATCTGCCGCTTTGAAGCCCTTCAGCTAAGCTTCAAGAACATGTGCAAACTGAAGCCTCTTCTACAGCGGTGGCTCAACGAAGCTGACAACACACAAAATATGGAACAGGTACGTGAGGAGGACAGTGGGGCGGGCCATCGGCGGATCTTTTAGGTCTGCGTTGGGTATGTGGTACCCAGACGCAGACTGACTTACAAGATAGTCAACAGTGTTGACTCCCCCGGTAGGACGTGGAGAGAGCGATTGGTTGCAAAAGACAACAGAGAGGTGGTTCCTAATGCCACAATGGATTCAGCTACAAGGCACTCATATTTGGTTACTAAATATCCTATGTGTTCTATATAACTTAAACATGTTCCCTTGTGGCAACTAGGGGGCTAATTGTTTGCTTGCTTACTTGTCCTGGGTGCAGCTTGTATGCCATAGGGCATAGCAGAGAAGGAACTGTGATGGGTATAAGCAGGCCACTGTAATGATGCGATTTTGCAGGGATTTTCCCATTATTATAGATTTGCTGCATTTGCCACAAAATCTATCAACTGCCGCATAATCTGCAGAGCTCAAAGGTTCAAAAGTGAATAAAATTGCATAAACTCCTGTTCCCACACAGTGTAAGGCCCTTTGCAAAGTTGGACTGGTCACCTTTCTGGTGCTTAAAGCTTTAATTGGGTGTTAAACTGGTACTAATGAGGTGCAACCAAAACCCAGCAAGTGTTAGCAAGTTTAAAAATGACTAAATAATGAAGTAATGTTATTACAAAATGGGCTGCATTATGCAGTATAATTTTCCTTTTCTTGCCACATAATTTACTCAACCCCGCCGCATACTTTGGCTCTTTCCTCTAATTCCAGTGGTCCTGGGTATAAGAGAGTCTACTTAAGGAATATTAGTTGAGTAAATTGCGTAGTGGTTCTGTGTCCCTTGTACCAGCTTCTGCCCCATGTCTAACACAATTCCCTAGGCTTGAGAAAGAGGCTACCCTCAAGCTGTTCAAGTCCATCAAATCAGGTTCCCTGTTAGACTCTGCACTTCCTCACACTCTTCTCAAGGTTATACTTCCCCCCTCTAATGAAGATTCTTAATATGTCACTCGAGGCAGGGTCAGTCCACCTATCTTGGAAGCATGCCGCAATAAGACCAATTAAAAAAAAATCCTATCTGGATCCTGACATACTTGGCAACCTACGGCCCATATCGCTTCTCGCTCTCCTTGGCAAACTCCTGGATAGGCATGTCAATCATATTTTAGTTAACTATCTGGAGGAGAACAAGCTACTCCACCCTTAGCAGATGGGTTTCCGAGCCCTTCATCTCACAGAAGCAACGCTCCTGGTAGTAGGAACTTAAAGCCATACTAGATAATGGAGGGTCAGCCGCCATCATACTGCTCGATCTTAGTGCGGCTTTTGATACCATCAATCATGCCATACTAAAAAACAGATTGAGGGAAATAGGTATCCAGGACAAAGCAATGATTGGTTAAGCTCCTTTCTGGACGACCGGTCTCTCCAAATGATGGACAAGGACTGTTTCTCGGATAGCCTGCCAATAAAATTTGGAGTATCACAGGGCTCCTCCCTTGTCCCCACTCTATTCAATATATACGTAACAGAGCTTGCCACTATCATGCAGGAGTTTGGCATCCTTGGCGTATCGCATGGTGACGGCACCCAGTTGATCGTTTCTCCGTCCCACGATCACAACCAAGGTAACATTCAATTGGGTCCCTGCCAGAACACACTGCCCACTGGATGTCGAACTGATAACTAAAACTGAACGGGGAAAAGACTGAACTCATGATTCTAGGCAACGGGGCTCTTTCCAGGCCACTGAATAACTGGCCATTTTGTATGGGAGACCCACTGGTTCCTAAACCAGTGGTAAAACATGGGAAACATCCTTTACTACGAAACTTTTTCCACACAGTACCTTTACAACGCAGGAATTACAACGCAAGTCATTACAACGACTTGCGCTGGAGGGCGCTGTAGGATAGGGAATAGTTTAATTTACTATCCAAAACCTTCCCTACTATCCACGGGGACTGGAGTTGGAATAGTAAATGAAACTATTCCTATCCAGCGCCCCCCAACGCAAGTCGTTGTAACGACTTGCATTGTAAAACCTGTGCTGTAAAGGTATGCGTTGAAAAAGCATGCATTGTAACGACATACATCCGTAAAACATGTAGGCTTCTGGCTGGATAGCTCCTTCTCAATGAACTGACAGGCAAACAAATTGTCATGTATCTGCTTCAACTTCTGAGATTGCTCAGAAAGATACTGGGACTTATCCCGGATCAGCTAAGGAAAGCCGTCCTGCAGTCTTTGATAATCTCCCGTCTGGACTATGGGAACTCTCTCTACTTGGGCTCACCCAAGTATGTGATTAAGAGGCTCCAGACGGTGCAGAACGCGGTGGCTAGGCTCCTGCTCAAACTCCATAGACACACTTTGGCAAGAGAATCCCTGAAACAACTACACTGGCTGCCAATCGCTGTGAGAGTAAAGTTCAAATCCCTTTGCATCGCTCACAGGGCAGGAAATAATAAAGTCCCAGAAAAACTCAGATATCTAATCTCTGCACATGCATCCATCAGGCTACTAAGGTTCTCCCATTTACACCTCCTCTGCACCACCAGAATTAAAAAATCAAGATGGGGAGGCAGATCCTTTTCACACCTGATTCCTAAACTGTGAATTGAGCTACCTCTGGACCTAAGAGTGTTGCAAAATGAACTTGCATTCAGAAAAAACTGAAGACCAGGCTATTTCCTTTAAACCACTAATGGGCTCTGTCTCTTACCACAGCTCTCATCGTCAGCACGGGGAAGCCTTAGGGTAGCCATGCGCTATATAAATCCCAAATCAAATCAAATTCTGGTCCTGTTATGGGTGGGCGAGGTAAGCTGAATGCCAAAGCCTAAGGGCAGTGCCATCGAGTTAAGGAGCAAGGTTGGTTACCCCTGGTCTCTGATGCTGTACTTCATGATTACGGTTAATAGTCATACGTCTTCTTTGAGCAATCTGTTGATGATCGGGTAGTTTGTTTTTACTTCTTTGAGTGTTCCAGATTCTGGACCCATGTGCATGGCAGTTCATATTCTTTTGCTTCCTGAATCTCAGTTAGTCTTTTGTTTTCACAATGGTCCTTGTGTGGTTCTTGGGGTGGTTACTGCTGGGGGTCATGAGCTCAAGGCCATGCCATAGAAGACAACCAGACATGAGAAAGATGTGCACAAAGCGTACATCTCTAGGCTTTCGGTTGAAGCCAGAGTTATTTGGTAGAAATCTCTACTAAGATAAGAGTGCTTTGTGATGGGCATCACAATCTCTTTCATGTGCTATGGTTTGCTTGTTCATCAACCTTGCATGACTAGCTTGTTAGTACCTTGCTTTGCACATTGACTGTTAGGTAAGAATGCCTTGTTGGCAGGAGGGGAGGGGGATGTCTGAAGAGGATCCTGAAGAAATCAGTAAGTGCCACTAAATGGTAACCTGAAGTCCATGACTGCTCGAAGCTCTGACTTTCATCTGTTGGTACACGTTACATGCTGCCTGTCATCTGCAACCTCAAGTTTAGGATTTTTGTTTTCTTCTTGTTTTAGCTGTGCAATATGGAGCAAATGCTGGCCCAGGCTCGGAAGAGGAAGCGCCGAACCAGCATTGAGAATAATGTGAAAGGCACTCTAGAAAACCTCTTCCAAAAGTGTTCCAAGCCGGGACCCCAAGAGATCTATCAGATTGCTGAAGACCTCAGTCTGGAGAAAGATGTGAGTTACTGAATGATAACCTTAAACATTACATATACGGGAAGGATTCTGCAGGTGGGGATAGAGAGCTTGTGGTGGTGTAGGCCTGTAGAGCTAAAATAGTCTGATATTTCATGAAGTTAAAGGAAAACTATAGAATGTAGAATGGTATAACAACAGTTTTCAGAGAGTTTTAAACTATGTAGAAAGACGAGAGACAACCAGACCTAACAGGAAGTCTAATTGATGTCCATATAGTCACATAAACTCTAGTAGAAGTTGTAAATTCTTCTACACCAACAGATCATATCACATTGCCTGTTCTTATTTGAATGGATGGGAGTTTAGGGATCATAGATATAAACCTGCCCATTTCCTCCACAAAGTAATGACGTCAAAGATTCTTGACGTATCCCTGCCAAGGAAACAATTTCAGGCATGAAGCTTCCTTCCCATTGGGTCATTGGGAAGATTCTCGCAGATACCTCTTCCCTTCTCTGAAATATTCACCGGTGCTCAAATGTATGATTACCTACCTATGCCCCGTTGCTCACTCCATGCCATGCCCTGTTGCTCTCTCCATCCATGGTTTTACTTTAAGGTATTATTGGAAGGCACCCGCTACACAACAGCTTCAAAGTCCATGATCACAGATCCTCATACACCTTCTGCGCACCACTCCCACTAAAGGAGTATATAGTAAGCCACTTATTGGAAATGATATGCTTATCCTGAAAAACCAATACACAAGGGTGTTTTTGTCGCTCAGAAGGTAATAAAAACAGTTTTTCTCTCATCATAGGAAGCCTCTTTTCTGTGCTTCCCATACACATTGTACCAGTGAAAATTGACTAGTGCCCACTTTTACAATAGTGAACTGTCTCGTACATACCGCTGATACTATCTTTGCTTCTTCATTTTGTGTGTTTTGCCCTTCTAGAATTAAACTGGTATCATTGTATTTATCTGTGCACTGTGTTACTTTTTGAGGTTTGCAAGTACTATTCTTCAGCAATAGACACCGCGCCCTCTAACTATACTCATAGTTTTGTACGTGTTCTTGTGTTTTTATTCTAAAATATGTTTTTATTTGTCTGGCAGGTAGTCCGTGTTTGGTTCTGCAATCGTCGACAGAAGGGCAAGAGGCTGCTGCTGCCGCCCCACCTAGAAGAGATGGAAGGTGGGATGTATGAAGCCATGCAGACCATGACACCCCCTGCTGGGTCTACATATGCCTTGCCAACCATGGTTTCCTCACAGGGCTATGCTGTGACCTCAATGACCTCTGCGCCCATGTACATGCCAGCCTTTCCACAGGCATTGCATCCAGGAAGCCCCATGGGGAACAGTAATTAAGTGACAGAACCCTCTGGGAGGGAGCAAGAGACCTTCCCTGCTTCAATTCTCTTCTCTAGAATGGATCAATAAAAATGTTCCTTTGGGGTGGAATATTGCCAATTCTAAATGTTTCCAAATGGTTGGCAGCTAGCTCTATTTTTCAGAGGCTGCCGTTCTCATCTCCAAGAACTTGGTGCTATTGATTGTGTTCGCGCGGACTGCGTCTTCAGTAATGGCGGATATCTGCATATGTCAGCAACCGTGGCAAGAAGAACTCACATCTTTGGGAATCTTTGTGTCTCTTTTTCTAAGGATGCTATTATGAATGTGGTCCTGTATGCAGGGGATGTTGGAGCTTTCCAGTATTTTGTATGTGTCTGTTGCTTGCACCCGGAGTAAGCAATAACCACCTTTTCATGTTCTCAGGGATACATTCTGGTGACCAGCTGACAGACATTTGTTGGTGACAG
The DNA here is from genome assembly GCF_964261635.1 of Lissotriton helveticus. Lineage (NCBI taxonomy): Eukaryota > Metazoa > Chordata > Amphibia > Caudata > Salamandridae > Lissotriton > Lissotriton helveticus. The sequence continues at coordinate 225,234,469 of NC_136065.1, forward strand.
ACTTCTTTCTAACCCTTTATAGACGTTGGTTATTTCACTGTGTTTTAATTTGTATGTTTTCCATTCCTGTGCTGCTTATGCGCCCAATTTCCTGGTGCAGTTTTGGCAATGAACATGCAACACTAGAAAACCGAAGCTTAGCTCCTTTTCAGGTGCGGCCAGGAATACATGGATGCCCGATCCATGCATTAGAACATGTCCCTGATTCAATGGGTTCTTGTCTCTTTGATTGTGTACACAGATTGAGATTTTATCTCCAAATTGATTGCATGGCCTTGTCTCACTTCCCTTTTCAGAAATCTCCTTTAGTTCAGAATACTTATTTTATTGCCATGCAATAATGCAAAGAAGTGTGCCTTTCCTAGATCTAAACTTGCGAAAAACAATGCGTACTATTTGGAAATATTGTCCCATCCACTTCCCTCTAGAGTAGGGCCCACGTATGTTGTAACTAAATTATGGAATTATGGAGGGTGGTTTTGTAAATGTAGTATGTAGTAACAAGTGCCTTGCTGCATAAAATATCCTGGGAGAATGAGACCAATTAATATTTGATATGTGCATTTAGCACGAATTAGATAGCTTCATAAATGTGCCAATGTTGCCTTTAAGCTTGCTATACAGGTTGGATGCGTATTCAAAGCTTGCTTTACAAGATGGTACCAGTAGGAGATAGGGACCATCCTTAGTTTTGTCATAGAAGTTGCCATCATAACTTATTTGCAGACATCTCTGACAGGCTTATTTGTATCATGCCTTAAATACCGATGGTTTCACTTTACAGCTCCTGAAATGATAAAGCTGTGTGAGCAAAGCATTATGAGATTGTTGTAAAAATGCTCAAACTTTTCTGATGGAATGTTTTCATTTGTGCAATTTTGTCTTTTCCTTTTCTTAAGGAAGTTTTTATTATTTGTATTTTTGCTTTTAAGTGCCCTTCTGTACCCTTGATGACGGAATGCTATTTATTTGCCCTCACTTTGCTGATATTGTATTTTGCTGGACGGTAGGATGCTGAGAAGGAAGAACTGAAGCTCATTCCAAACCGTTCCAACTGTTTTCCTTTGTCTGCACAGCCAGCATCAAGTTTCTTCCATTATTTGGGTGGTCTGTGAAGACCTTCAAGTTGTTCTCATGACAGTCCCTCCTCTCTACTTCCTGTTCCAGCATTATTTTATACATGGGTGCGTCAAAAACTCTAATATATTTGTAAAGTTCACTTTTCTACAAAATGTTTGATTTAATACGTTTACATTTTTAATTAAAAAATGAAAACAAGACCTAACCCACTCAGTCGTTTTTCAAATTAATAACCAAGACTGGCTCTCAATCAGGAGTGCATATCCAGCCAAATAATGAAGCAATATATTAGGGAACAGGAGATGGACAGCACTGGTTCATCAGATTATAAATGTATGTGCATCTATACTTCTGAACACAATTTAAAGCATATCAACTATGAGTTTGTTTTATTATTGTCATTTTACATACAGTGGAAATAGAAAAATATTCCCATTGCAATTAGTTAACAATTAGTTAACAAACACAAATTTTCATATGGTGTCATAGTGAATATCTTTTATGTTCTCCTTTTGGTATCGAAACAACTAGCTCCATTAAATCATTGATAGAAATATTATATCAGTGGCAATAGATTAAAAAAAATATTCACAAGGTGGCTAATGCAATAGTGTAGCAGTAAGGAGCAACCTATTTGGTGTCACAGTGAAGCATGCCAGTGTACACAAGTTGCTATAAGTAAATGTCAATACGACAATTCAGTTAAACTATATGGAGCTTTATTGTATTGTTGTTTCAAATCTTGCTTCTGGTTTTGCAGGCTATTCCTGTGTCAATCTGCAGTCATTTTGCCCCTATGAGGAGATTCAAATTTCTATATGAACTTTCCTTGATTTTAGCATTTCTCTGTTGCTGTTGTTGCTTGATCAACTTCAAATATTTTTTTGAGTGCATGTTTACGAGTCTTTGAACCACACAAAACACACACATAATTCTTATTCTATATTTGCCATTTCATTTACTTTAACATCAGTAAACAATTTCACTGAAAATAAGGCAGCATTTTAATAGAAATAGTAATAAGTAATAAATGCAAGAGTTTATGAATTTTTCCCAAACTTTGTATCTTCTTGTAATCTCAGTGTAGTCTCCCTTTTTGGTTGTATTCTTCACCTTTCTATTTAGTTGAATTGTTTCCATGTTATAATTATCTTTACCCGTTTTAAGGAAATTCTAATTGGTAATCACTTGATGCATGAACTATTCTTCAGAAAAACATTTTCAATTTATCCTAAAGTATTTACACTAATACTTTTAACAGTGGATAGTTGTTCTTCCACAAAGGACCTCTGAACAATTTAATCACACCCTCTATCAGATTTTTCACCACCAAAGTTAATAGACAATTTTAGTTTTTCCAATGAAATTGTGCATAGACATGTAAGTGCACAATATGTATGAAACAGAACCATGTTTATGGTGCAGGCCAGCAACAAATAGAAAGTATGCTATTATACCCTCCAACCCTGCTCATAAAGTATTTTTGTTCTACATTTTGAGTAATTTAATGATGTATTTGATAAACTAATGGTGCTTGTTCTCTCCAGATGGATTATAATACATTAGTCCAGCTTGTTACATACAATTTTGCCCGAATCCTTGATGTGGACTTGGTTTAGATTTGGCTTATGAATGTCTTTACCAATGCTATGTAACAACACGAGAGCGAAGAACTGACCTTGGTACTTGTCCCTTTCCCAAGTAGTATATAGAAAACAACGTGGACAAGTCCTTTTTGCAGGTATAGATGAGGGTTGTTCCCCTGTCACCTAGTAGCTGAACGCTGACAACAGGTCGTTGTTTTGTGAAACCCGTCAGGTAGGTGGGTGAAACAACGACCTGTTGTCAGCGTTCAGCTACTAGGTGACAGGGGAACAACCCGCTATGTCGTACTCCGGTGCTTTCTTTGATCAATCTGTCACTTTCTTCTGGGATAGTTCCCATTAGGTGGAAGCAGGCTGTAGTTACACCTATTTTGAAGAAGGCTACCCTTGACCCCCTTAAACCTGAGAACTACCGCCCAATCTCCTTGCTTCCTTGGGCTACGAAAGTCGCTGAGGCCCATGTGAATGGCATCCTTGCAGACCATCTTACTATGGCTAACATTCTTGACCCTACTCAGAATGGGTTCCGTGCGGGCCACAGTACGGAGACGGCCCTACTTTCTATGGTCGAACATCTGCGTTCTGTGCTTGATGCGGGTCGGACGGCGGCACTACTGTTATTAGATCTTAGTGCCGCGTTCGACACAGTCTCGCACAGGATTTTGCTTCAGCGACTTGAGGAAGTGGGTGTCACGGGCTCCGCTCTATGCTGGTTTCGATCTTTCCTTGCTGAAAGGTCATTCCAGGTTGCCATTCCGCCCGGCAAGTCTAAATCCTATCCGTTAGACCTGGGGGTCCCACAGGGTTCATCGCTGAGTCCCACTCTATTTAATCTTTATGTGAGGCCGCTGGCTGCGGTCGTCAAGCAATGGGGCTTGACGATGGTTTCATACGCAGATGACACGCAGCTGGCGGTCACGCTGAGTGGGGACTCAGACATGGAGGCTCCCAGGTTCTGTGACGGTTTAAGGGCAGTGGCTAACTGGATGAATTCCAACTGTCTCCAGTTAAATACCAAAAAGACTGAGGTTATGGTGGTTGGCAAGCAGGCGGCGTTGTGGGGTGACAAGTGGTGGCCCTCTGAACTATGTGTGACCCCCTCCCCAGCATCGGAGATAAAAAATCTAGGGGTTTGTCTTGACCCGACCCTCGGCTTCATCTGTCATACCAAGAAGGTGGCGGCTTCTTGCTATGGCATCATTAGAGGACTAAGACCTATCCTTAAATTTTTTGATGCATCCACCAGGCAACTGGCGGTTCAAGCATCAGTGCTGTCCCGGCTGGAATATGCCAGCTTGTTTTTGGCTGGGATTAATCAGTCAGAACTCACCCGGCTGCAGCGAGTTCAAAATGCTGCAGCCAGAGTGGTGATAGGTCTGCCAAGGCGGTGCTCGGTCTCCAAATCTTTGCACTCTCTTCATTGGCTCCCCATACTCCAGAGGATCAAATTCAAGGTCCTCTGCCTTGCGTTTAAAATCCTCAAGGGTACGTCTCCTCAAATTTTGGAGAATTTGCTGATACCGTATGTCCCCCCGCGAACCCTCAGATCTCTGGGTCAGAATCTGGCAGTGGTTCAGCGCTTCAGATTGAGTAGAGCTGGTGGCCGCTCTTTTCGTGTGCTAGCGGCAAAGTGGTGGGATTCTCTTCCTCCTCATATCCGGGCTATTGATGACCTTTTCCAGTTTAGACGGGCCGTCAAGACCATCTTATTTGTTTAGTTTTCTTGCTGTTTCCTTTGGCCTTCCTGATTCTCTTCGGTGTCGTGTTGTGTTTGCCTTGTCAAAGCGCCAGGACGCCCCTTCGCTGGGGCAGCTGTGGACTTGTCCACGTTGTTTTCTATATGTCTTTTCCATTGAACATGTGGCCTTATAATCAAATCGGATTTTGGTTTGAAAACCTGTCTCTCACTTTATGCAACATTATTTCAGTTGGGACTTTGTGCATTGCATCTGTCTATTTCAACATTGCATAAAAAGGGCGGACATTTGGTGCAATGGTTATTTTACCGCATATGGATCAATTAAACTTGGGCTCCAATCAAGGCTTTCCCAATTGAAAGGACGAACCTTGGTAGAGATGTGTCAAAGACAGTGAAAGGCACAGAGTACAATGTGAAGAAATGGTGAATGATCTGACAGAAATCCACCACTACATGGATTGACTTTGCTAGTTTTATTGTAAGTGACGGTTGTATGACAGAGGCTCGCATGGCTAAACCGCGTGTGCCTCTACAATGCTGCCTGAACAACAAATGCATATGAACAGAGCATTCCTTTACCACTCATGGATTTGCCACGCTGATAAAAGTAAATTCCAAATTCGTATAAGTTTAAATCCAAGTCTATTTCCTGGAGTAAGTAAATAACAACCCTCACGGACCTCGATCCAGCATCAACTGCCGGATCAGGTTCTACAACGAACATTCACCAGTGGAACATAGAATAGGCATACATCACCAAGGGCCAGATGTAGGTCGCTACCGACCGGTATTTTGCTTTTGAGATGTAGGTGGTTCTGAATTTACAGAATCGGTATATTTACCGATTCGGTAAATTTACCACTTCGGTATTTTACCGAATCGGTAAATATACAGAATCTGTAAATCCATATGTAGGTGACACTCCTAAGAGTGCCACAGGCCCTTAAGAGTCGTTTTTTTACCACCCAATCCTATTGGGTGGTAAAATACCAAATTCAGGTGTGCATGCACATCTGTGCATGCACACCTGTGCCATGTGACACACAGACATGCCCTTAGGGCATGTATGTGTGCCACATGGCACACATGCCTGTACTTGGGGTGCTAGAGGGTGTCAAAGTGACACTCCCTGCACCCTTGCAGGACTCGGTATTTACCGAATCTGTAAATACGGAATCGGTATTTCACATTGATTCCTATGGGTTTCAAGGCACATAGGAACCAATGTGAAATACTGAATCGGTATTTACAGATTCGGTAAATACCGACTTTTACAGAATCGGTAATTTTTCACCTACATCTGCCTCCTTCCTATTTACCGACTCTTAAATACCGATTCGGTATGAGTCAGTATTTAGGAGTTTGTAAATAGGAATTACCTACATCTGGCCCCAAATGACATAGTAAGAACTTCTGAAAAGGGGTAGCCATAAAACACGCATGCCTTTGCCACACAATTTCGTGGTATAGGCATGACCAGGAAAGGGATATGTGTGGTAAAGATCTTGCACCGGCCCCCTTCCTTGAGCCCTAAAAACTACTCCGACCCCCACAGCCCTAAAAACTACCCTGACCCTCCTGAGCTGTAAACACCACCTGACCACCCCAGCCCCAAATATAAACCGACCCTCTCTGAGCCCTACTCACTACCCCAACCCCCCCTGAGTCCTAAACACTGCCACGACCCCCTGAGCGCTGAAACAAAGCCTGGCCTCCAGAGCCCTAAAATCTACCCCAACCCTTAAAAACTAGCCCCCCTCTGCCCAATTACCAGAACTCATCCTCTCCCAATCCTTCCTCTTCCAGCCCGTCCCAGAATCTAGACTACGCAATGCCTTAACCACGCATATGTGTGATTAAGGCAAGCGTGGTTTCGTTTGCGGGGAAACGGCACATGTGGCTCAGCCCGCGTTGTCAAGAGATTTAAGTCACCGTAGGACAGTCTTGCAGTCTGTGTCATGCTAAGGGAACACAAAAAAAGGTATTTGCTGGACTGCATAAATAACTGCTTGAAACCTTGGAAGGGGTATGGACAGTCGCGGTCGGTAGGGGAGTACCTGCCGGGGCGGTGACGTGGGGAGGGGGAGGTTAGGGTGGGGGTAGTAATCTATGGATATTGGACATTTACAGGTAAGTAAACATATAAATAAATCAAACGAATCTCGTTGCGTATACTGCATTGCATTTAGGGATGCAGTGCACACAACGAAATTCGTTTGATTTATTTATATGTTTACTTACCTGTAAACGTCCATTATCCATAGATTACTACCACCCACCCTGCCCCTCCTCCTCCCCACGTCACCGCCCCAGCAGGTACTCCCCTACCAACCGCGGCTGGGTATGGAAGCAGAAGCCTGCGATTCATGGAGTATATATATAGCTCCTAGAGAAAACAAAAGCAAACAAAATAAAATTATCGCTGCTGTAGCGGCAGGAAACTGCCACTAAAGTGGCGATAATGGGCTTGAAAATATGCCCATGTGAATTTCCATAGCAGCCCAGGTTAACACCAGAATCTGGGCTGCTATGGGAATTCACAAGGGCATATTATCAAGCCCATTATTGCTGCTTTAGCAGCAGTTTCCTGCCGCTAAAGCGGCGATAATTTTATCGCCGTTCTTGATAATATGCCCCTCAGTTATTTGAAAGAATGGCCCTAAATTGATGAACTAAAGTGTCAACAGTTCTACGCAATAGATTAAATCTTTCAGAATTTAAAAAGAAATGGAAAGCTTGTGCTCTCAGTCTTATTTTTTAACATTTTCTTGAAGTTGATAGTGTTATTTTAGCAGATGTTTAAATGGTTATTGAAGATGTATTTCTGTTATTTTTATTTGTGTTTCCAATTTTTTGTATGATTGCTGTAAAGTAGTGTGGTATCTTTTGATGATATTTGATCTTTATGAGATAAGTAAAAAACACACAAGTATAAAGTTTGTTTAGTTTGTGCCAGTGGTTGCGTGCTGGTGTTATAGCTGAACTAGGAATTGACAGGCGAGCGCAACATGTAAGTTTGACTTTGTGTCAACTAAGAATGCAGTGCGTTTTTGGTCTCTGTGTTCAGCACGATTTAAGGCAGTGGGTTTCTCATCTTTGTGATCAGCTTGCCTGAAGGGATCCTCTCCTGCACTACTGGATCAGTGTTTGTGTTTCGCAACCCTGCAGCTTTAAAAGCGGCGTTTGCCTGGTAAGCTGAATCTAAAGCATGGAGAATATCATGGGATCTTACGCTCGTACCAGTAAGATGCCATATCTCTAACGATGTAACCATGGCTAGCATCAGATATACGCTTATCCATGATGGCTGTTTTTCCATTAATTGTTGTCTGTGAAGTTCCCTAACCAATATGCTGCTAACCTGTTTCCTGTTTGGTGACATTGCCTGTTAAGACAGTATGTAAAGAGGGATTTATTTAAAATATAGATTGCAAAAATATCGACTCCCTATACTTTAACGGGTAAGTACAAACATACCGAGAAAAAAATATCGATGTAAAAGATATAGTTGTACAAAATAAAGATATATATATATATATATATATATATATATATATATATATATATATATATATATATATATATATATATAATAAAATAATACATATTAAATATGTTAAATAATAATATCAATATAAAAAATAAAGTAGATTTAACATACAGTTTTTACAAATATACCAGATAAACTTAATTAATAAAGTTAAAACACTAACATAATAATTAAAATATATTTTTACTTTAAACAATTAATAAACTATTAATTTTAATTTATTTTACAATTTTAAAATGATATAAAAATGTACATATATATGTATATATATATATATATATATATATATATATATATATATATATATATATATATATATATATATATGTATATATAACATAAAATCCAATAAAAAACATATTATAAATTAAAACATTAAACAATTAAAAAATCTCCAAACTTAAATTTCCCACTCCAGTCAGTGCAACAGTAGGGAAAGTGTTGGATAGCGGAGGGGTAAAAATGACTATTCCCACTCCAGTGAGTGCAACAGTAGGGAAAGTGTTGGATAGAAGAGGGGAAAAAATTACTATTCCCACTCCGGTGAGTGTAACTGTAGGGAAAGTGTTGGATATCAGAGGGGTAAACATTACTATTCCCACTCCAGTGAATTCAATTAAAGTTAGGACTCCTAACTTTAGGACTCCTAAATGCCTTCTGTGAATACCTAAAGTCGTAAAGTTAGGATTTTTCTCAGTTTAGGAGTAGTAAAGTTAGGAGTCCTAACTTTACTACTACTAAACTGAGAAAAATCCTAATTTTAAGACTTTCCGTATTCACAGAAGGCATTTAGGAGTCCTAAAGTTAGGATTCCTAAATTTACTACTACTAAACTGAGAAAAATCCTAGTTGTAAGACTTTCGGTATTCACAGAAGGCATTTAGGAGTCCTAAAGTTAGGAGTCCTAACTTCTGTGAATACCGAAATGAGTAAGTGCCTTCTGTGAATACCAAAATGAGTAAGTGCCTTCTGTGAATACCAAAATGGTAGTAAGTTTAGGATTTTGTCTTAAGTTAGTTCTGTGAATCGGGCCAACTATTCCCACCCCAGTGAGTGCAACAGTAGGGAAAGTGTTGGCTAGCTAAGGGGTAAAAATTATTATTCCCACTCCAGTGAGTGTAACAATAGGGAAAGTGTTGGATAGCGGAGGGGTACAAATTACTATTCCCACTCCAATGAGTGGTACAGTAGGGAAAGTGTTCGATAGTGGAGTGATAAAAATTACTATTCCCAATCCAGTGAGTGCAACAGCACGGAAACTGTTGGATTGCGGAGGGGTAACAATTAATATTCTCACTCCTGGCAGTTCAAAATTAAAAACAAACAAAATATTAACAACAAAAATATTTTTTAAAAAGCAAAATAAATTACAAAATATATAAATGTGTTAAAAATGTAAATACAAATATATATATTTTTTTTAACATATTATAATGTTAAATACATATGACAAATACCTACATATATAATAAATAATGTACAAATAATTTTCAAGCAAATACATATTTTTAATTAAAAATTATTTAGAAACAAACATATTAATTATTAAATAAACTTACTTGTTTTATTTCCTACCCTATAACACCACACAATTCACAACCCACATCAATGTTTTTTAAATGTACTTCCTAATTAACATAATTAATTACCAATTAAAGAAATATTAATTCAAAAATAAGTTAAAACTCATAATAATGAATTAACTTCCCACTTTACCCCTATAACCCACACAACACACAGCTTAAATTCAACTGTGAATAATTAATTACACAATTAAACGTATTTTAAATTAAAAACAATTAAAAACAAAAAGTATTTAACAACTAATTATAAAGTAAGTAAAATAATTTACTCCCCACACTGCACCCCTATAAAAGTAAAACCCACACACAAAAACATATAAACATATACCCTATTTAATTATCAATTAATTAATTAATATTACTGATCAACTAATTATTAATTAATTAAACATAAATTACTTCCCACCCTTTACCCCTTTAAACCCTACAATCCACACCTAAAATTAATAACACAATTTCCATATTTAATTTTCAATCAATTAATTAATATAAATTAACAACTAATTATTAATTAATCAAAAATTGGGAAGGACTACACTGCTAACTACTAGGTGATTGGGAGCTACCAAGAATAGATGTTCACTTAAAGGTCATTACTGTTAGAGGATAAGAACAATCCGTATTTGCAATATGTCTCCGATTTACCACGTGACCTGTGTTCCATTTCCGTTATTATATTCCTTCTTCTTTGCTTACTTGTGTGCCCTTGCCTAGTTTTCCGTTTTCCCTCTTCTGCTTGTTTGTTTGCTGTTGTGTGACTCCATTATTTATCTTCGCTGTGACTGATGAACTCTGGAGGTGTGGATCAACGCTGGTATCCGGGTAGATAGCTGCTCTCATCATAGTTCTTAATGCCCCAGATGCTGGTAAGAAGCCATGGCTTTAATGATACGGCTTCAACTATTTCATATTATTTAGTATTGCTTACACATTGAACTCTGAGGGACATATGTAAAAGGAAATGTCGGAGCGCGCAGCTGCGCCAAATTTGGCCGCTCCACGCTCCAACATTTCCAAAATGTAGGGATGCGCTGTATTTACAGCAATATGGTGCACCACAGCGTTTTTCTTAGCATTGGCTAGGGACGGCCAGTGCAGGTAAGAGCGGTGGGGCCACTTACCTTACCTTTGTGCTCACTGCATCGCCGAGCAGCAGCAGTGGCAGTGAGAGGTGAAGTAAAAAAATTGTACATGATCCTGGGCCCACCTCACACTTCTCCTGCTGCTCCAAGTCCCGACAGTCTCTGGGACAGACTCCTCAACCAATCCAGACGCTGCTCTCATACTATGAGAACAGTGCCGGGATTGGCCTGAGAGTTCTGCTAAGACAATCCGCTCAGGCACAGGAAGTCTGTGCCGTTTCTCCACCTGGCTGTAAAATACAGCGTGTGGAGAAACCTAACTGTGCATGTCTGTTCGGCCGACCTTAGACGGCGGTCCAAAGAGATCTTCGCACTCAGAAGTGCACAACCACTCATCCTTGTGACCCCAGCCTCGCCCCTACCTGCACAAGCTGGCTCAGAGACAGCAGCTGAAAAATAAAACGATATTACAATATTGTTGTATTTTTCAGCTGCTGGCTCTGAGCCAGTGGGGCAACGCTCCGCCGCCATTGCAGAGGAGCCGCCGCTGCCTTCACATTCTATAATCTTCATCTTTGGGAAGGAGACAGTTCTTTCCACCATATGTAAGGAGATTGGAACAGGTAACAGCACAAAAACGAATAACTGAGAGCATGCAGTGCCAACTTTCTGAATTGTGCCGGTGGGGCGACTGGAGCCAAGGCCTGAAGATAAATCCATGTCAGAATATAACCCTGCCCCCTCTTGAAAGCCCCCTCTAAGGGGGTTCTATGTCCCACTCCCCTCAATGTGAGGAAAAATAAGCTAATGCCAATGTGCGAGGAAACCCTCTAACCAATTGATGTCATGTTTACCCTACCGAGCAATTACCACCTACACCATGGGACCAATGGCACTCTATAAAAGGCAGGACTACCTGTGGCTGACCACTGTCCCGGATTGTTTTGGGGGGCTACACACGAGCCTGTCCTTGTTGGGCTGTGAAGTATTTCCTCTACTGGAAGTTCTGGGAGGCCTGGCTGCTCCTGCAAGGGAGAAGGCCCTGCTGAATATGGCTATGGGGGTGAGGAGATTGAAAGCTGATAGGGATTTTGACGGTAGGGGTGTATCCTCTTTGTGTTGAATGGTAGAGAAAAGAGGACCATGGCAGTGATATTTGCCCTGGTAGGGGGCACTGGCACTCCCTTTGCCTGGCACTCCCTTTGCCATAGGGCAAGAAGTCCACTTTAAGGGAAGATCACCGTACACATGTCTATGGTCACTGCCCTCTGAATATTCATTTTGTCTTAATTCAGGTGTAAGATTGTGTGATCAGTTCACACTCACACAGGTAGCAAACTCTCCTGTTTCCTTGTGTAAATCTGGTGTCTTTTTCATTTGTAAAGTACACATATATAGTGAGTGTAAAAACATTTGCGAGCAAGTCTTCTATGAAACCGTTCAGCTGTGTATCAACAGATCACTGGATGAATCTGCATTCATATATTCTTTGAAGTATGCTCACTCTGATGTCCTCTCATGACAGAGTGCTAGTACTTTTTTAAACAAGCAGGCCAAACTTTAACAAAGTTATTAAATTCACCCAAAGTAAACATTAGGACATGTGCCACCCAGGAATACTTTGCATTGTTGCTCGCAGTATCTTCATTTCTGGGACAGGATGCAGCATGAGCTGCAAATGACTTGCTGGGTCAATAGCTGTACAATGCCAGGAAATGTTGTGAAAGTTAAACACTGTTGTAAGAGCCCTTGTAGGTGTTTTGTTGTGACTACCTCCCTCTGATTGCTCCATGTCACTCTTACAGTCTGTTCACCAACCCCTTCCTGGTACGTCCATATTTCAGCCGGTGTGTTGAAAGGAACAGGCTAAGTTTCCAATGTTTGTTTATTCTTCTGATGCACGTCACTTATAGAGCACAGGCTTGCCATTTCCATGGTGTTGGAAACCCATTGAGGAAGTGGGCACCCTGTTTATGGGTCCTCTCTAGAGCTAAAATAGAACTTTTCTGAGCACTCCCTTGTCTGGCTTTTGGAAATGAGGGCCGAGTTTGAAGAGTGTCCCTAGAAATCAGTTGGTGACACAGAAATATAGCTTGGGGGGCAGGGGTGTGTTATGCCCTCCGCCCCCTAATAAATGTATTTTCTGGTGAATAGTTGGGTACAGGTGCTTTCGGTCGGGTATGGTGAAGTGTCTGTCAGATTTCTGCAGAAATGTTTACATACAAACAGACAAACACACACTCTCACTCTCTGTTTTCAAAGTCTTCAAAAATTAAGTTAGTTTACAAAATACTGTGTTTTCCCTCACTTAGTACCCCTACCAATCCATAATTCTCCCCCTTTCCACTGCTCCTTAAGCCCCTCACAAGTGCCCTACTAGTCGTACAATGTTTTTTTAACATTAAATGCCGGCATGACTATTGGAAAATCTGAAACTCGCACCACCCAATCCTATTGACCAAATTACGCCACTGCACATTCAGCTCTTCCGAAAGCATCTGTGTTGTTACTGCTCAACCATAATCCCACCACAACCCATCACTCTCATAAACATCGTCCTCAGTGGGTTTTGATCAACTGCTGGTGTCTGCGTACCTTTAATGAGAGCAAAGTTTTGACTTTCTGTATTTGAGGGGTTTCCTCCAAATAAGGGGGTTCAGACTGCCCCAATGCATGAAGCTCTTAGCTCTGATGCTATAGTCTAGGTTCCAGAACTTATAATATTGGAGTTCTGCTCTGAAGCCACTGCCTGAGCCCATAATGTTAATGACAGTCTGGCTCACCCTACTGCCGCCGTCTAGGTCCCACTGACTTATAACAGTGGGATATGGTTCTTCTGCCAGTATCTGGTCCTATAATGTGGATATGAACCATAATAGAGGGAAACATAGAGGACATTTTTCACATGGTCCAGCACACAACCACCATGGACTATATAACTAATTGGTGTGCTGTTCTGCTGTTCAATCAGTAGGTTAACTTGACTTCTGGTACACTGATATCCCCAGATCTAGGGTAATCTAAGGGTTGTAATAGCCCTCACCGACCTTGGTGGCATGCTTCATCATTGGGCTAGCTCCTCACTGGGAGGATGCTGCAATACCCAGTGGGCTCCCAGGAACTGGGGCTCTTTGTCAGAGATTTTTTCCCCCTGGCTCAGTATTAGCCCAAGCTCAGGTTACTGCTCTAGTTGGGTGATTCTGAGAGTAGGTGGTAGATTGGGTAACTTAGTGGTTGAAGTTGTTTACTGCACTCCCTTATCGGTGTTTATTCCTAGCGAGTGTACGTGCCAAGAATAAAAACATTACTGAACTAAACAGGCATAACAATAAGTCTTGGTTATGTTCAGTAGGGTCAACATGTTTCAGGCCCAAAAGACGAGTGACGGGCCACCTGCCCTGGGTAGAAGAGCTAATTGCAACTTCTTCCTTACTGAGCCAATAAGTTCCCCATCCCAACCCCATGCACTCTATTACATTTAATTTAAATTGGATGTGAAAAATGTATTTTGATTAATTTATGTATTTGTGGGTCATGAACATCTTTTGTATTTGCTATTCATCATTTATTTATATTAAAGTTGATAACTTGTGGTCATGTTTTGTGAATAAGTATCTTGTTAAACAGTGGATTTAAAAACAGTGTTATTCTTAAAATAGCAAAAGAATAATCTTAAGCTTGTTTATCATAATATTGGTTCTCCCTTCACAAGAAGGCAAAGATACCACAGAACTCAGCACAGTACTTATTTAAGAACTGGAACCAAATCTCCCTCATAGGTGGAAGGCGTGTACACCTAACACGATCTCTCTTACATTCCACCCCACTTCTAAGCACAGTTATGGAACTACAATATGCCTCAGACCCACAGATCACACTGCATTCCCACACCCTTCCAATAAATCACAAGTGATAATTAGTAGCAAGGCCGCTCACTCCTGCGTTCCATCACTTGCAGAGACACGTCAACATATGACACGATCAGACCACAACTATGGTCATCACAATACCAACAACACTCCCACACAGGCCATTCAACAAACTGATGGTTATTCCAGTCCACTACATGACAGGGATGAAAAGAGGCTCTATGAAAAACATCTGTGTCAATGGGCTGGGTACCTCTCCTCCATGATTGCGTGTTAATAAGTTATTTGATTATGGTTGTGTCTTTATCTGCATTTGTGGAAGCAATGATTTGTTTCACAGACAGAGCTGCTGGTGTTCTGGACCTCACAATAAAGTTGAGATATGCTTCAGCTGTCCTTGAGGTCAAACTGTGCCGAGATAGCGGCCCTCGTGAAAAGTAGTCTTCCAGGTTTGATCCTTCACCGGTTTGTGCACAATCGTATAGTCGTACTTTTGCAGTCTTAACCCCCACCTCTCGATGCGAGGGGGCACCTTAGACTTTGGTTTCCAAAAACTGTAGGCAACGCCTGGTGATCTGTGATGACGGTGAATCATTTTCCGTAAAGAAGTACGTGAAAATGTTTGCAGGCAAACAACACAGCCAGACTCTCCTTCACCTGAGAGTAGGCTTGTTCTGTTTCAAACTGGATTTAACTGGCATAGGAAACAATGTGGCTTTGAGCATTCGGGTGACCATTATGTTGAGGAAGGATTTCCCCTAGCTCTACTGGGCTTGCATCACATTATTTCGGTATGTAACTTGGAGTCAAAGTAGGCCATTTCAGTCGCACTATGAATTGCATGTTTAATGGCAAGTTTCTTAATGAGGCACTCACTGTAGTAAGGTTACAAATGTAGCTTGTGCAGTAAAAAGGCATGCTTAGAAAGGAACTCAGCATGGTAACTTCTTGGGGGCAGTGGAGGACAAGTAGATGACAGTCCTTGTCTGTGTCTGGAGTCATTCCCCCATCAGCGAATGTGTGCCCAAAAAACTTGAGTTTGGTTTTGTGAGACTCACACTTTGCGTCTTTCAGAGTGAGGCCTGCATCAGCGAGTCACTGGCACACTTGTGTGAGGACTTAGTTGTGTTCGTCTTGTGTTCTCCCAAAAAACATTATGTCATCACTGTAATTAAAAAAATGTGTAACAAGTTGGATTACTTGGTGAATAATCTGAAATATATCTGCAACTGAAGACACTTCAAAATTCAGTCTCTTATATCTGAACAACCCTATATGAGTCAAAAAGGTAGTAATGTACCTGCAATTATCCTCCAGCTTGAGTTGATAGGATTCTTTATTCAATTCAAGACGGAAAAACACTTTGGTTCCATTCAATTGCATCATCATGTCGGCTATGTGTGGACCAGGGTGTCTCCCTCTCAATGGCTTTGTTTGTCTGACTCATATCAATGCAAATGCACACCGCTCCAATACTGTATTTCTTTGGTACTACTACTATGGGGAAAACCCTTGGAGTGGGGTTTGTGGAGCATTCAATGATATCCTGTTTTAAGAGTGCTTCCAACTCTTTCTCTACAGCTTCTTGTAGATGAAAAGAGATTCTACAGAGCCGCTGAGCAACAACTTGAATTTATTCATCGATATGAAGATGTATTTTTATTTTCTTTAGTTTTCCCAGACAATGGAACAACAGGAATCAGCTCATGATCTCAGAATGAACACAGAGGTTGTAGTTGAGGGATGTCAATCCCTTGTCAGCAGCGGTGGCAAGACTGAGCAAGCAGGCAGTCGATGAAGTCCCTTGTAAAACATGAAAGGTGGCTCGCACCATTGTCTTTTGTGTTGAAGTATCGCTATGAATGACCCTTCAATTTGCAATGGTTCAGAAGTGGTCCAGGTATTCACCTTTGAATCTGATGGAGTGAGGCGAGACCCATGGCTAGGCTGTTAATTTCTTCCACAGGCATGATATTAATTGACCCACCACTGTCTCTGATGAAAGTTATTGGGTGATCATTTACTTTCAGTGTGATATTGGGATAGCGTCCAAATAAAATGTGTCACTTTGGTAAGCTTTCTTTGAACTGTGACTTTCTTTAGGCAGCTAGCCCCACATCTGCACGCCATCCTTTTGTAGATATCATTAGCGCATTACCATCTTCTTCACTAGTATTCAATAGTGACGTTGAAGAATCTTTCTACGATGAGCTTGACAATAATTGATCTTGCCTAGCTTCTACTGGTCATGGATGATGTTACTTTTTGGTTTTAGAGGCGGGCGAGAATGCTTTTGGAACGTTCTTGCGTCCATCTTGATTTTTCCTTAGCTCGGCACGCAGTTATGAAATGGTTCTCTTTCGCTCAACCTTTGCAGACTTCTTCTATAGCTGGACATTTGCCTTTATGGGGAAACATAAATCCGCATTGGAAGCATAGCTTTGTTTTCCTTGAAGATGTCAACTTGCATGTATCTTAAGCTTGTGCTTGATTGTCATGGTCAATGCCGACTCATTGTGGGCTGTTCCTGCTTCCATTACAGCAGCTTGTCGGTCTGCTTGTTCTTCTGCTCTCACAGCCATCAACATTTTTTGTAGACTGTGTGTTTTTCTCAGCACGTGCCTTCTAAATGAATCTAAAAGACAGCTATCAATGACTCTAAGTAGCATGGCTCCTTCATTGGTGAAGTCCTAGAACTTGCAATGTTTAATGAGTGCATCAAATCTTTCATCAAACTCATCCATTATTTTACCAACCTGTTTTCGTGCTTGGTTGAAGATATACCTTTCGTAGTCGACATTTGGAATTGGATTGAACTCGACCTCCAGCCCTTCTTTTACCTTTTGGCTGACTACACGGAATTCCGCGGAGTTGCATAAAAGCTCAGTGGAATTCCACAGAGTTCTGCTCTGCCCTACAGTAATACATTGTGCTTTTGAAGCATGCCTAGTTTATAAAGCTTGGCTGTTGCCATGATAAGGCACTAAGGGAGAGGGTTTGTACAAGCGCTCAGGCGCACTGAGGCTATTCTGGTGGCATGTAGGTGCTATATAAATGCATGATTATTGAATATTATATTAGTATGCCACCAGAATGAATAATAGTTGTTTGCGACGACCCAAGAACTTTGTGATATAGTTCACTCCATTTAAAGAGCAAACTCCACACAGTTCCCTACAGCGTACCTGGCATGTTTCCCTCCCACTCCATGCACTGACTTCCTGTCCCCCCACCCCATGCACCGACCCCCTGCACCCCAAACCATGAACTGACTTCCCCCCTCATCACCCCAGGGACCCCCGGCGTGGGCGGGTACTCATGCTTGATCTGCTGAGGATTGCTCTGCTTCCTCTGGACATCTCTCTGTGCTCTGTCGCCAGTTTGGGGGGAGTTTAGCTACATGGAGCCTGCAGAAGGGATTTCATTCTCATTCCCAGGGCGGGGGTCAGGCAACTCCGCAAGGCATGGGTACTAGCACAGTGGTGGTGCACTCACTCCCCGGATCAGGGTGTGTGCCGGGTTTGCCCCCACGCTAGAGCTAAAGTTTGAATTGAGTAGCCAAGCGGTCCCTGGTCTTGTCCGGAGTCTGGGCTCAAGAAGGTACTCTGTGCTCTCCCACCTCCTCACGCCGAATAACCAGAGGTTCCCGCAGTGCCTATCAGGGTGCTCCGCCTCTGCCTAACCTTAAAATGGCAGTGCTAGACTGGCTCGTTAGCTGTTGCCATCTTTGGATCAGGCAGAGATTGACATTTGAAGAACACTGCACCGTGCCTGATTTTCTCGCCCTAAGGCTAATATGCACAAATAACATAAGCACCCTGGGAGGCCCATAGACAGGGTAAGGGCACCAGGCAGACTCCAGACACTTCCAGCGAGGCACTATGTTCACAATAGGGGTGGGCTGTAGGGGCAAACTCCGCCACACAGAGTAATTAGAGTTTTTTGCTGTACCATGTTTTCCCAGCGGAGCGTGGAATTGGCAAAACTTCGCTTACCCTGCTGCTGGAGAGGGGTTCACCGCCCACACTTACTTTTGGCACAATATTACATCAGTCAATGATTTTCTTTAGCACTTCTTTCACTCCTTCACCTACAAGGTTTTTCAAATATTTGATGATCTTCTTGTCATTTTCAAACTGTAGTGCATCTATGAAGTAATCAAAGGTTTCAATCCTTGCAGCCCACCTGGCATCAATGTTCTGTTTCTTGGAGGTGTCGAGAGGAGATGGTGGCTTCAAGGACATGGCTGCATTGTTTTTCGTGCTCCCTTCTGCTGCCACTTTGTTAGCATGGGTAGTTCAGACGATCGCGATGTAGGCTCACTTCGGCAACTCCGGCAAGAAGAAGTTGCCTTCTATGCATGTGTCGCAGTATGCGTCGATCGCCTGAGATGGTGAGTAAGTTCGCTGTTCCTCATACCTTGCTGATGTGATCGTTATCTCTGGCTTCATCTGATTACTTGCTCTGTATTTAGGGCACAACGCAGCATCTCTGTCGACCACCTCGTCGGCGGATTTGCAGACTTTTTAATATACTTTTCTATAGGGTCTTTTATTTCTTCTGTGGCCGTGTATGGGCTATAGCAGGGCTTTGACTCCACATGTGCCAGTCACAGACCACTCTGCTTAGATTTTGGACACACATGGCATGCTTGAGCAGTTTGCCCTATGATTGCAAACTCTCAGGGAGAGCAGTCTTGTCATCTATGGCACGTATCCCATACTCGTCGCCAGTTGTAGCATCTTCCCCAATCCAGGAGCATGCAGATGAATTATGCCACAATGGAGCTGCGATCAAGCACTACTTTATTGTCCATCATACACTCACACACTGCGCATTACATCATACTTCCCATGAGCCACACCCGAACATCTCCCTTCTTATTATAGATTTCCTCTTCAAAGTCTGCCCAAAACCACGAGGATCCTAGTGCTCATAACATCAATATGCTACAGTCACCAGCCAAGATCCTAACGCAGAAGCTCGCCACAAGGTAGGCATGGAGAAAGCCTGAAGGACAGCTGATAAGACAGCCGTGGTCGATACTTGTAGTGGAAGCATAAATGGGCTCTTCAACCTGAAAATACAACAGGATCTGCCAGTGTTACCTGGGGAGGTGGGGGCGGGGGGCAAGATGTTAAAAGGGTGCAAACACAGCCCAAGCGAAGAATATAGATTGCTGGGGGCAGATGCGAAGCAGGGAAACTCTGGCATTGAAAAGAAGCATTGGCAAAGCCAACAAATTTGCCTGTAATATACAAAAATAGTCACCGCTTGGCTCCTGGGACCTCATTTATGAAAAGTGACGCATCGCTGCGTGAAAACAGCGATGCGTCACTTTTCACTGCGCTCTCCCTGCGACATGATTGATGCGTCATATTTATAATATGACGCATCATGTCGCAAGGAGTTACAGATACGTCAGTATTTCTGACGTATCTGTAGGCGCAAAAGTGACGCATTGCTGGAGTGTGTCACAAAAGTGACGCAACTCCAGCAATGCTTCCTTTCACATGGGGAAAGCCCCATGTGAAAGGGCTTGCGTCAGTCTTACGCCTGCTGTGAGGCAGGCGCAAGATTTTGACGCAACAGCATCCTAAAAGTGACGCAGTGAAATCTCATAGATTTCACTGCGTCCCTATTTCGAGGCTTTTTTGCGGGTGAACGCCCCCTCTGCATACATTTTACCTGACGCAGGTATAATGTAGCGCAGGGGTTTACAAAGTGACGCATCTGCTTAGATGCGTCACTTTGTAAATAGTGCGCATCAGGAGGCATGCTTTAAGCCGCCGATGCGTCACAAAAAGTGACGCATCGGAAGCGCAAAAATTATTTGCAAAAGTTTAGCAGTCCGCAATATATGCAGTGGTTCAGTAGTCATTTATTAATGCATTAGTGCTCAACAGACAGCTGTCTGTAGCCACCTGCTATATCCAGTCAGTTCAAACTTTATTTCGGCGGTGCTGCCATAAAAGCACAATAATGAAACACATAACAAATGCCACAGCATAAAATACCATGATAAAGTATAAAACAGTTACAATAATTGCTCTCTGGCGTATAAACCCTGAATATCAAAAGCTGAACAATATAAAGAGGGGGACTGCCCCTCTGCGGGTTAACCCTTAGTTACAGTTAGGCAATCGAGCATCCCAAATAGAATCAATCTTTAGAAGTAAGATAAAAAAATACCATCATATAATACTACAAATTTTAATTTAAAAATATAAATAAGCTAACACGGGAGGTGCTATATTAAATGACCTCCCATATGACATAACACAACATCTGCAACAATTCCAAAACGAGCACTGGCAAACCAATAGCTATTGCCTTTGAAATTGTTTAAAAAAACTCTGTTCTTCTATGGCTGTCAGATTAAATTTGACAGTGGTGTTTTTGAAGACCAAGGCTTGAGTCTCATTACTCGATCAACGCTTTTAGGGCCAGATGTATCAAAGGGTTTTGCCCATTCTGTGTCTATGGGAAAATGTGTTGATACATATGGGCCTTAGTTTTTTACGTTGCAGTTTTGTTTTACTTGTTGATCCGTGACACATTGCCCCAGGTGAACTGTTTCACATGGTCAGCGCTGTGATGTACAGCGCGGGTAGTGGTTAAAAGGGTGTGCAGAAACCTCAGAAAGATTTTTGATCAGTGGGTTTTCCTTTTGATCAAGTTCTTTGTAGAATTTCTCGTAGGGTTTGCCGAGATGGTCATCCAACATCTCAACACCTACCTCTCTGTGGAGGTCTGCTGTTCATATGAAGAAAAGAACACCTGCTGCTATCAAAAGGGCCTTGTTTTGCAATTTTTGCAGAGATTTTGAATATTTCTCCTGGCAACAGCTCTAAACCAGTGAAACATATTTCATTGTGGGTTGGATAATTACGTTGATTGCATGCACTTTTCTCCTCATAGGCATTGGCCTAGTTCTCAGAAGAGTGTAGAATGCAGCCTGTTTGATTGATGCTTTCCATAAAGTTTTCTCAATGTAGTTTCTCTAGCTGATCTGGAGTCAAGTGTCACTCCTAGGTAGGGACTGCTTTTTCCCCATTTTATCTGCTCTCCATTGAGGCAGATCTGTGGATGCTCTTTGATCCTCTTTATGATGGATAATGTTGCTGTGGTCTTACTTGTGTGAGATTAACTTGCCAGTCGCAATACCTGTCAGAGATTCTGCTGATGGGTATTTCAAGGTTCTTAGCTATTTCCTTTTCTCTGAAAGACTGAGCAATGACAGGAAGATCATCAGCGTAAAGAACAAGGTTTGTCTTCTGTAAGTATGTGGGAGAATCATTTGTAAATAAATTGAAGAGAAATAGTACAAGAATTGATCCCTGAGGCACTCCAGCAAGAATGGGGCATATTGTTGAATATTACTCTCATATCATAACATGACAGGGGAGATTTGCCAGGTAGCTGGTCAGCAGGTTTACCAGGTAGCTTGTAAACTTGAACTTGATGAGCTTGTGGAACAGTCCTGTGTGCCATACTTAGTCAAATGCTTTTGCTACATCTAGAAAGACTATTCTAGTTGATTTGATGAGGTTAAATCCATGGCTTATTATATCCACCACTCCGAAAAGTTGATGATTTGCTGAATGTTTTCTGGAACCCAAACTCTTCTTAGGACAGAAGGTTTTTGCTAGATGCAGTCACTGAGATGGGCAAAAAGGACTTCTTCAAGCAGCTGTGCTAGGCAAGATAGTAAACGTATACGGCAGTAGTCTGCAGGATCTCTTAGTGATTTACCAGGCATAGGAAATATGATGACTCTTTCTTCTTTACAGGCTTCACGGAAGTACTGGTGCTGAATACCTGCTTTGAAGATGTTAGCAAGACGGTATATTGCTGTATTCAGTAGCATCTTGATTACCTGGTTAGTTATTTCATATCTTCCTGGAATTGACTATGACAGGACATGCTAGGAAACAGAATTCAAAAAGTGGAAAAGTTGCCACCTCAGATCCAGCATGTCAGTCACCAAGCCACAAGACTCTTAAGGAAATGGGGAAAGTGGCTGGTCATTTGAGCTATCATCAACTTGCATGCTGGGCGACTAGTTTACTTTTATGGATCCCACAGTTAGGAATCATCATTGGTTTTCTCTTTAAAGATTAACCTTTGGTCCAAACCCTCAAAGCTCACTCATATGAACTGCATGGACAATGGAGTTTCTGATGCTATAGTTGGTTTCTTCAGTTACGTTGCCTGTTGTCCTTCAGAAGTTCTGATGATGGAGGTTGTGGCTGCTGTGATTTAGTTTAGCAAAGCCCATCATTTTGCAGCAAATATGCAATGTCTTGGTAGGTAGAGACACAAATGGCCCTGCGTACACTGCAGATGACAATCCATTCTGCATCTTGGGTTCCACTTCCCCATATCTGCAATCTGCAAGATTCTCAAGCACTAAGGGGCAGATGTACGAGAAAGTGCAGCAGCGTGGCACCGCAAGCCCTTTGGCTGCACCAGGCTGCGGCACTTTCAGAGCACAGGAATGCGACATATGTCGCATTCCTGTGCTCTCCCCTGATCTGGCGCACAAACATCTGCCATGTGCCGGCGCAGGCACTCTTAGAACATGGTACAAGGATGCCTGCGTCATGAGGAGAATGTTTTTGTGCAGGAAGGGGCTCCTTCTGGCACAAAAACAAAAACAATCACTAGAGACATTTTCCTCTTTCAATGCATGCTTGAAAGAGGAAATAAACGAGGAGAAATGAAAACATTTCTCCTCGTTGTGCCTCGCACAGCCCCCCCAGGGTAGCGTAGCATACTGACACAGTTCCAGGTTTACGAATCCTCGCAAATCTGGAAATGTGTCAGGTTCCATGGGTGTTGCGTGGTAACACCCATGGAATGCCCCTTTCACGCAAAGTGCTGCGTGCAAAAGGGCCATATTTACAAAGAGACGAAAAGTCACGCAGGGTGGCTTTTCCTGTCCTTGTAAATATGGGGCAGAGAAATGCGCTGCCAGTGCGTCATAAAATGTGACGTACTGGCAGCACAAGGGGCTTGTAAATCTGCCCCTAAGTTCTGCATAGCCACTCCTAACAGGGACTCTGCAATCCCCTAGTGGTGGGTGTGTTCAGATGGGTTGATGCTAAAATAAAGACTATTGTCCTTAGTACTACTGGCACTGTGATTACTGTGAGCCACAGTTGCATATAAAAGTTTTACATATTAAGTTTCCTTTGCTGCATGGATATATTATGTTTCTCCTTCCCTTTTCTCTTCTCCATCCTCCTTCATATTATTAGTGTAATTTTACATGAGAGTACTATAATATAACGCTGCACAATTATTATATTCTGTTTTTTATAGCATTGCTTTGTGTTTTTTACCGCAATGTTGACAGCTGGTAATGCACTTTGGGTCCTGTTTGTTTCTTGTGTTATATCACCTTTTTGAAACCATGCTTTTACATGCCATACTGAGGACAACTGATATTCAGCTTATTTTTATTTTTATTGTTGCTTGCTGTTTTCACTTTAATAATTTAAGAAGCCGTTCTTCTCCAGCTTCACTGTGTTGCTATGCTAAACACATATATTATATTTGATTGCTTTCCTCACCATTCTTAAAGCGCAGGCACTTACAATTTATGTCTCGCTAACTAAAAATGGGGATTATAAGTGATAAAGTGTTTGTTTTTCATATTTATCAGCTGATTATGGTCGATGAATGTGCTCTTACATTTAATGTCTTTACTTGTTTTATTGGGAGCACTTTATCTAATGCCTGCAGCGCATTCATTTTCATTTATTCAGTGTTGCATACATGGTTTAGTTGGTAGCTTCCCCTAATTCAGCATGTTTGGCTATGGATATTCATTTATGGGAATAAGGATATATCTAATATTAACTTGTTGTATTATAAGGCGCTTCCTACAACACAAATGCCTTTTCTATTCGTTGTAAACAACAAATGTTACTATTGTTAACTCATAGTACTTATGTTTATTAAATACCCTACTTTAAGGTTTAATAAATCATTTTACAGAACACTCATTCACTTTGTTTTACAAAAATTACAAAATAATTCCAAAAACATCTTAAAGACAATGTCAAGAAAAGGTTCCGGGACTAGTAGCTTTCGCCCTGGGTGCTTGTAGGTGACTTGAACTTTACCAGAACTGTGCTCTGCGTGATTGTTTCGACTGACATCAACGTGCCTAGAACTGATTTCTGCCCATGCCGTCAGCAGTATCACATCACTAATATCATAGTAGTGGCAGGAAATACATCTTAAGCCTGATGACCACCATGATATCCAAGGACGTGACACCACATCATCCTTAACCCATTGGATTGGCAAATAAAACATAACTTTCGAAGATTTGTTCTTGAAGATGCAAGGTTGATGAACGCTTGTAAAAAGTGATTGTAAACGGGTACAAGCAATACGTCATGTGGTCGAATTCTTTTCCTGTACGTTTTAACTCTACTCACTGGCGTCAGGAATAAGGATTATAGTCTACCAGTAAGGAGTTTTAATCACCATTTTCTCCATTCTATTTCCACAATAGGACTCCCCCACAATTTACACACACAGGGGCTTTAAAAGCCTCCCATTGATTAGGTAGTAGCTTACTTTGGTACCCAACCTGGCCAATGTGAGGAGGAGCCCTATGATGAAGCACACTATCTTTGGGTGACAAAGGCTCTCATCCTATAAAAACAACATTTCATTGAAGCTTCCTTCATTCGGGATAGAACAGACAGTAAACACCTTACGCACTCGTTCACACCTAGAATACTTGTTGGTTTATGGCCACTCCACCTCAGCTATTCTTCTTTTTGTGAAACAGGAACAACACATGCTCCTTTTGTTCCATTTTTAGGTTGTGGTCTCGCACTTCCTCTCTCCACCGAGCCTTCACACCAGCATCTTCCTGCAACACCAGGCAGGGTGGCAGCAGACCACAGGCAGATCCTGGGAGAGAAATAAGACCAAAGCACACTGTGAATCATCACTTGAGCAGTCAGTCACTGAGCAGTTTTGTGCCATATGGAGCACCGGGTCTCAGGTTCTTAATTTTTTGAGCTGGCTCAAATATATAAATAAAAGATGATGCCTCCTTTGTAGAAGTCCTCTCTCTGCCGCTTATCACTTCCTATAAGCGCAGCCTGTATCTGATGATTCACATAGCCGAAGAAGAATCATGGTGCAACTCGTCGTTCCTGTCCACGATGAAGTACCCAATGTGTCATTGCCAATGGTGTAGAACAGGAAATTCTTTCTTTCCTGAGGGTGGGTGCAGGGTATGGTACATACTGTATGCTATGGTATGGCGTGGTATGGTATGCTATGGTATTTATATTGTACTTACTACCCTTGACGAGGTGCTGGAGTTTAATCGATGGGTAGCACGCGCCTCCGTGGCATACTTACGGCATTACAGATTTCAACATGAATACTGTTGACCATGCTCATTATCACAGCTACCATTCAGCTTGTGATCCCTCTCTCAAGTCAATTTATCATGCATTCGGTACATTTTGCTATGCTGATACAGAGTTAGGTTTATTCTTCAATTAACTAAACCAATACCATATAGTCTAGAACAAGGTTTTGTTTCAGTCCAAGTACTGCATGAGTAGCCTTCTTCATCCCAAGTGTGCCATGACATGAACCTAAGTGTACCAAAGTCAGATCGTGGCAGGATACTCCAGTAGTATAAAATGATTTTATATTGTGAGGAAGAATACCTTAGCAGGCACACCACAACAAACAAAAGCCTCTGTAGAAAAATACATTTACTGGGAAACTTCAACAACGAATACTTAAATGAATGCTTGGATTCCTAGAGCTAAACTACAATGATTTTCTTTACAACGAAAATGTCTTTCATCTCCCCTCTCCTGCTCTTATTTGACCACTACAACTGAACCTACATCTAAGCATAAACCTAACTAAACCTTATGTTATCTGATCCCTGTATCCTTACTAATAAATCTGTCCCAATCCTACACTTGGTCATACGAGGGCACAGTGTTCATTTGACAAGGGCACAGAGAGACTTGGAGCACACTCTGAAATAACACGCCTACCAGCTGCCAGGAGGAAACTGGGGTTTCAATTTCAAACACTGATCCTTTCAGTCAGGGGTAAATCTGCCCAGGGTATTCTGGAAAGGAACGTGGGGAAACTAGCCAGAGACAGAGGGGACCAGACCAGTACCTCAAGTATGGTGACAATCAGAAGCAACAACAAAACAACCGTAGAGGAAGTGTAGAGGTAATGATAGAATCACCCTCCTTACTGGACTCTTTTAAACAACAAGATGCTATCAATGTGCTATGGTGAAAAAGTGTCATGCTTCATCAACACTTCACTGATATCTCCCACATTGCACCACACATAGCCTATCGTCACATCAACTAGTGCTCCCACGTAGCTCGTAGGTCGTAGCACGCCTCGTCCCGTAGAGGGACGTGAAGATCCCCATGATGAAGCATGACACTAAGGGGTTCTTAGTGTGTGAGGGGTATTTTAAAAGCACATAGTGCCCTCGTCTTGTCATCTCAAGTGAGAGCCTATTTCCTCACTTAGTAGATAGACTATCATCACTAACATATTCACCATAGCACATTGATAGAATCTTGTTGTTTAAAAGACAATCAGAAGCAGACTGGTAGAGAGCAATTCTAGTTTCCCCTGTTCCACAAGACACCTATGAAGATTGGGGTGCATGGGTCTTGGGGCGAGGTATGTGCAGGCTGTCATGTCCAGTGGGGAAGGATTCGAGAAACAGGGGAGGAACCACCATTTTGTTCATGTATTCACTATGTCTTTTATATGAACATAGCATCCAATCTGTAAAAGATCTGTAAGGATTTTCAGGGAAAGGGCTGCTAGTTTCTTTGCCTTCCTGTGGTATGTACGTCATCTCCCTCAACTGCTTATCATATCATAGTCCGGTTAAGTGGGATTAGTGTCACCCTTGACTATAGTATGGGACTGGAGTATGCTGTTGAACGCCTCCACAAAACATGAAGCAACTCCACTGGCCACACTGTGGGGGAAACACCAGGTCAGGAAACTAACTGATGGCTTTTGTCCACCACAGCACTGATGGCTTTAGAGAGAGAATAAGACTATTGTAGCCTGAGACGTGAGACCTAATGTATAGAGAAGAGCTCAGGCCCAAATGAAAAGTGTGAGAGGGGCCTGGGAAGTGAGGGAGCTGGATACCAATAGAAAGGTGACATTCAGGAAAGAGGAGAGAGTGAGACACTAATGGGGATGGTGAGACAGACCTAGGCACTGAGGAGGAGAGGAATCACCCATGCATTATTGACAAGAGAGAGAAGTACTCGAGTGCCATTGGCAACATTGGAAGATATCCTTCACCTCCTGAAGAGGAGAGTAAGGATGAACAATATAAAAAGCATTTAGATAAGGCAAGTGCTCAGTGACAACATATAAAGAGAAACTGTAAACAACATTCCGGGACATTATTTTTTTAAAACATGATTAAAACCTTTTACCCTGTGGATTTTTTATTTCAAACAAATTAATTCAAGGAACAGTTTAGTTATTTGCTGTTGGCTTATTGTTTGGATAATATTAAAGGTATGTATTACTGTGTCTTGCCTCCCCTCACAGAACAGGTATGATTTATTGACTATTGCACTGGTTACTTGGCAGTGGAGGCATCCATTTTAGAGAAATAGTTCTTTCTCATAGGGAGAGTCAGTTAAAGATCACAGATCTTTGGTGAGTAATAATTGAGTCTAGACTATGGTGTGGCAAGGTTGCCATTTGCCCCAATGCAAGGAAGGAAAATGGCCCTAGTGTCCCATGTTTGGATAGCAAAAGGCAACTATAATCAACATCGAGTGTGTCCCTCACAATCCTTCAGGGTACTTCTGCATCTGCTGTGCTATAGATAGCTTCTGAGTTATTCTTCAAACTCCATCAGCAGTTGTTGGTCTAAATGTATATCTTGAAATCAATAATCTATTAGAACTTATCCTTACCCCTAAACCACCCACTTAAATCTTGGTACACGTTCCCTCGTGGTAGGCTGTTGTACTTGACACAGATGGAACATAACCGTTCACTCCAGTCAACAAATGTCTTCACGGTGTGATTGTTCCGCCAGCGAAAGAACTGCTGGTATCTGCTTGAGTTCATGGTTTTCAAGAACCTGGCAAGCTCCTCTGGGGATGCAAAGTCATCAATGTGGATAAAGGCATCATCGGGGACAAATAGCTTATAATTTGCCCTTGGTGGGCCCAAGACCACAGGTACAGCTCCGGCAGCAAAGGCATTTGTCCACATCTTCTCAGTGATGTAGTCCTGATGGAGTTCTCAAAGGCCAAGTAGAACTTATATTTAGAGACTGTTGGAAGGAGGCACTCTGAACAAAGAGGTTTCTTGACTGCTCGGCCATACACATCAACATGGATGTGCGCTGACAAATTCTTGTAGTAGGCAGCTCTCTCCTGCTTTTTCTTGTAGTTACTGATTACCCAAGAGACCAAACCTGTCTTGTTTGGGATGGTTAATGAGTGAGATGTTTGTGGCACCAGCCACCCGTAGGGCACAAAGATATCGGAATCCTGTCGGTAGGTCATTGTCCAGTTGAATAAAGTGCCGTTCAGTGCATCAAGGCTTCGGGTGTGTGAAGGAGACTCCAGTGTTGCCCACACCCATAGTTGCCCTGGGGGCCGCTTCTCCACAGGCAAGGCCATGCCCCTAGACACTAGTTCCTTGTGGTGGAACACTACTACGTCAGCCTGACTGATGTCACTATGGTTAGCTGTTAGCCAGCAGTTTTTCACGCTGTAAAGGTTTGAGCAGGTGTCCATGTTGATGTTCTGTGGTGTATGGAAGGGCCAAGACCAGATCAAAATGGTAAGTGGTGGTGACTGCTGCATCCGGTCAATGATTAAGGAGTAGAGTAAGTATTTTAAGTTCCAAAGAGCAGTGGCAAGCATGAACATTCCTCCCAGGGTCCTGCAGCGGTGACGTCGGAGAAGACATTGCATCCTCTGCCAGCCTTCGATGAGTGAATAGAGTGGAGGCCCGACACAGCTGGTCTGCCTCTTTTGAACTACGTGGTTGGATCCTCAGGGTTCTCAGTTTCTCAAACTCAAGTCCACTGTCTCTGCAATGAAAAACAAAAGAGAGTTACATACCACACAGATCATATGATGAAACTAACACAAGCTTTACACCATGGCATTGCTTTTTGCAGCTGCTTTCAGGAAAAACAAGCATTTAGCAGCAGAAAAACTATTGGCAGGAAACAATGATCTAGTGCAGTAGTCTTCAAACTTTGTTACACGAGGCCACCCCTTGAGAAAAATGTTTTGGAGGCAGGTCCACCATCAAACCTGCGATGGGGTAGATCGAGATGGTGGTTTTCCTATGTTAGAACACTTTGGACTAGATGTACGACCCTTTTTTGTGGCCGCAAACAGGAGAACCGCAAACAAGGGCAATAGCATGTACAAATGCTATTTTGAGAGTCCCTGACTCGCAAAACATCATTTGCGACTCTCACTATTAGGAAGCGACTTCCCTTCCTAATAGCGAGTCAACATGCTATGTACTAGTGTTTTGCGACTGCATTTGCAGCCGCAAAACACTTGCAGTTTACCACCTACTTCAAGTAGGTGGTAAACAACTCGCACCTTTGTGAGTATGTTGGAAAATATTTTTTAAGAGTGGGTAGTGGTTCCAGAGACCACTCCCTGCCCTTAAAAAAATTAAACTGAAAGGTTTCATTTTTCTTTTTTAAATGCATCACGCTTTCCATAGTTATATACCGTGACCTCCAGCTGCTGAAGAGCAAAGATAAGCGGAGAGATGTAGAGATTAAATAATAAAGGGGACAGAGAAGAGCCCTGGGGCACCCCGCACTGGACCTGACAGGGGGTAGCTGAGAACTCCCCAAGACGAACCGTCTGGGTCCGGTCCCTCAGGAAGGACGAGAGCCAGATGAGGGCCGAGCCTCCAATGCCCGCCGCCCTGACACGGGAGAGTAAGATGGAATGGTCCACCGTGTCAAAAGCGGCGGACAAATCAAGGAGGACCAGCGCCTGGGGTTGACCTATGTCCATACCTTCTCTGAGGGTGTCCAACACAGATACCACCACTGACTCTGTCGAGTGCTTAGGTCGGAACCCAGCCTGGCAAGGGGCCAACACTCCATTTTCCTCGACAAAGGAGCTGAGCGCAGAAGTGACATGTCGCTCCAGCACCTTGCCTAAAAAGGGTAGCAAGGAAATGGGGCGGTAGTTAGCCAAGGCAGAGGGATCGGCTCCAGGTTTTTTTAAAATGGGGACAATAGAGGCAGATTTTAGTGACGGGGTCACGACACCCTGGGCCAAGGAGTCATTGAGGAACCTGAGAGGAGGCCGGGTACAAACAGAGTAAATGTGCCGTAAGATGTGTGCAGGGCAGATATCTGTTGGGGAGCCGGATTTGATTTTAGGGAGAAGAGAGAGGAAGATTTCCTCCGTAAGGAGAGGAAAAGAGTTAAGAGAGGCTTGGGCAGGGGGTAGCTGGGGGTCTACGAAGAGGGGGGAAGGGGGGGATATTAATTTTGATTGTCGCGATTTTTTTCATGAAGTATGAGTTCAGCGAATCGCAGAGTTTCTGAGAAGGAAGGGGCTTCAATGAGGTCCTGTCAGAAAAAGCCAGGTCATGAGTGATGGAAAAGATCTCCTTGGGTTGATTCTCTGCCGCCAGAATTTTGGCTGAGAAGTAAGCTTTTTTGGTCTCTATAATGTTTTTTTTATAAGTCCCTAGGAGAAGGACATAACGGGACTTGGATATGGGACAGTAATCCAGTCTCCATCTGCGTTCTGCTTGTCGAACTGTTAACTTCTGCTCTTTCAGTTCTTTACTGAACCACCGATTGGCGTCTTTAGGGCGCCTAATCGAGGTGCGCCGAAGGGGAGCCAAGCTATCGCTTCCATTCGTAAGCCAGGAATCAATGGCCTTAGCTTGGACTGCAGACGCCAAGCCCGACAGAGAAGGAGAGGAGGCCAGAAGTGAAGAAGTTAGGTCCGGCAAGTTGGCCTTGCCCCAGTTGCGAGCCCATGAGTTTTTAGCATGGGCAGGTATCTTGGTCGGACAAAGGCTGAGGGAGAAGGAGATTAAAAAATGGTCTGACCAAGTGCAAGGAGAAACAATAAGTGAGGAAAGGGGACAGTTGAGAGACCAAACTTGGTCTAAGATGTGGCCGTGAATATGGGTGGGAGTGTGGACTAGGGAAGTGAAGTTAAGTGACAGAAGGATTTCAGAAAATTCCTTGGATGGGGCACATTCCTTAGGATCCGAGGGCCAATAGTTAAAATCCCCAAGGACCAGCACTGAAGCATAATTGACAGCCAGAGTGCCAAGTAATTCTTGAAAGGCGGGGAGAAAAGACGGAGTGGGTTGGGGTGGACGATAGACCAGCACAGCGGTTAGGTGAGGGGAAAAAGAGGTGGAGCGGACCACAAGGTGGTCGATACCTCCCAGGGGGGGTGAGGGGAGAATCTGGAACTGAAAATCAGTGCGGGCGATCAGAGCAACGCCTCCACCTGTTTTCCCGGCTGGGCGGTCAACCCGGATAGAATAATAGGTCGAAGGGAGGGCGGCCAATAGAGACGGAAGAGAAGACTCACAGAACCATGTCTCAGTTAAGAATAAGAGATCAGGTTTGTCCGTATCTAGAAGTATGAATAGTTCCTGGTGATGTCTAATGGCTGACCTTGTATTTAATAAGATAATAGACAGTGGAGGGGAACGGATATCAGGGGTGAGCAATAAGTGAGGAGCTGACGGAGGAACAATAATAGGGGGGCAGCCTTGTGGACAGGCTCGGCAGGAAGAATAGCAGCCCATGTTGGTGATCCGTTGAATAATGAGGGGGTCGAGGGGCCAATGACCTTGTAGGAGAGTGAGGTCAGCTGAAGAGTATCGGATAAAAGGACCAGGGGTAGTAGCCCCTGGCCCCGGCCGGCCGCGGACGGGCGCAGACGGGCATAACTCTGGCGCGACTCCGGCGCGCCACCGACGCGTCCGCTGCGCTCGTCCGCTGCGCTGACGCATGGGGAGGCGTTTAAATAGGCTGATGACGAGGGTGGGCGGAGTCAGCAGGGCGGGTTGGGAGGGGTTTTAAAAAAGAGAGTAGCGTCCAGCGCTCGTAATCAGCGGGACGGCGAGGCTGGTCTGCTTGTAGTTAGCAATGAAGTCAAGAAGGTATTTAAAATTCAATGTCAAATGCCACCCGCGAGCAAGTCCTCTGCCACAGGACTGCTCGAGTATAGTGGCGAAAAAGGGGCGGAGCCTAAATAGGCAGATGACGAGGGTGGGCGGAGTCAGCAGGGCGGGTTGGGAGGGGTTTTAAAAAAGAGAGTAGCGTCCAGCGCTCGTAATCAGCGGGACGGCGAGGCTGGTCTGCTTGTAGTCAGCAATGAAGTCAAGAAGGTATTTAAAATTCAATGTCAAATGCCACCCGCGAGCAAGTCCTCTGCCACAGGACTGCTCGAGTATAGTGGCGAAAAGGGGGCGGAGCCTAAATAGGCCGATGACGAGGGTGGGCGGAGTCAGCAGGGCGGGTTGGGAGGGGTTTTAAAAAAGAGAGTAGCGTCCAGCACTCGTAATCAGCGGGACGGCGAGGCTGGTCTGCTTGTAGTCAGCAATGAAGTCAAGAAGGTATTTAAAATTCAATGTCAAATGCCACCCGCGAGCAAGTCCTCTGCCACAGGACTGCTCGAGTATAGTGGCGAAAAAGGGGCGGAGCCTAAATAGGCCGATGACGAGGGTGGGCGGAGTCAGCAGGGCGGGTTGGGAGGGGTTTTAAAAAAGAGAGTAGCGTCCAGCGCTCGTAATCAGCGGGACGGCGAGGCTGGTCTGCTTGTAGTCAGCAATGGAGTCAAGAAGGTATTTAAAATTCAATGTCAAATGCCACCCACGAGCAAGTCCTCTGCCACAGGACTGCTCGAGTATAGTGGCGAAAAAGGGGCAGAGCCTAAATAGGCCGATGACGAGGGTGGGCGGAGTCAGCAGGGCGGGTTGGGAGGGGTTTTAAAAAAGAGAGTAGCGTCCAGCGCTCGTAATCAGCGGGACGGCGAGGCTGGTCTGCTTGTAGTCAGCAATGAAGTCAAGAAGGTATTTAAAATTCAATGTCAAATGCCACCCGCGAGCAAGTCCTCTGCCACAGGACTGCTCGAGTATAGTGGCAAAAAAGGGGTGGAGCCTAAATAGGCAGATGACGAGGGTGGGCGGAGTCAGCAGGGCGGGTTGGGAGGGGTTTTAAAAAAGAGAGTAGCGTCCAGCGCTCGTAATCAGCGGGACGGCGAGGCTGGTCTGCTTGTAGTCAGCAATGAAGTCAAGAAGGTATTTAAAATTCAATGTCAAATGCCACCCGCGAGCAAGTCCTCTGCCACAGGACTGCTCGAGTATAGTGGCGAAAAAGGGGCGGAGCCTAAATAGGCAGATGACGAGGGTGGGCGGAGTCAGCAGGGCGGGTTGGGAGGGGTTTTAAAAAGGAGAGTAGCGTCCAGCGCTCGTAATCAGCGGGACGGCGAGGCTGGTCTGCTTGTAGTCAGCAATGAAGTCAAGAAGGTATTTAAAATTCAATGTCAAATGCCACCCGCGAGCAAGTCCTCTGCCACAGGACTGCTCGAGTATAGTGGCGAAAAAGGGGCGGAGCCTAAATAGGCCGAGAGGACTAAGACCTATCCTTAAATTTTTTGATGCATCCACCAGGCAACTGGCGGTTCAAGCATCAGTGCTGTCCCGGCTGGAATATGCCAGCTTGCTTTTGGCTGGGATTAATCAGTCAGAACTCACCCGGCTGCAGCGAGTTCAAAATGCTGCAGCCAGAGTGGTGATAGGTCTGCCAAGGCGGTGCTCGGTCTCCAAATCTTTGCACTCTCTTCATTGGCTCCCCATACTCCAGAGGATCAAATTCAAGGTCCTCTGCCTTGCGTTTAAAATCCTCAAGGGTACGTCTCCTCAAATTTTGGAGAATTTGCTGATACCGTATGTCCCCCCGCGAACCCTCAGATCTCTGGGTCAGAATCTGGCAGTGGTTCAGCGCTTCAGATTGAGTAGAGCTGGTGGCCGCTCTTTTCGTGTGCTAGCGGCAAAGTGGTGGGATTCTCTTCCTCCTCATATCCGGGCTATTGATGACCTTTTCCAGTTTAGACGGGCCATCAAGACCATCTTATTTGTTTAGTTTTCTTGCTGTTTCCTTTGGCCTTCCTGATTCTCTTCGGTGTCGTGTTGTGTTTGCCTTGTCAAAGCGCCAGGACGCCCCTTCGCTGGGGCAGCTGTGGACTTGTCCACGTTGTTTTCTATATGTCTTTTCCATTGAACATGTGGCCTTATAATCAAATCGGATTTTGGTTTGAAAACCTGTCTCTCACTTTATGCAACATTATTTCAGTTGGGACTTTGTGCATTGCATCTGTCTATTTCAACATTGCATAAAAAGGGCGGACATTTGGTGCAATGGTTATTTTACCGCATATGGATCAATTAAACCTGGGCTCCAATCAAGGCTTTCCCAATTGAAAGGACGAACCTTGGTAGAGATGTGTCAAAGACAGTGAAAGGCACAGAGTACAATGTGAAGAAATGGTGAATGATCTGACAGAAATCCACCACTACATGGATTGACTTTGCTAGTTTTATTGTAAGTGACGGTTGTATGACAGAGGCTCGCATGGCTAAACCGCGTGTGCCTCTACAATGCTGCCTGAACAACAAATGCGTATGAACAGAGCATTCCTTTACCACTCATGGATTTGCCACGCTGATAAAAGTAAATTCCAAATTCGTATAAGTTTAAATCCAAGTCTATTTCCTGGAGTAAGTAAATAACAACCCTCACGGACCTCGATCCAGCATCAACTGCCGGATCAGGTTCTACAACGAACATTCACCAGTGGAACATAGAATAGGCATACATCACCAAGGGCCAGATGTAGGTCGCTACCGACCGGTATTTTGCTTTTGAGATGTAGGTGGGTCTGAATTTACAGAATCGGTATATTTACCGATTCGGTAAATTTACCACTTCGGTATTTTACCAAATCGGTAAATATACAGAATCTGTAAATCCATATGTAGGTGACACTCCTAAGAGTGCCACAGGCCCTTAAGAGTCGGTTTTTTACCACCCAATCCTATTGGGTGGTAAAATACCAAATTCAGGTGTGCATGCACATCTGTGCATGCACACCTGTGCCATGCGACACACAGACATGCCCTTAGGGCATGTATGTGTGCCACATGGCACACATGCCTGTACTTGGGGTGCTAGAGGGTGTCAAAGTGACACCCCCTGCACCCTTGCAGGACTCGGTATTTACCGAATCTGTAAATACGGAATCGGTATTTCACGTTGATTCCTATGGGTTTCAAGGCCCATAGGAATCAATGTGAAATACTGAATCGGTATTTACAGATTCGGTAAATACCGACTTTTACAGAATCGGTAATTTTTCACCTACATCTGCCTCCTTCCTATTTACCAACTCTTAAATACCGATTCGGTATGAGTCAGTATTTAGGAGTTTGTAAATAGGAATTACCTACATCTGGCCCCAAATGACATAGTAAGAACTTCTGAAAAGGCGTAGCCATAAAACACGCATGCCTTTGCCACACAATTTCGTGGTATAGGCATGACCAGGAAAGGGATATGTGTGGTAAAGATCTTGCACCGGCCCCCTTCCTTGAGCCCTAAAAACTACTCCGACCCCCACAGCCCTAAAAACTACCCTGACCCTCCTGAGCTGTAAACACCACCTGACCACCCCAGCCCCAAAAATAAACCGACCCTCTCTGAGCCCTACTCACTACCCCAACCCCCCCTGAGTCCTAAACACTGCCACGACCCCCTGAGCGCTGAAACAAAGCCTGGCCTCCAGAGCCCTAAAATCTACCCCAACCCTTAAAAACTAGCCCCCCTCTGCCCAATTACCAGAACTCGTCCTCTCCCAATCCTTCCTCTTCCAGCCCGTCCCAGAATCTAGACTACGCAATGCCTTAACCACGCATATGTGTGATTAAGGCAAGCGTGGTTTCGTTTGCGGGGAAACGGCACATGTGGCTCAGCCCGCGTTGTCAAGAGATTTAAGTCACCGTAGGACAGTCTTGCAGTCTGTGTCATGCTAAGGGAACACAAGAAAGGTATTTGCTGGACTGCATAAATAACTGCTTGAAACCTTGGAAGGGGTATGGACAGTCGCAGTCGGTAGGGGAGTACCTGCCGGGGCGGTGAAGTGGGGAGGGGGAGGTTAGGGTGGGGGTAGTAATCTATGGATATTGGACATTTACAGGTAAGTAAACATATAAATAAATCAAACGAATCTCGTTGCGTATACTGCATTGCATTTAGGGATGCAGTGCACACAACGAAATTCGTTTGATTTATTTATATGTTTACTTACCTGTAAACGTCCATTATCCATAGATTACTACTACCCACCCTGCCCCTCCTCCTCCCCGCGTCACAGCCCCAGCAGGTACTCCCCTACCAACCGCGGCTGGGTATGGATATAGAAGCCTGCGATTCATGGAGTATATATATATAGCTCCTAGAGAAAACAAAAGCAAACAAAATAAAATTATCGCTGCTGTAGCGGCAGGAAACTGCCACTAAAGTGGCGATAATGGGCTTGATAATATGCCCATGTGAATTTCCATAGCAGCCCAGGTTAACACCAGAATCTGGGCTGCTATGGGAATTCACAAGGGCATATTATCAAGCCCATTATTGCTGCTTTAGCAGCAGTTTCCTGCCGCTAAAGCGGCGATAATTTTATCGCCGTTCTTGATAATATGCCCCTCAGTTATTTGAAAGAATGGCCCTAAATTGATGAACTAAAGTGCCAACAGTTCTACGCAATAGATTAAATCTTTCAGAATTTAAAAAGAAATGGAAAGCTTGTGCTCTCAGTCTTATTTTTTAACATTTTCTTGAAGTTGATACTGTTATTTTAGCAGATGTTTAAATGGTTATTGAAGATGTATTTCTGTTATTTTTATTTGTGTTTCCAATTTTTTGTATGATTGCTGTAAAGTAGTGTGGTATCTTTTGATGATATTTGATCTTTATGAGATAAGTAAAAAAACACACAAGTATAAAGTTTGTTTAGTTTGTGCCAGTGGTTGCGTGCTGGTGTTATAGCTGAACTAGGAATTGACAGGCGAGCGCAACATGTAAGTTTGACTTTGTGTCAACTAAGAATGCAGTGCGTTTTTGGTCTCTGTGTTCAGCACGATTTAAGGCAGTAGGTTTCTCATCTTTGTGATCAGCTTGCCTGAAGGGATCCTCTCCTGCACTACTGGATCAGTGTTTGTGTTTCGCAACCCTGCAGCTTTAAAAGCGGCGTTTGCCTGGTAAGCTGAATCTAAAGCATGGAGAATATCATGGGATCTTACGCTCGTACCAGTAAGATGCCATATCTCTAACGATGTAACCATGGCTAGCATCAGATATACGCTTATCCATGATGGCTGTTTTTCCATTAATTGTTGTCTGTGAAGCTCCCTAACCAATATGCTGCTAACCTGTTTCCTGTTTGGTGACATTGCCTGTTAAGACAGTATGTAAAGAGGGATTTATTTAAAATATAGATTGCAAAAATATCGACTCCCTATACTTTAACGGGTAAGTACAAACATACCGAGAAAAAAATATCGATGTAAAAGATATAGTTGTACAAAATAAAGATATATATATATATATATATATATATATATATATATATATGAACCACCGCTCCAAAGGACACCGCAGAACGCAGCACCCTCACGGAGAAGAAACGGACAACAATCTCGGGTAGCAAAAATAGTATCTTCTTTATTTGTTTTTTCTTCATAAAGTGCAGCAGAAGTGCCCTAGACCGGACGCGTTTCGCCTTGTTCACCGGAAATAATGATATATATATATATATATAATAAAATAATACATATTAAATATGTTAAATAATAATATCAATATAAAAAATAAAGTAGATTTAACATACAGTTTTTACAAATATACCAGATAAACTTAATTAATAAAGTTAAAACACTAACATAATAATTAAAATATATTTTTACTTTAAACAATTACTAAACTATTAATTTTAATTTATTTTACAAATTTAAAATGATATAAAAATGTACATATATATGTATATATATATATATATATATATATTAATTCCGTTTTCCCCGTTCGGGGAATGTTTTATTCGTACACTCTCGTCCTTATTTAATTACACAAAACTATTTATTTGTCAAAATGTAAGGTTTATTGACAGCCAGCCAGCAGCACCTTACGCGTTTCGGTATCAGCGGAGACCTTGCTCACAGGTAAAAGGTCTCCGCTGAGACCGAAACGCGTAAGGTGCTGCTGGCTGGCTGTCAATAAACCTTACATTTTGACAAATAAATAGTTTTGTGTAATTAAATAAGGACGAGAGTGCACGAAGATAACATTCCCCGAACGGGGAAAACGGAATTAATTTGATACGGCGGGTCCTGCCGTTCTTCGCGTGCACCGCCTGTAGAGCGCCCGGAAAGCCTCAGATTTGGATCAGACGGGAGAAATATATATATATATAATATATATATATATATATATATATATATATATATATATATATATATATATACAATAACATAAAATCCAATAAAAAACATATTATAAATTAAAACATTAAATAATTTAAAAATCTCCAAACTTACATTTCCCACTCCAGTCAGTGCAACAGTAGGGAAAGTGTTGGATAGCGGAGGGGTAAAAATGACTATTCCCACTCCAGTGAGTGCAACAGTAGGGAAAGTGTTGGATAGAAGAGGGGTAAAAATTACTATTCCCACTCCGGTGAGTGTAACTGTAGGGAAAGTGTTGGATATCAGAGGGGTAAACATTACTATTCCCACTCCAGTGAATTCA
Source organism: Lissotriton helveticus (assembly GCF_964261635.1). Classification (NCBI taxonomy): domain Eukaryota; kingdom Metazoa; phylum Chordata; class Amphibia; order Caudata; family Salamandridae; genus Lissotriton; species Lissotriton helveticus. The sequence goes on from NC_136065.1 coordinate 225,273,849, forward strand.
ATTAAAGTTAGGACTCCTAACTTTAGGACTCCTAAATGCCTTCTGTGAATACCTAAAGTCGTAAAGTTAGGATTTTTCTCAGTTTAGGAGTAGTAAAGTTAGGAGTCCTAACTTTACTACTACTAAACTGAGAAAAATCCTAATTTTAAGACTTTCCGTATTCACAGAAGGCATTTAGGAGTCCTAAAGTTAGGATTTCTAAATTTACTACTACTAAACTGAGAAAAATCCTAGTTGTAAGACTTTCGGTATTCACAGAAGGCATTTAGGAGTCCTAAAGTTAGGAGTCCTAACTTCTGTGAATACCGAAATGAGTAAGTGCCTTCTGTGAATACCAAAATGAGTAAGTGCCTTCTGTGAATACCAAAATGGTAGTAAGTTTAGGATTTTGTCTTAAGTTAGTTCTGTGAATCGGGCCAACTATTCCCACCCCAGTGAGTGCAACAGTAGGGAAAGTGTTGGCTAGCTAAGGGGTAAAAATTATTATTCCCACTCCAGTGAGTGTAACAATAGGGAAAGTGTTGGATAGCGGAGGGGTACAAATTACTATTCCCACTCCAATGAGTGGTACAGTAGGGAAAGTGTTCGATAGTGGAGTGATAAAAATTACTATTCCCACTCCAGTGAGTGCAACAGCACGGAAACTGTTGGATTGCGGAGGGGTAACAATTAATATTCTCACTCCTGGCAGTTCAAAATTAAAAACAAACAAAATATTAACAACAAAAATATTTTTTAAAAAGCAAAATAAATTACAAAATATATAAATGTGTTAAAAATGTAAATACAAATATATTTATTATTTTTTTAAACATATTATAATGTTAAATACATATGACAAATACCTACATATATAATAAATAATATACAAATAATTTTCAAGCAAATACATATTTTTAATTAAAAATTATTTAGAAACAAACATATTAATTATTAAATAAACTTACTTGTTTTATTTCCTACCCTATAACACCACACAATTCACAACCCACATCAATGTTTTTTAAATGTACTTCCTAATTAACATAATTAATTACCATTTAAAGAAATATTAATTCAAAAATAAGTTAAAACTCATAATAATGAATTAACTTCCCACTTTACCCCTATAACCCACACAACACACAGCTTAAATTCAACTGTAAATAATTAATTACACAATTAAACGTATTTTAAATTAAAAACGAAAAGTATTTAACAACTAATTATAAAGTAAGTAAAATAATTTACTCCCCACACTGCACCCCTATAAAAGTAAAACCCACACACAAAAACATATAAACATATACCCTATTTAATTATCAATTAATTAATTAATATTACTGATCAACTAATTATTAATTAATTAAACATAAATTACTTCCCACCCTTTACCCCTTTAAACCCTACAATCCACACCTAAAATTAATAACACAATTTCCATATTTAATTTTCAATCAATTAATTAATATAAATTAACAACTAATTATTAATTAATCAAAAATTGGGAAGGACTACACTGCTAACTACTAGGTGATTGGGAGCTACCAAGAATAGATGTTCACTTAAAGGTCATTACTGTTAGAGGATAAGAACAATCCGTATTTGCAATATGTCTCCGATTTACCACGTGACCTGTGTTCCATTTCCGTTATTATATTCCTTCTTCTTTGCTTACTTGTGTGCCCTTGACTAGTTTTCCGTTTTCCCTCTTCTGCTTGTTTGTTTGCTGTTGTGTGACTCCATTATTTATCTTCGCTGTGACTGATGAACTCTGGAGGTGTGGATCAACGCTGGTATCCGGGTAGATAGCTGCTCTCATCATAGTTCTTAATGCCCCAGATGCTGGTAAGAAGCCATGGCTTTAATGATACGGCTTCAACTATTTCATATTATTTAGTATTGCTTACACATTGAACTCTGAGGGACATATGTAAAAGGAAATGTCGGAGCGCGCAGCTGCGCCAAATTTGGCCGCTCCACGCTCCAACATTTCCAAAATGTAGGGATGCGCTGTATTTACAGCAATATGGTGCACCACAGCGTTTTTCTTAGCATTGGCTAGGGACGGCCAGTGCAGGTAAGAGCGGTGGGGCCACTTACCTTACCTTTGTGCTCACTGCATCGCCGAGCAGCAGCAGTGGCAGTGAGAGGTGAAGTAAAAAAATTGTACATGATCCTGGGCCCACCTCACACTTCTCCTGCTGCTCCAAGTCCCGACAGTCTCTGGGACAGACTCCTCAACCAATCCAGACGCTGCTCTCATACTATGAGAACAGTGCCGGGATTGGCCTGAGAGTTCTGCTAAGACAATCCGCTCAGGCACAGGAAGTCTGTGCCGTTTCTCCACCTGGCTGTAAAATACAGCGTGTGGAGAAACCTAACTGTGCATGTCTGTTCGGCCGACCTTAGACGGCGGTCCAAAGAGATCTTCGCACTCAGAAGTGCACAACCACTCATCCTTGTGACCCCAGCCTCGCCCCTACCTGCACAAGCTGGCTCAGAGACAGCAGCTGAAAAATAAAACGATATTACAATATTGTTGTATTTTTCAGCTGCTGGCTCTGAGCCAGTGGGGCAACGCTCCGCCGCCATTGCAGAGGAGCCGCCGCTGCCTTCACATTCTATAATCTTCATCTTTGGGAAGGAGACAGTTCTTTCCACCATATGTAAGGAGATTGGAACAGGTAACAGCACAAAAACGAATAACTGAGAGCATGCAGTGCCAACTTTCTGAATTGTGCCGGTGGGGCGACTGGAGCCAAGGCCTGAAGATAAATCCATGTCAGAATATAACCCTGCCCCCTCTTGAAAGCCCCCTCTAAGGGGGTTCTATGTCCCACTCCCCTCAATGTGAGGAAAAATAAGCTAATGCCAATGAGCGAGGAAACCCTCTAACCAATTGATGTCATGTTTACCCTACCGAGCAATTACCACCTACACCATGGGACCAATGGCACTCTATAAAAGGCAGGACTACCTGTGGCTGACCACTGTCCCGGATTGTTTTGGGGGGCTACACACGAGCCTGTCCTTGTTGGGCTGTGAAGTATTTCCTCTACTGGAAGTTCTGGGAGGCCTGGCTGCTCCTGCAAGGGAGAAGGCCCTGCTGAATATGGCTATGGGGGTGAGGAGATTGAAAGCTGATAGGGATTTTGACGGTAGGGGTGTATCCTCTTTGTGTTGAATGGTAGAGAAAAGAGGACCATGGCAGTGATATTTGCCCTGGTAGGGGGCACTGGCACTCCCTTTGCCTGGCACTCCCTTTGCCATAGGGCAAGAAGTCCACTTTAAAGGAAGATCACCGTACACATGTCTATGGTCACTGCCCTCTGAATATTCATTTTGTCTTAATTCAGGTGTAAGATTGTGTGATCAGCTCACACTCACACAGTTAGCAAACTCTCCTGTTTCCTTGTGTAAATCTGGTGTCTTTTTTCATTTGTAAAGTACACATATATAGTGAGTGTAAAAACATTTGGGAGCAAGTCTTCTATGAAACCGTTCAGCTGTGTATCAACAGATCACTGGATGAATCTGCATTCATATATTCTTTGAAGTATGCTCACTCTGATGTCCTCTCATGACAGAGTGCTAGTACTTTTTTAAACAAGCAGGCCAAACTTTAAACAAAGTTATTAAATTCACCCAAAGTAAACATTAGGACATGTGCCACCCAGGAATACTTTGCATTGTTGCTCGCAGTATCTTCATTTCTGGGACAGGATGCAGCATGAGCTGCAAATGACTTGCTGGGTCAATAGCTGTACAATGCCAGGAAATGTTGTGAAAGTTAAACACTGTTGTAAGAGCCCTTGTAGGTGTTTTGTTGTGACTACCTCCCTCTGATTGCTCCATGTCACTCTTACAGTCTGTTCACCAACCCCTTCCTGGTACGTCCATATTTCAGCCGGTGTGTTGAAAGGAACAGGCTAAGTTTCCAATGTTTGTTTATTCTTCTGATGCACGTCACTTATAGAGCACAGGCTTGCCATTTCCATGGTGTTGGAAACCCATTGAGGAAGTGGGCACCCTGTTTATGGGTCCTCTCTAGAGCTAAAATAGAACTTTTCTGAGCACTCCCTTGTCTGGCTTTTGGAAATGAGGGCCGAGTTTGAAGAGTGTCCCTAGAAATCAGTTGGTGACACAGAAATATAGCTTGGGGGGCAGGGGTGTGTTATGCCCCCCGCCCCCTAATAAATGTATTTTCTGGTGAATAGTTGGGTACAGGTGCTTTCGGTCGGGTATGGTGAAGTGTCTGTCAGATTTCTGCAGAAATGTTTACATACAAACAGACAAACACACACTCTCACTCTCTGTTTTCAAAGTCTTCAAAAATTAAGTTAGTTTACAAAATACTGTGTTTTCCCTCACTTAGTACCCCTACCAATCCATAATTCTCCCCCTTTCCACTGCTCCTTAAGCCCCTCACAAGTCCCTACTAGTCGTACAATGTTTTTTTAACATTAAATGCCGGCATGACTATTGGAAAATCTGAAACTCGCACCACCCAATCCTATTGACCAAATTACGCCACTGCACATTCAGCTCTTCCGAAAGCATCTGTGTTGTTACTGCTCAACCATAATCCCACCACAACCCATCACTCTCCTAAACATCGTCCTCAGTGGGTTTTGATCAACTGCTGGTGTCTGCGTACCTTTAATGAGAGCAAAGTTTTGACTTTCTGTATTTGAGGGGTTTCCTCCAAATAAGGGGGTTCAGACTGCCCCAATGCATGAAGCTCTTAGCTCTGATGCTATAGTCTAGGTTCCAGAACTTATAATATTGGAGTTCTGCTCTGAAGCCACTGCCTGAGCCCATAATGTTAATGACAGTCTGGCTCACCCTACTGCCACCGTCTAGGTCCCACTGACTTATAACAGTGGGATATGGTTCTTCTGCCAGTATCTGGTCCTATAATGTGGATATGAACCATAATAGAGGGAAACATAGAGGACATTTTTCACATGGTCCAGCACACAACCACCATGGACTATATAACTAATTGGTGTGCTGTTCTGCTGTTCAATCAGTAGGTTAACTTGACTTCTGGTACACCGATATCCCCCAGATCTAGGGTAATCTAAGGGTTGTAATAGCCCTCACCGACCTTGGTGGCATGCTTCATCATTGGGCTAGCTCCTCACTGGGAGGATGCTGCAATACCCAGTGGGCTCCCAGGAACTGGGGCTCTTTGTCAGAGATTTTTTCCCCCTGGCTCAGTATTAGCCCAAGCTCAGGTTACTGCTCTAGTTGGGTGATTCTGAGAGTAGGTGGTAGATTGGGTAACTTAGTGGTTGAAGTTGTTTACTGCACTCCCTTATCGGTGTTTATTCCTAGCGAGTGTACGTGCCAAGAATAAAAACATTACTGAACTAAACAGGCATAACAATAAGTCTTGGTTATGTTCAGTAGGGTCAACATGTTTCAGGCCCAAAAGACGAGTGACGGGCCACCTGCCCTGGGTAGAAGAGCTAATTGCAACTTCTTCCTTACTGAGCCAATAAGTTCCCCATCCCAACCCCATGCACTCTATTACATTTAATTTAAATTGGATGTGAAAAATGTATTTTGATTAATTTATGTATTTGTGGGTCATGAACATCTTTTGTATTTGCTATTCATCATTTATTTATATTAAAGTTGATAACTTGTGGTCATGTTTTGTGAATAAGTATCTTGTTAAACAGTGGATTTAAAAACAGTGTTATTCTTAAAATAGCAAAAGAATAATCTTAAGCTTGTTTATCATAATATTGGTTCTCCCTTCACAAGAAGGCAAAGATACCACAGAACTCAGCACAGTACTTATTTAAGAACTGGAACCAAATCTCCCTCATAGGTGGAAGGCGTGTACACCTAACACGATCTCTCTTACATTCCACCCCACTTCTAAGCACAGTTATGGAACTACAATATGCCTCAGACCCACAGATCACACTGCATTCCCACACCCTTCCAATAAATCACAAGTGATAATTAGTAGCAAGGCCGCTCACTCCTGCGTTCCATCACTTGCAGAGACACGTCAACATATGACACGATCAGACCACAACTATGGTCATCACAATACCAACAACACTCCCACACAGGCCATTCAACAAACTGATGGTTATTCCAGTCCACTACATGACAGGGATGAAAAGAGGCTCTATGAAAAACATCTGTGTCAATGGGCTGGGTACCTCTCCTCCATGATTGCGTGTTAATAAGTTATTTGATTATGGTTGTGTCTTTATCTGCATTTGTGGAAGCAATGATTTGTTTCACAGACAGAGCTGCTGGTGTTCTGGACCTCACAATAAAGTTGAGATATGCTTCAGCTGTCCTTGAGGTCAAACTGTGCCGAGAAAGCGGCCCTCGTGAAAAGTAGTCTTCCAGGTTTGATCCTTCACCGGTTTGTGCACAATCGTATAGTCGTACTTTTGCAGTCTTAACCCCCACCTCTCGATGCGAGGGGGCACCTTAGACTTTGGTTTCCAAAAACTGTAGGCAACGCCTGGTGATCTGTGATGACGGTGAATCATTTTCCGTAAAGAAGTACGTGAAAATGTTTGCAGGCAAACAACACAGCCAGACTCTCCTTCACCTGAGAGTAGGCTTGTTCTGTTTCAAACTGGATTTAACTGGCATAGGAAACAATGTGGCTTTGAGCATTCGGGTGACCATTATGTTGAGGAAGGATTTCCCCTAGCTCTACTGGGCTTGCATCACATTATTTCGGTATGTAACTTGGAGTCAAAGTAGGCCATTTCAGTCGCACTATGAATTGCATGTTTAATGGCAAGTTTCTTAATGAGGCACTCACTGTAGTAAGGTTACAAATGTAGCTTGTGCAGTAAAAAGGCATGCTTAGAAAGGAACTCAGCATGGTAACTTCTTGGGGGCAGTGGAGGACAAGTAGATGACAGTCCTTGTCTGTGTCTGGAGTCATTCCCCCATCAGCGAATGTGTGCCCAAAAAACTTGAGTTTGGTTTTGTGAGACTCACACTTTGCGTCTTTCAGAGTGAGGCCTGCATCAGCGAGTCACTGGCACACTTGTGTGAGGACTTAGTTGTGTTCGTCTTGTGTTCTCCCAAAAAACATTATGTCATCACTGTAATTAAAAAAATGTGTAACAAGTTGGATTACTTGGTGAATAATCTGAAATATATCTGCAACTGAAGACACTTCAAAATTCAGTCTCTTATATCTGAACAACCCTATATGAGTCAAAAAGGTAGTAATGTACCTGCAATTATCCTCCAGCTTGAGTTGATAGGATTCTTTATTCAATTCAAGACGGAAAAACACTTTGGTTCCATTCAATTGCATCATCATGTTGGCTATGCGTGGACCAGGGTGTCTCCCTCTCAATGGCTTTGTTTGTCTGACTCATATCAATGCAAATGCACACCGCTCCAATACTGTATTTCTTTGGTACTACTACTATGGGGAAAACCCTTGGAGTGGGGTTTGTGGAGCATTCAATGATATCCTGTTTTAAGAGTGCTTCCAACTCTTTCTCTACAGCTTCTTGTAGATGAAAAGAGATTCTACAGAGCCGCTGAGCAACAACTTGAATTTATTCATCGATATGAAGATGTATTTTTATTTTCTTGAGTTTTCCCAGACAATGGAACAACAGGAATCAGCTCATGATCTCAGAATGAACACAGAGGTTGTAGTTGAGGGATGTCAATCCCTTGTCAGCAGCGGTGGCAAGACTGAGCAAGCAGGCAGTCGATGAAGTCCCTTGTAAAACATGAAAGGTGGCTCGCACCATTGTCTTTTGTGTTGAAGTATCGCTATGAATGACCCTTCAATTTGCAATGGTTCAGAAGTGGTCCAGGTATTCACCTTTGAATCTGATGGAGTGAGGCGAGACCCATGGCTAGGCTGTTAATTTCTTCCACAGGCATGATATTAATTGACCCACCACTGTCTCTGATGAAAGTTATTGGGTGATCATTTACTTTCAGTGTGATATTGGGATAGCGTCCAAATAAAATGTGTCACTTTGGTAAGCTTTCTTTGAACTGTGACTTTCTTTAGGCAGCTAGCCCCACATCTGCACGCCATCCTTTTGTAGATATCATTAGCGCATTACCATCTTCTTCACTAGTATTCAATAGTGACGTTGAAGAATCTTTCTACGATGAGCTTGACAATAATTGATCTTGCCTAGCTTCTACTGGTCATGGATGATGTTACTTTTTGGTTTTCGGGGCGGGCGAGAATGCTTTTGGAACGTTCTTGCGTCCATCTTGATTTTTCCTTAGCTCGGCACGCAGTTATGAAATGGTTCTCTTTCGCTCAACCTTTGCAGACTTCTTCTATAGCTGGACATTTGCCTTTATGGGGAAACATAAATCCGCATTGGAAGCATAGCTTTGTTTTCCTTGAAGATGTCAACTTGCATGTATCTTAAGCTTGTGCTTGATTGTCATGGTCAATGCCGACTCATTGTGGGCTGTTCCTGCTTCCATTACAGCAGCTTGTCGGTCTGCTTGTTCTTCTGCTCTCACAGCCATCAACATTTTTTGTAGACTGTGTGTTTTTCTCAGCACGTGCCTTCTAAATGAATCTAAAAGACAGCTATCAATGACTCTAAGTAGCATGGCTCCTTCATTGGTGAAGTCCTAGAACTTGCAATGTTTAATGAGTGCATCAAATCTTTCATCAAACTCATCCATTATTTTACCAACCTGTTTCGTGCTTGGTTGAAGATATACCTTTCGTAGTCGACATTTGGAATTGGATTGAACTCGACCTCCAGCCCTTCTTTTACCTTTTGGCTGACTACACGGAATTCCGCGGAGTTGCATAAAAGCTCAGTGGAATTCCACAGAGTTCTGCTCTGCCCTACAGTAATACATTGTGCTTTTGAAGCATGCCTAGTTTATAAAGCTTGGCTGTTGCCATGATAAGGCACTAAGGGAGAGGGTTTGTACAAGCGCTCAGGCACACTGAGGCTATTCTGGTGGCATGTAGGTGCTATATAAATGCATGATTATTGAATATTATATTAGTATGCCACCAGAATGAATAATAGTTGTTTGCGACGACCCAAGAACTTTGTGATATAGTTCACTCCATTTAAAGAGCAAACTCCACACAGTTCCCTACAGCGTACCTGGCATGTTTCCCTCCCACTCCATGCACTGACTTCCTGTCCCCCCACCCCATGCACCGACCCCCTGCACCCCAAACCATGAACTGACTTCCCCCCTCATCACCCCAGGGACCCCCGGCGTGGGCGGGTACTCATGCTTGATCTGCTGAGGATTGCTCTGCTTCCTCTGGACATCTCTCTGTGCTCTGTCGCCAGTTTGGGGGGAGTTTAGCTACATGGAGCCTGCAGAAGGGATTTCATTCTCATTCCCAGGGCGGGGGTCAGGCAACTCCGCAAGGCATGGGTACTAGCACAGTGGTGGTGCACTCACTCCCCGGATCAGGGTGTGTGCCGGGTTTGCCCCCACGCTAGAGCTAAAGTTTGAATTGAGTAGCCAAGCGGTCCCTGGTCTAGTCCGGAGTCTGGGCTCAAGAAGGTACTCTGTGCTCTCCCACCTCCTCACGCCGAATAACCAGAGGTTCCCGCAGTGCCTATCAGGGTGCTCCGCCTCTGCCTAACCTTAAAATGGCAGTGCTAGACTGGCTCGTTAGCTGTTGCCATCTTTGGATCAGGCAGAGATTGACATTTGAAGAACACTGCACCGTGCCTGATTTTCTCGCCCTAAGGCTAATATGCACAAATAACATAAGCACCCTGGGAGGCCCATAGACAGGGTAAGGGCACCAGGCAGACTCCAGACACTTCCAGCGAGGCACTATGTTCACAATAGGGGTGGGCTGTAGGGGCAAACTCCGCCACACAGAGTAATTAGAGTTTTTTGCTGTACCATGTTTTCCCAGCGGAGCGTGGAATTGGCAAAACTTCGCTTACCCTGCTGCTGGAGAGGGGTTCACCGCCCACACTTACTTTTGGCACAATATTACATCAGTCAATGATTTTCTTTAGCACTTCTTTCACTCCTTCACCTACAAGGTTTTTCAAATATTTGATGATCTTCTTGTCATTTTCAAACTGTAGTGCATCTATGAAGTAATCAAAGGTTTCAATCCTTGCAGCCCACCTGGCATCAATGTTCTGTTTCTTGGAGGTGTCGAGAGGAGATGGTGGCTTCAAGGACATTGCTGCATTGTTTTTCGTGCTCCCTTCTGCTGCCACTTTGTTAGCATGGGTAGTTCAGACGATCGCGATGTAGGCTCACTTCGGCAACTCCGGCAAGAAGAAGTTGCCTTCTATGCATGTGTCGCAGTATGCGTCGATCGCCTGAGATGGTGAGTAAGTTCTCTGTTCCTCATACCTTGCTGATGTGATCGTTATCTCTGGCTTCATCTGATTACTTGCTCTGTATTTAGGGCACAACGCAGCATCTCTGTCGACCACCTCGTCGGCGGATTTGCAGACTTTTTAATATACTTTTCTATAGGGTCTTTTATTTCTTCTGTGGCCATGTATGGGCTATAGCAGGGCTTTGACTCCACATGTGCCAGTCACAGACCACTCTGCTTAGATTTTGGACACACATGGCATGCTTGAGCAGTTTGCCCTATGATTGCAAACTCTCAGGGAGAGCAGTCTTGTCATCTATGGCACGTATCCCATACTCGTCGCCAGTTGTAGCATCTTCCCCAATCCAGGAGCATGCAGATGAATTATGCCACAATGGAGCTGCGATCAAGCACTACTTTATTGTCCATCATACACTCACACACTGCGCATTACATCATACTTCCCATGAGCCACACCCGAACATCTCCCTTCTTATTATAGATTTCCTCTTCAAAGTCTGCCCAAAACCACGAGGATCCTAGTGCTCATAACATCAATATGCTACAGTCACCAGCCAAGATCCTAACGCAGAAGCTCGCCACAAGGTAGGCATGGAGAAAGCCTGAAGGACAGCTGATAAGACAGCCGTGGTCGATACTTGTAGTGGAAGCATAAATGGGCTCTTCAACCTGAAAATACAACAGGATCTGCCAGTGTTACCTGGGGAGGTGGGGGCGGGGGGCAAGATGTTAAAAGGGTGCAAACACAGCCCAAGCGAAGAATATAGATTGCTGGGGGCAGATGCGAAGCAGGGAAACTCTGGCATTGAAAAGAAGCATTGGCAAAGCCAACAAATTTGCCTGTAATATACAAAAATAGTCACCGCTTGGCTCCTGGGACCTCATTTATGAAAAGTGACGCATCGCTGCGTGAAAACAGCGATGCGTCACTTTTCACTGCGCTCTCCCTGCGACATGATTGATGCGTCATATTTATAATATGACGCATCATGTCGCAAGGAGTTACAGATACGTCAGTATTTCTGACGTATCTGTAGGCGCAAAAGTGACGCATTGCTGGAGTGTGTCACAAAAGTGACGCAACTCCAGCAATGCTTCCTTTCACATGGGGAAAGCCCCATGTGAAAGGGCTTGCGTCAGTCTTACGCCTGCTGTGAGGCAGGCGCAAGATTTTGACGCAACAGCGTCCTAAAAGTGACGCAGTGAAATCTCATAGATTTCACTGCGTCACTATTTCGAGGCTTTTTGCGGGTGAACGCCCCCTCTGCATACATTTTACCTGACGCAGGTATAATGTAGCGCAGGGGTTTACAAAGTGACGCATCTGCTTAGATGCGTCACTTTGTAAATAGTGCGCATCAGGAGGCATGCTTTAAGCCGCCGATGCGTCACAAAAAGTGACGCATCGGAAGCGCAAAACTGACTGATGTTTCCATGCATTTGATGATCTACATCCTTCAGCCTATTTACCAACAACATGATGGGAAATTATTTGCAAAAGTTTAGCAGTCCGCAATATATGCAGTGGTTCAGTAGCCATTTATTAATGCATTAGTGCTCAACAGACAGCTGTCTGTAGCCACCTGCTATATCCAGTCAGTTCAAACTTTATTTCGGCGGTGCTGCCATAAAAGCACAATAATGAAACACATAACAAATGCCACAGCATAAAATACCATGATAAAGTATAAAACAGTTACAATAATTGCTCTCTGGCGTATAAACCCTGAATATCAAAAGCTGAACAATATAAAGAGGGGGACTGCCCCTCTGCGGGTTAACCCTTAGTTACAGTTAGGCAATCGAGCATCCCAAATAGAATCAATCTTTAGAAGTAAGATAAAAAAATACCATCATATAATACTACAAATTTTAATTTAAAAATATAAATAAGCTAACACGGGAGGTGCTATATTAAATGACCTCCCATATGACATAACACAACATCTGCAACAATTCCAAAACGAGCACTGGCAAACCAATAGCTATTGCCTTTGAAATTGTTTAAAAAAACTCTGTTCTTCTATGGCTGTCAGATTAAATTTGACAGTGGTGTTTTTGAAGACCAAGGCTTGAGTCTCATTACTCGATCAACGCTTTTAGGGCCAGATGTATCAAAGGGTTTTGCCCATTCTGTGTCTATGGGAAAATGTGTTGATACATATGGGCCTTAGTTTTTTACGTTGCAGTTTTGTTTTACTTGTTGATCCGTGACACATTGCCCCAGGTGAACTGTTTCACATGGTCAGCGCTGTGATGTACAGCGCGGGTAGTGGTTAAAAGGGTGTGCAGAAACCTCAGAAAGATTTTTGATCAGTGGGTTTTCCTTTTGATCAAGTTCTTTGTAGAATTTCTCGTAGGGTTTGCCGAGATGGTCATCCAACATCTCAACACCTACCTCTCTGTGGAGGTCTGCTGTTCATATGAAGAAAAGAACACCTGCTGCTATCAAAAGGGCCTTGTTTTGCAATTTTTGCAGAGATTTTGAATATTTCTCTTGGCAACAGCTCTAAACCAGTGAAACATATTTCATTGTGGGTTGGATAATTACGTTGATTGCATGCACTTTTCTCCTCATAGGCATTGGCCTAGTTCTCAGAAGAGTGTAGAATGCAGCCTGTTTGATTGATGCTTTCCATAAAGTTTTCTCAATGTAGTTTCTCTAGCTGATCTGGAGTCAAGTGTCACTCCTAGGTAGGGACTGCTTTTTCCCCATTTTATCTGCTCTTCATTGAGGCAGATCTGTTGATGCTCTTTGATCCTCTTTATGATGGATAATGTTGCTGTGGTCTTACTTGTGTGAGATTAACTTGCCAGTCGCAATACCTGTCAGAGATTCTGCTGATGGGTATTTCAAGGTTCTTAGCTATTTCCTTTTCTCTGAAAGACTGAGCAATGACAGGAAGATCATCAGCGTAAAGAACAAGGTTTGTCTTCTGTAAGTATGTGGGAGAATCATTTGTAAATAAATTGAAGAGAAATAGTACAAGAATTGATCCCTGAGGCACTCCAGCAAGAATGGGGCATATTGTTGAATATTACTCTCATATCATAACATGACAGGGGAGATTTGCCAGGTAGCTGGTCAGCAGGTTTACCAGGTAGCTTGTAAACTTGAACTTGATGAGCTTGTGGAACAGTCCTGTGTGCCATACTTAGTCAAATGCTTTTGCTACATCTAGAAAGACTATTCTAGTTGATTTGATGAGGTTAAATCCATGGCTTATTATATCCACCACTCCGAAAAGTTGATGATTTGCTGAATGTTTTCTGGAACCCAAACTCTTCTTAGGACAGAAGGTTTTTGCTAGATGCAGTCACTGAGATGGGCAAAAAGGACTTCTTCAAGCAGCTGTGCTAGGCAAGATAGTAAACGTATACGGCAGTAGTCTGCAGGATCTCTTAGTGATTTACCAGGCATAGGAAATATGATGACTCTTTCTTCTTTACAGGCTTCACGGAAGTACTGGTGCTGAATACATGCTTTGAAGATGTTAGCAAGACGGTATATTGCTGTATTCAGTAGCATCTTGATTACCTGGTTAGTTATTTCATATCTTCCTGGAATTGACTATGACAGGACATGCTGGGAAACAGAATTCAAAAAGTGGAAAAGTTGCCACCTCAGATCCAGCATGTCAGTCACCAAGCCACAAGACTCTTAAGGAAATGGGGAAAGTGGCTGGTCATTTGAGCTATCATCAACTTGCATGCTGGGCGACTAGTTTACTTTTATGGATCCCACAGTTAGGAATCATCATTGGTTTTCTCTTTAAAGATTAACCTTTGGTCCAAACCCTCAAAGCTCACTCATATGAACTGCATGGACAATGGAGTTTCTGATGCTATAGTTGGTTTCTTCAGTTACGTTGCCTGTTGTCCTTCAGAAGTTCTGATGATGGAGGTTGTGGCTGCTGTGATTTAGTTTAGCAAAGCCCATCATTTTGCAGCAAATATGCAATGTCTTGGTAGGTAGAGACACAAATGGCCCTGCGTACACTGCAGATGACAATCCATTCTGCATCTTGGGTTCCACTTCCCCATATCTGCAATCTGCAAGATTCTCAAGCACTAAGGGGCAGATGTACGAGAAAGTGCAGCAGCGTGGCACCGCAAGCCCTTTGGCTGCACCAGGCTGTGGCACTTTCAGAGCACAGGAATGCGACATATGTCGCATTCCTGTGCTCTCCCCTGATCTGGCGCACAAACATCTGCCATGTGCCGGCGCAGGCACTCTTAGAACATGGTACAAGGATGCCTGCGTCATGAGGAGAATGTTTTTGTGCAGGAAGGGGCTCCTTCTGGCACAAAAACAAAAACAATCACTAGAGACATTTTCCTCTTTCAATGCATGCTTGAAAGAGGAAATAAACGAGGAGAAATGAAAACATTTCTCCTCGTTGTGCCTCGCACAGCCCCCCCAGGGTAGCGTAGCATACTGACACAGTTCCAGGTTTACGAATCCTCGCAAATCTGGAAATGTGTCAGGTTCCATGGGTGTTGCGTGGTAACACCCATGGAATGCCCCTTTCACGCAAAGTGCTGCGTGCAAAAGGGCCATATTTACAAAGAGACGAAAAGTCACGCAAGGTGGCTTTTCCTGTCCTTGTAAATATGGGGCAGAGAAATGCGCTGCCAGTGCGTCATAAAATGTGACGTACTGGCAGCACAAGGGGCTTGTAAATCTGCCCCTAAATTCTGCATAGCCACTCCTAACAGGGACTCTGCAATCCCCTAGTGGTGGGTGTGTTCAGATGGGTTGATGCTAAAATAAAGACTATTGTCCTTAGTACTACTGGCACTGTGATTACTGTGAGCCACAGTTGCATATAAAAGTTTTACATATTAAGTTTCCTTTGCTGCATGGATATATTATGTTTCTCCTTCCCTTTTCTCTTCTCCATCCTCCTTCATATTATTAGTGTAATTTTACATGAGAGTACTATAATATAACGCTGCACAATTATTATATTCTGTTTTTTATAGCATTGCTTTGTGTTTTTTACCGCAATGTTGACAGCTGGTAATGCACTTTGGGTCCTGTTTGTTTCTTGTGTTATATCACCTTTTTGAAACCATGCTTTTACATGCCATACTGAGGACAACTGATATTCAGCTTATTTTTATTTTTATTGTTGCTTGCTGTTTTCACTTTAATAATTTAAGAAGCCGTTCTTCTCCAGCTTCACTGTGTTGCTATGCTAAACACATATATTATATTTGATTGCTTTCCTCACCATTCTTAAAGCGCAGGCACTTACAATTTATGTCTCGCTAACTAAAAATGGGGATTATAAGTGATAAAGTGTTTGTTTTTCATATTTATCAGCTGATTATGGTCGATGAATGTGCTCTTACATTTAATCTCTTTACTTGTTTTATTGGGAGCACTTTATCTAATGCCTGCAGCGCATTCATTTTCATTTCTTCAGTGTTGCATACATGGTTTAGTTGGTAGCTTCCCCTAATTCAGCATGTTTGGCTATGGATATTCATTTATGGGAATAAGGATATATCTAATATTAACTTGTTGTATTATAAGGCGCTTCCTACAACACAAATGCCTTTTCTATTCGTTGTAAACAACAAATGTTACTATTGTTAACTCATAGTACTTATGTTTATTAAATACCCTACTTTAAGGTTTAATAAATCATTTTACAGAACACTCATTCACTTTGTTTTACAAAAATTACAAAATAATTCCAAAAACATCTTAAAGACAATGTCAAGAAAAGGTTCCGGGACTAGTAGCTTTCGCCCTGGGTGCTTGTAGGTGACTTGAACTTTACCAGAACTGTGCTCTGCGTGATTGTTTCGACTGACATCAACGTGCCTAGAACTGATTTCTGCCCATGCCGTCAGCAGTATCACATCACTAATATCATAGTAGTGGCAGGAAATACATCTTAAGCCTGATGACCACCATGATATCCAAGGACGTGACACCACATCATCCTTAACCCATTGGATTGGCAAATAAAACATAACTTTCGAAGATTTGTTCTTGAAAATGCAAGGTTGATGAACGCTTGTAAAAAGTGATTGTAAACGGGTACAAGCAATACGTCATGTGGTCGAATTCTTTTCCTGTACGTTTTAACTCTACTCACTGGCGTCAGGAATAAGGATTATAGTCTACCAGTAAGGAGTTTTAATCACCATTTTCTCCATTCTATTTCCACAATAGGACTCCCCCACAATTTACACACACAGGGGCTTTAAAAGCCTCCCATTGATTAGGTAGTAGCTTACTTTGGTACCCAACCTGGCCAATGTGAGGAGGAGCCCTATGATGAAGCACACTATCTTTGGGTGACAAAGGCTCTCATCCTATAAAAAGAACATTTCATTGAAGCTTCCTTCATTCGGGATAGAACAGACAGTAAACACCTTACGCACTCGTTCACACCTAGAATACTTGTTGGTTTATGGCCACCGGCCACTCCGGATCTCCGACAGACCCCTGCCCTCACTACGTCTTCAATAAGGCCGACGCTGTCATCGCACCCCACCTGCGAGACATCATCAACACATCCTTCGACACCGCCACCTTCCCTGAGTGCTGGAAGCACGCCGAACTCAGCGCTCTACTCAAGAAACCCACAGCGGACCCCACCGAACTCAAGAATTACCGCCCCATCTCGCTCCTCCCATTTCCAGCCAAAGTCATCGAGAAGACCGTCAACAAGCAGATGGCCGCCTTCCTCGAGACGAATGGATCCCTCGACCCCTCACAGACCGGCTTCCGAGCCAATCACAGCACCGAGACCGCCCTCATCGCCGCCACCGATGACATCCGAACCCTGATGGACAACGGAGAAACAGCGGCCCTCATCCTCCTAGACCTCTCCGCGGCATTCGACACTGTCTGCCACCGCACCCTAGTACAGCGCCTCAGCAACGTCGGAATCCAGGACAAGGCGCTGGAATGGATCATCTCCTTCCTCGACGGAAGAACACAGAGAGTCCGCCTCCCACCGTACAAGTCAGAGGCATCCGAAGTCATCTGCGGCGTCCCTCAAGGATCCTCTCTGAGCCCCACCCTCTTCAACGTCTACATGAGCCCACTCGCGGCCATCGCACGCCAACACAACCTCAGCATAATCTCCTACGCCGACGACACCCAGCTGATCCTCTCCCTGACCAACGACCCAGCAGCCGCCAGAGCCGACCTGCACGAAGGGATGAAAGAGGTAGCCGAGTGGATGACGACCAGCCGCCTGAAACTGAACTCCGACAAGACGGAGGTCCTCATCCTGGGCTCTTCACCCTCCGCCTGGGACGACTCCTGGTGGCCTCCCGCCCTGGGCACCGCACCCAAACCGACAGACCATGCACGCAACCTGGGCTTCATCCTGGACTCCTCCCTCTCCATGACCAGGCAAGTCAACAACGTCTCCTCGGCGTGCTTCAACATCCTACGCATGCTACGGAAGATCTTCTGGTGGATCCCCACCGAGACCAGGTAGACCGTCACCCAGGCCCTCGTCACTAGCCGACTGGACTACGGCAACGCCCTCTACGCCGGTACCACCGCCAAACTCCAGAAAAGACTCCAGCGGATCCAGAACGCCTCTGCCAGACTCATCCTCGACATCCCACGAACCAGCCACATCTCCGGACACCTGAGAGACCTCCACTGGCTCCCCGTCAACAAAAGAATCACCTTCCGCCTCCTCACCCACGCACACAAAGCCATACACGACCAAGGCCCGAGCTACCTCAACAGCCGAATTAACTTCTACGCTCCCAAACGCCACCTCCGATCAGCAAACCACGCCCTCGCCGCCGTCCCCCGCATCCGAAGAGCGACTACAGGAGGAAGGTCCTTCTCCTACCTGGCCGCCAAGACCTGGAACTCCCTCCCAACCGACCTGCGCCTGACCCAAGACCACCTCTCCTTCAGGAAGAAGCTGAAGACCTGGCTGTTCGAGCAGTAGCGGCACCCCCCCTCCCCCAGCGCCTTGAGACCCTACGGGTATGTAGTGCGCTCTATAAATGTCATTGATTGATTGATTGACTCCACCTCAGCTATTCTTCTTTTTGTGAAACAGGAACAACACATGCTCCTTTTGTTCCATTTTTAGGTTGTGGTCTCGCACTTCCTCTCTCCACCGAGCCTTCACACCAGCATCTTCCTGCAACACCAGGCAGGGTGGCAGCAGACCACAGGCAGATCCTGGGAGGGAAATAAGACCAAAGCACACTGTGAATCATCACTTGAGCAGTCAGTCACTGAGCAGTTTTGTGCCATATGGAGCACCGGGTCTCAGGTTCTTAATTTTTTGAGCTGGCTCAAATATATAAATAAAAGATGATGCCTCCTTTGTAGAAGTCCTCTCTCTGCCGCTTATCACTTCCTATAAGCGCAGCCTGTATCTGATGATTCACATAGCCGAAGAAGAATCATGGTGCAACTCGTCGTTCCTGTCCACGATGAAGTACCCAATGTGTCATTGCCAATGGTGTAGAACAGGAAATTCTTTCTTTCCTGAGGGTGGGTGCAGGGTATGGTACATACTGTATGCTATGGTATGGCGTGGTATGGTATGCTATGGTATTTATATTGTACTTACTACCCTTGACGAGGTGCTGGAGTTTTATCGATGGGTAGCACGCGCCTCCGTGGCATACTTACGGCATTACAGATTTCAACATGAATACTGTTGACCATGCTCATTATCACAGCTACCATTCAGCTTGTGATCCCTCTCTCAAGTCAATTTATCATGCATTCGGTACATTTTGCTATGCTGATACAGAGTTAGGTTTATTCTTCAATTAACTAAACCAATACCATATAGTCTAGAACAAGGTTTTGTTTCAGTCCAAGTACTGCATGAGTAGCCTTCTTCATCCCAAGTGTGCCATGACATGAACCTAAGTGTACCAAAGTCAGATCGTGGCAGGATACTCCAGTAGTATAAAATGATTTTATATTGTGAGGAAGAATACCTTAGTAGGCACACCACAACAAACAAAAGCCTCTGTAGAAAAATACATTTACTGGGAAACTTCAACAACGAATACTTAAATGAATGCTTGGATTCCTAGAGCTAAACTACAATGATTTTCTTTACAACGAAAAT
Organism: Lissotriton helveticus; assembly: GCF_964261635.1. Lineage (NCBI taxonomy): Eukaryota > Metazoa > Chordata > Amphibia > Caudata > Salamandridae > Lissotriton > Lissotriton helveticus. The sequence continues at coordinate 225,293,262 of NC_136065.1, forward strand.
GTCTTTCATCTCCCCTCTCCTGCTCTTATTTGACCACTACAACTGAACCTACATCTAAGCATAAACCTAACTAAACCTTATGTTATCTGATCCCTGTATCCTTACTAATAAATCTGTCCCAATCCTACACTTGGTCATACGAGGGCACAGTGTTCATTTGACAAGGGCACAGAGAGACTTGGAGCACACTCTGAAATAACACGCCTACCAGCTGCCAGGAGGAAACTGGGGTTTCAATTTCAAACACTGATCCTTTCAGTCAGGGGTAAATCTGCCCAGGGTATTCTGGAAAGGAACGTGGGGAAACTAGCCAGAGACAGAGGGGACCAGACCAGTACCTCAAGTATGGTGACAATCAGAAGCAACAACAAAACAACCGTAGAGGAAGTGTAGAGGTAATGATAGAATCACCCTCCTTACTGGACTCTTTTAAACAACAAGATGCTATCAATGTGCTATGGTGAATAAGTGTCATGCTTCATCAACACTTCACTGATATCTCCCACATTGCACCACACATAGCCTATCGTCACATCAACTAGTGCTCCCACGTAGCTCGTAGGTCGTAGCACGCCTCGTCCCGTAGAGGGACGTGAAGATCCCCATGATGAAGCATGACACTAAGGGGTTCTTAGTGTGTGAGGGGTATTTTAAAAGCACATAGTGCCCTCGTCTTGTCATCTCAAGTGAGAGCCTATTTCCTCACTTAGTAGATAGACTATCATCACTAACGTATTCACCATAGCACATTGATAGAATCTTGTTGTTTAAAAGACAATCAGAAGCAGACTGGTAGAGAGCAATTCTAGTATCCCCTGTTCCACAAGACACCTATGAAGATTGGGGTGCATGGGTCTTGGGGCGAGGTATGTGCAGGCTGTCATGTCCAGTGGGGAAGGATTCGAGAAACAGGGGAGGAACCACCATTTTGTTCATGTATTCACTATGTCTTTTATATGAACATAGCATCCAATCTGTAAAAGATCTGTAAGGATTTTCAGGGAAAGGGCTGCTAGTTTCTTTGCCTTCCTGTGGTATGTACGTCATCTCCCTCAACTGCTTATCATATCATAGTCCGGTTAAGTGGGATTAGTGTCACCCTTGACTATAGTATGGGACTGGAGTATGCTGTTGAACGCCTCCACAAAACATGAAGCAACTCCACTGGCCACACTGTGGGGGAAACACCAGGTCAGGAAACTAACTGATGGCTTTTGTCCACCACAGCACTGATGGCTTTAGGGAGAGAATAAGACTATTGTAGCCTGAGACGTGAGACCTAATGTATAGAGAAGAGCTCAGGCCCAAATGAAAAGTGTGAGAGGGGCCTGGGAAGTGAGGGAGCTGGATACCAATAGAAAGGTGACATTCAGGAAAGAGGAGAGAGTGAGACACTAATGGGGATGGTGAGACAGACCTAGGCACTGAGGAGGAGAGGAATCACCCATGCATTATTGACAAGAGAGAGAAGTACTCGAGTGCCATTGGCAACATTGGAAGATATCCTTCACCTCCTGAAGAGGAGAGTAAGGATGAACAATATAAAAAGCATTTAGATAAGGCAAGTGCTCAGTGACAACATATAAAGAGAAACTGTAAACAACATTCCGGGACATTATTTTTTTAAAACATGATTAAAACCTTTTACCCTGTGGATTTTTTATTTCAAACAAATTAATTCAAGGAACAGTTTAGTTATTTGCTGTTGGCTTATTGTTTGGATAATATTAAAGGTATGTATTACTGTGTCTTGCCTCCCCTCACAGAACAGGTATGATTTATTGACTATTGCACTGGTTACTTGGCAGTGGAGGCATCCATTTTAGAGAAATAGTTCTTTCTCATAGGGAGAGTCAGTTAAAGATCACAGATCTTTGGTGAGTAATAATTGAGTCTAGACTATGGTGTGGCAAGGTTGCCATTTGCCCCAATGCAAGGAAGGAAAATGGCCCTAGTGTCCCATGTTTGGATAGCAAAAGGCAACTATAATCAACATCGAGTGTGTCCCTCACAATCCTTCAGGGTACTTCTGCATCTGCTGTGCTATAGATAGCTTCTGAGTTATTCTTCAAACTCCATCAGCAGTTGTTGGTCTAAATGTATATCTTGAAATCAATAATCTATTAGAACTTATCCTTACCCCTAAACCACCCACTTAAATCTTGGTACACGTTCCCTCGTGGTAGGCTGTTGTACTTGACACAGATGGAACATAACCGTTCACTCCAGTCAACAAATGTCTTCACGGTGTGATTGTTCCGCCAGCGAAAGAACTGCTGGTATCTGCTTGAGTTCATGGTTTTCAAGAACCTGGCAAGCTCCTCTGGGGATGCAAAGTCATCAATGTGGATAAAGGCATCATCGGGGACAAATAGCTCATAATTTGCCCTTGGTGGGCCCAAGACCACAGGTACAGCTCCGGCAGCAAAGGCATTTGTCCACATCTTCTCAGTGATGTAGTCCTGGTGGATGGAGTTCTCAAAGGCCAAGTAGAACTTATATTTAGAGACTGTTGGAAGGAGGCACTCTGAACAAAGAGGTTTCTTGACTGCTCGGCCATACACATCAACATGGATGTGCGCTGACAAATTCTTGTAGTAGGCAGCTCTCTCCTGCTTTTTCTTGTAGTTACTGATTACCCAAGAGACCAAACCTGTCTTGTTTGGGATGGTTAATGAGTGAGATGTTTGTGGCACCAGCCACCCGTAGGGCACAAAGATATCGGAATCCTGTCGGTAGGTCATTGTCCAGTTGAATAAAGTGCCGTTCAGTGCATCAAGGCTTCGGGTGTGTGAAGGAGACTCCAGTGTTGCCCACACCCATAGTTGCCCTGGGGGCCGCTTCTCCACAGGCAAGGCCATGCCCCTAGACACTAGTTCCTTGTGGTGGAACACTACTACGTCAGCCTGACTGATGTCACTATGGTTAGCTGTTAGCCAGCAGTTTTTCACGCTGTAAAGGTTTGAGCAGGTGTCCATGTTGATGTTCTGTGGTGTATGGAAGGGCCAAGACCAGATCAAAATGGTAAGTGGTGGTGACTGCTGCATCCGGTCAATGATTAAGGAGTAGAGTAAGTATTTTAAGTTCCAAAGAGCAGTGGCAAGCATGAACATTCCTCCCAGGGTCCTGCAGCGGTGACGTCGGAGAAGACATTGCATCCTCTGCCAGCCTTCGATGAGTGAATAGAGTGGAGGCCCGACACAGCTGGTCTGCCTCTTTTGAACTACGTGGTTGGATCCTCAGGGTTCTCAGTTTCTCAAACTCAAGTCCACTGTCTCTGCAATGAAAAACAAAAGAGAGTTACATACCACACAGATCATATGATGAAACTAACACAAGCTTTACACCATGGCATTGCTTTTTGCAGCTGCTTTCAGGAAAAACAAGCATTTAGCAGCAGAAAAACTATTGGCAGGAAACAATGATCTAGTGCAGTAGTCTTCAAACTTTGTTACACGAGGCCACCCCTTGAGAAAAATGTTTTGGAGGCAGGTCCACCATCAAACCTGCGATGGGGTAGATCGAGATGGTGGTTTTCCTATGTTAGAACACTTTGGACCAGATGTACGACCCTTTTTTGTGGCCGCAAACAGGAGAACCGCAAACAAGGGCAATAGCATGTACAAATGCTATTTTGAGAGTCCCTGACTCGCAAAACATCATTTGCGACTCTCACTATTAGGAAGCGACTTCCCTTCCTAATAGCGAGTCAACATGCTATGTACTAGTGTTTTGCGACTGCATTTGCAGCCGCAAAACACTTGCAGTTTACCACCTACTTCAAGTAGGTGGTAAACAACTCGCACCTTTGTGAGTATGTTGGAAAATATTTTTTAAGAGTGGGTAGTGGTTCCAGAGACCACTCCCTGCCCTTAAAAAAATTAAACTGAAAGGTTTCATTTTTCTTTTTTAAATGCATCACGCTTTCCTTTAAGGAAAACGGACTGCATTAAAAAAAAAAGAAGCTGCTTCATTGAAAAGCAGTCCCAGACATGGTGTTCTGCTGAGCGCAGCAGGCCACCATCCTGGGGAGGGCTGTCATTCCCAAATTAATTAATATAAATGAGCCTCGCAATTTGCGACCCCATTGTGAATCGCAAACAGTGTCAAGTATACTGTTGTACATCGGAAATTGCACCTCTCAAATTGCGACTCACAAAAGTGTCGCAATTTGCGATGCTCAATTTTCTTAGTCGTACATCTGGCACCCTGGGCTTGTGTGCTGTGAGTGTAGCATCTTGGCATCAAAGACTATCAGAACGGAAGCAATAAAGGCAAGCAATGATTGTAAATAGCACATAGCTTTAAAATTGAAAAGGGCGGTTTTCAAAGCCTTTCCAAATCTAAAATGATATTAATTTAGTTAAATAAAAAAGGGCTTTGGATTGCCCGCACCTTGTTTACCACAGGCACATAAAGCAACAAGTCGTCTGAGGATTGGAGCTCATGGCCCTATCCATTTATGAGTTTGAGAGAGCACAAGTTTGAAAAAATGTATAAGTACGACATATTTACAAGCACGTAGTTAGTTTAAACATGTTTTGCACACGAGTGTTTTATATCTAGGAGTGAAAATATACAGAGTGTTTTATATTCAGTAGCGAAATGTATAGAATGTTAAGTAGAGTAACTATAATTATAACGGTGTGAGATTAATGTAGAAATGTTGGGATATATGTGAAAACCTCACGTTCTCATGTTAAAAGAATCATGTCCGAATTAAATGTAACTTTGAAATCCAGTATAATGTGTAGGCCTTAGGGCAATTCACAGCAAACCTGAACGTGCTGCTAAAATAATGTGAGATAAGGTTGACATGGTTCTTCCAAATGTACTATTGAACTTAGGGTTAAAAGTATATGCTTTATAGATGTGTTATTTTAGAAACGTATGCTAGTTAAGAATGTTTGCCGTTTAAATCAAGTTAACGTTTTAAGAGTGCAGGGACCTGCTGCATGTAAATCAAGTAGGCCAGAGCAGATAATGTCATGTCGTTTAAATCGTCATGTGCTCGTTAGGGAAGAGGTCGTGAGGTGTCCAGCACAGAGCTTTGAGAGTGTTTTACGACTTAAGATATGGTGGAGTCTGGAATTTGAGGCCCACTGCAGGACGAGCTGTATGCAGGTGCGAGGGTCCTAATCAGCTCGAATGAAAGGGACTTTGTTCAGTGGCGCCTTGCGCAGGCCTGTAGGAGTTTCCAGGAATTTCAGGGGGTATCGGCGCATTGGAGAAGAAGCCTGGGAACCAAGGTCAACTTTAACGAGGGTCTTCAAGAGTACCATCATGGAGTTTGCCGCGCACAGAGATACCACGTGAGGGGCGTCCCAAGGGGCGTTCCTATCAGAAATGTGATTTGGTATTAGGGAAAGAGACCCGGGAGGAGAGTAGAGCAGATGATTTTGGGAGCCTAAGGAAGCGGATGGGTAGGCAGATAGGCTGATCAGGAGAGATCCATTATCAGAGAAGAGACAAAGAGAAGTGCGTGATCTTCTTAGGAAGTCACCACGGCTGACACCTAGAGGGTTAAGATCTTGTTAAGTAGGGATGTCACTTAGTATAGCGTAGGGACAGACTAACCTTAATTTTCTTTTCTGTAATGACTTTGAGATTGCAACTTATATCTATTTTGACAACCCTTATGGTTTTTGAGCTTGTACTTATTATTTTGTTTTTCAGACTTAGATTATTCAAGAAGTTTATGTTTATAGTGATACCAATTTACCTTTTGAATCTCATTTTGAGAAGTTTGTATCTTCAGTTATCTTTGACTTTATATTAAATCTTTAAAACTTAAATTTGGTCGGTGGTCATTTAGAGTGGTGTAAGTTCTTAAATTGATTGACTTATTGCGAGATTACCTTTTACTCAACGACAGGTACCAACGATTCAGTCGACATAGTTTGGGATTTGGTAAGATAATTAGTAACCAGTAATCCCGCGTTAGCAGTTGGTAGCAGAGTGAGGATGGTTATCTTCTTGAGGAAGGTAATCTAGAGAGGTTAGTTTACCCCAAGGCCCGAGACGTCGAGAGACGAGCAGCGGAAGAATCGTGTGCCGAAAGGTGCAGACGGTGCGAGAAAAGCAGCAGTATCGGAGAAGAGTGAGTATAACAAGGGTCATGCGTGAACAGATTGCGGTATTTTGTGTTGTATTTGTATTGTAATGTCTTGCGGAGTTGAATGCCTGTAGTGTGAATGAGAGAAGGTTGTGAGCGCGCGCAACCTGGTAAACTGGTAACCTGGTAAACGGGTGAACTGGTGAAATCTTAAGTTCAGGCCAGAGCTTAAGTGGTTTTGGGTGTATCGAACATCCAGGGTAGTTGTCGACCATAGTACGGAGGTCACGAGGTACCATTGACCGCCGTGGATCCAAGATAGGGGGAGTGTAAGAGTGAGTGTATGAGTAACGGACGCTGGTCGAAAGTTACTGCGTGTGAGTAACCTATCGGAGAAGGCGATTGTCTGGAAGTAAACGGAAAGACATTTCGCCAAGTTAAGGTGACAATTACAGAAAGACTGTGGGCGTACAGTCAAAGAAAGGTGATCGCTTGGACGGAAGTAATCATTTTTCGGAGTATGAATGGGACGCGTGCATGACCGAGGAGACGAGCTGAGAAAGGAGGGGAACTGCTGCGAAGGGGGACGGGTGACGTCGGCTAGAGCCGCGCTGTGATTGAGCGGTTGGTGTGACGTTAGCTAGAGCCGCGCTCTGGTTGGGCGGCTAGAGTGACGTCGGAGGAAAGTCGCGTACGGATAGGCCAGTTAGTGAGAACGGCGCTGAGATTGGTGGAGTGTCATCAGGAAGTAAACAAACGCAGAGAAAAGAGAAATCATGAAGTGTTTTAAGTGTTTGAAAGGGATTTTTAAACGTAAACGAAGTGAACATTATTACGGGGAAGAGGCTCCGCCAGAGGGTACGCCAGCTCATTATATGGCAACGAATGTGGGGCTGCATACCATATTGTGGATTGGGGCTTGGAATAAGCTTACGGAAGGGAATGAGGAAATGCAGTTCCCGAGGTACGGGACGTTTAAGTTAGAGGTGTTACATCGGCTAAAAGCAACCATGTCCTCATTGAAACCCTCACCCAGACCAACACAGTTTGAGGCTCTTAATGCATGGATTAAGGCTGCACACGACCGAAATTTGAACAGGCGTCAACAAAGGCTGACGCGATCGGTAAGGGCAGTGCGAGATTCCAAATGGGATGAGGAAGCAAAGCGATGGAGGGTACAGGCTATTGAGGTGGAAAAAATGTATCCGATGAGGGAGGTGGCAGGAGGAGGAGGAAACCTCATGGAAGAAGACGAGGAAAGCGAGTCGGAGGACAATCTGATAAACAGATTGTTAATGGATAGACCACCTCCGAGAGTGGGGTTGATAGAAGATAGAGGGCTCGCAAGGGAAGATGGGAATGACATAGAGGGATATACACCACTCCCTATATCGGAATGGACACCTATCAAAGGCGGAGAAACACCTCCAAACAACACTGTACAGAGTGTAGTGGGAAGGTTTGTAGTGCAGAAAACGCCAACCACCGAAAGGGCTGAGTCTGTGGGATTACCAGACGCTCTTCAGGTGCCTGTTACCATAGGACCCATAGTTTCGATCTATAACCCTGAGAGAGATAGAGGGGAACAACAAAGGCAATTGGATAGGGAAAGGATTGAGATGGAAAGGAGGAATAATGTGACAAATGCATGGAAACAATTGCCAGGATCGGTAACATGGAATACCCCATTAGACACAACTGTCGGTCCCAATACAGAACAGGGAGGTCCGAGAGGACCAATGGATCTAAGGGGACCACGGCCAAGATCCTATTCAGAGTTAAGAGCTGATTTGAGGGAATGGGACGGGTCCATAGTATCTCCGAGTAACAGGACAAGAACGGAACCAGAGTGGGAAAGCAGGGGTAATGGGACTGTATCTCACTGTGGGGCCAGCGAAAGCAGTCAGGGTCGGGAAGGCCGAAGTCCCGAGAATAGAGGGGATGCATGTCCTACAAATCAGAGAGAACAGCAGGAACAGAATACGAGGAGTATGGAGTGTGAGGAAGTGTCTCGCCTCACGCAAACAGAGGGAGACCAAAGAACGCAAGAGTACAGAGATAGGTTTAGGTGCACTCATCACTCACACGCACCTGGGGAAAATGTACAGCACTGGCAAAGAGGGAACAGTGAAAGGTCACGTCATACATCGAGTGATCGGAGGTCACAGATGCATGAGGAAGAAAGAGGGAGTAATGGAACATCTTGCCCTGCATCCCGTGAAACTAGCCAGGATGGGGAGAGAGAGGCTATGAGGCGTGAAGGAGTGTTTCACCACCCACCCCGAGAAGATGGAAAGGCATGGGACTTAGAGAGATGGGAACAGGGGAGGACTCCCTATAACTCACCAATACCTAAACGTAGATCTCGGAGCTGGGATGGGAGAGATGCGGATGGAGGAGCTAAATTGAGTGTCTTAAAAGCTGAAATTAAGGCAAAAAGGCTTGATGTTACTAGTTTAAAATCAGATGTTGATGAGATAATAGATGGAACATTGCCTTTGGAAAGGATAGAATTGTATGAACAGGATGAGTTGTTGTTCATGGCAAAGGATATTACTAGGAAAGCTAGAGCGTTTCATGAGAAACTGACTGATTTGGCAGATAGATATGCCGTGGATTTGTCTAGGACAAGGGCATTGCAGAGTAACCACAGGTTACAGTACGCAGACCAGGATCTAGATGAGAAGAGAACTACTGGATTAAAAACACACATAAGAGAGCTGGTATCAGGGATAAGAGTGTGGAGGGAACTGGATAAATGGGAAGAAAGGTGGTCGAAAAAGGGCACGGTTAGACGAAGTACAAATGTGATGACCCCCGAGGGAAGGGTAATGCATATGGAGGCATTCCCTTTGCGAGAAATATCAAATGGAAATTATGTACATGTGCCCTGGAGTAGAGGAGACTTAGCTGCATTTACCAACTCATTTCCGAAGTTGCGGGACAATCCAGTAGAGTGGTATAAGCAGGTAGAGAGGTTTGTTAAAATTTCGAAGGTATTGTGGATTGATTTGAACACGTTGTTTGACATCGTGGTCCCATCTGATCTGTGGACCCCTTGTAAGACTAGTGTTGAATGGCCAAATACTGAACCAGTGAGGGATGCTCGGACTAATGGACCGTCCGAGATTGTCATGCGAAAGTATGAAAGGGTAATAGCATGGCTGAAAGATAAGGTACCACCACAGGACATAGATTGGGTAAAAATAGACCGAACAAGGCAGGAACCCAAGGAGACAGTTCACGAGTTTTATGAAAGGTTATTGAAAACATTCAAGCAATACAGTGGACTGGATGTAATGGATCCCAAAGATATAGGGCAGTTTGTGTCAAAGTTTGTCTTGGGGTTGAGACCTGATATTTGTTTGATGATACAGCAACATTTAATCTGTTGGCAGAACAAACCACTAGATGAGATTTTACGTTATGCGAGGTACTGCAGTGACGAGATAGATTCTAAAGCCAAGAATCTAAAGGAGAAATTGATGGTGGTGCAAATGCAGTCCGCTGGGAAGGGTGGCCAGCAGAAGCAGGGAATGGGACGAAAACCAAACGGTCAGAATAAGGACAATGAGGAAGGGCAGAGACCTAGGATAGACTTTGCCACTTTAAAGAAAACGACAAAGTGCCATCAGTGTCATCAGGTGGGGCATTGGCGACGCGAGTGTCCCTTTAACCCCGAAGATGGAGAGCTAGAAGTAGAAGAGCAGGTTCCAGAAGTCCCAACTCCAAAAGTGACAGTTCCAGGAGGCAAGGTGGCCAAAGGGGGGACTTCGGCCCCACGGGCCCAGTTCCCACAGCCACCGAAGGTAGCGACAGGGAGTAAGGTCTTTAAGCAGATGCCTCTCTTCATCGAGGAAGAAAAGTGTTACTACATTGATCCATTGACAGGACAACGTGTGAGCAGTGAAGAGGACTGTACCCTCGGGGCAGTCCTAGAAGTGGATCAAAGAGGGCCATTTGTTGAGGCAGAAGTGGCAGGGTGTCCCACTACGTTCTTAGTGGATACTGGGGCTACTTGTTCGACTCTGAGATCAGCGGTGGTTCCAGACTTGCCAATGTCAGGGGAAACAATTCAGGTGGTAGGAGTCGCAAATAAAAGAATGACTAGTCCTTTGACAGAACCAGTGTCTGTGAAAATTGGAAACCACATGAACGAACATCAGTTTGTGGTTTGTGACTCAAGTCCGGTATGTCTGTTAGGAAGGGATTTGTTGTGCAAATTGAACTGCACCATATACTGCACCCCGCAAAGAGTGGAGGTACAGACTACCGACGAAGATGCTACTTTTAAGGTGGCCAATTCAAAATCTTGTGTAGAACTATATCCTACTCTGACAATAGAAGATCTTCCCCAAGACTTACGAGATGCAGTGGCGTCAGAAGTATGGGATTTCACAGGAGAGGAAATAGGATTGATTAAGGGGGTAGAGCCGGTAAAAATTTTGGTAAAACCAAATGTTGAGTTTCCAAGAACGCCTCAATACAAATTGTCACAGGAAACGATTGCAGGAATAAAGCCTGTGATCGAGTCAATGATACAGCAGGGAATACTGAAAGAAATCGTGGGTAGTCCTTGTAACTCCCCGATTATGGGTTTGCAGAAACCTAGTGGGAAATTCAGGATAGTACAGGATTTACGAAAGATTAACAACATAGTTGTTTCTTGTTGTCCCGTGGTACCGAATCCATCAGTGATACTGTTTCAAATACCATGTCAAGCAGAATGGTTCACAGTGATAGATCTCTGCCAGGCTTTCTTTTCAATCCCATTGGATGAAGAGAGCAGGTATCTTTTTGCTTTTAAAATGGAAGATCGCGTTTTAACATGGTGTCGAATCCCCCAAGGATTCACAGACAGCCCATCCATCTTTAATCAGTTGTTGAAGAAGAATCTTGAGAATCTAGTACTGCCACAGAACTCGGTTCTGGTACAGTACATAGATGACCTACTTGTTGCGTCAGAGACAGAGGAAGCTTGTAAAGCAGACTCAATTGCCTTACTGAACCATTTAGCTGAAAATGGACATAAGGTATCTCCGAGCAAGTTGCAGTATTGTCTGACAGAAGTACAGTATCTAGGGCACAGGTTAGAAAAAGGGAAACGTAAGGTGTCCCCAGAGAGGATTGAGGCGATAATGAAAATGAATGCGCCTACAACACAGAGAGAAGTTAGAATGTTCCTAGGAATGGTGGGTTACTGCCGACAGTGGATAGTTAACTTCTCACTGAAAGCAAAGCCCTTACAGAAACTGACGCACAAGGAGGTGAGTGATCCGGTACCATGGGATGAAGAATGTCTGGTGGCGTTTTTACAGCTGAGAGACGATTTATGTCGTGCTCCGGCTCTGGGAATGCCAGATTACGAAAAGTCATTTTCACTCTATTGCTGTGAGAGAGAGGGATGTGCTTTGTCAGTCTTGGCACAGACCCACGGAAATGCCCGTAGACCAGTTGCATATTTTTCGGCTACATTAGATCCAGTAGCCGCAGCGTTGCCCGGATGTCTCAAATCCGTTGCTGCAACGGGTGTCAGCATTGAAAGGAGCGAGAGTATTGTGATGGGACATCCAGTGGTGGTGTATGTACCACATTCAGTTGAATTGCTAATGACCAGGACGAAGACGCAGCATCTGACCAATAGTAGGCTCACGCGCTACGAGCAAGTTATTCTTGCCGCAGAGAACGTGACTCTCAGGAGATGCTCTGTCTTGAATCCTGCTACTTTGATGCCATTACCTACTGTAATAGAAGGCGAAGGATGTGAAGACCACGATTGCCTTGATGTGACTGAACTATGCACGAAACCCAGACCAGATATTGTGGATGAGCCATTGTCTGACCCCGATGAAATTTATTTTGTTGATGGCTCATGTTTAAGAGACGATACTGGTCGGTTGAGAGCAGCTTATGCTGTTTGTACCATTACTGGAGTTGTGGAAGCCTCTTGCCTGGAAGGAGTACATTCCGCACAGGTAGCAGAAATTATTGCCCTAACTCGTGCCTGCATAGCAGGAAACGGAAAGAGAGTCACCATCTACACGGACAGCCAATATGGTTTCGGTGTGGTTCATGATTTCGGGCAGTTGTGGTCTCAGAGGGGTTACATGACCTCCTCTGGTTCGCCCATTCGAAATGGAGAATTTGTGCGGCTGTTGTTAGAAGCATTGCAAGGTCCAGTTGACATCGCAATAGTAAAATGTGTAGCTCATACTAAGAATACAGATTTTGTGTCACAAGGCAACAGATACGCTGATGAAGTCGCACGCTATTGTGCGGAACAAAATTATTCTTTCTCAAAGGTGGAAATAGAAGGTGCAGAAGAAAAGACTGAATTAAGTATGATGCTAGAAACTGTAGACACTTGGGAGGATTTAAGAATAATGCAGGAGAATGCACCAGAAACTGAGAAAAGGTCATGGGAAACAGCAGGTTGTGTGCGAAGTGAAATGGATTTTTGGGTTTCAGCCGATGGGAGAGCTGTGTTACCTGAAGAATTAGCTAATCCCATGGCGAGAGAAATACATGGTCCAGTACATCTAGGAAGGGATGCTATGATGAGAGTGTTTAGGCAAACTTGGTATTGCCCTAAATTTAGAATAGCAGCAGAATCAGTATGTAAGCGATGTGTTACCTGCCAACAACTGAACGTAGGCAAACGAACACCAGTCACACTGAGTCACATTGGGAGGTCGGGGGGGCCTTTCAATAGAATGCAATTAGATTTCATCGAAATGCCAAGAGTCAATCGCCTTAGGTATGTGTTGGTGATTGTATGCGTATTTTCCAGATGGGTTGAAGCGTACCCTACACGTAGGTGCGATACACTCACAGTGGCTAAATTGTTGCTCAGGGAGTTGATACCGCGCTTCGGGGTGCCTGCCTCTTTGGAATCGGACAGAGGAAAACATTTTAACAGCGAAATAGTGAAGATGTTGTGCTCCACACTGAATATCGACCAAAAGCTGCATTGTAGTTATCGACCAGAAGCTTCAGGAATTGTGGAACAAGTGAACGGCACGTTGAAGAATAGATTGGCTAAAGTAGTGGCATCCACATCTTTGAGTTGGCCAGATGCTCTTCCTTTAGTGCTCATGAGCATGCGCAGCACCCCTGACAGGAGGACAGGTCTTTCTCCCCACGAGATCCTGATGGGGAGGGCCATGAGACTTCCTACAGTTCCAACTACTGCCCTATTGAATATTACAGATGATCTGATCTTGGATTATTGTAAAGGACTGTCTGACGCCATCCATTCTGTGTCCCTTCAGGTGCATGCGGCTGAAGTTCCAGCATCGAGGAACCTGTGTCATGATCTGAACCCAGGGGACTGGGTCTTGGTTAAAAAACACGTCCGGAAGAACTGCCTAGATGTTCGCTGGCGTGGGCCCTTTCAGGTAATCTTGATAACGAACACCGCAGTGAAGTGCGGGGGGCTGCCAAATTGGATCCATGCTTCCCATACTCGAAGAGTTCCAGCACCTCTAGAAGGAACAGCTCCCATCCCAGACGAAAGCCCGGAAGTGGAAGAAGAGTTGCAAGAAGGGATTGAGGCAGCTGAGGGGGTGTCGGAAGAAGTTGGGAACGCAACGGATTCAGAAGAAGAGCGAAGGCAGGACGGCAGTGAGACAGAAGACGCAACTGAAGGAGAGAGCAGAAGTGAATACGACTCAGACTCAGATCCGTATCAGAGCGACCAAGAACCAAGTGAGAGGATAAGGAATAGGAGAATAAGGCTTGGAGCTGCCACTTGGCCAGCAAGGAGAAGAAGGCTAAGTTTGAGGTCGGCCCAAGAAGAAACGCTTGCTCCTATATCCGAAGACTCAGATCCAGAAGAAGATATCCAGGATCAAGCCGAGGAGGGTCTTAGAAGATCGAGAAGGGTGCGAGTGCCTAGCAGAAGATACTCTACTCCCGACTGGACCTACCTTGTTGCAGATGTCTGGGAGACACAGAACCGGGAGGATCAGGGAAGTGGAACTGATCAGAACTGACCCGATCATCACAGTGCAAATAAGGTTTCTACTGCCAGGAGCGGAGACCGAAAGGTTGCTGACACTCAACATCGTTCATCCTGCTCTCCTGAGTGGAATAAGAAAATTGATTTTAGAGACAGTTGAGTTTCCAGTTTGCTGTTCACGATATCCAATATTGGAGGGAACTCTTCTTCGTTTGGAAATGCTTGAGCGAGTAGTGGAAATGCTAGGAGCGCTTATTGTTGTGGATTAATACCATATTACGAATGTCTTCAAAGGGGCGCAGAACTGGAAAGGTGAAGAAAGTGATCCTGATTAGAACGGACCCCTTTGTAATTGTGGATGTAGAACTGATAGTACCAGGAGTAGAAATTGAGAAAACGTTAACTCTCAATTTCGTCCGTCCACTTGTCTTGAGCGAAATAAGGAGAATAATCCTAGAAAAAGTTGACTTTCCATGTTGTGGTACGAACTGCCCAGAACCTGAGGGAATGATACTTCGGATGGACATTTATGAAGACGTAGTGTCCCTCCTTGAGCCATACATAACTTTAGATGAAAATAAGACTTTTGAAAAGAAATTGTAAACTTGTTGCAAGATAACCTAGCGCCGAGTGGAAGAAGAAAAGTGATAGGGGTTTCCTTTTAGTGGATGGAGAAGGGCTAGGGTTGTCTAATTTTCTACTGGACTTTGAACTGTTTTGCGGAAACAAATTGTCAAGCTTCCAAGTGTTCAAAAGAGAGACATTGCAAGAGAGAAAGACTTTGTTTGAAAACGGGGAAGAAGTTGATGCGAGAAGAACGTCCAATCCAAAGAGACACTGTTTGAGAACATGGAGGCTGGCAACCAGAACCGCAGGGCAAAATGTATAGCTGTTACACTTTTAGGAGTAGTGGTTTCTCTTATAATTTTAGTGGTAACTGTTTCATTCCTAGTGGGACACGAAGGGGATGAAACTGCAGTCAAGGAGGATAAGGGAGTGTCAACACCGAAAACTACCATTATTAAGGAAAAGGGAAACATCAATGAGAAAGACAAAGCGTTGTTAGATGCAGAAATAAAAAGGCTTCACACAGATGAGTCTCAGGGAAATTACAAGTCAAATGCTTATGCTAAATTGCTTTATGAATATGTTGATGCCATGGAAGTGAAGGATTGTTACGTTTGTATGCAATTACCAGCTTCGGTAGAGGAGGGTATCAGATACCATCATCTTCCGTTGACATATGGAATAACGTGCAGCTTATTGTTGAGCATGTTTTATGGACGAGACGGATTTGAGTATTATTTCTCGAATTTCGACTCGACATTGCCAGAGGTTCCGAATTTCAAGCATTTGAACAAATGGGACTACTACAAAAGCGAAGACAGATTACACAAATGGTTTATTCCATGGAAAACGTTGGATACTTCACATGCTCGAAGAAACAATCTGACTTGTCAAATATCAGAAGTTGAGAAAAAGTTTATAGCACAGGTAGATACTAGATACAGGAGGCAGAAGATTTTGAAGGCATCAGGACAATGGGAAACAGATTGGACCAAGGAGGAAAGGGCACATCAAAGAAAGGGTAGTATTGGTCCAATTGCTTTAGATAAGGAGAAAAGGGGGAAACTGTGCATTCACACGAGTTACTCTTATTATGAAAACTTTTATGTAGGCCAAGTCAATTGTGAACATGCTTTTCAATTGGAGTATTACTCTAAGGACTTTCTGAAAGGGATGCAAGCAATACCAAATGTATATTTTGTATGTGGAAGAAATGCCTATGTGAAGTTACCAGATAATTGGTACGGATCATGCTATCTGGCTGTTGTCTTCCCTAAAATATATCATGTTGAGAATTTAGACACACCTAAGAAAGAAATACCAACTAGATGGAAGCGAGGGCTGGGTGCAGCAGAAGTAGTTGGAGATGTATTAGGTGCTGCATTCCCTTTCTTAGGACTGATATTGAATGACATTAAGATCAGGAGGTTAGCTACAGTCATAGATAGACTATCTGCCAGTACTGCAAGATCATTGATGCTGATAGAAGGGGAGATGCAATCGATTAGGGCAATGGTTCTTCAGAACCGACTTGCTTTAGACGTTCTGTTAGCTAAAGAGGGAGGAGTCTGTAAGGCCTTGAAGGTCCAGGAATGCTGTACTTACATTCCAGACAATTCAAAACCTCTAGAGAAGTATATACAAAACATCACTGCCATACACTACGAAGTTGAGGACCTGGCAAAGGTAAATGTGTGGGAAAAAGTGGGTCATGGAATGGGTAAAGTTGGAAGTTGGTTTGCCAACTTAGGAAAGGGTATCGTTTGGTACATACTGAAACCCATCATCATAATAGTGATTTGTGTAATCACTTTGTGGGGATTGGTGCGTTTGTATCAATGTTATAGAGCAAATAGGTTGCAGAGAGCTATGAAGAAACAGGAAGAAGAGTTGACAGCGATGCAGGACACTCAATATAAGAGTCTGAAAGCATTAGAGAGTATGAAAAGAGGTGGCACTGCCCTGTCTTCACTTTGAAGGGTTCTACATTTTTTGGTGTCTTGGTGATGATGACCCCTGAAGGTCATCAAAGGGGGGACTGAGAGAGCACAAGTTTGAAAAAATGTATAAGTACGACATATTTACAAGCACGTAGTTAGTTTAAACATGTTTGGCACACGAGTGTTTTATATCTAGGAGTGAAAATATACAGAGTGTTTTATATTCAGTAGCGAAATGTATAGAATGTTAAGTAGAGTAACTATAATTATAACGGTGTGAGATTAATGTAGAAATGTTGGGATATATGTGAAAACCTCACGTTCTCATGTTAAAAGAATCATGTCCGAATTAAATGTAACTTTGAAATCCAGTATAATGTGTAGGCCTTAGGGCAATTCACAGCAAACCTGAACGTGCTGCTAAAATAATGTGAGATAAGGTTGACATGGTTCTTCCAAATGTACTATTGAACTTAGGGTTAAAAGTATATGCTTTATAGATGTGTTATTTTAGAAACGTATGCTAGTTAAGAATGTTTGCCGTTTAAATCAAGTTAACGTTTTAAGAGTGCAGGGACCTGCTGCATGTAAATCAAGTAGGCCAGAGCAGATAATGTCATGTCGTTTAAATCGTCATGTGCTCGTTAGGGAAGAGGTCGTGAGGTGTCCAGCACAGAGCTTTGAGAGTGTTTTACGACTTAAGATATGGTGGAGTCTGGAATTTGAGGCCCACTGCAGGACGAGCTGTATGCAGGTGCGAGGGTCCTAATCAGCTCGAATGAAAGGGACTTTGTTCAGTGGCGCCTTGCGCAGGCCTGTAGGAGTTTCCAGGAATTTCAGGGGGTATCGGCGCATTGGAGAAGAAGCCTGGGAACCAAGGTCAACTTTAACGAGGGTCTTCAAGAGTACCATCATGGAGTTTGCCGCGCACAGAGATACCACGTGAGGGGCGTCCCAAGGGGCGTTCCTATCAGAAATGTGATTTGGTATTAGGGAAAGAGACCCGGGAGGAGAGTAGAGCAGATGATTTTGGGAGCCTAAGGAAGCGGATGGGTAGGCAGATAGGCTGATCAGGAGAGACCCATTATCAGAGAAGAGACAAAGAGAAGTGCGTGATCTTCTTAGGAAGTCACCACGGCTGACACCTAGAGGGTTAAGATCTTGTTAAGTAGGGATGTCACTTAGTATAGCGTAGGGACAGACTAACCTTAATTTTCTTTTCTGTAATGACTTTGAGATTGCAACTTATATCTATTTTGACAACCCTTATGGTTTTTGAGCTTGTACTTATTATTTTGTTTTTCAGACTTAGATTATTCAAGAAGTTTATGTTTATAGTGATACCAATTTACCTTTTGAATCTCATTTTGAGAAGTTTGTATCTTCAGTTATCTTTGACTTTATATTAAATCTTTACAACTTAAATTTGGTCGGTGGTCATTTAGAGTGGTGTAAGTTCTTAAATTGATTGACTTATTGCGAGATTACCTTTTACTCAACGACAGGTACCAACGATTCAGTCGACATAGTTTGGGATTTGGTAAGATAATTAGTAACCAGTAATCCCGCGTTAGCAAGTTTACAGATCAAGAAGCGGATGGGGGAGGAGAGAGGAATTCACTGAGAATGGGTTTCATGCACAATGTTTAGCGCCTTCAAATGACCAATCCTTCGCAATAGGAGCCAAAGAAGGGATTGAAGTGTCAGTGAATACTGGGCTGCAGCATTCTGGGTAAGATACTGGTAAGCCTAAATAAAGGTTACAACTGCCCCCAGACAACTAACCCATCCTTAAGTTATACCTTCTCAGTACTTGTTGCACCCGCCTTAATCCTACTGAAGCAGTGCAGAGACTTCTGGAAACGCCATACAAAAACTACAGATAATGTAAATAATAAAAGTTGCACAAAACAAGGTCAGACATCCCTGACGTAAAATTCCAGAAAGAGGTGGCCCAGAGTCAAAAACAAAATGTAACACCTCAGCAACCTGAGGATCTTGTAATAAATGGGAATCGAAAATACAAACAAACTATTTTTTAATACATATTAATAGTTTGGACAGATTCCCATAGAGACGAAAGCCATAATTTTGAGATCAAGATGAAGTATAATGACCTCAGTTTTAAAGGGATAAAGGTTCGGCCAGTTAATATTTGGCACTTTTATAGAGTAGAATTGGCTATTAGCATTGCATGGCACCTTCATGAGTGTACAGAGGAAATGTCACAGAACATACACGTAGACCCAATGTGAACAGCAGCCACATTCATGGAGGACTGACTTCAACTTTGTAGAGGGCTTGGAATGGAGATATGGAAGTGCAGGTATCTTATACCAGATAACCTACTTGCTTTTGAGAAGTGCTGGTACTCTCCAATTAAAAGTATTGCACCTCTGCCGAGAAGTACTCTTCCTCTCAAAATAAAGAAGTGCATGTACTCAGTACTTGACATTACCGATCCATTTAAAGCGCATAACTGCCAAGCTTCCTGGGTCCATGCTTGATGGGGGGCTTTAGGTCAGGCTTTTTCTTTAGAATTGTGGTACTTATAGTCCCGTTTTATAATGAACAAGACTACAAGTTCCAGAATTCAAAGAAAAAACTTGGACTGGAGCAGCACATCATGCATGAACCTGGGAAACTTGGCAGGGTGGCTGACTTTACATATTTATGGATGTTCCTCCTTTCACTACAACTAATAATGAGACAGGAGAAATGCATACATTGGAAGCTAAAATGGGCAAACACCAAGCAAGCAGTAAATTGAAACAAAACTGGGTAAAAATATGTTTTATTGAATAAAAGATTAGTATTTGATGGCTAACTCCAACTACATGACTCAATATTAGCATATTCAGATTTACTTACTAAAGGGGGGTGGCAATGGGATTAAAATGCAAATGCCAAAATGAATAATGTTTCAACTAACAAACAGACTAACAAGTCTGCAGGTATCTTAAAAAAAAGAACTGCAAAGTGCTTTCTGCATATATGCCAACATTTTAGGGAAGGCAAGAGGGAGATTAAAAAAAAAAAATAGTCCAGCCAGAGAATGTAGTTTCCTCTGACTTATATTGAAGCAGAACCAATCTGCCTAAATCAGTCTACTGGCATGTGTGGTGACAGGCATATTATTTTTGGCAGGGTAATAACATAACCCAAAAATAAACAGAGTTCTAAACTCTGTTTTGTTATGCGCTATGTAAAACTGCCAAAAATAAAATGTCGAGGCCTGTCACACTCTAATCTCCCCCTCCAATAATTAAGGACAAAGCCTTAAGCTTTGGTGTCAGAGGTAATTCTTGCAGGGGGATATGGGAGCGTGCATGACAGGCATCAACATTTTGCTTTTGCCTTGTTTGTAGCAAATTGTGATTTGGCAATCCAAATCGGGTTCCAGCATGCAGGAATCGAGAGGCAGGAGACTTGCCTTGAAATCGGTGGTCTCCCGCCTGAATCAGGAGGATTGGTAAGCATGTTCCTGGTACACTGCTCACTCTCCTTGCCCACCCTCGCTTCCTACCTGCACTTCCAGTGTTTCCTCAATAGGCTTCACGGCAAAAAGAAGCATTTGCAGTAGAAGTCCAACTGCCTTTAAAAAAATGGCTACAAAATACAACACAATAGGAATAGGCTCCCCCCTTCAGAAGCCTCCACATCCCCCCAGGGTGGCGTACCCCACAGTTTGAAGACCACTGATATAGCACAACATCAATGTGCAATGCATAGATGCCAACGGACCCGCTTCAGCAGCAGACTTCCTATTTTAGAAGCCAAAAATGGCTTTACGAGAGCTGTCGCCCGCATAAAACCCCTCTGCTACAATGCAAATCAATGGGGAAGATATATTCTTCCGATTTGTTTTTTAAATCTCCCTCTTTCATGTTCTAAAATGTTGGCATGCTTGGCAATAGTATACTCTTTTTAATAGGGGCAAGTGGTGCAATGGACTAACCCTTCATAGGCAGAGCTACGTTTCGTGGCAATGCGGGCCTGATTTAGAGTTTGGCAGATGGGTTACTCAATTACCAAAGTGGCGAATATCCCATACTCCTTATTAAAAGTAAATTTTCTCGAATGGCTCTTGTAATAAGGTGGACAGGATTTCCGCCATGTTTGTGATGGAATAACCTAGCTGGCAATCTCTAAATCAGGCCCTTAGTTCCTCCCTGCTGCTGTTATTGCCAGATTTCAGTTGATTAAAAAAGAAAAGGTTTGGGGTGTCTCAATACCTTAAATGCAAAATATATAAAAATTTCCTGCCTTTCTCATTGTTCCGGTGCGTATCAGTTTTATTGAGTTTTAGAGATAATTCACCCTTTTCAATGTCATTGTCAGTTGCCTATGGGATCAGGAAGACTGATAGGTAATCATCAACATTTCTTGTTGCCCAGTGCGACATTAGCTTTCAGACCCATGCCAAGCCAGCCAGTGCTTCACAGCAATTAGAATTAAAATCTGAAGGCAGCTATGGACCGTGTAAGTGCAATCTGACCATATCCTGGTTATTTTATAAATGTACTCCTGACATGATCTCCAGTCTCACTCTTCGCTTCCTACCTACTTTTGTTCCCTTGTGTCTGCCTTGGGATTTTTTAATTCATTGAGGCTCGCATTGGACAGAGCTTGGTGAAGAGACGCCCAGGGTAAGAGTCTCTGATTCCAGCCGATATCCCCTCACCAAATTCCAGCTATTTCTAGATTTGTCCCAGAAAGCGGACTGCTATCTACATGGGCATGGACATACCCAATCCTTTTGTCTGTTATTTCCCCTGATTTCCAGGACAAATCCCACTACATTTTCCACCGTCTCAGAGCAGGCGTAAAGTTTCTGCAGGAGGGTCAGTGGAAGTTGTAGCGTTGGGCATGGTACAGGCAGTACTGGAGAGTGCTGTCTGCTCCCCCATGTTGTACTATGGGAGTAAAGTTGGGGGCTACACAGCTGGAGCATGGTCATTGTATGCTTCCCTCTGGGACTGCAGGGATTGGGTGGAGGCAGGCTGTACTCCAGCCTATAGGCTCTGCCCTTCCCACCGCAGTGGTTCAGCGGGTAAGCATCTGAGCCCAGAATTTCGAAACCTAGAGTTATGGGGTCCTTCATTTTCTTACGCGAAAATTGCAGATCCAGATGGGCCAGCCTACTCTAAATTTTGAGTGGGGAATCCCATGTGGGGTTTCTCCTCAGGTGGAATTCCGCCACTTGTCATGAGGGCTTTAGAGTTTTATCGCCTCATTTATGCTGGGAAGCTTCACCTACTGTGATAATTCTCTCTGGAGAGAACGGATATATGATGTTACCCATTTTAGCTGCTACATATACTGATTGCTTCCATTGGACAGTAGGACAGCCAACTCACTAAACAATTACAAATGAACACTGGAAACTTCCTGAGCCTTTGTGTCTTTGTCAGTCTGATCAGCGATCTCCAGTCCTTTAAGTGGGATTAAAAGTGCTTGAGGCTCTTTCAATGGTGGGTACTAAGAAGCGTATCTAAGAGAAGAGATGCGACTTCAAACTGCTCACGCACGCCTACAAAGCCCTCCACATCACGGAACCAGAATACCTAAACAAGCGCCAGACTTTGAACCAGCCCACCGAACTCTCTTGCCCTCGCCACCGTCCCCCGCATCTATCGCACATGTGCCGGAGGACGGACTTTCTCCCGCCTCGCCCCAAGGCCTGGAGCAACCTCACTATCCAACTCCAAACCGATACCACCCTCGTCAAATTCAGGAGCAGCCTCAAGACCTGGCTGTGTGAATAAGCCCCTCCCCACGCAGCGCCTGGATACCACTGGGGTGCGGAGTGCACTTCTACAAATACTGATTGATTGATAAGCCTGCAGAAGAGATATGCCCAATGTAACTAAGGAAGTAGCCTAAAACATGTGAAATAGAATCCATTTCTAGATAAATTAAAAAATAAAGACCTACCAGACAAAGAATAACTGAAATGAGCGAGCAACGAGGTATCAAAAAGTTTATAATGCACTATTATCCTGGGAGAAATAAATAAAACCCTTGATAATGTAAAGTTGTTATCGCTACTCTTGGAGAGTCAAGTGTACAAACAGAACACTTGGTTATTCATTTGGAATTGAATAGTATCTTAGGCCTAAGGATATCAATGGCAAACATTATTATCCACTGTCTTGCTTTATTCATGTGCCACTAAAAGGACTTCCAGTAATTTTATGTTGCAGGTCCGGCATATGGCAGGTAGGCAGGTATATATTTTTTTAGCTGGAAAAGAACAGAAATAGAAGCCTCCTGGGTTTAATGTTCATTTTTAGATCTTGCATACAGTCAGCTTTAGCTATAGTTGTCGAAAAAACGAAATGTTACTGTTGGACCTGGCCCTTTTGGCAGGTTCACCCCGAAACTTTTTGCTTTTTCCTAGCCTGTTTATGGAACCTGGTGTTGGTGATTTTAGGCCTCTGCGCACGTTTTCACTGTGGTACAGTGTAAAGTGCGTGTGCTCTCTGTGTATGTGTGGTGAGTGACCTGCCCTCCCATAGGAATGAATGGGGAATATGTATGCCCATGGTAGTTCCTGATGTGTGGGGAGTGCAGGGTCGAGTTTGGTATGTGCGAACTCATGAGATTGAATGCTGCGTAATGATGTATGCGGCATGAATGTGTCTAGTGCGGAAGTGCCACTTCTAGACATGAGGGTGCGTGTGTAGTGAGTCTGCTGGCACGTGATTGGCTGGCGCCTGGCTCCAGGAGTGCCTGGGCCTGCTTGTGGATTGACTGTCTGCTTTGAGGGTGACAGGGGCTGGGGAGTCCCAGGAGGTTGTCTGAGTCAGCCCGTGGATGAAAGGCTGCAGCTGCTGCCAGGGAAGTGGGAGGAGATAGCACCTGGGAGTGAATAGGGCTGTGCCTGCCTGCCACAATGCTGGCTCCACCTCCTTCTGGGCGACTGTCGCCTCTGCCCCTCACACCGAAAGGAGTTCCCTATAACCAGTTCTAGCTGGTTCTCAGTCAGCCTGTACCCTTTAGACAAAGGATTTTACAGTATAAAAAGGGGCTGTGTCCCCTTCCACAATGTTCTTGTTTTCTGACTTGAATCCTACCAGGGGCGTGCTGCTGCTTGGGCCCAGGGGAATCCCTGGGCCCTGCCCAGCCCCTGGATATCTGATGGACTTTCCTGTTCTGGGAGCTGCTGGGCTCCACCTTATGTCCTGGACTGCTGAGATCCTGGACCCCTGAAGGACTTGGCTGGACTTTAGATTTCCTTATAGCGTTGGGAGCGCTGTAGTTTGATTCTTAGCGCTGATAGCGCTTTACTTTTACTCCTGGGCTTGAGGGCGCCTGTTCTTGCCCTTTAGCGCTAAGGAGCGCTTTATTTGCGCTGGACGCACTGAGATTTCTTCCCCGAGCGCTTAGGAGCGCTTTTATGCCACGATCGAGTGCCCACCTCGATTTTATTAATTATTTAAAGCCGGTGCCCACCCGGCATTGCCCTGTGTTCTCACCGCCGCGGCCCGGGGGCCTGAAATTGATCAGAAGCCGCGGAGAAAGAAACGAAGGGGCCGCGACCTGATTGGTCCTTCGTCGACAGGAGCGGCGCTCTGATTGGCCTTTGCCGTAGGCCTGTCCCCGAGAGCCGCGCTCCGATTTGCTGCAGTGCCCGCAGAAGCTGTGACGTCAGGAAGGCTTGTCCCGGGAGCTGCGCAATCATTGGCTGACTCCCGGGTGTCTGTGGAGGCTCGTCCGTGGAGCCGCGACCTCATTGGTCCACCCCAAGGAAGCCTGTTTTCTTTCTTCGTTGCCGGTCTCCCGTGTGGAGAGGGAGACCGGGAATGCAGCCTGCGAGGATCAGGAAGGGACCGGGTGAAGCTTGGTGCACCCCCCCCCCGCCCCGGAGAAGCATCTGGTGAGTAGCGCTGCAGAGGAGAGGGCGGGGGAGGAGAGAGCGCCAAGTGGAGGCGGAGTCCCGGTGAGTCAGGGATGTTTCTGTGAGGAGAGGGGGGGCGTCGGGACAAATTGCTGGTGTCCGCCCCCCCCAGTAGCGCGATCTCGTGCACCATGTGCTTGTGAAGCCCACGAGGGCTTAGGGGGGATTTTTACTGATTTCGAGCCCACAAGGGCTCCAGGGGCCATTGTCCTTTCGAGTCCCCAGGAGGGGGACTCCAGCAAAGCGGCACCACCGTTGCTCAGAGCCCCGAGAGGCTCAAGGTGCCCCAAGTGTTCCCGGGCCCCCCGTGAGGGACCCCACAGCCTAGTGAGGCTCTAGGGGGCATTTCTCTTGAGCACGAGCCCCAGAGGGGGGACTCCAACAACTGGGCCATAATTGTTTAAGAGCCTGTGTGGCTCCAACGTTTGGGACATGTGTGGTGTCCAGAGCCTGTGTGGCTCCAACGTGCGCAGTTCAGAGCTTAGAAGGCTCCCAGATGGCGCAGTTTTGGGTCCCTGAGGGCTAGTGAGAGCCCTGCCGCAGTTCTGCTTCACAGCTGCCCAGCAATTAGTGGGCAGCTGCACCGTTTAGGTCTTGTGATGTTCTCAGGTGCCCAGCAAGTAGTGGGAATCTGCAGCGTTTAGGTTTTGCGCCGGTGGCGCACCCCTGACTGGCGCTGCATGGCAGCGCGCCCTGACATTTTGGACACAGGGCTCCTTAGTCCCTTTATTAGATGGGGGCTGGTATGTGATTTTATTTAGGCGCAATGTGATTATCTATGTGATGGTAATTGCCTAATGTGAGTTTTGCGCAGTGTGATGTGGTCCTAGGAAATGTAATGCATTTAATATGGTAACGCACCTTGATCTTACACCTCTGAATGTTTTAGGCATCATGTGTTTTTGCGCTATTGAGATTGTGTTCTGGCACCTCTGAATGTTTTTATGCATCATGTGTCTCCCTTGTTCTTACACCTCTGAATGTTCTATGCATCATGTGTTTTCTTTCCTTACACCTCTGAATGTTCTATGCATCATGTGTTCTCTTTCCTTGCACCTCTGAATGTGTTTTTATGCATCGTGTGTTTTTCCTGTGTTGCACCTCTGAATGTTTTTATGCATCATGTGTAATGTGTTCTTGCTTACACCCCTAAATGTTTTTTATTCTTAGGTGGTTGTTCTTTCCAGTACAGGTGGACCTAGTGAGGTCCTGGTTCCCTGCGTGACATTCTCCTAAGGTGGTTAGGGTTGCGTAGGTGGTACTTACCTGTTACCAGTAGTTACTGGTTGTGTGCTATACTTGCTAATTTGTGTTACAGTGATTTTATATCCTATTTTCTATGATCTGCAAAGTGCTATTTCTAAAAGTGTTGATTCTGACAGTGGCCCATGTGGCCCTGTCCTGTAAATAATCCCTTGTGAATATTGCCCGAGCCAGTTGGCACAATGTACATGTGTGACTTCTATCTGATGTGTTTTTACAATACAGAAGTTATTTTTATATAACCTTGTGTGGAGTTCCTTTTGTGGTGTGCCTAGGATGTTGTTGCTGTTGTGTGCTGGCGCAAATGCTTTACACATTGCCTCCGAGTTTAGCCTTACTGCTCGTGCCAAGCTACCAAGGGGGTGAGCAGGGGTTATCTTGGCGTGTGACTCCCTTGCCCTGACTGGAACGGTGGTTTCTGCCTGGCTTTGGCGTCAGCTTTAGCCTACCAGAAATAGCCAGTTCTAACAGTTACCAACATATGTACGATGGTCTTTAGTTCCCTACTTAAACCATTGGGTTATTTCTTCTGTGTCGTTCGGCTGTTATTATTATTATCGAAGTTCTTAAATGGTGGATAGCTATCTGTAAGGTTTCCCATTACTAAGAGGACAGAAGTCAGTAGCCTAGGAACTTGACCTAAAATAGCTACGTTTTTAACTTCTTACGGAAGGAGACGAGGGGCATATTATCAAGAACATATTTACAAAAAGGGGGTGGTGAGGGACAGAGTCTCTGAATTAAGCAGAAAGCTCTCACCCAGTCAAAAGATCAGGGCTAGATCCAACACCGTTTTTTAGCTCACTGCACCATCCCAGTTTCAGAACCCGGCTGTATGCAAATTAGTCTTTTCCTGTCCCAGTGCATGATGGGAACAGGACAAACCAAACTACAGAAGCCAATTCTTACACTGGGAAGGAAACAAGCTCCCGGGGACCGGTTTCTGGCATTACAGCCGTCTTCGGCCCGGTTTGCTTGAATCCTGATGGTGCAATGAGCAAGGGTCTCACATCTGAGAATACCCTTCCACGCTTAGGGTGGACAAAAATATTTACAAAAAGGGGGTGGTGAGGGACAGAGTCTCTGAATTAAGCAGAAAGCTCTCACCCAGTCAAAAGATCAGGGCTAGATCCAACACCGTTTTTTAGCTCACTGCACCATCCCAGTTTCAGAACCCGGCTGTATGCAAATTAGTCTGTTCCTGTCCCAGTGCATGATGGGAACAGGACAAACCAAACTACAGAAGCCAATTCTTACACTGGGAAGGAAACAAGCTCCCGGGGACCGGTTTCTGGCATTACAGCCGTCTTCGGCCCGGTTTGCTTGAATCCTGATGGTGCAATGAGCAAGGGTCTCACATCTGAGAATACCCTTCCACGCTTAGGGTGGACAAAAATATTTACAAAAAGGGGGTGGTGAGGGACAGAGTCTCTGAATTAAGCAGAAAGCTCTCACCCAGTCAAAAGATCAGGGCTAGATCCAACACCGTTTTTTAGCTCACTGCACCATCCCAGTTTCAGAACCCGGCTGTATGCAAATTAGTCTGTTCCTGTCCCAGTGCATGATGGGAACAGGACAAACCAAACTACAGAAGCCAATTCTTACACTGGGAAGGAAACAAGCTCCCGGGGACCGGTTTCTGGCATTACAGCCGTCTTCGGCCCGGTTTGCTTGAATCCTGATGGTGCAATGAGCAAGGGTCTCACATCTGAGAATACCCTTCCACGCTTAGGGTGGACAAAAATATTTACAAAAAGGGGGTGGTGAGGGACAGAGTCTCTGAATTAAGCAGAAAGCTCTCACCCAGTCAAAAGATCAGGGCTAGATCCAACACCGTTTTTTAGCTCACTGCACCATCCCAGTTTCAGAACCCGGCTGTATGCAAATTAGTCTGTTCCTGTCCCAGTGCATGATGGGAACAGGACAAACCAAACTACAGAAGCCAATTCTTACACTGGGAAGGAAACAAGCTCCCGGGGACCGGTTTCTGGCATTACAGCTGTCTTCGGCCCGGTTTGCTTGAATCCTGATGGTGCAATGAGCAAGGGTCTCACATCTGAGAATACCCTTCCACGCTTAGGGTGGACAAAAATATTTACAAAAAGGGGGTGGTGAGGGACAGAGTCTCTGAATTAAGCAGAAAGCTCTCACCCAGTCAAAAGATCAGGGCTAGATCCAACACCGTTTTTTAGCTCACTGCACCATCCCAGTTTCAGAACCCGGCTGTATGCAAATTAGTCTGTTCCTGTCCCAGTGCATGATGGGAACAGGACAAACCAAACTACAGAAGCCAATTCTTACACTGGGAAGGAAACAAGCTCCCGGGGACCGGTTTCTGGCATTACAGCCGTCTTCGGCCCGGTTTGCTTGAATCCTGATGGTGCAATGAGCAAGGGTCTCACATCTGAGAATACCCTTCCACGCTTAGGGTGGACAAAAATATTTACAAAAAGGGGGTGGTGAGGGACAGAGTCTCTGAATTAAGCAGGTTCTGAGCTGGGATGGGGCAGTGAGATAAATAACGGTGATGGATCAAGCCCTGATCTTTGGACTGGGTAAGAGTGGTCTGCTTAATTCAGACACTCTGTTCATCACCACCCCCTTTTCTGTATCGTTTTTGGCCACTATAGGTGTGGCAGGGTATACTCAGACATGAGTCCCTTTCTCACTGCTCCATCAGGATTCAAGCAAGCCGGGCCGAAGAGGCTGAAATGCCAGAAACCGGTCCCCGGTAGCTTGTCTCCTTTCTGGTGAAGAATTGGCTTCGTAGTTTGGTCTGCCCTGTTCCCATGATGCACTGGGCCAGGGACAGACTAATTTGCATATAGCCAGGTTCTGAGCTGGGATGGGGCAGTGAGATAAATAACGGTGATGGATCAAGCCCTGATCTTTGGACTGGGTAAGAGTGGTCTGCTTAATTCAGACACTCTGTTCATCACCACCCCCTTTTCTGTATCATATTATCAAGAACGGCGTTAAAATTATCGCCGCTTTAGCGGCAGAAAACTGCCGCTAAAGCGGCGATAATGGGCTTGATAATATGCCCTTGAGAATTCCCATAGAAGCCCATGTTCTGGTAAGAAGTTCAATAATAATAATAACAGCCGAACGACACAGAACAAATAAGCCAATGGTTTAAGTAGGGAACTAAAGACCATCGTACATATTTTCACGCCAGAACATGGGCTACTATGGGAATTCACAAGGGCATATTATCAAGCCCATTATCGCCGCTTTAGCGGCAGTTTCCTGCCGCTAAAGCAGCGATAATTTTAACGCCGTTTTTTGATATTATGCCCCTTATTAGAGACCTGCAGCCTCTAATAGACTTAGGAAGAGTGTCCCACATCTGTCAGAGTAGTAAGCAGCTCTGGTGGTTCTGCAGTTTCTGTGTTAACTGGAGACGTTGTCAATCACATTTTAGAACAATTCACAGGTTACTGGAAGTCTCATAAAATGTTAATGGCTATTTTTCTGTGTCCTTTTCCCTCCTATTGAGAATTGGTATTGCAGTATATGAAAGAATATTTTACTTCACTGTCTCTCTCTTTGCATGTCGTCCCTCTCTTTTGCAGTGGCGGCTGACACCGGTAAGAGCGGTGAAGCAGGGGGGCGGGGGGCAGGAAAGTCAACATACAACGGGATAAGTAAAATTAAATTTTAAAAAACAAAACCACTCACCATGCGCTCGCTGCATTGGCAAGTCTGTGATGCGGCGAGCGCAAGGTAAATGTTTTTTTTAAATTTAATTTTACTTATCCTGTCATATGTTGACTTACCTGACCCCAACCCACCGTCTCGCCGCTTTTACCTGTGCCGGCTTCCCCTGCTCTTTTGTATTACAGTGCAGGCTGCTAACCAGTGTCCTCAACCGTCCACTGCTCTCCTCCTTCACTCTCTATCCACACTCCAGACTCTGCTGCTTGTCCAGTGCTCAACAGCTTCCATCCTTGCTTTTATTTCCTTCCTTCTCTGACTGACACTTGTGGATATTGGCTTTGACAATACCTGCACATCTGTGGCACAAGCATTGGCAGAGCCAACAGCAGTTGGCACCCCTGAGAATGGTGTTTCTTTGTCACCAACCGTAACAAAAACCATTCAAAGATGGCTGTACATGCATGAGCAAGGACGCACACGCCAGGGCAGCCATCTTAAAATTATTTTTTTAATGACAAAGACATTCCAAGGCAGCCATCTGTCTTTGAATGTTTTTTGCCAGAAAGTGTTTAAAACCTAAGAAACATTGGCAAATACAATAGCTCTGCAGCCTCATATTAAACGTGCAACCAATTAGCTCGAGCAATACTTGTTCTGCTTTGCCGAGGATCAGTCCTAGTAAGTGCTGGGCCGAGTAGAGCTCTAATCCACTTCTCTTTGTCATCAACCGTAACAAAAACCATTCAAAGATGGCTGAATGTGCATGGACGCACATGCCAGGTCAGCCATCTTCAAATAATTTTTTAAATAACAAAGATATTCCAAGGACGCACCTGTGTTTTCATGTTTTTTGCCATAAAGTATGCAAAACTAAACAAACATTAGCAAAACCAGTAGCTCGGCCGCTGTATAATAAAAGCGCAACCCGGTAACTAGACATAATATCGACTCCACAATATCGAATGGACAAAATATCGAGTTAAAAATATCGACAATAATAAAATATCGACAACAAAAATATAGTTGGAAAAAATATCGAATAAAATAAAGATAAAAAAATATCGAGTACAAAAATATCGACTCAAAAATATCGACAAGACAAAATATCGATAAATAGTCAAAGTAAAAAATATCGATAATATGTAGAAAAAAGGTAAAAAAAATATATATATATTAATAGTAATATAAATTGTAGATAATGTTTAGGAGCGGGATGTTGGGTTAATAGGGGATAAGGGTGGGGAGTAATTTAAAATAAATAATTAATTAATATATGTTTGTAAATATTTTTAATTATTAATTAATTGGTAAATAATTAATATTAATTAGTTAATTAATTAATATAATTTTGTACATATTTTTTTATTAGTAATTAATTGGTAAGTAATTAATATTAATTAGTTAATTACATTAAATAGAGTAATTTTTATATATATAATATTTTGTTATTGTTAAATAATTAATTGGGAAAAAATAATATTAATTATTACATTAAATTAATTACAGCTAATGTGCTAATATATTAACTTCTTTGTTATTGTTATAAATTGTAGTTAATGTTTAGGAGCGGGATGTTGGGTTAATAGGGGATAAGGGTGGGGCGTAATTTAAAATAAATAATTAATTAATATATGTTTGTAAATACTTTTAATTATTAATTAATTGGTAAATAAGTAATATTAATTAATTAATTAATATAATTTTGTACATATTTTTTATTAGTAATTAATTGGTAATTAATTAATATTAATTAGTTAATTACATTAATTAGAGTATTTTTTTATCTATGTAATATTTTGTTATTGTTAATTAATTAATTGGGAAAAAATAATATTAATTATTACATTAAATTAATTACAGCTAATGTGCTAATATATTAACTTCTTTGTTATTGTTAATTAATAATTAATTGGTAATTAAATTATATTAATTAAATTTGGGTAAAGGAGTATTTTTAGGGTTCAGGGTCAGTTTTGGGTTTTTGGGTAAAGGGGTATTTTTAGGGTTCAGGGTCAGTTTTGGGTTTTTGGGTAAAGGGGTATTTTTAGTGTTCAGGGTCAGTTTTCAGTCTTTAGGTAAAGGGGTATTTTTATGGTTCAGGGTCAGTTTTGAGTTTTTGGGTAAAGGGGTATATTTTAGGGGTCAGGGTCAGTTTTAATTTCTTGGGTAAAGGGGTATTTTTAGGGTTCAGCGTCACTTTTCAGTTTTTGGGTAAAGGGGTATATTTTTGGGTTCTGGGTCAGTTTTCAGTTTTTGGGTAAAGGGGTATTTTTAGGGTTCAGGGTAAGTTTTCAGTTTTTGGGTAAAGGGGTATTTTTTGGGTTCAGGGTCAGTTTTGGTTTTTTGGGTAAAGGGGTATTTTTTAGGGTTGAGGGTCAGTTTTAAGTTCTTGGGTAAAGGGGTATTTTTAGGGTTCAGGGTCAGTTTTCAGTTCTTGGGTAAAGGGGTATATTTTTGGGTTCTGGGTCAGTTTTCAGTTTTTGGGTAAAGGGGTATTTTTAGGGTTCAGGGTCAGTTTTCAGTTCTTGGGTAAAGGGGTATTTTTAGGGTTCAGGGTCAGTTTTCAGTTCTTGGGTAAAGGGGTATATTTTTGGCTTCAGGGTCAGTTTTCAGTTTTTGGGTAAAGGGGTATTTTTAGGGTTCAGGGTCAGTTTTCAGTTCTTGGGTAAAGGGGTATGTTTTGGGTTCACGGTCAGTTTTCAGTTTTTGGGTAAAGGGGTATTTTTAGGGTTCAGGGTCAGTTTTGGGTTTTAGGATAAAGGGGTATTTTTAGGGTTCAGGGTCAGTTTTGGGTTTTTGGGGTACAGGGATATTTTTAGGGTTCAGGGTCAGTATTGGGTTTTTGGGGTACAGGCGTACAGGGTAAATATAAAATAATTTTATATTAAATCAATGAAATGAAATTTTTAAAAAAAAGTACATTAAATTATTACGTTTTTAATTTATTTTAAATGTATATGTATTAGTTTTAATTTTTTTAATATGTTTTAATGTTTTTATTTAATATTTGTAAAATTTTATGTATTTTACAATTATTTTTACATTATTAATAATACTTTTAAAAATAAGATATTTTTTAATTCGAAATTTTTGTACTACGATATTATTTTTTCTATATTTTTGTACTTACCTTTATGAAGATATGACTCCGATATTTTTGATTTAGATATTTTTGTGTCGATATTTTTGTATGTAGATAATTGGTCTGTCGATATTATGTCATACATTCAACATAATATTAGTATTAGGAATATAAAGTGTGCAAAAAAATCATATAAATATTAAAAATAAGTGAATAAATTTTTGTGACAAAAAGTTGCAAATTTTTCTGCAAAAAATAAATTTAGTACTACTCTGCAAAAAATAAAATAAAAATAAATGTAAATAAAATTAATAAAAAATATATAATTATTTGACAACATTTTATACAATAACATTATACTAAAGTAGCAATTCTAATTTATACATGGTCAGTGTCCAGCACCTTTCCTGATATTAGTTTGACTGGAGTAGGAATAGTAAATAATAATTGGTCAGTGTCCAGCAACTTCCCTGATAATAGTTTGACTGGAGTAGGAATAGCAATTATTAATTGGTCTGTGTCCAGCACCTTCCTTGATATTAGCTTGACTGGAGTAGGAATAGTAATTAATAATTGTTCTGTGTCCAGCACCTTCCCTGATATTAGCTAGACTGGAGTTGGAATAGTAATTAATCATTGGTCACTATCCAGCACCTTCCCTGATATTAGCTTGACTGGAGTAGGAATAATAAATAATTATTGGTCAGTGTACAGCACCTTCCATGATATTAGCTTGACTGGAGTAGCAATAGTAAATATTAATTGGTCAGTGTCCAGCACATTTGCATATAATTGTACATTACCGTGTTATTATATTACAAAAAAATGCAAAATGGATGTTTTCACAAAACTTTATTACATTTTTTAAATTTTTTTATGTGTACTACAATACAATCACAATCAAAAAGAACATAACATTTTTTTGAAATGTAGTATTTGCAGAATAACACATTATCATTTATGTGCATGTTGTAAATTATCACACAAAATTATTTAACAACATTTTTTCTGTAAATAAACATATTTATCATCACTAACTTTGAGTAACAAGTATTTATATTGAAATAAATAAAAAACCAGTTTTTTTTCAGCTTCTTCCATTTATATTTAATAATGTTAATATTATATATTAATATTATTAAATATTTATTTTTTAAATTTACATTTTTATAAAGTAACATGACAATTATTATATTTGCTCAAGATATGGAAATACAAATTAAGACATTTTTTGGTACATATTTCAGACAATGTTGTTTTTAAATGAAACATATAAATATATTATGTTGTAAACTTTATAACTGTATAGGGGAAGAATATGTTTAATAATAATATCTGGTATTGGCAAAAGATTATTTATGCAATTATATACTTTTATAATACTTAGAAATTATTATAAAACATTTTGTAATAATTAATAAAAATAATAACAAATATATTTATTATTATTATTATTAATTACTAAACATAATCATTTATCTCTTCTTTTCTGAAAAACATACATTCAGAGAAATAAAAATACATTATTTCAGGGCATTGTTTATATATTAAATGGTTATAATTTTTATATTAATAACAATAAATAAGTTATATTATTTATTATTATTAATTATTACCATAAACAATTATAATGTTTACTTATAAACAAACACAAAGTTATTCCAATAAATGTACACAATAAGAAATTATTTACATATATTATTTCAAGTGTTACATAATTTTTTAATATTATTAATACATAATAATTACTATATATTAATTAATATTAAATATATTTATATTTTTTAAACAGTTTAAATTATAATGAGTCTAGTGTATTAATTTGTTAAAATAACAATGTGTATGTATTATATTTGTTTAGTAGAACATTGTATTTTCTATGATACCTTTTCAAAAATGGTTTAAGGGGACTACTTTTTTACCGCGTAAGGTTATTGCGCTTCATTCAGGACTGGAGAAGCTCGCGGTTGGGAGTTGCTTCGCGTGGAGAGAGGTAAGGTTAATTTTACATACAATTTATAAGTGAGTGGTAATGTTTGAGGGTATATTCGAACTGTGTAGTGTTTTTGTGTGTATGTATGAATTGTTTATGTAGCGTTTAGGTGAAATGTCGTCGTTATAGATGCGTCGTGTATGTTTTAGTTCTAGTGTTATTTTAAGTGTTAGGAAATGTCTTCTTACATGGTTAATGTTAATTGTGAGTGTATTTACAAATGTTATGGGCTATTTGTGGGTGGGTTTCGTTATGTATGTTTTTTTACAGGTTCCGGTTCCTCGCATGAAAACTACATGGAAGGAAGCGTGTTTTTTTCCGGAGAAACTAATGTATGACTTATTATGGTTATATTTTGACATGTATCTCCTATTTTTCGTGTTTGCCAGGAGCGGATTTTAAATTTTTATAACATTTTTCGGGTTTTTGGAGTGTTTCGTATTGGATTGATACATTGATATGCGTGACCGTTTTTTAAAAGTTGTGTGTATATCACTTTAAATACTAAAGTGTCCACACTACTGTTTTCGGGATTTCCTGGAGCGTTTATTTCATTTTTACATAATTTTCGGGTTTTTGAGGGTTTCCCATATTGGAATTGTCCTACATTGCAATGGATTGTATGGATTGTATTTTGCTTCATTACGTCTTTTTCATCTACAAAAATTGTAAGTATTTAAAGTACTTTTTTATTGGGTGGGAAATGTCGATCTTTATGTAATGTGTATGTGTGATGTAATTATAAATATTGCATATTTGTTCAGAAATAATGTCCCAAATTTTGATAAGTTTCTTAAACAAATATGTCTTATTTATAATTGTTTAGAAATGTTTATGATTTTTATATTTACCATTATTGTAAGAAGACATTAGTATATTTTGTAGACATTTTTATAGTAGGCTTTTAGCTATTATTGACAGGTATTCTAATCCTCTAGTTGTAGGATATAGTGTGACTTGACTTTGCAGTAGTCGGAACATTTGTTTAGTTTGTTTAGTTAGTTTTGGACCAATTTGGGTCACAGATTGTTCCATTCTTAGTTCTTGATAGCTTTGTTCTTTTTTCAAAGCATCTAGTAGGTTATGGAATGTGGGTTTGGCTCTGCTTGTGGTAGCTTGGAAAGCATTATGCCACCCTTCTACGCTGTTGTTTGTTTTAGCCTCTTGGTTTAAAGTACTAAGATAGACATTCCACCAAGGGATTTGGAATTTGGGTTGGCGTCGATGTCCAGATCTGTGCAACCTTCCCACCCAAGTATCTTCGAAATAGTCCAGTAATGGGGTTAGTTT
Source organism: Lissotriton helveticus (assembly GCF_964261635.1). Taxonomy (NCBI): domain Eukaryota; kingdom Metazoa; phylum Chordata; class Amphibia; order Caudata; family Salamandridae; genus Lissotriton; species Lissotriton helveticus. The sequence goes on from NC_136065.1 coordinate 225,328,975, forward strand.
ATCTTCATTCCTCTTGTAATATGTGCTGTCAATTAATAAATTATAGTGTTCCGCTACATCGGTAACAGGAACGTAGGCCAGTGCTATCAATTTTTTAATTTGATAGGCAAAGGTGCTATCTGTTGAGTATAGAATACTTAAAGTTGATTTCTGGAGATGTCTCCATATGCTCTGATTGAAATGATAGTAGCAACCCTGGATTGCTGTGTGGGGAAATGTTTTCAAAATGCTATTAATCATAGCTAATTCGAAATCAATAATTATTTTTTGTGGAAAATAATTATTGATTTCATTTTTGAGAACATTTAATATTTCTGTATAAGTGTTTTGCTGTGTGTTAGGTAGCAAAGAGTAAATGAAAGGGATGTTATAGTTATGGTATAAACCGTGGATGGAATATAGTTGATAAAAAGGTTTTGGGCATGGTTTAAATGTTCCATCCATCATCCATTGGGGACACTGTTGGATTTTTCTTAAATGACTTGCAGTTGCAAACATTATGATTCTGTTTGTACTGCTTTCATTGTCAAAAAGGATAAATTTGTCTTTATTGTGTGTGATGCACATTTCTGGTGAAATAATAATTTCCTCAAAAGTAGTAGGGTTGGGCTGGGTTGTGGTAGTGAGTCTTTTAGTGTATGCAATTGTGCGTTTAAGGGAGTCAATAGAGGGTAGTTGACCTGAAGCATGGGCTGGGACTTTTAACAGTTCTTCTTTAAGGATTTGTGTTGTTGGTTTATCACTTTGTGTGCTAGCAGTTTTTATACTTTCTAAAGCATCTCTTATTTCAATTTCTGTGATATTGGGGGGATGATTGTGTTCCTTGGTAAATAACACATTAGTTTCCTCAGTAGTAGCCCTTCCATAACATTTGTTTGAGTAATATTTGGTACATTTCCAGAAAACTTTTCTACCACTTTGTCTTTCCTGATTATAAACATAACCCATATAACATAACAGTAATTTATTTTTCTGTGACATAACAAATTCTGCACCTTCTGTCATTTTGTTTTACTTGTTCTAGGAAAGAGTAGAAAGAAACAAAATCAAAAAACATATATTTCACTTTGTGGTGCAAACATAATTAATGATGTATTTATACTTACAGTTACTAAAAGTAGTAATCACAAATGCAGAACTGTATTTTGAAGGATTTTCTTGTATGTATTTCTTTATTTACTGTTGGTATGAAAATATAGAAATGCTAAGTTAATGTTTACACATAACAAACGTTTTTCCTAGTAAAAAGCAGTTTTCTATTTTGCTTAGTAGTACATTTGATGTAAACATTACATATACTTACTTGTTTAAATAGTTGAGTTGTAGTATTTGGTGGAGTACATCAAGGTAGTAAAGTTCAGATCTGTAGAGAAGATAGAATAAATAAATTTAAAATATTATAAATAATATTTGGAACCGTTGGGAAATTGGAAATATTTAAAAGTATACATACTTCTAAATAAGTAGTTTTGTTTGCTGTAGGTAGAATAGATGTATGATGTATTCAGAATATCTGTAGAGGAAATATAAAATAAATAACATGGTGTTAAGAACATAGTTTTCGTTTTTTTCGGAAGTTTTAGACAAATTACAAGTATTACATTTTTTACAAGGGTAGTCTTGTCTTTTGGTATAGTTGATGTTGGATATTTTTATTGGATCTGTAGGGAAGATGTAATATGCAAGATATGTTGTTTAGAAAATAGCATTTTTAATATTGGGTGTTTACTAACAAAAACATATATACTTACATGTTTAATTAGTGTAGTTTTATACATTTGTAGTGTTGAAATAGGAAAATCTCAGAATATCTGTGAATAAAATGTTTAAAATAAAGAATGAATCTTGTGAAATAGTGTTTAAAAACAGCAGTTGGTGTATAACAGAGCATTAATATATACTTACTATCTGATTTTCCAGGTGAAGAAATAGGAGCATGTATTAGGAATTTATTTGGAGTAGTTTCTATCAGAAATGTAGGAGGAGATAAAAATTAAATAAGTGCAAGAGTTAGGAGATATAAGTAAAATAGTAGACTACTAGTTTAGATTTCTAAATAATGCACTGTAACTTACTTGAATAATTAGCTAGTGAGCTGGATCTTTAAAGATGTTTGTTCAGGAACAAAATCTTCAGACTGTTGGCATCTTCTTTCTATAGAGTTAGCAGCAACAAATGGTAGAATGCATGTATCCCTTTTATAGTATGTGTATTTTGTGTGCTTTGATTTGATTGGTTGTAGGATGAAATGAAGCATTGTATAGGCTAGTTTGAATTTTTTTTTTGTTAATTGGTGTGTTTGTTGATGTGAGAATGGTGGTATGTGGTGATTTCCGCATTAAAGCAGGTTAGTTATTAAATAAAATAGATGTGTAAGTGAAAAAAAATAATGAAAATGTTAGTTAAATGTAAAGAATATTTTTCAAATGATAGAACGCATTTAATAGAATGTATAGCAAATGTAGATAAATAGGAATGTTATAAAAGTAGCAGGTATTATATGTAAAATGTTTTTTGTATAGAGCAATGACTTGTATTGACGATTAATATGGTATTTTAGACATGAAAGTGTACAAAAAAGAACTCGATATTTTATTTGAAACGATATTTTAGTACTCTATATTTTAGTAGTCGATATTTTTGTAGTGTTAGGTGTAATTTCATTAAAAACGATATATTTGTAGTCGATATTGATTAAGACGATATTTATGTACTCGATATTCTAAAGAGTCGATATTTTTTACTCTATATTTTTGTAGTTGGTGTAATAAGTATACAAAGTCGATATTTTTGTCGTCGATAATTTTTCAACGATATTTTAGCAAGTCGATAATGTGACCGTCGATAATATTTCAGTGATCCCTGCAACCCATTAGCTCGGACAATGCTTGTTCTGCTTTGCCAAGGACCAGTCCTAGTAAGTGCTGGGCCAAGCAGAGCTCTGACCCACTTCTCTTTGACATCAACCGTATCAAAACCATTCAAAGATGGTTGACTGTGCATGCATGTGAATGGATGCACATGCCGGGGCAGCCATCTTCAAATTATTTTTGAAGGACATATACATTCCAAGGCGTTTGGATGTTTGAATGTTTTTTTCCATTAAGTATGCAAAACTAAACAAACATTGGCAATGCCAATAGCTCATCAGATGCTTATAAAAAGTGCAACCAATTAGCTTCGACAATGGGTTGGGAAAAGTGGTTGATTTCACTCATAAACTCAAGCTTTAAGACAATTCCAAACATAACGTGTATTTGAAAAGTGCATGTACACCCAGAAGGGTATCTTGGTGTTGAATAACAGATGTTTATTGTTACCCAATGGTACTCATTTTTATCAACCTCAGAAGGATGTAAGACTGAGTAGACCTGCCGAGATTTGAACCTATGACCATGATGTCAAACACAGACCCCTACAGTGGACACATTAGTCTACTAAGCCATCAGACTCGGTACAAGTGAAATAGAAACCTAGAAACATTCTGTTGGGTGCCAGACAAAATCGCACTTTATTGCATAAAGACATGTGCAAAGAAGGGGTAATTGAGCCCTTCGAATCAGCTGAGAGGATTTCGCCAATAGTGCTGGAAAAAAAAATCAGAGAGCTTGCGACCTCGTGCTCATTTCAGGCCACTGAATAAACTGATCTTTACTGATTGTCAATGTCTCTCAAAGCTTCAAGATTTGTTCACTTCAAACAGACAGGCTAAATACTTTACACCTGATCTTTGTGCAGCTTATTATCAAATTCACCTCACACATAATTGGAAATGTTCACCACCTTCTTTATCTCAGATGGGACACTTTGCCAAATGCTCATGCCTTTTGACTTGACAACTGCCACTGAAATATTGCAGAAACCTATGGATAATTCTTGGGGGACATAGAAGATGTCACTACTTTCCAGGACGATATCCTGGTTCTTCTACCATCACTGGAAAGTCGTGACAGGATCTTGAGTAAAGAATTAAGTGCTCTGAGCGATAGAGGGATGAGTCTCCAAATGGAAAAGTGCATGTTTCTTTGTAAAGAGTGATAGGATTGCACAAAACCCAAAGAGTCATTATTGTAGGACATAACAGCTGTACTATTCCTTCAAGTAAAGATCAACTAGATTTATTTTAAGGATTCTGCTCATATTACACAAGTTTTGTGGAGTGTAACTGCATCTTTGAGAACTGGTATGAAACAGAGCACTACATTTTATAGTTTGAGCAAATGACAAAATACGTTCGCACTCTAATTTTCACTAAAGGGAGATATTACTAGAGTCTAAACTACCTAATCTTTTGGAAAACTGAGTCACAGAGCACATCAGTAGCACTGGATATGTGACTGTCCTTTTCGAAAAAGTCTCAATGGAAGTGTTATTTAGTCAGTACTGTGGCATTTACATCAAGAACCCTATCTAATGCTGAAAAGAGGCACTTATCGATTGAAAGAGAAGCCTTGGGCTGTGCATGAGCTTTCGAAAATTTTAAAATGTTCTTGTGTGGTAGGCATGCTACTCTAAAAACTAAACACAAGCCCTTAATTTTCTTCATTACAATGACTGAGACTAGTCAAGCCACTTCCACACATATTCACATTTTAACCAAGCAGTATGAGTTCAGTGTCTCAGTAGACTATATTTTAGATCTTAGGAAGGAATAATTGTAGAGAGAATACTTGTTTAGATTATCCAGTGCGTTGATTGGAAGTACTGAAAACATGACAGGAAAAGAGTGTATTGTAGCCAAGAGAATGAGGACGATTGGTTGAGAGATCAAAAGACTGATTGAGTTTTGGTTCAAGTTAAAGTTTTGATGGCGGATAATGGCCTCGCAAAGATACATTAGATAAGGAACTACAAGTCTGAAAAAGGTGAAGTTAGGAATTGAGGAGACAAGTTTGTACCTCCAGAGTGAGTGAGATAGCCTACCATTGGGGTTGTCCACAAGGGCCATCTATGAGAAATGTCTACTAAGAAGTTAATTAGAGATTTGTTTTGGTGTCCGTACATGGATGATAATGTTGCAAGTTTGTGAGTATTTTGCAAAATCTACCATGTCTTCAAAACTGTCTAAAATGCCCTTGGTCCCTGCTCCCTTTAGTATAAGACCATGGGACTGATAAGGCATGGGATTTATAGGTATGTTTCATTCTTTGAAGGGCGAGTTTAGACACGTGATTGAATTGGTAGGTTACTATTTCAGATGGGTGGAAAGGAAACTTGTAAAAGAACCAACCACTGATATAGTTTTGGAGTTTTTAAAAGAATGTATTTAAATAGATGCTTGTCCTGCTTAAAACTTCCTCACAATGGTGTGCAATAAATGTAATCAAAAATTGATTTTATGTTTAGCAAAATACGGTTTTGTGCATAAATATACACCATTGCAAACACACTCTTCAAATGGACTTGTAGAAAAATGTAACAGAATTTCAAGTGAGGGTAGACAAGTTGTTGTGACCTACAGGAAGGACATAGAGCTTCCTTTATTAGAAAAAATATCGGAATATCACAGCAAACCTCACTCCACTAAAGGATGTTCACCTTGTGTTCTTTTAAGAAACCGTATTCTAAGTTCTGTTTGAACCATGGTACTTAACCAAGCATCAGTCAAAGAAGGTTCAGAAGGACGTGCATTAAACCTTGCCTATGATGTTAATGTCAACAAAGAAAACAAGAAAAGGTGGTATAATGCTAGATCTGGCACAAGACATCCCAACATTGAAGTAGGGAATTTTGCTAAGATCAAGAATCCCAGATTCATTCATAAAGGGATCTCTAAATGTCCCTGTCCTTGTGGGGTGGAGGCTAGGGCCAGACCGGCTGCCAAACTGGAAGATGGTGGAATTTGAACCAAATGGCTCTACTTGTGGTTGGATGTTGATTGTGCTAAAGCTTCACCAGGGTCTGTCAGTGAATCAGGTAGTTTGACCATGGAAGCAGGGGAAGATCACGTAGATTATTAGGTGAATGAGTGTGTGAGAAGGAGTTGCAGAGTTTTCAGGAAGCCTAGACATTCAAAGGATTATATATTTACATGATTGCACTTACATTATTACAGTATGCCACCTTCTTACCAGTTGCACTTCAGCTCATGTTTCAGCTATTATCTTCTTACCACTAACTCACTGTTAGACCTGTCATCCTTAGAGTGATCTCCCCCCAAACCTTTTGCCTGCTTACCTTTTTGTGGCATTAAGACTCTGAGCACTTTACCACTGCTGACCACTGCTAAAGTGCATGTGTGTCTCCCCTCAACATGGTAACATTGGTGTATACACAACTAACATATTTAGCTTTCTTGTACGTCCCTTGTAAAGTGGTATACCTTATACCCAGGGCCTGTAATCCAAACGCTACTAGTTGGTCTGTGGTACTGGTTGTGCCATTCACACAAGTAGTCTTTCAAACCTGTCTCAGGCCTCCGTTTGCAGGACCTGTGTGTGCAGTTTTCTGCCACTTTGACTTGGCATTGGAAACCACTTACCAAGCCTTAAACTCCCCTTTTATTACACATACGTTACTCCTAGGGTAGGCCTTAGGTACCCCAAATAGCAGGGTGCTGTGTAACTAAAAGGTAGGACATGTAGTGACAAACAGCTACATTTGTTTTTCCCTACCAAGAGGCCTACTCCTCTCATATGCTAGCATTGGGAATTCCTTAAAACACGTTAACACTGTAATTTCGGATCAGAAAGGAGTAGCTGCATCATGTTTTATATCTTTGGAATGTTAATGATAAATCCTCTTTAATGGTAAAGTTGGATTTAACATTACTATTTTAGAAATTCCCCTTTTAGATATGTTCTGTATTCCGTCCATCAATTGTGTGTCTTTTACTTTTAGAAAGTAGGCATTTCTCTGCTTTTTTTGCTCTGTGTGCCTGTCAACTTGTCACCAATACATGGCTGGGGTGGGTGACAGCTACACTTTGTGCATTCACTTTAGACAGCCACAAACACAGGAAGTGTGGGTGCGACAGAGAACTCATCTACATTCATCTGCATTCTGATAGCTCTTCCTGGGCAGGAAGAGAGGAGGGAGTGGACACTTACACCTGAATAGGCAGTGTACTGTTTCCCAGGCAAAGAGATGAGTACTCCCCTACTGCCAGGGCTGGGATGAAAGGGGGGCCTATGAACTTCAAGGGCCCGCTTTCAAGACACCCCCAAATCAAAAGCACTGCTGCATATAAGAACTGAAACGCTGACAATACCAAGACAGTACACTACTGGACCTGTGAAGAACTCTGTCAGGAGTAAAGACTGCTGTGCTACAAGGTTTGCCACTGTGCCTGACTGCTGCCCTGGAAGAACTGCTATTCTGTTTTGCTGTGCTGCCCTGCTGCCTGCTGATCTCAGCCCTGCTGAGGACAAGGACAGTACCCATCTCACTTGAACCCATAGTGATTCCAAGTGCTTGCTCACTTGCTCAATTTTCTGAAGTCTCAGCGCCATCAAAGACTGTGCAGCTCAATGAAGATGCAGTGGTAAAGGGGTTCATCAATGAAGCCTTTACCACCTGCGTGGATTGGAACCGACACATCGAGCATTCAACGTTGACACTTGCTCCATCCAAAGTTCTTTTTCAGCAGAACCTGTGTGAGTCCTGTAGCCAGGTGCCCTCCATCGTGGTCAGCCTGAAGTATGGATTTGCCCCCGGTCCAGCGGGCCTCAAGTAACCACTAAGTGCTATCTGCTTCTAAGCACTACTGTTTGATTTATTCTTTAAACATTCATTTTGCCGGTTCTACTTATTGGGTATTTGTCATTTTTGTCTTGTTTTACTCATAAAAATACAATCTATTTTTCTAACTTTGTGTGCCCTCCTTAGAACTGTCTTTAGCCTCTGGTTGTGTTTATTTCTGCCTGTCTAAGCATCTCTCTGTTTGTCTATGGGTTTCTCTTAATCAAAGTCTTTCTCTGTGAGAGACTCTAAGTGTCCATCTGTCTTTGGTGTTTCTCTGTCTCTGTGTCTCTTATCCCTGTCTTCATAGGTCGGTGTCATTGGGTGTCTCTTTTGGTATCTATCTTTCTCCCTAACAGGCTGCCTGCAGCTGTCACTCAAATGCCTTTACGTGATCTCTGTCTTTCTCTGCGACTATCTGTCAGTGTCTCTGTTTCTGTCTCAAGATGACTTTCGTTCTATCTATATGTGTCTCTTACATATCTGTGTTAGGTCTTCGTCTTTATCTCTCTGGCAATCTATTTGTGTCTTTCTGTTGTCTCAAGGTGCCCCTCTTTCTCTTGGTGTCTCCAAGAATCTGCCTATGTGACCCCACACTCCAACCTCCACAAGGGTCAGGATCCTTGTAGCCAACGTTCAAAACCAATCTGTGTTCAGCCTGAATGCGGAGATGTTGACCAGCTGTGTCAAGCATCTTTATATTGTCAAACCTCCATGTTTCAAGGGGCTAACAAACCCTAGGCCACAAAATGAAACAGGTTTCCTGGTTCCATAACCCTTTACCATTAACAATGAGGCGTGAACAGCGAGACACTAAATTGTCCTGTGCTGCAATATTGTTTCCTTCTCCAAAGGTAGCATCATTGATAATGTTGATTTACTGTCATTTTCCATGTGGCTGAAATTAGGAAGTGAACACGAATATTGTATTAGGAAAGACCGATTTTTTTACAATAGGATTTTCTGTTCTTAAAATAATTATACATAGCAACTGCATTTCTTTCCTATATTTTTTTCTCTTTAATTGTGTACGTTCTCTCAAGTCAAGTTTAAATACTTTATTCGACAACATTGTCATAAAAGCATGTGTCCCTAGACTAAACAGGATAAATACTAATCTATAATATTTAAAAAACATATTAAATTCCATACAATTTGTACTTTGTTGACGAATAACTCAATGAAAATATACATTTAAAAGAATGGATCACAGCACAAGGTCTAAGAAAATTTAAAATTTGATAATCAGATAATTTAGGGTTTTAAAGTGCGTTTGCGTATTATCCATGCCCCCCCAAATATTTAGCTACAGCAATTGCAAGGTTAGGGGCACAATTTGATTTTAAAATCCTTAAGGCCTCTAAATATTCCCTTGTCCCTAGGTTTCTACATGCTGGCTTCAACCATTTTCTTCTTGGGGCGGCATATAAAGGGCATGCAAATAAAAAATGTGGGATATCCTCTACGAGTGTTTTACAGTAAAAACAAGTATTTACATTATCAGGAGACCATTTAACCGTGAAAGCGTTTAGTGGTAGGGAGCCAATTCTAAACTGAAAATACAGTTTCCTATCTAGAGGCTTGGTGATCAAATCCCAGTACTGTTCGAATTTTGGAATAGTTTTAACTTCCAAAAACTGGGAAGTCAACACAGAAGATTGGTTGGAAATCAATTCAGCATTATTTATCATGTCCCAGTACAACTTTTTCAATGTAGTTTTAGATGGAAAGTCATCTGGGTCTACTGCAGACCACAATGATTCGAGGTGCAGTTTTTGGAGTAGGTTCCTCACTTCTTTAATCCAGAGTATTTTATGGAAAGTATCAGCGTTATCAACATCCAAAAGGGCAGCAGCATAATGGCTCAACTCAGGAGTAGTTCTTATGCGCCTCCAATATAAAAGGGGGCGCAGTCTGACCATGTCCTCGATCTTTTTCCTCCCAAGATCGTAATGAAGAGGAACTGAGGGGGTACTCTGTGGGACGCCAATTGTACACCGAAGGAATTTGCTTTCTGCAGCTGTTAGTGTATTCAAATTGGTGAAACCCCACAATTCTGATCCATAAAGACAAGCGCCCAATACTTTCATTCCATAAATCTCCATTATAGGCTGTATTGGTTTTGTAAATGAAGATTTGTGCTTTTGGGCTATTGCTCCTGCCAATTGTTGAATTTTTAGCGCTACAAAGTCCATGTGAGATCTCCAGTTCATGTTAGCATTTAGCGAGATGCCTAGGTAGGTAAAAGCATCCACTTCCTCCAGTAAAGCCCCATTGTAGATCATTTTCCCCTTGAATTTCTTAGCGGGATTCAGGTTCATGAATTTAGTCTTGGATTCATTTATTTCCAATCCCCGAGATCGACAAAAGTCACCAAAAGCGTTTATTGTCTTTTGTAGGCCACTGGGGGTCCGCGAGACAAGCAAAGTATCATCTGCGAACATTAATACCTGAACTCGCTTCCCATCTAGTAGAGGAGCATTCGTCTGAAATTGATTTAGAAAATCAACTATGCCATTGATGTAGAGAGAGAATAAGGTGGGGGCCAGAACACATCCCTGTCTCACGCCTCTCTCGACAGGGAAGGATTCTGTGACATCTCCCTGGGCTCCCCACCTAATCCGGGCAAAGTTGTTCTCATGCATCCTCACAAGCAATGTTAATAAATCAGGGCTTAATCCAAGATCCCTTAAGACAACCCAAAGTTTATGTCGGGGAACTAGATCAAAAGCTGACCTCAGGTCAACGAAAACAGCAAAGAGAGGGCCATTTATTAGGGTCACGTTTTTCCAATATATCGTTAAAAAGTGGAATACCTGGTCGACGGAGCTAGTTAAAGGGCGAAAGCCAGCTTGGTACGGGGAAAGGATATCCTTATCGACTATCCAATTTTGTATTTTATTTTGTACCATCCTGCCCATCAACTTCTGGGCACAATCGATAAGGCTAATAGGCCTATAGTTGTTTGGTAAGGTCTTGTCCCCTTTTTTGTAAACAGGTATTATTTCCGCTCCTTTCCAAGTTGCTGGTATCTTTGCCCCTTGCGCAATAGCATTTCCAAGCCATACGAAGTATTTACACCAGCTATCCCTGTCCGATAAAAACACATCTGCCGGTATTCCATCAATCCCTGGCGTCCTCCCTCTGGTCACTCCATCCATTGCCTCCTGTACATCTTTCAGGGTGAATGGATCGTAGGTAAAGTATACCCTTACTGGAGGAGGAACAGTTAGCAAACCTATCTGATCTGCATATTGAGGTTTAAAAAAGTCCACCCAAGCCTCCTTTGCTACATGATTTTTCGGGCAATCAACCAATCCCCCTGAGCCCCACTTAAGTATGGACCAAAATTCTTTCTGGTGTTTGTCAACACATGCTTCCTTCAGGTCTAACCAAAACTTCTCATCCCACCGTTTTTTTGCCTTAATTTGTGTTTTTCTATATTCATCTCTAGCATTTAAAACTCCTATTTTAGCTCTCAGCGCTTTACTGAGGTTTTGTCTCGCTATTCTACAGGATTGGTCATACCATCCCCTCTGTTTACGTGGTCCGGTACCCTTCCTCTTCTTAATTTGCTTAAGGAATAGCTTCTGTATATTATCAAAAAACTTTGGCTGTAATTCTTCAATTACTAGTTTAAAATGTGTATCATTCTTAAAAGCCTGTAGTCTGGATACTTCATCGATGACCAAACCCTCAAGGGCCTGTCTGTCCTCTAAATTATTTGTCAAAGTTGACCATTTTATATGACGAAGATTATTAGATGGAACAACGTCCAGGGTCGTGAACTCCCTAGGCGACTTTTCTAGGGATACTCTTTGTTCCATGTTGAAGAGCAAAGACAAAGGGTTGTGATCGCTCTCCAACCTTGGAATGACCTGCATATCCACAACTTTATGCCATCCTCTAACATCTATAAGAATATAGTCTATCCTGCTACTTGATCTTAGGTTATTAAAGGTATGCCTACCCTGTAGATCAGAAAGGGTGCGGCCATTAGCAGCCCTCAGTCCTCTGGATAGGCATAGACTTTTAACCTGTATTGCTACTTCTGTCCACTTTTTTATCATCTGGAGGTCTAATTAAGGAATTCCCCATTTGGTATCTTCCTCTTGGGTCAGATCGTTATCCTCACAGCCTAGAGGTTCAAACGTTGTGTTTAGATCTCCACCCATCAAAATAATGTACTGCGTGGGTAGTATCTCTATGTCGTTATCTAAAGCACCTATTACCTCAGAAGATCTGCCCCCTTGGGTTCCCCTAGCATAGATATTATATATTACTAACTTCTGACCATCAGCCCAAATAAGCTCAATAGAAATTAGGTCACTATTAGTGATATATCTCTGCTTAATAGTACATTGCAGGGATTGTCGTAACCATATAATTAGACCCCCAGAGGGACGTCCTTTGATATTCTTTTTCGCGGGTACGTAGAAGTTTAAAAAGCCCTGACGAAAAAGTGGTAACACTGACCATGTTTCCTGTAACAAAATAATATCATAGCGGTCAATAAAGTCGCACCACTCTGGAGACTCTACTTTATGATTAATACCCGCTATATTCCATGAGATGAACTTAATACTACCTTCCACTACCATATTCCTCTCATTTGAGGGAATAGTCTGGATAGAAGGAAGCGAACAGGAAGGAGAAATGACTTCTACAGCATTGATACTAGTATGGACAGCTAGTAGGTTATTCACTACTAAATTGGAATTACAGTCTCTAGGGTCAGGTACCTTACTCTCACAACCATCTGTTCCTGGTAACACAAGAGTACTATTATTTCCATATTCAAGATCCACAACCTTAGTTTTCCCTAGATTTCTCGATTTTTCCAGTCAATCACATTGGCTTAAGCCTGAAAGGGCATGAAACCTATTTTCAATCGAGATGCCGCAATTATTTGTATTTTCCAGGATTTTGGCTTTTCTTATTACAGGGTTCCATTTAGTTTTCAACAGTGTTGGATTTAAAATGTTACCCTTTTTTATATAAAAGAAATCCAACGTTAGTGGCACTATTTCGGTAGATCTCCGCTGAGGGGGAAATATGTTAGCTAGGATGTTTGGTAAAACAACTGGGTCTGAGAAATGTAGCACCACACAATCCCCCTCAAATTTTTTGGTGCCACCCCAATCCATTCGACTCTTCTAGCTTTGACTACTTCCTGTGCCGACTGGTCCCTGCCTCCTGGTTTAAAAGCCATATTCTTTGATAACCAATGGAGTGATTTACTTATCAAAGAGGGGACGTTCTCTACTTGCCCTGGTTCTAATTGGGGGACGTTTGCCAGAACCAATATTAATGGGGATGCTTCCACTACTAATTCAACAGGCCCTTTCTCTCTGTTATCAATTACATTTGTACTTATAATACTCGGCCCTGCTGCCTCCTCATCAATAATTGGATCAGGGACTCTCGATCCTTCCCCCCCTTGGGCTGGTCTCCTAATGGTGTTCCGGGAAGTGTTCGTAGAATAATCTGTCCCAAATACGGTTTGAGTAGTTTTTGGAACAACCGTATCTAGGTTTGGCAAAGCAGTGTTTAATTGTTCCTCAAGTGTTTTTTGCAAAAGAGCTCCCAATTTATTGACTACTTCTGTGAGCTGATCTATTTTGTTTAGGAGTGGTTTAGTAACAGTTTTAATTTTGTTATCTATGGCATTCAGTAGCATCTTAAATTGTTCTTTGTCAAGATAAGCCTTTCCTCCCCCATTATTCCTAGTATCATCTCCATTATTTTCCTGAGGGGAAGCATCAGGGCGCTTTTTGCTTGATCGAAGACCACCCCGTCTAGGTATGTTCTTTTCCCCTCCCTTTGTTACTCTGGGAGCTGGAACCGGAATAGGGGTATCCTCTTCCAGAGTAATAATATCAATGTCCAGTGTTGTTTCGGGAGGTGGTTCATTGATGGCTACTAGTAGCTGGGTCAAAGGATTATTTTCTGGGGACTGAAACACCTCATTGCTGTTGTCAAGAGTTGGAGTAGATAAAGGCATGTTGTCAATAAGCAAGTCTGGTGAGTAACTCAGTCCCAAAGATGATCTCCTGTCATAGTTAATTTTGGCAACTTTCTGAACCATGTAGTTATCAATTGTATTTAGGGGAGCTGAAGATGTTTTAGCTTTAGACATTTTCACTATATTTGTCAAGTTCGTAGGGTATTAAAACAATGAAGTATCCCAGGCGCTTAGAGGAGTTTAAGGGAGTGAATAACTTACTTAGACGTTTTCAGGCAGCGTTCTTGGCCCTGCTCCTCCTCCTTCTGCCGATGAGGGCCGTAGAGGGCCTGCCCTTTGCCCAGGCTTAGCCCCGGGCGTCCCTCTCGCGTCCCGCGACGCGGGTGTGTGCCCAGCTTTATGGGTCCTTCGCTCTCTCCGTGCGCGTCACACAACGCGCCGCCGCGAGGCCTGCCGGGTGTTGTGGTTCCCGGAGCGGCGGCGCGGTTTCTATGGCAGGATGACTCTCGGCGGTGGCGGCTTCTCCCTGTGCTGCACGGCGTGGCAGGTAAGTTTCCAGCAGACTCCCCGTTCTCTCGTTTTGATATATTTAGCTTTGTGTCAGTCTCTGGGTGCCTCACTCTCTCAATGACCGTGTGCACCCCTGTGTGTCTGTCTCTGGTGCCTCACTCTCTCAATGACCGTGTGCACCTCTGTGTGTCTGTCTCTGGTGCCTCACTCTCTCAATGACCGTGTGTACCTCTGTGTGTCTGTCTCTGGTGCCTCCCTCTCTCAATGACCCTCTCAGTCAGTCACTCTCAATGTCAGAAAGGAAATCTCGGTGCATGCTTGTCTCTGGGCACCGGTCTGCTTGTATCTGCATCTCTTCCTTATGACTTTGACTGCCTGGCAAAGCAAAACCCTACTGTGGTGTCTGGGTGGAAAACTGTAGATTCATGGCAAATGGAAATGTTATACTCACTGGGCTTGTAAGCTGGGTAAACCTAAAGAAGATTCCAAGAAGAGTTCACATGGGCATCTCCCCAATGCCACCCCACTACCAGTCTTGCGGCAACCCAGCAATTCTGTATACCAATGCACAGACCCTGTTCTACATTAAGACCTTTTTAGGCAAATTCCTTATAGACCACCACAAGAGGCCACAAGTGGGTGCCAGATTGCAATAAATGGCCTGGAATGGAAGAACCTGAACAGATAAAAGTCAATTTGTCCGAAACTGTGAAATTCCCTTCTCTAGCGCTGCGAGTAAGTATATTAGTGTAAAGAATGGTCCTACATAAGTACATAATACCCAGTTTGGAATTTTGGTAGTAGCATTCACTATCAGTGCATGTTAGCCATTATAGATATAGCATGCTCAGTCATAATGCCTGTGCATAGTACCGTATTTATTTGTCCATATTGTCACATTATTGCCTAACTAGCTTGCAGCCTCTCAGCATATGGTGCCATCTTCCAGAATGTCCTATTAATGCAGGTATTTCTAAGTTTCCATAAAGAGTGAATAAACACATATTGGCAGGTTTCATACTGCCTGTGTCATACTCACTTAGGGGCCTATGTAGGTAGGCGTTTGCGATTCGCAAACGCCCCTTTGGTATGTAGGTGGCACTTAGCAAAATAAGGAATCACAAAAATTGTGATTCCTTATTTTGCTTATAGCCTTTAAGGAATCACAATTTTGCGATTCCTTAAATGCTATGTAGGGGTGCCTTAAAAATTGCGATTTTGGCATTTTTCCTTTAAAAATGCATTTAAAAAAAATTTCATAGTGCCATGTGGCGCACAGACATGCCCTTAGGGCATGTATGTGTGCAACATGTACTAACAGGCACATTCCAGGCGTGCAACAGGTGTCCTTTGGACACCCTGGCACCCTTGGAATTGCGATTCTCAAATTGCAATTTTCTCACAGAAAATCGCAATTTGAGAATGTTCCCCATTCATTCCTATGGGCCTTTTGGGCCATAGGAAGGAATGGGACACCCATTCCTTAATTGCGATTCGCAATTTGCTAATCGCAAATAAGGAATGTTTGAGATTCGCAAAAAAATTGCGAATTGTTACCTACATTCCATTTTGCTATTCTCAAATAGCGATTCCTTAAAAATCGCTATTTGAGAATCGCAAAATGGAAATTACCTACATATGCCCCATTGTCCTTTCCACAACTTGCCTGTAAAAGATTGACATTTCCCACATTGCTCTAGGAATGAATATTGTGTTCGTTTTCCACAGTTCCCAGCTGACCAAGCATTGTTTCCATGATGCCCCAGTAAAACCACACTGACTACAGTTTTCAATAATGCCTTTTTAAATAAGCATTGGCAGTTTACACAGGGCTCCTGCAATGTACCCATTACCTATTTTTGCACAATTTTCCAGTAAGTATACTTTGCCAATTTCCAATATCCAAATAAACCCACACTGGTAGTTTTCAGAGTTCCCCAGTAAAGCACATATTTCCCATTTTCGCTAATGCCCCAGTACGTGCACGTTGCAGGGAACTACGAAGTTCCAATCACAACACATTTTGGGTTTACTGTAGGGCCCGATAATGGATACATTGTCAGTTTGCAAACACATAAACAGACATACAACCACACAGACATCAATTCATACCATGAGAGACATACACATATCTACCCAATCAGTCAAGCAAACAGGCACACAAGCAACCACAGGCAGAAACTCGCAGGCAACTAAACAAAGAAATAAAGGTTAACACAAAAGGTATCTTAATTTCAATATGTGCATTTAAATCTCGCTAAGGTGTACATGCACTTAAACCATTATTTGGGATACAAGGCGAAGGCATGGCTTGGCAGTTCGGGCTGGACTGTTCCCATGAGGCACAGGGTCAGACTGATTTGCATATAGCCATGTCTGAACTGGGGTGGCAGAGTGGGCTAAAGAACGGTGATGGATTCAACCCAGATCTTTTGACTGGGTGTGAGTGTTTGATTGGATCAGCTGCTCCGTCCATCACCACCCCCTTTTGTACTATTTTGGATCTGAGGACACATTTCAAGCTTAAAAAGTAGCACAAAAATGCAAGTACTGCGAACAGCAGTTGCTGACCAATTTCGCATAATAAGCATAATGCGAAATCCGAAATGCCGAAAATTACGCGAGCTTACTTCGGTGTAAGGGAAAGTTAGTCTGGGTTTAATGTTGTATTTGCCACATTTAAAAAAAGGGACAATTTGGCCAGATTGTGTAAAAATCAATGCGAGCACAAAGCACATTAAATGCAATTACATATAATTGAATCAGGGGGAAAAGAACATTTACTACTCGCCACAAAATATTTCTTTAACTATTGTCACAAATTCATGTTTGATCACAGACACCGTTGTCAAAAAATCTGTTATTTCAAGAGGACACCCAGACTTTAGAAGCCCCCTAAGCAAGCTGTATTTGTTTTTTAAGGTCAAAGGTATTACCTTCAGGGCCGGACTGAGAACCAAAACCGTCCCTGTCAAAGTGCTCAGCCGGCCCCCCCTCCCAACTCGGGGTGGGGGGTTAGAGGTGCCGCCGAGCTCTTTCCTGGGGCCGGTTTTTGGCCGATTTTGGTACAGGGCCGATTTTGCAGCTACGCTGCAAAAATGGCCCTGTAACAAAAACGTCCCCCAGGGGCCAAAAACCAGCCCCCAACCCGTGCGGCGCACCGGGGGGGTTGCCTTGGTGCCCGCTACGTCCAGTTCGGCCCTGGGTACCTTCTTGTGAGACACACATCCCGATTCACAAAGGGCCTCTGCACTGGTGGCCACTGGCGTAACGAAAAGTGAGGGGGCCTCCCTGCACGGTACTTAGGGGGGCCCCCTCTGGGCTCAATCAGGAGATCTCCCGGACAGAGTTTACTGCCGAGGGGGCCGCTTGGAGTTAGGGCCCCCCGCACCACGTGGGCTGCGGGGGCCTGTGTTACGCCCCTGCTGGTGGCGGAGGCCCCGCAGTCATGGCGGGGGAAGTTGCCCGTACTTGTGTTGCGTGTCCCGCACTAGTGGCGTCGGCACGGCAACTGTGCCGGAGTGGGGAGGGGGGTCGGTGGGAATGTGTGGCCACACTCGTGTTGGGTGGCCAGTGCTCGTGGTGAGACTTCCGCAATGAGTAACTGCAGTACAGAAGCCCTACCCTGCGGGATCCCGCCACGAGTGCGGGACCCCTCAATGACTGCGGGACCTCTGCCACAAATGAGGAGGCCTTTAGTGAATCTGGTCCACAGACAGGAACACTGATTGTAGTCAGCCAATGTACTGGCCTGCTGAATGGACAGAGGGGCTTCAAAAAGAGCACCTAGAGGGTGTGTAGAAGGTGAACCTGAAACTAAAAATATGTTTCTGAAAGTAAGTGTAATCCACCCAATGAATGATACACATTATTGCACAAATAGTTTGTGTATATTTGTTTTCTGATGAAAGCACCATTGTATATGGTTTTACACAATCTAGTTCACTCTGAAAGGACCGGGTTAATAAAAATGAGTTTTCCTGCCCTTTTATGCGCGACAAAATTATTAATTACTGTTGACCATCTTGGAAAGTGCCTGTTGAATGTATAGAGCTTTCTTTCTGAAGACACATATGTACTCATGTAGCACAGGGATTCCTGTTGCATCATTGTGTTAGAATGTCAAAATAGCTGGATGGCTATGCCACACAATGTGTGGCATGGTTTGTTTTTTACCACATAATACGCTACATAACCTGTCTGTTTTAGCTGTATAATTTGCATGTTCATGCTGCATTAGTTAGTAAACCCTGTTGCATCATATGGTTCTTTGCTGCCGCATAATTCCAAAGGCCCTGATCATATATAAATGCATACATTGCAGTTACCTTACTCTTCTTCGCCGTTCCTGGAGCTTTTACCACCCTAGAATTGGTTTAGGGGAAGAAAGGGTTACTAACTTAAATCTTTCTTTGCATTTTTTGTCTTAAAACTCCATTGTAAGGTGGACCTCCTATTGCAGAAACATTTTAATGCTGACTTTGGAATTTCTCTGCCGCGCCTCAGCACTTTTAGCTCTTCAGAAAGGGCTCTGTACAGGAAGTGGTTAACAATATCGTCATTCCCGGATGCAAAGCCTAATTCTTATTGCAAAACCAAGATCACCAAGATATCAAGCTTTCATAGAGTTTCATAGATGATATATTCAAGTATCGTGTGTCTCAGTCACTTGTAACAAACTTAGGGGCCGATTACGATATAGCGGATTTCCCGCATCCACCGGGTCGGCGGAAGCCACCGCCGGCCCGGAGGATGCGGGAAATCCGCCGGGGAGCCTTGCAAGACCCACCGCCACATTGGGATGGCTGGTGGGTCTCACTATCTGTCCGCCGCTTTTCCGCCGCGGGCGGATTCCGCCCGCGGCGGAAAAGCATTAACATGGCTGGCGGTGTCTATCAGACACCGCCAGCCATATTAGGATGAGTGCGGAAAGATGCCTTTACACGGCGGCATTTCCACTGTGTAAAGGCATACGGATTTGTGTTTGGGGGCCCGTTGCGGGCCCCCAGGGGTGAAGGGGGGGTGGGGGGTGCACATGGGGGGTACCTATGGTACCCCCCTGCATTTGCCTGCACAAAGCGGCAGGCACCGCTAGGTGCCTGCCGCTTTGTGCGGGCAAATGCACAACTTGCTTTTTTATCATTGCGGCGGGTGCTGCTTCAAGCAGCACCCGCCGCAATGATAAAAATACAGGATGTGACCGCCAGGGTGGCGGTCACATCCTAATTTGCATGGAGGGACCGCCGCTGCCCCTGCGGACGGTCCCTCCTTCTCTATGGTGGCGGACGGACTCAGGTCCGTCCGCCATCATAATCGGCCCCTAAAATTGGTTCTGAGAAGGTATGGGTTACTAGCATCTTGGTTCACATGAACTCGAACAAATGTCCCAAGTGTGGACATTTTCCTGAAATATATTCCAGCCAGTGATTAATTTGTAAACAAATAAGTGTCTGGGCTCTCGCCGAGGGGCAGCTTCGACTAGCCCAATTCTCCTGTTAGCGCTGCCAAACACAGAGCCAACAAAACACTACAAGTGGGCAGGGGGTGTGGCGTAACGGCCAGAGACACAGACTTCAGAGTTCAGGGAGCTCATTATGATGGCGGAAAGACCGTTACCGCCGGGCCAGCGGTGAGGTCCACTGGCCTTGCGGACCGCGATTCTCCCACCGCCATATTACGATGGCAGTGGGATTCAGATCGCGCCCGGGGCGGAGGCAAAGCCCGTCTGCCACGGAACCGACACAGGCAATCGTTACGATTGCCCGGCAGAGCGGTCTGCATCCACAAAATGGTGGCGGTGCCTAGCAAGCACTGTCCACCAAATTATGATGCAGTCTCCAGCCAGCCTTCCGCAGCGGTGCAACCGCTGTTGAAAGGCAGGCAGAGTTTGCTTTTGGGGGCCCGTTGCGGGAGGTGAAGATGTCCTGGGGGATACCCATGGTACCCCCCAACATTTCACTGCACCAAGTGGCAGGCACAGTGTAGTGCCTGCCACGTAGTGCAGTGAAATGTACAACATGCTCTATTAAGGGTGCGTAACAAGACCGCCGCGGTGGCGGTCCCATCATAATGGTGTATGCGGGACAGCCACATGCATGGCGGACGGTCCCGGTTTACACCACCATGGCGAACGGAGCCACTCCTTGTGCCATCGTAATAAGGCCGCAGGTTCGAGTGTCTGCAATGACGCTCAACATCCTGTGATTCTGAGCGAATCACTTAATCTCCCTGTGCCTACCAAAAGTGAGTGTGCCCTTAAGTGGTGCTCAAGCCCCGGTGTTGATTAATTAAGGATGCAGCACCAGAAACCACCCGCTCAAATTAAGCACTGAAGCGCATTTATTGGAATTACCCACCTGCCACAATCCGCCTTCGACTGTTCTGAGCATACTTTAAGCCATTCAGAATGGATTTTAGGCAATAGCAGGTTAATAACAAAATCTTTGTTTCACAGTTCTGGTGTGCCTATATTGCTTCAAAGTGCAGCGATCTGTCTTTGAATGACATTAAAGCGTGTATTAAAGCAAGCATTGGCAAAGCCAATCACTCTGGCGCTAACGGCCGTTTTTTTGGAGGGGGGTTTCAATGCTTGCTTTGTTTTGTCACGGTTTTTGTAAAACTTCGTTGTTGGGGTGGCTGCGGGCAATTAACAGCATTAAAAAAATTGGCTAAAAGCAAAAATATTTTGGGATCAAAAAGCACATATTGCTATCGTAGTCCCTACAATGAAGAGAACTGCTTGGTGTGAGGATGTGCCTCTTGTGAACGAGCATAATGCCGTCACTCACAGTGAAGTTAGCCAATGGTTGAAGTGACGCACAAATTGTCCCATGCTGTAGTGGGTGGAATTAAAATGTACATGACCCAACAGACCAGTGGATGATGTAAACTGGCAAAATGTCCTGACAGCTAAATATATTATAGATATAATATTGGTAAAATCAAAAGGTCTTGGCTAACGTCACACACCAGTAAGTGCACATTGCAAGGCACTAGAAAGTTCCAATCACAACACATTTTGGGTTTGCTGTGGGCCCAATAATGTATAGATTGTCAGTTTTGGAAACACATACACAGACATACAACCACACAGTCATCAAGGCATACCATTAGAGACATACACATATCTCCACACTCAGTCAAGCACACAGGCACACAAGCAACACAGAAATGCCGTTTTAGTCCCCATCAGCACTTGTAGCACTTTTAGCACTTTTAGCACTTTCGTATGAGCTCCAAGATGGGCTAGTTAACAAATCAGTATTTCTTTTTTGCCTATTGCAATTAGGCCCTGGTGATGTTCAGCATTTCTTATTACGCGTTTTTTACACAAAAGATCCAAACTGCACTGTAATGCCACATCTTTTTTCATCTGTTATGGGAAAATCCTTTTTTGGGAGCACGTTAACAATGTGAATAAACAGAATGACATAGTATGGTGTTTGTGTAATGTACATAATTTTTAGCGCCACGTGTCATCCCCCATCCACAACATTGCAACGGGCGTTGCTCACAGCACTGCCCGCCACAATGCTGTGGATGCACCTTGTGTATTTGCATGCACAACGTGGCAGGCACCGCGCGGTGCCTGCCACGTTGTGCATGCAAATGCAGGGGGTTACCATAGGTACCCCCCATGTACACCCCCCACCCTCCCAACACCCACGGGACCCGCAACAGGCTCCCACAATCAGGGACCGCATGCCTTTCCATGGCGGCAAGGCCGCCATGGAAAGGCACATCTCCGCCCGTCCGCCCTTCTCTTGCAGACACCGCCACCATATTCAGCCCCTTTTCCGCCCGGTCGACTCCTCGACGGGCGGAAACCTGGCGGATGGTCTTTCCGTCCCCGGGGTCCCCCTCCGCCATCGTAATATGGCGGGGGGAATTGGGAGGCGGGTGGTAGATAATGGTGGGCAGATCGCCACCGCCATACGGGTGGTGGCGATCCGACCTTTATTAATATTGATCCCAATGTGCAGTCATTTCCACCAGTTTTTTGCACCTGACATTACTGAGGTGTTCGTTAATTCTTATCCATTTTTTTCAGAATAACGTATCTGCATAGCCAACGTTATAGGAGCAGCTGATTATGTAGATTACATTGATGGAGTTGCAATTTGTGTATTGTTGCAACTTCAAGAGGTTGGTAGGTCTAGCTAAAGTTCATTAGTTGAGGCTGTAGAACAGAAAATTCAGCAGCTGCCTCATAGGAAGTGGCTGATCACTGGTTGAAGGCTCCACAAATGTGTGTCATGTATTCTGATGTTTTTATTTGGCTGTGCATGGATCAAAATTTCCTCGTAAATTGGTTCTTCTAAGGAAGGAAACAAGTTCTTCAATTTGAATTTGTTTGAACATAGAATTTATCATTGTTTATTGATCATATTTGATTCAGTATTGAAAGTTGTAACACAGATCAGCCTATCTGTAACGACTGCATTGTAAAAGCGATGTAATGGCAGCTGCTGTTTCCCCCTTTGATACAATGAAAACATCATCAATATAACAATGACATATGTTATGTTTTTGTTGAAGGGATTTTGATCTGACCAAATATGTTCAACCTCAGAGCTGTGGAAATATAAATATGTCAAACTGGAAGCAAAAGTGGTGCTTATTGATGTACCATTGGTCTATTAATAGAGCAAAACGTTTATGCCAAACTCATGAGTTCCATTATGAAATATTTTGGACTATTATAGTACCAATCTATGTGGCATAGTATTTCTCTATTACCCTCAGAGTTTCCTCCTGGGGAGTGCTAATGTAGGGAGACTTTATAGCCATAGCAACGAGGAGTTTCTCATTGGGCCAGAACACTGGTCACTGAGAATATTCGGCAAATGCTGGTCTCTTTTATGCAGGATGGCATCTTTGTGATGACAGTCGCAAAATTGCATCACAGAATTTTGATATTTTGATTTTGATACTATTAGATGTTCTGGAAGGTTTGTGTATTTTTGGTATGGTGTAAAAATAGAGGATTACTTTATTTAACCCCTTGGCCGCGGCGGTAATTCCGCAGCGGCGCTCAGGCGCAGGGGGGCCGCGTAGGAACCACTCCGTCACGAGCCACGATGGAGCTGTGCTTGTGACGGAATGGTTCCATCACGAGCACGCAAGGGGTTAATAAAATTCACCATCACTAGAAGTATTTCACTTGTTTTCAAGAGCTTCATTGACTTAAGACGTTTAAAACTATGTTGGTCACTTAGGATGCATAGGTATTGCTGATTATATAACGATTTATTTTGAAGTACAGTACTCACACCGTTGTCTACTGTTTTATTACTAAATCACTGTCTATTTTAAGTTCAGTGAGTGTGATTTTCTTGGTTTTTGATAAATTGAATAAAACATTTCTGTCCCTGGTATTATTGTTTCCATTTTCATTGGTGATAGCCTCCTCAAAGGCAATTACTTCTAGTGGTTCATGTTGAATATGTGGCGTAAAAGGAAATGTATTTCTTGACCCTGTGCCACCCCTTTATATTTCCTCTGGTTCCTGGTCTGAAAAAAGGCTTTCAATTTTTTGTTCTCTAGAAGTTGCAACAATACACAAATTGCAACTCCACCAATTTAATTTACACGATCAGCTGTCCCAGTAACCTCAGCTATCTAGGTACGATTTTAAGTTTCTAGAACTCTTATTAATAATAAGAATAATAAGAATAGCTTAATATTTCACACCGTAATTTAAACTTGTCTAATGTGTTGGTACAAATTTAAATCCTCTCTTCGGGATATCAACTTGTAGATCAGTTAGCTCCGTAGCAATGAGATTACCCACTAGGTGGCTGACTTGCTTGTCCCTGAGAGGGGATCTCTCATCATGCTCCTTGTTATCCTTTAGTTACTATTGTCCCATTGGGTGGTTTTTTCTCCTTTTTTTGCCCTATTGCCTGGTTATAGATTGCATTTGTACAGGAGATTTTGTGGAGGAAACACTGTTTCGGCCAGCCATATATTGGTGGGACATGGGAACGGAAAAACCACACAGGTGGAAATTGTCTTGGCTACCTGCCTTGCACATTTGGTCTGATTTCATTGTCACTGCCATCAGGGCTAGTATCTAAAGTCCGTTTGATTTATTTACGGATTCGCTAGAAAAATAGTCTTCTTTAATGTTACAATAAGTAGAGTCATGGCTGTACTTTTTCAAATCTTTCTGTAGTTTGTTGGTCTTGGACTGCGTGAGAAACTGCTAAAATTCTGTGACTTCTTTGATAATCCCATTAAATCTTTTTTTGTAGATACCAATTTGCATTTGAGATTTTAATACATTCTCACTGGTTTGAATTTTGATCAACATTGTTTCAGACAGCCCTTTTACTGTGTTGATAAACAGAATCAACCAGTCCCTTATGCACCTCAATGGAATGAGGGGCCAGTCTCTTCTAAATGTTAGGTAGTCAAGAAAATACGAGGGTCACTGTTGACTATAAGTTGAGGAGGGCGTCTTTGCAGCGTAAATATTCCGTCATCAAGATCCATACAAAAATGTTTTATTTTATTTTTCTTTAATGTGGTCAGAGATTTCCAGATGTTAGTATTGGTGGAGGACCTACATTGAAGTAACATCCTCAACAGAAAATGAGAAATTTTCGATCTTGATAATGGATCTTAGTATAGATCTCTGTGAAAAATAAATGGATAGTGCGGCATCAAGGGTTGTTAACAATTAATAATTGTATTCCCATAGCTGTCCGCTGCATAAGCTAAACACACCCAAAAAGGGTAAAGAGAGGTATGACTCTGGTCCACAGAGATGCCTTCCCAGAATAACATACACAACACAAAAACCACTATTGATTTATGGTATTACTATGATGAACAAATAAAGGGGAAGGAAAATTCTTTCTTTTGATTCACAGGACTTCAACCACTACTGTGGCATGCTTCATCAAGTCTCACACCGGTGATGTATCAATAGTGTGGACTCAACCAGTGGACTGGGAGCACTTGCTATTTCTTAGTTTTATCTACAAATTTTTCCCTGCGCCACTATCTTGTGAAAGGATTCTGAGAAATGTTTATTGCGAAAACCACAAATAATACTAAAACATGGAGACGATGTTCTGGGCCACTATTAACTCTGGCTTCTCAAATCCGTTAACATGTTTTTAGCCATATCAACAGTGCTGCTAATTGTTACTGTAAGGAGGCAATGGGATATATATTACTAACTTGGATCATTAATACATATCACTGACCTAAACGATTCAAAAAGGGGGTGGTGATGGACAGAGTATCTGAGTTAATCAGAACACTCCTACCCAGTCAACAGATCAGGGCTTGATCCATCACTGTTTTTTAGCTCACTGCACCATCCCAGTTCAGAACCTGGCTACATGCAAATTAGTCTGTCCCTGGCCCAGTGCATCATGGGAACAGGGCAGACCAAACTACCAAGCCAATTCTTTACTGGAAAGGAAACAAGCTTCCAGGGACCGGTTTCTGGTATTACAGCCGTCTTCGGCCCGGCTTGCTTGAATCCTGATGGTGCAGTGAGCAAGGGACTCACATCTGAGCATACCCTTCCACGCTTGTGGTGGCCAAAACGATTCAAAAAGGGGGTGGTGATGGACAGAGTATCTGAGTTAATCAGAACACTCCTACCCAGTCAACAGATCAGGGCTTGATCCATCACCGTTTTTTAGCTCACGGCACCATCCCAGTTCAGAACCTGGCTACATGCAAATTAGTCTGTCCCTGGCCCAGTGCATCATGGGAACAGGGCAGACCAAACTACCAAGCCAATTCTTTACTGGAAAGGAAACAAGCTTCCGGGGACCTGTTTCTGGCATTACAACCGTCTTCGGCCCGGCTTGCTTGAATCCTGATGGTGCAGTGAGCAAGGGACTCACATCTGAGCATACCCTTCCACGCTTGTGGTGGCCAAAACGATTAAAAAAGGGGGTGGTGATGGACAGAGTATCTGAGTTAATCAGAACACTCCTACCAAGTCAACAGATCAGGGCTTGATCCATCACCGTTTTTTAGCTCACTGCACCATCCCAGTTCAGAACCTGGCTACATGCAAATTAGTCTGACCCTGGCCCAGTGCATCATGGGAACAGGGCAGACCAAACTACCAAGCCAATTCTTTACTGGAAAGGAAACAAGCTTCCGGGGACCGGTTTCTGGCATTACAGCCGTCTTCGGCCCGGCTTGCTTGAATCCTGATTGTGCACTAAGCAAGGGACTCACATCTGAGCATACCCTTCCACGCTTGTGGTGGCCAAAACGATTAAAAAAAGGGGGTGGTGATGGACAGAGTATCTGAGTTAATCAGAACACTCCTACCCAGTCAACAGATCAGGGCTTGATCCATCACCGTTTTTTAGCTCACTGCACCATCCCAGTTCAGAACCTGGCTACATGCAAATTAGTCTGTCCCTGGCCCAGTGCATCATGGGAACAGGGCAGACTAAACTACCAAGCCAATTCTTTACTGGAAAGGAAACAAGCTTCCGCGGACCGGTTTCTGGCATTACAGCCGTCTTCGGCCCGGCTTGCTTGAATCCTGATGGTGCAGTGAGCAAGGGACTCACATCTGAGCATACCCTTCCACGCTTGTGGTGGCCAAAACGATTCAAAAAGGGGGTGGTGGTGGACAGAGTATCTTAGTTAATCAGAACACTCCTACCCAGTCAACAGATCAGGGCTTGATCCATCACCGTTTCACATGAGTCCCTTGCTCACTGCACCATCAGGATTCAAGCAAGCCGGGCCGAAGACGGCTGCAATGCCAGAAACCGGTCCCCAGAAGCTTGTTTCCTTTCCAGTAAAGAATTGGCTTGGTAGTTTGGTCTGCCCTGTTCCCATGATGCACTGGGCCAGGGAC
Source organism: Lissotriton helveticus (assembly GCF_964261635.1). NCBI lineage: Eukaryota > Metazoa > Chordata > Amphibia > Caudata > Salamandridae > Lissotriton > Lissotriton helveticus. Next base: position 225,355,980 of record NC_136065.1, read on the forward strand.
AGACTAATTTGCATGCAGCCAGGTTCTGAACTGGGATGGTGCAGTGAGCTAAAAAACGGTGAAGGATCAAGCCCTGATCTTTTGACTGGGTAGGAGTGTTCTGCTTAATTCAGATGCTCTGTCCATCACCACCCCCTTGTATGAATTGTTTTGGCCACTATAGGAGTGGAAGGGCATGCTCAGACATGAGTCCCTTGCTCACTGCACCATCAGGATTCAAGCAAGCCGGGCCGAAGACGGCTGCAATGCCAGAAACCGGTCCGCGGAAGCTTGTTTCCTTTCCAGTAAAGAATTGGCTTGGTAGTTTGGTCTGCCCTGTTCCCATGATGCACTGGGCCAGGGACAGACTAATTTGCATGTAGCCAGGTTCTGAACTGGGATGGTGCAGTGAGCTAAAAAACGGTGATGGATCAAGCCCTGATCTTTTGACTGGGTAGGAGTGTTCTGCTTAATTCAGATGCTCTGTCCATCACCACCCCCTTGTATGAATCGTTTTGGCCACTATAGGAGTGGAAGGATATGCTCAGACATGAGTCCCTTGCTCACTGCACCATCAGGATTCAAGCAAGCCGGGCCGAAGACGGCTGCAATGCCAGAAACCGGTCCCCGGAAGCTTGTTTCCTTTCCAGTAAAGAATTGGCTTGGTAGTTTGGTCTGCCCTGTTCCCATGATGCACTGGGCCAGGGACAGACTAATTTGCATGTAGCCAGGTTCTGAACTGGGATGGTGCAGTGAGCTAAAAAATGGTGATGGATCAAGCCCTGATCTTTTGACTGGGTAGGAGTGTTCTGCTTAATTCAGATGCTCTGTCCATCACCACCCCCTTGTATGAATCGTTTTGGCCACTATAGGAGTGGAAGGGTATGCTCAGACATCAGTCCCTTGCTCACTGCACCATCAGGATTCAAGCAAGCCGGGCCGAAGACGGCTGCAATGCCAGAAACCGGTCCCCGGAAGCTTGTTTCCTTTCCAGTAAAGAATTGGCTTGGTAGTTTGGTCTGCCCTGTTCCCATGATGCACTGGGCCAGGGACAGACTAATTTGCATGTAGCCTGGTTCTGAACTGGAATGGTGCAGAGAGCTAAAAAACGGTGATGGATCAAGCCCTGATTTTTTGACTGGGTAGGAGTGTTCTGCTTAATTCAGATGCTCTGTCCATCACCACCCCCTTGTATGAATCGTTTTGGCCACTATAGGAGTGGAAGGATATGCTCAGACATGAGTCCCTTGCTCACTGCACCATCAGGATTCAAGCAAGCCGGGCCGAAGACGGCTGCAATGCCAGAAACCGGTCCCCGGAAGCTTGTTTCCTTTCCAGTAAAGAATTGGCTTGGTAGTTTGGTCTGCCCTGTTCCCATGATGCACTGGGCCAGGGACAGACTAATTTGCATGTAGCCAGGTTCTGAACTGGGATGGTGCAGTGAGCTAAAAAATGGTGATGGATCAAGCCCTGATCTTTTGACTGGGTAGGAGTGTTCTGCTTAATTCAGATGCTCTGTCCATCACCACCCCCTTGTATGAATCGTTTTGGCCACTATAGGAGTGGAAGGGTATGCTCAGACATCAGTCCCTTGCTCACTGCACCATCAGGATTCAAGCAAGCCGGGCCGAAGACGGCTGCAATGCCAGAAACCGGTCCCCGGAAGCTTGTTTCCTTTCCAGTAAAGAATTGGCTTGGTAGTTTGGTCTGCCCTGTTCCCATAATGCACTGGGCCAGGGACAGACTATTTTGCATGTAGCCAGGTTCTGAACAGGGATGGTGCAGTGAGCTAAAAAACGGTGATGGATCAAGCCCTGATCTTTTGACTGGGTAGGAGTATTCTGCTTAATTCAGATGCTCTGTCCATCACCACCCCCTTGTATGAATCGTTTTGGCCACTATAGGAGTGGAAGGGTATGCTCAGACATGAGTCCCTTGCTCACTGCACCATCAGGATTCAAGCAAGCCGGGCCGAAGACGGCTGCAATGCCAGAAACCGATCCCCGGAAGCTTGTTTCCTTTCCAGTAAAGAATTGGCTTGGTAGTTTGGTCTGCCCTGTTCCCATGATGCACTGGGCCAGGGACAGACTAATTTGCATGTAGCCAGGTTATGAACTGGGATGGTGCAGTGAGCTAAAATACGGTGATGGATCAAGCCCTGATCTTTTGACTGGGTAGGAGTGTTCTGCTTAATTCAGATGCTCTGTCCATCACCACCCCCTTGTATGAATCGTTTTGGCCACTATAGGAGTGGAAGGGTATGCTCAGACATGAGTCCCTTGCTCACTGCACCATCAGGATTCAAGCAAGCCGGGCCGAAGACGGCTGCAATGCCAGAAACCGGTCCCCGGAAGCTTGTTTCCTTTCCAGTAAAGAATTGGCTTGGTAGTTTGGTCTGCCCTGTTCCCATGATGCACTGGGCCAGGGACAGACTAATTTGCATGCAGCCTGGTTCTGAACTGGAATGGTGCAGAGAGCTAAAAAACGGTGATGGATCAAGCCCTGATCTTTTGACTGGGTAGGAGTGTTCTGCTTAATTCAGATGCTCTGTCCATCACCACCCCCTTGTATGAATCGTTTTGGCCACTATAGGAGTGGAAGGGTATGCTCAGACATGAGTCCCTTGCTCACTGCACCATCAGGATTCAAGCAAGCCGGGCCGAAGACGGCTGCAATGCCAGAAACCGGTCCCCGGAAGCTTGTTTCCTTTCCAGTAAAGAATTGGCTTGGTAGTTTGGTCTGCCCTGTTCCCATGATGCACTGGGCCAGGGACAGACTAATTTGCATGTAGCCAGGTTCTGAACTGGGATGGTGCAGTGAGCTAGAAAACGGTGATGGATCAAGCCCTGATCTTTTGACTGGGTAGGAGTGTTCTGCTTAATTCAGATGCTCAGTCCATCACCACCCCCTTGTAAGGAACATATCACTGACCTGGCCACTGATGAATATTACTGTTAGGGGACATTGATTCATTATGCTCTCTGGGGCACTTGATGTATGTTATTGTATTGGGCCTTTGATGCATATCACTGTCTGCCACTGTCTATTTATTTTGTTGTCCTGGAGCACTAATGTATAACACTGACTTGGGCCTTTGATATGCAATGGTATGTGAGTTCACTGATACCTATTGTTGTCTGGTATATAACAGTTGGGATGCACTGAGATATACTAGTGTAATTGACCACTGATTAATATTTTGTCTGAGGCCACTGGTGAATAATATCAACATCCAAAACAAATGCATATTACTGGTTTAGGACATCAATGCATATTGCTACCAGAGGGCACTGATATATATTGCAGTTAGGTGGCACTGATATATATCACTGCAAAGGGCCCATGATGCATAATACTGCCTCTGGTCATCAACGCATATACTGCCTGTAACCATTGATAGATATTTCTGTTGGGTGGTATTGATGGAAGATGCTCTGTTGGATCATTGCTGTGCATAATTGCCTGGGGCCACGCCTGTGTGATATTGTTTGGTGACATTAATGCATATTGTTATCAGAGTGCACCAATGTGTGCTGTTCTCTGGAGCAGTGGATGAATGATGGATATGTCGGACAGGGTTTATTGGCAAATAATTCTTTCAGGAGGGCACTGATGCACAGTACAGAATTGGGCCAATGAGGCATGTCACTGTCTGAAGCCAATAACAAAGCAAACACAAGGAGATGATGGACGGAGTGCTGAAACTTTTCAAACACTCACCCCCAGTCACAGATCTGGGTTGAATCCATCATTGTTCTTTAGCTCACTTCGCCACCCCAGTTCAGACACAGCTAAATGCAAATCAGTCTGAACCCTGTGCCTCATGGGAACAGTCCAGCCCGAACTGCCAAGCCATGTCTTCCCTGGATCGGATCCAAGCATCCTGGCACCGGTTTGGGGCTAACAGCCGTCATCTGCCAGGCTATCTTGAATCCAGTGGCAAAGTGAGCAAGGGACCCATGTCTTGGCATACCCTGCCAACTTAGGGCGAACAAAGAAAACACAAGGAGATGATGGACGGAGTGGTGAAACCTTTCAATAACACACATTACTGCAGGGGGCTATTGATTCCTAAGAATGTCAGGGGGTATTGATGCACATTACTGTCAGGAAGCATTGACGCATAACGTCAGATCACACTGATGCATGTTGATATCGAATGCCACTGATACATATCACTCTTTGTGACAATTTAGGCATATTACTGCCAGAGGTCTTTGATGCGTATCCTTTCAGGGACCATGGAAGCTTAATACTGCTAGCATTGGTGCGTGTACTGTTTAAGGTCATGCGCATTACCTCATGGGCACATAGACACCAACTACTCGATGGCCATTTATGCATATTATTGTCAGTGGGCATGTATGAGTAATACAGACAGAGCAACTGAAGCAAATTTTAAGCTCAAACTGTGTATGCAAATTTCTACTGGCCCATAGATTAACCTTGTATTTTCCATTAGTGCATATACATCTATGGTAATTAATGGATATACTTCCTGAGGTCATACAAATCGGCAGTCATTATAACTTTTAAGTGTATATTACCTAAACTATCTCATTAGTGAAATTTGCTTGTTGGGGTAACATATTGCCAATATTCGCTGTGGACACCTGCATATATTATAATTTTAGCCAAAATGTAGATTTCTTTTGTAGTCATTGTACATTATTTTGTGGCTTTTTCATTTTCTTGTATCTTACATTTTACAAAACATGCATTTGTAGTTGATAGAAAATCATATAAAAATGCATGTCAGTAGTTTAAAAATATTTACAACAAATTTCATTCTTAAAAAAATGTCCTAGTAAATTCCACACAGCTTGCCGTTTCAAATTGTTGAACAGATACATAAACATAACATGATCGACAGAGTTATAGAGTAAAAAACGGTAGTGGGATTATTAGAAAGCTAGTCACAAACAGAGGCGTTGAGACTCTGGTGGGGGGTCCATCATTACGCCAAGTCAAGAGAGGCCATGGCACCGCTCACCTGGTGTAGGACTGATCCCCATATTGGGAGGTCCACACTTGCCTCATGGGTGTCTCTAAAGTCTTCAGAGCCACCGCCGGTGTAGCAGTTGCTCTGAAGGCTGGTGAGTTTGCTAAGCCTGCTTTGTTGCAGCCACTCTGCAAACTTTTTTCCTTTTGAAGAATAATTCCTGAAAGCAGGAGTTTTTTATTGAAAAAAAAGTCCACAATGCTCAGGGAGTTTTCTCTCTGTTCTTGGGGGCTATTGAGTGATTCCCTGATGAGAACCACCACCCCTCAAATGGAAGTCCTCAGAAGAGAAATCTAGTCGCCTCGCCGTAAATAGGACATGGCGGCCATCACTGGGACCTGACTGCCCTGTGGAAGAGGATCCGTCAGGTCAAAGATTTGCAACGATGGAGGCAGAGGAGGCTCCATTGTTGGATATCCAACGTTTCCCCGGATTCTAAATAGAGTGGGGAACCACGAGCCTGGTGAAGCAGGACCATTGCCAAATCATGGCAACACTCGCAGTCTGTGTAACTCCAACTATAGGGGACTAGTGGATATAAAAGATTTTTTTACCAAAATCATTGATTATAAGTCTGGTGATGTCTCTTCCTGTGATGTAATTTACTATTATACCATTGATTAGACTAGTTAGCATTTACTCCCACAAGTGCTGAATAGTTGAAAGCTCTGTATGTTCCACCTTGTGATGGTGTCATAGGGCGCCACTTCTGTATGAAAAGCTTAGGTCAACAGCTTCATATCTCGGCTTTGCCCCTGCTTCTCTTTCTACAACACATACCTGGTCTGAATTACCTCATTTAACTGCTGTGACTTCAGTTAGCCTTTAGTGTGGCTCACTAGCAGCGTTGTATTAGCTACAGGAGCAATGAAGCTGCCTTTGTTGTAGCAGTTCTACACGTTAAAGCTCATATCGCAGCAGCACAGGCTGAAACTCTAATCTGTGAAGAGTGTGGCCTCACCACTGGACACAAAAACATAAATATGCAAGGGCAGCAGTTCTGCGACTGTACTATCCATTACACCTCTGCCATTTTGATGACTTCAAAGTGCTGAAAACCAGGGTGATATCTTGGGGCCAGATGTACGACCCTTTCATTTAGCGTCATGCAATTTGCGACACGTTGAAAACTGCGAGGCGCTAAATGAAATGTACAGCAGTGTGTTTACATTGTTTTGCGATTCCCAATGGGGTCGCAAAAATGAGCCTCTCGCAATTTGCGAGCCCATTGTGAATGCCACCCTTCTCAGGGATCGTGGCCTGCTGGGCTCAGCAGACCACCATGTCTGGGACTGCTTTTTAATAAAGCAGCTTTTTTTAAAATACAGTCCATTTTCCTGGTGACCCCTTCCCATTTGCAAATGCATTACCACCTACTTAAAGTAGGTGGTAATTCCGAGTGTTTTGCGACCGCAATTGCGGTCGCAAAACATTCGTACATTGCTTGAGGGATCACTGACATAATGTCAATGACCAAAATATCCCCATACACAAATATCGACACAAAAATATCGTTTGCCAAAATATCGACATCCTATCTTTATAATGTAAATGACTAATATGGAAAACATAATATACATGTAAAAAATATCGATGTACAAAATATTGTTTTTTTATATATATAAAAAATAAAGCTAAGTTAATCAAATAATAAAATTAACTTAAAACAATTATTTAGATGTAATGTACATTTTAACAAATATAATAAATAAATCTAATAAAATTTTTTTAAACATACACATATAAAAAGTAACATATAAATGTATATTTAATTAACTAATAATTTTTATTTATTTTAAAATGTTACAAACATATTATATATATATATATATATATATATATATATATATATATATATATATATACACACCAATAACATAAAATGTAATAACAAAATTATATTATAAATTAAAACATTAATATATTTAATAATTTTGAAACTTACATTCAACAGTAGCGAAAGTGTTGGATAGCGGAGGGGAAAAAATTACTATTCCCACTCCAGTGAGTACAACAGTAGGGAAAGTGTTGGATAGCGGAGGGGAAAAAATTCTATTCCCACCCCATTGAGTGCAACAGTAGGAAAAATGTTGGATAGCGGAGGGGAAAACATTCTATCCCCACTCCATTGAGTGCAACAGTAGGAAAAATGTTGGATAGCGGGGGGAAACATTTACTATTCCCACTCCAGTGAGTGCAACAGTGGAGAAAGTGTTGGATAACGGAGGGGTAAATATTACTATTCCCACTGAAGTGAGTGCAAATGTAGGGAAAGTGTTGGATAGCGTAGGGGTAAAAATTACTATTCGCACCCCAATGAGTGCAACAGAAGGGAAAGTGTTGGTTGCGGAGGGGTAAAATTGACTATTCCCACTCCACTAAATGCAACAGTAGGGAAAATATTGGATAGCGGAGGGGTAAAAATGACTATTCCCACTCCAGTGAGTGCACCAGTAGGGAAAGTGCTGGATAGCGGAGGGGTAAAAATTAAAATTCCCACTCCAATGAGTGCAACAGTAGAGAAAGTGTTGGATAGCAGAGAGGAACAATTAACTATTCCACTCCACTTAATGCAACAGTAGGGAAAATATTGGATAGCAGTGGGGTAAAAATTACTAGTCCCACTCCAGTGAGCGCAAAACAGTAGGGAGAGTGTTGGAGAGCGGATGGAAAAAATTTAGGGGTCGTTTCCGATTCGGGAAAAACCACTCCGAATAGCCGTACGGAGCGTTTTTCCCATACGAATTATACCCTGCAACGTCCCCCATACGTACGACGAAGTACGATTCATACCAGGAGCAGGGCTCCGTACGAATCGTACAGAGTCCGTACGAATCAAATCCCTGTGCGAATCTCCCTCGGAATCTGCTGTACGCCACATCCGTACGGTTCTCGGCTGCTTTTTCCGACCCAGCAAGTACGAATCGTGTCGGGTACACACCGTACAACGCTTTTTTTACGGGAGCCGAAAACGTCCGGAGAAGCAGAGTTCGCCTCGAAACAGGTACGGAACAGCCCCCCCCCCCCGGGTACGGTGCGTACACCCCATGATCGCAGGGGTACGGTGCGTACCCCTGCGATCATGGGGTGTACGCACCGTACCCCGCAATTGCAGGGTTTACGCACCGTACCCCATGTTCGCTGGGAGTACGGTGCGTACACCCTGTGATCGTGGGGTACGGTGCATACACCCCATGATCGCAGGGGTACGGTGCATACCCCTGCGATCATGGGGTGTACGCACCGTACGGTGTGTATGTGAATGTGTGCTTTTCCGTACGAATCGCCCTTACCTGACGTGGACCGTACAAATCGCGTCCTCATCCCCCGATCCGGATCGTACTCGTCGGTTCGTACGGCATGTTCACGATTCATACGGAGATGGCTCCGGAAAAGAATCGTACGGATGATTTTTTCCCCGAATCGGAATCGACCCCTTACTGTTCCCACTCCAATGACTGCAACAGTAGGGAAAGTGGTGGATAGAGGAGGGGTACAAATCACTATTCCCACTCCAGTGAGTGCAACACTAGGGAAAGTGTTGGATAGCGAAGATGTAAGAATTACTATTACCACTCCAGTGAGTGCAACAGTAGGGAAAGTGTTGGATAGTGGAGGGGTAAAAATTACCATTCCCACTCCAGTGAGTGTAACAGTAGGGAAAGTGTTGGATAAAGGAGGGGTAAAAATTACTATTCCCACTCCAATGAGTGCAACAGTAGGGAAAGTGTTGGATAGCGGAGAGGAACAATTTACTATTCCCACTCCACTACATGCAACAGTAGGGAAAATATTGGATAGCGGAGGGGTAAAAATTACTATTCCCACTCCAGTGAGTGCAACAGTAAGGAAAGTGCTGGAGAGCGGAGGGGTACAAATCACTATTCCCACTCCAGTGAGTGCAACGGTAGGGAAAGTGGTGGATAGCGGAGGGGAACAAATCACTATTCCCACTCCAGTGAGTGCAAGAGTAGGGAAAGTGTTGGATAGCGAAGATGTAAAATGTATTGTTCCCACTCCAGTGAGTGCAACCGTAGAGAAAGTGGTGGATAGCGGAGGGGTACAAATCACTATTCCCACTCCAGTGAGTGCAACAGTAGGGAAAGTGTTGGATAGCAGACGGGTACAAATTACTATCCCCACTTTAGTGAGTGCAACAGTAGGGAAAGTGTTGGATAGCGAAGATATAAAAATTACTAGTACCACTCCAGTGAGTGCAACAGTAGGGAAAGTGTTGGATAGCGGAGGGGTACAAATTACTATTCCCACTCCAGTGAGTGCAACAGTAGGGAAAGTGTTGGATAGCAGACGGGTACAAATTACTATCCCCACTTTAGTGAGTGCAACAGTAGGGAAAGTGTTGGATAGCGGAGGGGTCGAATGTAATATTCCAACTTCAATGAGTGCAACAGTAGGGAAAGTGTTGGATAGTAGAGGGGGGGATTAATATTCCCACTGAAGTCGATAAAAAATTAAAAACAAACAAAATATCAACTACAATACAAATAATGTTACAAAACTAAAAAATATATAAAAATAACAACAATTACAAAAGATGGAAACATATAATAATGTTAAAAAAAATCTATAAAATTACCTACAAAGATAATGTTATAAAATTTCAAAAAATAATGTTCAAACAAATAACTACATTTAATAGAAATTAATTATAATCAAAATTATTGTTACATAAAATTTATATTTTTATTTCCTACCCTATAACACCACCCAATTCACATCACATATCTAAATTTCTAAAGCAGTGTACCTCCATAATTAAACATAATTAATGATCAAATAAACAATTATTATTTATTAAAAAGTTAATAATTAATTTACTCATCAAACATTACCCCTATAAACCAAAATCCACATACAAAATAAAAGTAAACAATTACCATAAATAAAAATCAATTAATAAATGAATAATGATGAGCAACTAATTATTAATTGATAAAACCGAAAATTCTTTCCACTCTCTACCCCAACAAATACCACAACACATACCAAAAAATCATTTCACAATTTCTATAACTAATTTTACAATATTAAATTATCAATTAACAACTTTTTAATTAATTGTAAATAATTTACTTTCCACCCTTTACCACTATAAACCCCACAACTCACATCTCAAATTAATTACACAATTTTCATAATCAATTTTTACTTATTTACTTGCCATTAATTAACAATGAATTATTCATTATTTTTAAATACATTACTTCACACCCTATTCTCCTATAAACTCACAACCCGCTCCTATAAAATTGAAGTAATTAACATAATTACCAATTAATTAATAATAATTATCAACCAATTAATAATTAATTAATAATAAATGAATTCCCGCAATTAACACTATTTAATCTAAATTAAATAAATACTAATAAATAAAGAATATTAATTAATTTATTATAATTAGATAACTTCCCACCCTATTGCCCTATAAACCCACAACCGGCTCCTAAAAAATATATAAAACAATTAATATTATTATCAATTAATTAATTATACATTAACAACCGATTAATAATTAATAAATAAAAAATGAATTACCACAATTAACACTATAAAATCTAAATTAAATAAATACTAATAAATAAAAATAATTAATTAATTTATTATAATTATATTACTTCCCACCCTATTCCCCTATAAACCCACAACCCGCTCCTAAAAATAAATACCACAATTAACATAATTATCACTTAATTAATTAATAAAAATTAACAACCAATTAATAATTAATAAAAAATGAAGTACCACAATTAACACTATAAAATCTAAATTAAATAAATACTACTAAATAAATATAACATATTAATTAATTTATTGTAATTAAATTACTTCCCCCATTCCCCTATATACCCACAACCCGCTCCTAAAATAAATAACACAATTAACATATTTATCAATTATTTAATTAATTAAAATTAACAACTAATAAAAAAATGAACTACCACAATTAACACTATAAAATCTAAATTAAATAAATACTAATAAATATAAAATATTCATATCATTAAATTACTTCCCACCCTATTCCCCTATAAACCCACAACCCGCTACAGAACTAAAAAATGCTAAATTTAATTAACATAAAATTAATAACTACTAAAAAAGTAACACATATATTTAAAAACATAAGTAATACTTATTTAAAAAAAATTAGCTTACATACTTTTAAAATGTATACTAAAATACATAACACTAATATAAAAAGCGATATTTTAAACGATATTTTTTCAAACAATATTATTGACTTCAATATTTGAAAAAATTATATTTCTTAAGTTAAAGTCGACATTCTCGACTAGGATATTCTTGCTGTCGATATTCCTGTATCACGATATTTGCATCTCAATATTTGTGTATATCGATATTAAAAACTCGATATTCTGTCTGTGCACTTGTTTTGAGACTCGCTATTTGGTAAGGGAACTCCCCTTACAAATAGCGAGTCGCAAAACCTATTTAGCGAATCGCAAAAAAATTGCAACTCGCTAAATAGGCTAAGCACATAGCGCAATATGTTTTTGCATGCGCAAACGGGTTCGCAAACCCATTTGCGCATGCAAAAACAGGTCGTACATCTGGCCCTTAGTGAATAATGTTAGAGGTGTGAGTGCGAAATTTCCCTACAAGCAATAAGGTGTACCTAACTAAAAAGGCTATGGAGGGCGGGGGCCAGTGGATGGTGGTAATGAACAGGTTTATGGGTACTAGTTTTCAGATATTTGGAAAAGTAAAGTGGTCAGCGTAGGACCTCAGTGAGGTAGTCTGCACTATATAATCCACTCTAGTCCATCTCCTGCTCACAGCAATGGAGGGCAGAGAGGCACAGAGGAGAACAGGCTAGCATAAGTCCATATCTAAGATCAACAGATCAGGCTTAGGGTGGTCAGTGAGACCTGGTCTTTTAGTAGCATTGGCCCAGCAGCAGACCTTGCTTGGAAGAAGAGAGAAATCAAGGAGAGCAGCCTTGGTCTCTGAGAGTGTCTGCACTCAGACCATGGCCGGACTGGCTGTACCGGGCATCAGGCGTTTCCCCAGGAGGCAGGAAGAGTGGGGGCCGCTTTTGTTACAGAGGGTTTTGTAGCAGGGCAGCAGTTTTAAATACACTGCAGAGTTCCTTATATATCCAATTGTTTTCAGGCAACAATAAAAGTGCCAAAATAACGTTGGTGATTAGTGAACTTGCTGGAGAGAGATCGAAATGTTGTCTAGTGGCAGGCTTGACTCATCTAAGGTAGCGCATAGGGTCAATATGACTGCTGGAAAGAGCGTGTAGTATACAGATGGCAGAACAGTATTTTATGTGCATAGCTTAGTGGGTTACTGTTTTTGTCAAAAGGTCACTTTGTTACTATGCAGTTTATAAATTACAATCTTAATCTAGGTTAGAAACTTATGTTTTTTTCCCTGTCTTTCATTAACTTAATTTTGCAAAAAATGGTTAGTTTGGGTAGAAATAATTTCTTATTAATAAAGTAATTCCTAATTACTGTGTTAGGTTCTGAATCCTGAGTTTGTGCATCCCCAGATCAAGCACTCTTAAAAAATGCCTACCAAAATGACTGACACCTTGTAGTTCTCTTTGTTTTATGTATCATTTTCTATACACTGATTTACACATGCATGTTTGTCTCTGTATGTGTGTGTGATGTAAAATACTCCGAGACCTTGCACTGGTATGAGAGGTGCTATAAACAAATGAAATACATGTGAGAGAGGGGCAATGGAGAGAGGAGAGGCACTGTTGGAGGGTGTTAGTGAGGGAATCATTGTAGAGCCCCATTAAAGATTGCCGTATCCTGGTGCACATTAAGGTCATCATTAACTATGCTTAAAAAACTAATACAATTGAATATATAATGAAACATGTGTTGTAATGTCAAAGCATCAATTGAGAATATGAAAGAGAAATCTGTTCGCCCTAAATCAAAACCATTCTGGATGAAAGTTTATAAATGCACGTAAACAATGGTGTATTTAAATTGGAATATTATCCAGTTGCAACATCTTATTTCTTTACATATGTTTACTTGTTCATATCATTTCTATTTTTATTTAAGTTATTTTTATTATAGAAAAGAATATATGTTGTATCTTGGTAACAGTCTCAATGTTCTATGTTGAGTATGTCATGTTCACTGGATTCTGGAGTGTAGAATCCAGGGAACATATCAGATGAGAATGGTTGCTGGATGAAGAAGGAACCTGTATGCCTCTGGGGTTGTGTCACTGAATAAACATATTTTCTACTATCCACGACTGCTTCTTCTAGTCTTAACATAGAATGCACCATGTCGGCTATTTTTTCCGATTTTTCTTAGGGGGAGATACACCCACACCCTAATTTAGTGGTCAGGCTTGATCACTTTGCTCGCTTGTTATGCCCCATATGGGGGCTGTTACACAAGAGGGGGTTGGACCCATGCAGTCGCGGGGACCTGGGCGTTAAATGGTAAGTGTAAAGAGGGGTCCCCGCAAGGGAAACGTGTTATAAGCAACACACACTCACAGATTCATATGTATCAATGAAAACAATGAGAATGGGTATTGTCATTTATTTTACAATACCACTGTATCAATATATCACCACAATTTTTGAAAGCCCCAAAGGGAGGAGGGAGCAAGGAAGGTGAAAGGAAGGGGTGTGCTCAAAAGCGTGTAAAGTCAAAAAAGGATAAACATAGTCACAAAGAATGAAGACAATCATATACAATATTGGCAATTAACTTAGACCAATTATAACACAAAGGAGCCAATGTATTCAAAGGTCCTTTAAATTGTTAATACAGAACCCATTCAACGGTCACATTAATATCCATTCAATTACTAGAGGACATGTGCCGGAGGTATACAAAGAAAAAAGCCGTCGACGTTTCGACCCCTTGGCGTAGGCTAAATTAGGTCCTTTAACGGGGTCTTCTTCAGGACAGGTGCAGGGTGAGGGAGGGGGCAATTATCTGTAAAGTTGAAAAGATTGCGTAAAAACACTATTTATTATTTATTTATTTATTTGTCACTAAATGAACATGATTTTTAACATAGATGAACCAAGACTATGTCCCATGGGCTTAGGGCCACCTGGGCCTCCAAGGAGAGGAATTAGCGTGAGACCACACAAAAGTTCATGGTCAAACACCGTGACATACATTCACTTCTATACAGAGGAAACGGACCACTCACATATATTGTCAACTCATGGGTTGATCTGTGAAGCTTGACCGTCGTATTCATAAGCTGAAGTTGGGTAGTATGGGGATCGTATCAACTGTAATTAAAACAAGTACAAGTATACAGGCAGTTAGGTCAAAGATTAGCTAGCAGTAGCGACCTTGGACCTATGTGGTCATAACTCCCATTTACTTACATAACAAGGCATAGACAGACAGATGCTGACTAGGATCCAACCTCTCCTAGTTCTATAGTGAAGGTCGCTGTAGGTAAGAAGGGAGGCGATCGAATTAACTAAAATTATCCATTCACAACATCAGTTGCTTAAAGTGCAGGTACTAAATGGGCAGGTACATACCTCCGTAATGGAGTCAGTCTGAGTGATGACCTTCATTAACTGCAGTGTCGGCAGAGATCAGTGGTGTCACCCCACGGAGCCCTATGTGAAGGAATTAACTATAATACATAAATGGCCCCTTCGATTTAAGCACTTGGCGCACTCAGCGCTCTTTTCACAGTGGCGTGGATTTCAATAATAGCGAACTTACTCGTGTGGACAATCTCGTGGGCGCCAGGTCTGACTAATTGCTTTAATGGGTTCCTGGCGGAGGGCGCGACCGATGGCCACTGGGAAGGTTTGCTGAAAAAATGTGAGAAAACCTGGTCACACACCCGTGATACTATTGTTAAGAATTCCATGTGTAGAGCCCAAAGCGGTACTTACACTTACTCCGGACTCACATCGCTCAGAAGCCTTGTTTACTTTGGCGGGTTACTGACAAGGCGTGCTCGGAGGCCACGGGGAAGGTTTGCTAAAGAAATATGAGAAGAGCTGGTCATACACCCGCAATATTAATATTTGAAGGTTAAATTGTAGAGCCCAACGCGGTACTCACACTAGCTTCCGACTTCTATCGCATGGAAACTTCGCAACACTGCTACGCGGAGTTTGGGGCGGGGTCAGCCTTAGCTTGCCAAGATGGAAATAGAAGAGTTACTCTAGAATCCCGTGTTCGCGGAAAAGGGCAATAAATAATAAATAGCGTAAGCTTACTGATTTCAAAAATTGAATTGCGGGAGAGTATTAATAGTTAACCCATCACCATATATGGATTATCCCTGGCACATATTACCACTATTACAAACTTGTGCACCTCTCAAGCATGAGGGTGTAGACAAGCTCAGTCGGATCACGTTATTTAAAAGACAAAAGCATATATTGTGCGCAAAATATCAAACCCATCAGCATATACGGATTGTCCCTGGCACATGTTACCACAGTTACAAACTTGTGCACCTCTCAGGCATGAGGGTGTAGACAAGCACAGTCGGACCACATTATTTAAAAGACAAAAACATCTTTTATGGGAGGAATATCAAAATATCAATCTACACATAAATGCACGAGCAACTACTCATGCACTTCTCAAACATGAGAGTGTAAATGAGTGTTAAGGGCGCACTGCTTCAGAGTGTAGTTCCTATGTATCACATTAGTAGAGAACACACCATGTTATACAGGCTGGTTATTGTAAAGCAATATAGTTAGTGCAATTGATGGGTCAACCTAACGCTAGCAACTGTGCCAGGCTGCTGTCTTGTTCATTCAGCCCGTTTTTAATTGAGTCCAGAAGGGACATCCATTTGGACTCACGCGTATTGAGGGCTGTTCGCAAATTCCCCCCTCTTGTCCCGAGGGAGACTTTTTCGACAACCCACCATCTCAAATCAGTCACCACATGGCCTGCCTTCTGCCAGTGGTCGACTAGAGGGGCACCTAATACCTTGCATCGCAGTCTGCTACAGTGTGAAGAGATACGCGCTTTAATTTTCTGTTGGGTCTGTCCCACATATAGCAGATTGCATGGGCATTTTATGATGTATATCACGCTACTGGAACTGCAATTTGTATGAAATTTGAGAGTATAGGTGCGTCCCGCATGGATAAATGACTTGGTTGGAATAGTGGTTTCGCACGCAGTGCAGTTGCCACATCTGAAATGCCCCACCAATGGGGGTAGGTTCCATAACGAGGTTATTGTAGGTTGACTCTCAGGTTCCAAATAGGATTGCACCACCATGTCCCGTATGTTTTTTGCCCTTCTGAAGGAATGCAGTGGAAGTTGAGGTTGGTTGATTTCGCTTGCTACCAAATGCCAGTTCTTGTTGATAATCTGCTTAATCTCGTTGCTGCGAGTCGAAAAGGTGGTCACACAAATCGAGCGTTCAAGTTCCTTGGCATTTGAGGGTAAGGGGTTTAACAGGCTTTCGCGCGGACTGTACCACGCCCTTTTCCTGGCCCGTCTTACCATTCGTGTTGGGTATCCTCGTGAGATCAAACGATCATTCAATGTTTCAGATTCCTTAATGTAATTAGCTCGGGTGGAGCAATTTCTCCTGATCCTCAAGAATTGCCCCACGGGCAAATTGTCCTTCAGTCCCCTGGGGTGGTGGCTCCCATATTGCAATAAAGAATTGCGCTCAGTAGCTTTTCTGTAGAGTGTCGTCTGTAGATGGTCTGTGTCGACATAAATGGAAATGTCAAGGAACGGTATGGACACATTACTTGACTCCATGGTAAATTGGATATTGGGGTTTCTAAGATTAAGCCAGTCGTGGAATGCAGCTAATTGTTGTTCATTACCCTCCCAGATGCACAGAACATCGTCGATGTAACGGACCCAGAGAGAAAGATTCGTCTGGAAAGGATTGGTCATGGAAAAGATGTGCTGGTTTTCAAAATCGTCCATATAAATAATCGCTAGGTTCGGTGCGAAGGTAGCCCCCATCGCTACACCTTTGGTCTGTACAAAGAACTCTTCTTGAAAAATAAAAAAGTTTTTTTGCATGGCAATACTCAGCAGCTCAACTATAAAGTCCGTAGGGACTTGGACCGGAGCAGATCTTGCATCTAGTACCCTTCTGATAACATCCAAGGCCTCCTGTTGTGGGATGCTAGTGTAGAGGGATATGATGTCACACGTCACTAGAAGTTCATTTTGCTGGTTGAATGGTCTTTCATCTATCAGATTGATAGTTTGAGTGGTATCGCGGAGGTAAGCCTTTGTGTTCAATGCAATCGGCTTTAAAAAGAAATCAATATATTTACATAAAGGTTCTAACATTGAACCGCACCCCGACACAATCGGGCGTCCAGGGGGGTTGTCAAGGTTCTTGTGAACCTTCGGCAAGGTGTAAATGGTAAAAAATTCCCGAGATTGGCTAATATATGGATTTCTTTTTAAAGCCGATTGCATTGAACACAAAGGAACAGCAAAATGAACTTCTAGTGACGTGTGACATCATATCCCTCTACACTAGCATCCCACAACAGGAGGCCTTGGATGTTATCAGAAGGGTACTAGATGCAAGATCTGCTCCGGTCCAAGTCCCTACGGACTTTATAGTTGAGCTGCTGAGTATTGCCATGTAAAAAAACTTTTTTATTTTTCAAGAAGAGTTCTTTGTACAGACCAAAGGTGTAGCGATGGGGGCTACCTTCGCACCGAACCTAGCGATTATTTATATGGACGATTTTGAAAACCAGCACATCTTTTCCATGACCAATCCTTTCCAGACGAATCTTTCTCTCTGGGTCCGTTACATCGACGATGTTCTGTGCATCTGGGAGGGTAATGAACAACAATTAGCTGCATTCCACGACTGGCTTAATCTTAGAAACCCCAATATCCAATTTACCATGGAGTCAAGTAATGTGTCCATACCGTTCCTTGACATTTCCATGTATGTCGACACAGACCATCTACAGACGACACTCTACAGAAAAGCTACTGAGCGCAATTCTTTATTGCAATATGGGAGCCACCACCCCAGGGGACTGAAGGACAATTTGCCCGTGGGGCAATTCTTGAGGATCAGGAGAAATTGCTCCACCCGAGCTAATTACATTAAGGAATCTGAAACATTGAATGATCGTTTGATCTCACGAGGATACCCAACACGAATGGTAAGACGGGCCAGGAAAAGGGCGTGGTACAGTCCGCGCGAAAGCCTGTTAAACCCCTTACCCTCAAATGCCAAGGAACTTGAACGCTCGATTTGTGTGACCACCTTTTCGACTCGCAGCAACGAGATTAAGCAGATTATCAACAAGAACTGGCATTTGGTAGCAAGCGAAATCAACCAACCTCAACTTCCACTGCATTCCTTCAGAAGGGCAAAAAACATACGGGACATGGTGGTGCAATCCTATTTGGAAACTGAGAGTCAACCTACAATAACCTCGTTATGGAACCTACCCCCATTGGTGGGGCATTTCAGATGTGGCAACTGCACTGCGTGCGAAACCACTATTCCAACCAAGTCATTTATCCATGCGGGACGCACCTATACTCTCAAATTTCATACAAATTGCAGTTCCAGTAGCGTGATATACATCATAAAATGCCCATGCAATCTGCTATATGTGGGACAGACCCAACAGAAAATTAAAGCGCGTATCTCTTCACACTGCAGCAGACTGCGATGCAAGGTATTAGGTGCCCCTCTAGTCGACCACTGGCAGAAGGCAGGCCATGTGGTGACTGATTTGAGATGGTGGGTTGTCGAAAAAGTCTCCCTCGGGACAAGAGGGGGGAATTTGCGAACAGCCCTCAATACGCGTGAGTCCAAATGGATGTCCCTTCTGGACTCAATTAAAAACGGGCTGAATGAACAAGACAGCAGCCTGGCACAGTTGGCAGTGTTAGGTTGACCCATCAATTGCACTAACTATATTGCTTTACAATAACCAGCCTGTATAACATGGTGTGTTCTCTACTAATGTGATACATAGGAACTACACTCTGAAGCAGTGCGCCCTTAACACTCATTTACACTCTCATGTTTGAGAAGTGCATGAGTAGTTGCTCGTGCATTTATGTGTAGATTGATATTTTGATATTCCTCCCATAAAAGATGTTTTTGTCTTTTAAATAATGTGGTCCGACTGTGCTTGTCTACACCCTCATGCCTGAGAGGTGCACAAGTTTGTAACTGTGGTAACATGTGCCAGGGACAATCCGTATATGCTGATGGGTTTGATATTTTGCGCACAATATATGCTTTTGTCTTTTAAATAACGTGATCCGACTGAGCTTGTCTACACCCTCATGCTTGAGAGGTGCACAAGTTTGTAATAGTGGTAATATGTGCCAGGGATAATCCATATATGGTGATGGGTTAACTATTAATACTCTCCCGCAATTCAATTTTTGAAATCAGTAAGCTTACGCTATTTATTATTTATTGCCCTTTTCCCGCGAACACGGGATTCTAGAGTAACTCTTCTATTTCCATCTTGGCAAGCTAAGGCTGACCCCGCCCCAAACTCCGCGTAGCAGTGTTGCGAAGTTTCCATGCGATAGAAGTCGGAAGCTAGTGTGAGTACCGCGTTGGGCTCTACAATTTAACCTTCAAATATTAATATTGCGGGTGTATGACCAGCTCTTCTCATATTTCTTTAGCAAACCTTCCCCGTGGCCTCCGAGCACGCCTTGTCAGTAACCCGCCAAAGTAAACAAGGCTTCTGAGCGATGTGAGTCCGGAGTAAGTGTAAGTACCGCTTTGGGCTCTACACATGGAATTCTTAACAATAGTATCACGGGTGTGTGACCAGGTTTTCTCACATTTTTTCAGCAAACCTTCCCAGTGGCCATCGGTCGCGCCCTCCGCCAGGAACCCGTTAAAGCAATTAGTCAGACCTGGCGCCCACGAGATTGTCCACACGAGTAAGTTCGCTATTATTGAAATCCACGCCACTGTGAAAAGAGCGCTGAGTGCGCCAAGTGCTTAAATCGAAGGGGCCATTTATGTATTATAGTTAATTCCTTCACATAGGGCTCCGTGGGGTGACACCACTGATCTCTGCCGACACTGCAGTTAATGAAGGTCATCACTCAGACTGACTCCATTACGGAGGTATGTACCTGCCCATTTAGTACCTGCACTTTAAGCAACTGATGTTGTGAATGGATAATTTTAGTTGATTCGATCGCCTCCCTTCTTACCTACAGCGACCTTCACTATAGAACTAGGAGAGGTTGGATCCTAGGCAGCATCTGTCTGTCTATGCCTTGTTATGTAAGTAAATGGGAGTTATGACCACATAGGTCCAAGGTCGCTACTGCTAGCTAATCTTTGACCTAACTGCCTGTATACTTGTACTTGTTTTAATTACAGTTGATACGATCCCCATACTACCCAACTTCAGCTTATGAATACGACGGTCAAGCTTCACAGATCAACCCATGAGTTGACAATATATGTGAGTGGTCCGTTTCCTCTGTATAGAAGTGAATGTATGTCACGGTGTTTGACCATGAACTTTTGTGTGGTCTCACGCTAATTCCTCTCCTTGGAGGCCCAGGTGGCCCTAAGCCCATGGGACATAGTCTTGGTTCATCTATGTTAAAAATCATGTTCATTTAGTGACAAATAAATAAATAAATAATAAATAGTGTTTTTACGCAATCTTTTTAACTTTACAGATATTTGCCCCCTCCCTCACCCTGCACCTGTCCTGAAGAAGACCCCGTTAAAGGACCTAATTTAGCCTACGCCAAGGGGTCGAAACGTCGACTGCTTTTTTCTTTGTATACCTCCGGCACATGTCCTCTAGTAATTGAATGGATATTAATGTGACCGTTGAATGGGTTCTGTATTAACAATTTAAAGGACCTTTGAATACATTGGCTTCTTTGTGTTATAATTGGTCTAAGTTAATTGCCAATATTGTATATGATTGTCTTCATTCTTTGTGACTATGTTTATCCTTTTTTGACTTTACACGCTTTTGAGCACACCCCTTCCTTTCACCTTCCTTGCTCCCTCCTCCCTTTGGGGCTTTCAAAAATTGTGGTGATATATTGATACAGTGGTATTGTAAAATAAATGACAATACCCATTCTCATTGTTTCCATATGCGGGCTGGTCTGAGAAAATTTGCCAGGACTGCTTTGGGTTCCCAGTCCGACCCTGAGTCAATACGTTTAATTGTCTGGTAAGTCGGAGGGGGAGATGTCGGGAGAGCCGGGGATAGTATCAAAAGTGGCATCATTTTCCAAGGTGCGTTGATTTCTGGGAGGATGGAGGTCTTAGGGTTCAAGGACTGCTCCTCAGAATGCTGAGGGCCATGTCCTTGAACTCACTATCGGGTCACATATAGAATGTATGGAAAAAAGGCAGGGCCCAGATATCTTCCCATGTCACTCTAGGATTTCTGTTTCATGCATTATCAGGGTATGGTGAGGGGGTGCGGTGCAGTGTGTGAGTGTGGGGGAAGAATATCACAGGGTACAATGTATGTGGGAACAAGGAATAATTTAAGGGGAATTTATGAGTGAGAGACTGAATAGTTGTATGAGTGAGTGAGTGAGAGTGTGAGTGAGTGTAGTGTGCCCATCGAAATATAGTAGGGAGAGTCTCTATAGAATAGAGCACAGGCGATCATTTGAAGATAAACACTACCACACGAACGCTGGTACCCAACTCACTGAAACCAACGACTTGTGTGGGTTCCTGTCTGTACCTCTTTTAGTGGAGCAGTCTCCCCCTGCAGGTGAAAGTGGAGCAGTCTCGATCAGCAGGTGAAAGTAGAGCAGTCTTCCTCAACAGGTGACAGTGGAGCAGTCTTCCCCAGCAGGTGACAGTGGAGCAGTCTTCCCCAGCAGGTGACAGTGGAGCAGTCTTCCCCAGCAGGTGACAGTGGAGCAGTCTTCCTCTGCAGGTGACCGTGGAGCAGTCTTCCTCTGCAGGTGACAGTGGAGCAGTCTTCCTCTGCAGAGAACAGTGGAGCAGTCTTCCCCCAACAGGTGTGTGGAGCAGTCTCTCCCCGAGGTTCAGAGTGGAGCAGTCTCGATCAGCAGTTGAGAGTGGAGCAGTCTCTCCCTGAGGGTGACAGTGGAGCGGTCCCTCTCAGCAAGTGTCCTTACACGATCTGTGAGGCCTGTGGGTTTCTGCCAGAGGCACAGTTAGTTTCAGTCCCCTGGCGGCTGCGGTTGCTGTGGTCAGATGCCGGGCACTCTCTGGCCTGCAGATGTCTGTGAGGCAGAACTCTCTGCTGCTCCCCAGGAAGTGTCCCCCGGCTGCTGCTGTCCCTCGCCGCCACCTCATGCTTAAGGGGCCCTGTTTTCGAGCTCTTCTGCTTTTTGTGCTGTTTCATCATTCATCTTTCCGGTCTGTGACGAGCTCAGCTGTCCTGCGGCCTCGGGTTATTTATCTTTCGATCTGCCTTCTTTCAGCAGCAAGCAAGGTGCTGTGTAAAATGGGGATGAAATGACTCAGACACACCACGATTCTTATCGACCCATCCTTTTCCTTCTCTATTGTCAGATAGCTAAAATGTGATATTGTTGAACCCAACTTTCTGGGCCTTGTCGAAGGTAAATCTTTCAAAGACTTGCACTAAAGCCCTCTCCCTCTGCTTTGACATCTTTCATCACCAGACAGGCCACTGCAGAATTCACTTTATGAACCCTAAGATAATTTAGACTTAGCAGACGCACTCATATCCAGGCTGAACCAGGCTGAAGCTCTTTCTGATTGGCAGATAATTTTTAGCACGTCCAATGATCATGCTGAATTTACGGCGCATGCGCACCTCGTTCATCAACCAGGGAGAAGGCCCAGCTGACTGTCACTCATGTGAAGTAGTAAACAAGCATAGTGCCGGTCCAAGGAGGTACAAGAATATGTAATCTGGTGGCCCTGTGGCAGATGGGCCACTGAATCAATGATTTCCAATGGCAGAGTCCACTGAGCTTCTGCAGCCACCCAATGCCTCCCACAACTCTAAATGAGTCAGGGGAGCTGTGACTTTGATGGAAGCTTTGCCAAACTCTGCATGAGGCTCTTGTCTCTGGGAGGTCAATGCCCGAAGCAAACGCTCCCTCAATATGAGAGGAGCCTTTCCCGTTATTTCCTTCAGCAAGGTGAAAGCATGGTCCTCTAGTCCCAACATAGACTGATGCAGCCATGTTGGCCTCCTTGGGACTCTTTCAATTTGTTAAAAGACACTTCTCAGAACCTTGATAACCAGCGCCTAGTGAGAAATGATGCTGCAGAGGCGCCTAAAAGTGTAATCACTCTCTCGCTCATCACATTCTTACGATCTTCCAACTCAGCAGCCATGTGGGCCCTGAGTGAATCTAAAGTGAAATTCACCAATGTAGCTAAGTCCGGGCTCACTGGAAAAATCTTGCTGCAATCTGCGCTGAAGGCGTGCCAAAGGCACGCCCGTCTGCACCCGTCCGCACCAAGTTTGCGCCTTGAGACAGGAATCCGGCCTATTTACTTCTGACCCCGGTAAGCACCTTATTTATTCCTGAGGACAGCTCCTGGATCTTCAAGTACAGAATGGGTTGCATTTCAGTTCTGTGAACCTTGAGCCTCTGGTAGGTTGTCAGGTGTACAAGTGTGTAAGCTGTAAGGCACTCATTCTGCTGGGTGCGGCTAGGAATTCCTCTGAGGGTACTCGTCAGCCTCATTCTTTGTCCCTGAAGCATTCTTTTATGGGATATCTTGTGAACACCAGATCTTTGATTAAGAATAGGGCAGAATTTAGGGACTTTGTGTCCCTTCGTAAGCCTGCCTGGGTTTTCATTAGGGAAACCTGGGCAAGAGATTGCTCAGGGCCTGATCTGGTGGAGGCCATCCCCTCTGGGTATGCTCTTTCTAGACTTGATAGGGAAGGGAGGATGGGGGGTAGGAGTGCTGTATAAAGATATCTATTTGTGCTTCACTGAGGCTCTTACCACTCCTTCAGATCCCTATCAGGCCTTATATTTCTCTTTGAAGGTCCTACCAACTGAAAGTTTTGTTAGTGTAGTGACCTATCGGCCTCCTGGACCCAGAGTGATGTTTAATCAGGATTTTAGAAATCGAATAGAGCACTATCTGGCAAGATCGAATATAACTGTCCTGGAGATTTTAATTTTCATTTGGAGAAAACTCTGTGCACCGACCACTCATACATCAGGACACATTCTTGATGGCATTTTCTCAAATGGTCCTAGGATAGAGGTGAAGGATCCTATCCCACTCTCCTGGTCTGATCATTGGATCACTTGCATAATATCGACAGTCACAATATCGAGAAGTCAAAATATCGAGGTAAAAATATCGACTGACAAAATATCGACTTCCTATCTTCAAACAGGTAAGTACAAAAATATCGACTCCAAAATATCGAATGTAAAAAATATAGACTGTCAAAATATCGATTTTTTTAAATGTCTTAAAAGTCATTTAAAAGTAATATAATAATACATAAAATTAATTTTAACTTATTTAAAATACTTAAATAAACATAACATTTAAAAAATAATTAATATAACTTTAAAAAATGTAATTTATTTTTAATACTTATATATATATATATATATATATATATATATACATATATATATATATATATATATACATATATATATATATCGAACAAAGACCACTCCAGGTTAGAAGGGATCAGAGGACACAGCGGGGTCTGTTGGAAGCTTCTCATTTAATGATTGCGGACATAATGCATTTCGGCACATAAGTGCCTTCCTCAGACGTCCATGGCAAACTTGAAACTGCACCACCCCTTCATTATTGACGCTGCAACCCTTTATTGCACAGGAAGTCAGCTACTCCTCCCAATTGCCTGCAGCTGTGGTGATATGCGTAAAAACCACAGCCCCCATAATGCAACAGTTCGGTAAGTACCGTGGTGGAGTGGGGTTTAGGAAGTCCTCGGTGAGTTCAATTGATAATAAAATTATTGGAGTCTTCCTCGGGTCCACGAACGTTCTGCCACAGTCCTCCAAGTTGAAAAGAGCCATACAGCTAGGATACCGTGACCCTGCTGCCACGTGAAGTCACGAGCCGCTTCATTCGGTGGCCACAGGTCAGCCTGAAGTCTTGTGGCGGGACTGCAAGATACCGACACCTCGGTGAAAGAAGAAAAGCCCAGCGTTGCCACTGGAACCAGCAAAGTCGCAGCCCGCTTGTAGAACGGGTCCTCCAAACGCGGTTGCCAGCTGCCGCGTGAAAATATCGAACAAAGACCACTCCAGGTTAGAAGGGATCAGAGGACACAGCGGGGTCTGTTGGAAGCTTCTCATTTAATGATTGCGGACATAATGCATTTCGGCACATAAGTGCCTTCCTCAGACGTCCATGGCAAACTTGAAACTGCACCACCCCTTCATTATTGACGCTGCAACCCTTTATTGCACAGGAAGTCAGCTACTCCTCCCAATTGCAACTATATATATATATACATATTATTAACAAAACATATACAATATTTTTACCGTAGGATAGCAAGAGGTTAAATATACTGTAACAACTCCAGTGAGTGCAACAGAAGGGAAAGCGTTGGATAGCGTGGGGTAATAATTACTATTCCCACTCCAGAGAGTGCAACAGTAGGGAAAGCGTTGGATAGCGTAGGGGTAAAAATTACTATTCCCACTCCAGAGAGTTCAACAGTAGGGAACGCGTTGGCTAGCGTAGGGGTAAAAATTACTATTCCCACTCCAGAGAGTGCAACAGTAGGGAAAGCGTTGGATAGCGTAGGGGTCAAAATTACTATTCCCACTCCAGAGAGTGCAACAGTAGGGAAAGCGTTGGATAGCGTAGGGGTAAAAATTACTATTCCCACTCCAGAGAGTGCAACAGTAGGGAAAGCGTTGGATAGCGTAGGGTAAAAATTACTATTCCCACCCCAGAGAGTGCAACAGTAGGGAAAGCGTTGGATAGCGTAGGGGTAATAATTACTATTCCCACTCCAGAGAGTGCAACAGTAGGGAAAGCGTAGGATAGCATAGGGGTTAAAATTACTATTCCCACTCCAGAGAGTGCTACAGAAGGGAAAGCGTTGGATAGCGTTGGGGTAAAAATTACTATTCCCACTCCAGAGAGTGCAACAGTAGGGAAAGCGTTGGATAGCGTAGGGGTTAAAATTACTATTCCCACTCCAGAGAGTACTACAGTAGGGAAAGAGTTGGATAGCGTAGGGGTTAAAATTACTATTCCCACTCCAGAGAGTGCAACAGTAGGGAAAGCGTTGGATAGCGTAGGGGGTAAAAATTACTATTCCCACTCCAGAAAGTGCAACAGTATGGAAAGCGTTGGATAGCGTAGGGGTAAAAATTACTATTCCCACTCCAATGAGTGCAACAATAGGAAAAGCGTTGGATAGCGTAGGGGTTAAAATTACTATTCCAACTCAAGAGAGTGCAACAGTAGGGAAAAAGTTGGATAGCGTAGGGGTCAAAATTACTATTCCAACTCAAGAGAGTGCAACAGTAGGGAAAGCGTTGGATAGCGTAGGGGTTAAAATTACTATTCCCACTCCAGAGAGTGCTACAGTAGGGAAAGCGTTGGATAGCGTAGGGGTAAAAATTACTATTCCCACTCCAGAGAGTGCTACAGTAGGAAAAGCGTTGGATAGCGTAGGGGTAAAAATGACTATTCCCACTCCAGAGAGTGCAACAGTAGGGAAAGCGTTGGATAGCGTAGGGGTAAAAATTACTATTGCCACTCCAGAGAGTGCAACAGTATGGAAAGTGTTGGATAGCGTAGGGGTTAAAATTACTATTCTCACTCCAGAGAGTGCAACGGTAGGGAAAGCGTTGGATAGCGTAGGGGTTAAAATTACTATTCCCACTCCAGAGAGTACAACAGTAGGGAAAGAGTTGGATAGCATAGGGGTTAAAATTACTATTCCCACTCCAGAGAGTGCAACAGTAGGGAAAGCGTTGGATAGCGTAGGGGGTAAAAATTACTATTCCCACTCCAGAAAGTGCCACAGTATGGAAAGCGTTGGATAGCGTAGGGGTAAAAATTACTATTCCCACTCCAATGAGTGCAACAGTAGGAAAAGCGTTGGATAGCGTAGGGGTTAAAATTACTATTCCAACTCCAGAGAGTGCAACAGTAGGGAAAGAGTTGGATAGCGTAGGGGTCAAAATTACTATTCCAACTCAAGAGAGTGCAACAGTAGGGAAAGCGTTCGATACCGTAGGGGTTAAAATTACTATTCCCACTCCATAGAGTGCAGCAGTAGGGAAAGCGTTGGATAGCGTAGGGGTAAAAATTACTATTCCCACTCCAGAGAGTGCAACAGTAGGGAAAGCGTTGGATAGCGTAGTGGTAATAATTACTATTCCCACTCCAGAGAGTGCAACAGTAGGGAAAGCGTAGGATAGCGTAGGGGTTAAAATTACTATTCCCACTCCAGAGAGTGCTACAATAGGGAAAGTGTTGGATAGCGTTGGGGTAAAAATTACTATTCCCACTCCAGAGAGTGCAACAGTAGGAAAAGCGTTTGATAGCGTAGGGGTAAAAAATACTAATCCCACTCCAGAGAGTGCAACAGTAGGGAATGCGTTGGATAGCGTAGGGGTTAAAATTACTATTCTCACTCCAGAGAGTGCAACGGTAGGGAAAGCGTTGGATAGCGTACGGGTTAAAATTACTATTCCCACTCCAGAGAGTACAACAGTAGGGAAAGAGTTGGATAGCGTAGGGGTTAAAATTACTATTCCCACTCCAGAGAGTAAAACAGTAGGGAAAGCGTTGGATAGCGTAGGGGGTAAAAATTACTATTCCCACTCCAGAGACTGCAACAGTAGGGAAAGCGTTGGATAGAGAAGGGGTTAAAATTACTATTCCAACTCCAGAGAGTTCAACAGTAGGGAAAGATTTGGATAGCGTAGGGGTTAAAATTACTATTCCAACTTCAGAGAGTGCAATAGTAGGGAAAGTAAATACTTCATAAATAAATATAAATAACATAAGTACTAATACCAATTACAAATTAATTAAAATATTTTACAATTGTTTAAAATATATTAAATATTTATTTATAAATACAAATTAAAATTATTTAATTATAAAAATTACCTACTAATACTAATTAATTACCTATTAACAATAAATTAAATTACTATTTAAAAATTATTCAATTAATTTTAATTACCAATTATATTTTAATTAATTACCTATTAATAATTAATTAACAAATAATTCTAAATAAATACCAATAAAGTAAATGACATATTTAATTAATAAGAATTAAATTACTTCCCACCCTATTCCCCTATAAACCCACAACCCGCTACAGAAAATAAATTAATGAAATTAACATATTTATCTATTAATGAATTAAAATTATTTACCAATTATATTTTAATTAATTACCAATTATTATTTAAGTAACAATTAATTCTAAATAATTAATAATGAATAAATTAACATATTTAATTAATTATAATTAAATTACTTCCCACCCTATTCCCCTATAAACCCACCACCCACTACAGAAAATAATTTAATAAAATTAACATATTTATCAATTAATCAATTATAATTAATTACCAATTATATTTTATTTAATTACCAATTAATAATTAATTAACAATGATTTCTAAATAAATATCAATAAATAAATTAACAAATTTAATTTATTATATTTAAATTACTTGCCACCCTATTCCCCTATAAACCCACAACCAGCTACAGAAAATAAATTACTAAAATTAAAAATGTGTCAATTAATCAATTATAATTAACGACCAATTACATTTTAATTAATTACCAATTAATAATTAATTAACAATTAATTCTAAAAAAAATCAATAAATAAATTAACATATTTAATTCATTATAATTAAATTACTTCCCACCCTATTCCCCTATAAACCCACAACCCGCTACAGAATTATATTACACACAAAAAAAAAATTAATATTAACTTACCTTAAATTAGATATTTGTGTTGTCTATATTATGTCTAGTCGATATTATGTCCATTCTATATTTTTGATTCGATATTATGTCCATTCTATATTTTTGATTCGATAATATGTCCATTCTATTCGATATTAATTTTTTGTAGTCAATATTTTTGTTGTCTATATTATGTCTAGTCGATATTATGTCCATTCTATATTTTTTACTCGATATTGTGTCTAATCGATATTTAAAACTCGATATTTTGACTCTATACCCTGATCATTATGCCATTACATTCCATTTGCAAAATGCAGGATCTCACCTAGATTTTAATAGTAAGAACAGGATGGAGTTGGAGAGAAATTTTAGGCTTATCAATAAGGAGGGCATTCTTAATAGACTTAGCAATTAAGAATGCCCCAGTTACTTGGATGTCAATTCAATCTACAACAACTTTTCCAACTGACTTTCGGAAGTCTTGGATTCTCTTGCCCCCCTTAAAGAGCACTATGTGGCCAGAAAGCTCCCTTCGGCTTCTTGGTTCTCTAAAAAGTTGAGAAGGCTTAGACAAGTCTGCCGACACCAGGAATGGAGATGGCGCCGGGATCCTACATTAGTTGAAAGAGATCTTCACAAACTTAGACTGAGGGAATACAAGCAAACTATTAATGAGGAAAAGGTTTCTTATTACTCTAAGATGGCGGAATCCCTAAAGTCCCCAAGGGAACTTTTCACTGTGATTAATTCCCTCCTAGCCCTCAAGGCCATTGTTAACACTGATGTTTTCCAAGATTTGTATGATAAAATGGCACACTTTTTTATGCCAAAATCAAGGATATATATTCCTCCCTGGAGGCGCTCAATGCTGGAGAGACGGTGATAGATCTCCCTTCGGATCATTTGGTAACTCCTCTGAAGGAATGCCACTTGAGCTCCTTCCCTCCTATACTTCAAGAGGACACTGAGTGGCTGTTAAATGGAATTAGGTCTGGTTATCCGCTGGAGCTTTGTCCCTTGAAAATCTTGAAACTGGGAATAGAGGCCATCGCCCCACCCCTGACCTCAATTCTTAATGTGGTCATTACTTTGGGCCAGTATCCTATCACGAGGAAAACTGGGGTGGTTAAATCACTCTTAAAAAGCCCTCTTCGGACCTTGCAGGTCTAAAGAACTATCGGTCCATTTCCCTGTTGCATGTCCCACCCAAAATTTTGGAGAAATATTTGAACCTCCATCTTAGCACCTATTTGGAGGATCATCAGCTGCTCGATGGTTCGCAGCATGGGTTCAGAAGTGAGCACAGTACTGAGACGGCGTTAACCGTTGTACTCAATAACATCCGAAATTAGGTTGACGCCGGTCATACCACCTTACTGATCCTTCTGGCCATGACGGCGGCCTTCGATCCCATCTCTCCTCTAAGATTGGCTGGGAGACTCAGGAAAATAAGGATTGAGGCCACTGCCCTTAGTTTGCTCACATCTTTCCTTATTGACCGGTGGCAAAGAGTTAAGATGGGCCAATTCTTCTCAGCTCCCAATCAGTTGTTTTGTGGAGTCCCCCAGGGATCCTTATTGAGTTCTACCCTTTTTAATATTTATGTTGTCCCGATTGCCGGGGTTGTAAGATCTTTCGGCCTAGAAGTGTTATCCTACACTGATGACACTCAAATTATGATTAACATCACTGAGAGTGTTGAACCATTAGCGGCAAGTTTTTAAAACTGTATGCAGGCGGTGGCCTCATGGATGGTAGAGCACTATCTAAGACTCAATGGGGATAAAACTGAGGTCTTAATTTTTGGAGACAAGCAGGAAATTTGGTCAGAGGCCTGGTGGCCTGATATTTATTTATTTATTTATTTATTTATTAATACAACTTGTAGAGCGCGTGCGTTTGCCCGTAGGCGTCTTGGCGCTAAGATTACTTAGACGGGTCTCTGGGTGATAAAGCGATGAGGCAAGAGATTTCTTACTGGTTAAACAACCATGTTTTCACCAGTTTCCTAAACTAAAGCAGGGAGTGTGCCATTCGTATGGTTAACGGGAGCGAGTTCCAAAGTTTAGCAGCAGATACTATGAAACGCCTGTCTCCCCAGGTAACCGTTCTTGTGCGGGGTACTGCCAACTGTTGTAATTGCATTGATCTCAACTGTCTGGTTGGGCAGTAAATAGAAAGCTGCTCTTGCAGGAATCTTGGGCCCGTGTTATGAGTAGCTTTGAATGTTAAACAGAGTGTTTTGAATTTAATGCGATTTTTTATTGTCAGCCAGTGGTAGCTCCTAATGATGTGGCTGACAGATTTAAATTTTGGAGTCCTTGAAAGTAATCTGGCAGCCGCATTTTGGATCATTTGAAGTTTGGAAATCACCCTGGACTGTGCATTGGCAAATAAACCATTACAGTAGTCCAGGGAGGAGAGCACTAGTGTGCTAACCACTGTTTTTCCCGCACTATCAGATAAAAATGGGAGTATTTTCCTGATGAGTTTTAGTTTGTGATAGGCATTGGCAGCAGTTTGGTTTGCATGTACTGCAAAGTTAAGTTTCTCATCAAAAACTATGCCTAGGTTTCTGACCTTAACTGACGGTGTAGGTGGAGTTCCCAGCGAAGTAGGCCACCATTCGGGGGACCATTGTGGAGTGATCTTACCGAAGATGACCACCTCCGTTTTTCCAGAGTTTAGCCTCAAGCAGTTGGCCTGCATCCAGTTCTTAATGGCCAACATACCCTCTTGAAACCGAGCCGCTACCTGATCCCCATCGTTGTTAATAGCGAGCACCAGCTGGGTGTCGTCAGCATAGGAAGTAAGGCTCATGTGATAGGATTTGATCACTCTCGCCAAGTCCAACACGTAGATATTAAACAGTGTTGGACTTAGCGAAGAGCCCTGGGGATCACCGCATGGTAGTGCAAGCTCTGGTGACTTAAAAGGTCCCAGCGTGACTGCTTGAGTTCTGCTCGATAGGAACGAAGTAATAAGTTCCTTCGCACTGGATCGGATGCCTAAATTTCCGACACGGTCGATCAATATAGAATGATCGACCGTGTCGAAGGCGGCCGATAAGTCCAGCATTATAAGGACGGCTGTCCCTCCCTGATCTCTAATTGTTCGGATATCTTCTGCAGCTTTAATGAGGGCCGTCTCAGTGCCGTGGAGTTTCCGAAACCCGAACTGCGTGTCATCTAGCAGTTTATTTTGCTCCAGGTAATCCGCAAGCTGAGTGTTCATTACCCTTTCAAGCACTTTGGCGAGAAATGGGAGGCTTGCGATCGGTCTATAATTTTTCAACACCTCTTTATCCAAAGATGGTTTTTTCAGGAGAGGTTTTAATAGAGTGTTTTTAAGCATGTTCGGGTATCTCCCTGACCTAAGGATAGTATTGCTTACTTCCGTGATAGTAGTGCAGACGATATCAATCACTGGTAGGTAGACTTTGGGAGGACAAGGGTCAAGGGCCGAGCCCGTCTTTATAGATTTCATGATATCCCTTATTTGCTTCTCCTCTACTCCTTCAAATTGGGAGAGTGAGCAAGTGGGAGGGCTAGTTTGAATAGAGAGTGAGGGGGAGATGTCGTTGATTGAAAACTCGGAGTAAATGTCATTGACTTTGGTGAAGAAGAAGTCGGCCAAGGAGTCACACACAGCCTGCGATGGAGAGGGGGCCGTGTCTGTAAGCTTCCCGGCTACGCTTGGATCCTGCCCTCGCGCAGGCCTCAGTGCCAAAAATCTAGGCTTCATAGTTGACACCTCCCTTTCTTTGGGCCCTCAAATAAATAGAACATGTTCCACCTGTTTGGGGATGATAAGGATTCTTAAAAAGATCTCTCAATTTCTCTCCCTTGCCTCGCAGAAACAGGCAGTTGTGGTCCACGTGTTGTTCAGATTAGATTATTGCAATGCTCTGTATCTGGGGATAAATAAGGGGCTTGTGCAGCGACTTCAGCTAGTGCAGAAATGCCGCTACCAGGCTGGTAATGGGCGTTCCCAAATACCACTCTATCTCGGCAACCATCAGCAACTTGCACTGGCTTCCGCTGGGTCGGAGAATTGTATTTAAAGCCCTGTGCTTGGTGCACAAGGCCTTCTACAATATGGGGTCAGAAGGCATTAAAAAACTCTTTCGGCTATATGTCCCCGCTAAGCAGCTAAGATCTGCCAACAAGAATCTGGTGATGGTCCCCAGGTTTAGGAAAACTAGATGGGGGAGGGGGAGGAAGGGCCTTTTCGCTGGCTGCGGCTAAACTGTGAAATTCCCTTCCTCTTTCAATCTCGGCTCTGGAAATCCATTCTCTGTTCCGTACGGCCTTGAATGCCTGGTTCTTCACCAGCTTGAATCTGTAAGCCCTTTCACCTATGGACATCTCTGTACCCTGATCCCTTTCCAGAGCGCCCTGACACCCCCGGGCTAAGTTTGTGCTTTATAAAGTTTTTATTAATTCATTCATTCATTCAATCAGATGAGAAACCATGGAACAACATAGAGGGAGCGTCACTAATTCTCCAGGGACCACCTAATCTCATCAAACCTTGAGGACCGCACACAAGGTCTTCTATGCACCAGACATTCCTACATCTGTAGTAAACTGCACAGGTAGAACACCAAACACCTCCAGCAGTTCATCAAGGCAACAGTGACCTAGTCCCCCTTCACTGGACCTCCAACCAACTGCTGCAGACGTTGCTGCATCTTAGAAGCCCAGTTCTGGCAAACACACTTACACACCAAAATACACTGCAAGACGCTGAAACATATGTCTCTTCGCAGAGCCTCTCTCATTTCATGCCACTACCCTAAAAAACTAGGGGGCCTATTAGGATGGCGGGCGGATTGCCCCCGCCAGACTGCCGGTAGCCACCGCCGGCCTGGCGGGGGCAATCCACCTGCCATCCTCTCCTGAATGCCCCCCCCACCATATTAGTATGGCGGGGGGACAGCGGCAGACGGAAAGACCGTCTGCCGCTTTTCCGCCCCGGTCGCCTTGCAGCCGGGGCAGAAAAGGTTTAATATGGTGGCGGTGTCTATTGGACACCGCCAGCCATATTATGATGACCTGCGTCATATGGAGCCTTCACTTTGGGGGCCCCCTGCGGGCCACCAAAGTGAAGGAGGGGTGGGGGGTGCACACAGGGGTACCTGTGGTACCCCCCTGCATTTACATAAACAACGGTGCCAGCCGCTTTGTTTATGTAAATGTGTCACATGCATGTTTAGCATTGTGGCGGGCGGTGTGAGTGCACCGCCCGCCACAATGCTAAACATGCAAGATGCGCCCGACACAGTGGCGGGCGCATCCTAATACCCCCCATGGGACCCCCGCCCTTATGGCGGGCGATCCCAATCACCGATGGGATGGCGGGCA
The DNA here is from genome assembly GCF_964261635.1 of Lissotriton helveticus. Taxonomy (NCBI): domain Eukaryota; kingdom Metazoa; phylum Chordata; class Amphibia; order Caudata; family Salamandridae; genus Lissotriton; species Lissotriton helveticus. Next base: position 225,390,231 of record NC_136065.1, read on the forward strand.
GACTAAGTCCGCCCGCCATCCTAATGGACCCCTAGGTGTTTGGAAGGGTGTGTGACCCAGGAGGCTGATTCACTTCATGGCCCATTAAATGCATTTTTAGTCAACCAAAACTGTAGTAAATGCCAGTTTTGACAAATGCAATACACTAGAACACCATGCAGGGTCAGTTACAGCTTGCTTATCATTCTGCAAACACCTCCTGAAATTCAGGCCTCGTTGAAGCACTTCAAAATGTAGGTCAAGTAAACATAGATGAAGAGACAGCTGTTACTATTGAAAATCGATTCTGTATTCAATTAAAACGTTTTTAATAAAATACTTTTGGGGGATTTTTTTTAATTGAATACAAATTTAAAAAGCAAAATCAGCAACCCTCGGAGGTATCTTGGCACTGACAGCTGAACAGACCAAGTGCTGAAAAAATGAAGAGGGAAATTGAAGCCAAGTATTAGCAATGTAGATGTTAGGTTTACTGATGAGGGAAAGAGGAAGTATTCAAAATGTTGGGGGTGAGTTAGGAAAAAGTCTGGTCGCTGTAACACACAAAGTGAATATTTCTGTAGAAAGACAGATGTGCCGTCACATGGTGCCAAAGTGTGTCATGTGAGATCTAGAGGTTGGCGTAAGTTGCGTAATTTGCTGTAGAGTAATTACGAGAAATTACAGCAAAACTATGTAAGATTACATTGAATTACACAAGGAGCAGCTCAGCATTTAGCAAAAGAAACAATTGATGGACGGAATGCTGGACAATTCAAGCATTCATGCCCAGTCACAAGGATCTGGGTTAAATCCATCATTCTTTTGCTCACCACACCACCACAGTTTGGACCCAGCCATATGCAAATCTGTCTTGACCCTGTTTCTTGTGAGAACAGTCCAACCCGAACTGCCAAGCCAGGTCCTCCCTGGACCGGACACAAGCATCCGTGGACCGGTTTCAGGGCATCACCCTTCATCAGCCAGGCTAGCTTGAATCCAGTGGTGTAGTGAACACGGGACCAATGTCTGGGCTTACCATTCCCACTCAGGGCGACATATGCAAAAGAGCCAATTGATGGACCTGGCTTGGCAGTTCGGGCTGGACTGTTCTCATGAGGCACAGGGTCAAGACTGATTTGCATATGGCTGGGTTCAAACTGGAATAGCATGGTGAGCAAAAAAAACGATGGAGTTAGGCCCAGATCTCTGTACTGGGGTGAATGTATGACATTGTTATGCATTCTGTCCATCAACTGTTCTTTTTGCACTCAGCATTTAGAGCAATTTTCATACAACAAAATGTAACAAGACGAACAGCAGCAGTTGGCTGTTCGCGCTTGCTAATTTTGTTGATCCTTTACTGCTGCTGTAGGTTTTTTTGCCAAATTGCGTGTTAGTACGTGAACACGGAAATCACGAATTTCTGGTCATTCTGCATCAAAAGAGTAATACGAAATGGCTCAGATTACTACGGCGCACTTAATATTTCATTCAGCCTAGTGAGATTGACTTTTTTGACACAGTCTCCCAGCGGAGAGCTGACCCCCTCTTACACTGTTTCACAGGTGGCAGGTCTGAGAGATGCCCTGATGCAGACACTGGTGAGGTGAAACATATCCAGACCTGTCAACTTCTAAAAAAAATGTTTTATTGGGAGCCAGGAGGGGCTGGGGGTGGTGGGGCTTAGTGCCGAGCACAGCCTGACGCACATCTACCCTTGTCCTATCCCTCCACTTTGAAAAAATAAAACAAAAACAAAAGTTTCTAAGCCTGCCATTGATGTCCTGGGGAGTTTCACATCCTATAATGACATCGGATGCGCAGGGCCTCGAAACACGATCTGGAAATCCACCTTGTGAAGAGGCTTCCAGCTTATCTTTTGAGCCACCATGTGATATCAGCTGTTCCCCAGGAGACTGTGTGAAGGCAGCCGATACTGTGTGTCACACGGTGGCATCGTGTGAGTTGGCAGGTCTGTGTGTCTCCTCCAGTGTATTTCATGAAGCCCGGGAGGGGTGCTAATGATGCCACGGTAGCAGATAGAGACTCTTAAAAAGGATTCTTTTGACAACCAGGACCCAGTGAAATCTGTTCAGATGCAGAGAGACAAGTTCCTTGTGTGCAATGCCCAAGGTGGGGCATCCTACTAAGTTCTGTATTATTTGAAGATTTGAGATCAGAGATGTGGCCCAAAAGCACAGAGTTGTAGTCAACCAGACGGGAGGATATCAATGCCAAGATCCTAGATTTCTGACTCCTAGACAGAAGCCAAACAAGAATTATGAGGATTATTCTGTGGCAGTGAAGAGAAGTAGAGACTAGTTTACTGATCAGACCTTTAAGAGTGGGAGAACTTTCAAAGATAATTCTGAAATTGAATACCATGGTGGACTGGATGGGTAAAAAGTCAGGGCCCGATTCACAGAATGAACTTAAGACTCAATCCTAAACTTACTACTATTTTGGTATTCATAGAATGAACTTACTACTTTGGTATTCACAGAAGTTAGGATTTTGTCTTAAGTTTGTCTTAAGACAGACTTAAGACAAAATCCTAACTTCTGTGAATACCAAAAATAGTAAGTTCATTCTGTGAATACCAAAATAGTAGTAAGTTTAGGATTGAGTCTTAAGTTCATTCTGTGAATCGGGCCCTCAGTCTTGGGCATTTCAATGAAAATTAGAGCAAAATATATATTTTTAACTGAAATGATTTTCAAAGATGTTTAATAGAAATGTACTGAGATGAAACAACATCATTCCAGTCAAAATGATAAATCATATTGTACGCATAAAACTAAACACTAGTTGCCACATGATTAATGTTAGAACGCAGCCTGCTATGATTGCAAAAGGTTTTTAATTCAGGATTAGTTTCCCACCAACTATATCCTGTACAGGACGCTCTGCGTAAGACAAACTATTACAACACAATGTCTAGCATTCTTGCTATTTATTGCCCAACACTGAGTTACTCACTGTTTCCCAATACAAGCCATGGTAGTGTATTTCCCCAAAGTCTGACTTCACCCAGTGGAAAGTAACAGGCATCATCTCAAGTGTATCGTTATCACAATTGTAAAAAGTAAAAAGTCCACATTTGTAAAGCGCACAATCACCCATAAGGGTCTCTAGGCGCTGGGGGGCCGTCGGGAAGATTAAGCGAGCTATTGTCAAAACTTTATACTCTGGGATGCTAGGCAGATTCAACTACCATCAGTAGTATTTGGTTTATTTAGTGGGAGAAGTGTGGCGCAGTGGCCAGAGCTGCTAACTTCGGAGCGAAGGACTCACAGTTCGATCGCCGGCAGCACCTCAGCTCAGCATCATGTGACTCTGAGCAATAGCTCACTTAATTTCCCCTAAAGTTCCAGTCCCCTCCACCCCCACAGAATACATACTGATCTTAACACTTCTGAATTGCACGAGAACCATATTGCTCCATTAGTGCCTAAAAACCTCTCCCCCAACCTAGCACCCTCTATTGGTCCTCTTATAGATTTGTGTCATGCTCTTGAGTCCTGAAGAGAGTAAACAAACAACATTACTATTTATTCTCGTGGACTGAATAATTATGGTGTATGAAATGGCTTTTAGAGCTAGGAAACACTCTGCTCTACATGTGCTGTTAAATACAAGTGGTTGACCAACAACATATCATATGAAATGTTAGTCTAAAATGTAACTTTAGGTAAATAGAATGAGTAATGAAACAATGCGGCCTTTAAAGAAAGGTCCAAGACAATACAAGCACTGATGGTGGCACTCCAACAAGAATCAGTTCCATTGAAGGATTACAACAAGGAGCCCTTCCAGGGATGATGACAGCATAATTCAGTTTTCAAAATGAGCAAGACACAGGCAAGCAAACTAACACCAATTGGGAAGCTAGGTTCCTGTATCAGAGTTTAAACATGGCCTCCAGATTCGAATTCACATTTGTTCTCATTTGGAATGAGATCTTCACTATGTGGACACCATCTTGGTTTGGAAAACATACACCAGACATTCTCTATTTCCACTTCATCCTGAAAGTATAGAACATTACTTAAATCTGCACTCAATATTAAATATGTTAAATCAGTATTCATGATACAACGTTCTGAATGACTAAATGCAAGAAGCCATAAATGTACCTAGTGCCTATATCCATTTACTTTGATTTGCCCCAGTGACAAATCCTCACCTACTCTGACTATAATTAATGCACACCGTGTTGATGTTGCTGACCCCTATGTCAAATGCCCAACAATATATATGTTACCTATGAGGCATAAGGACAGGATGAATCAGACACTTGGGGTTTATTAGGATGGCACTCTTAAAAATCACCCCGACCGTCATGGTAGCGGGAAACAACCGCCCGCTGGACCCGCAGCAAAACCGGCGGTCCGATTAGGATCCACCGCCAAAAAATCCTACCGCGGCGGAACGAGGCCACCAAAGACCACTCGTAGTGGGCGGAGCAGGTGGAAATTCATCCGCAGCAGTCAGATTTGCAGCGGAAACACACCAAACCGCCGACAGGCCAGCGGAGAGACTGCACGGAAAATTAGGATTCCCCCGCTAGGACAGCGTTACGTTCCGCTCACAAACAGTGATGAATGGGAGAGTCGGCGGAAGGGCTGTTGCAAAGCCACCGCCGCAGACGCTCCATGACAAATATGGTGGTCGTCCAAAAAAACACACAACAAGGCCAGCATGTGTGCACAGCAAACTAGCCCTGCCCCCAAAAACCCCTAACACATCCCAATGACACACCCCCATGGCAACTTCAAAAATACAAATCCCAGGACAACCCACACAACACACCTGACAGCAATACTCCATTTTGACACACCCAGATAGCTGAGTATAAAACTAGCCCCTTCTCTGACCAGAATCCTTTGCACTACTCCAGCACTGAAGGAACCAAACCATGTAGCACATTGGATAGGCAAAACACCACACATCTCACCTGCACAACAACACACACACCCCACCTACACCACCCCCACCACCCTCACAACTGCACCTCAACACATTAGCCCATCACACACCCTGGCATCACAGAAAATGCCCGAATTCACAGAGAGTGAATTGTCAGTCATGGTAGATGAGATAATCAGAGTAGACCCACAAGTGTTTGGTCACCTGGTCCAACAGACACCAGTAGCTCAAGAGCACAAATATGGGCAAGGATAGTCGACAAGGTCAGTACAGTAGGGAACCCCCGCGCTCCAGAAATGAAATCATGAAGCGGTGGCTAGACCTGAAGAGGGTTGTGAAAGCAAAGAGGAACAAGAGCCGTGAGCTGGCTCAGAGGACTGACGGTGGCTCTCCCATCCCACCAAAAACATTCACTGCATGGGAGGAGAAGGTGCTTGCCATACTGCATCCAGAGAGTCTCACAGGAATAGCTGGGGGAGTACAGGCTGGTAAGGACAAACAAATGTCTACCATTACACTGCCATGTACTGTCTCACACAGCGTCAAAGCTACACCTCCTAGGCATAATCCCATTCATCTGCACCACCATACCCAACACAGTCTCACAGATGTAACATTTACCCAATCTGATCCACCCCAAAGGTAGCCATCAACTTTCCCAGGGTTTTTATGTGCACAGGCGGCAGCACTACCATTCCCACCAGGCCCCCGTCCTACCCCTGAGCAGGATGGAGCATTCCCTCTCACCCAGAAGCATGTAGCAGCCATTGCATTGTTCACCCTCATCTAACAGGTAGGTAGTCACCTTCCCAGGTTGTGCTGTTTGGGGGTGGGAGGCCTGCAATACTACTCCCACCATGCCCCCTTGTTCCCCAGCTAAGCAAGTTGGAGCCCTCCCCCCCACCCAGAAGCATGTGGCAGCCATTACATTGTTCACCTTCACCTAACAGGTAGGTAGCCATAATCACAAGGAAGGCTGTTTGGGGGTGGGAGGCCTGCACTACAAATCCCAACAGGCACCCCTGTCCCAACCCTGAGCAGAATGGAGCACTCTCCTCCCAAGAAGTATGTGGCAGCCATTACATTGCCCTTATCAAACTAACAGGTAGGTAGCCATCTTCCCAGGGAGGGGTGTGTGTGTGAGGCCTGCACTACAACTCCCAACAGTCTCCCTTGTCTCACCCCTGAGCAGGATGGAGCACTCCCTCACACCCAGAAGCATGTGTTAGCCATTGCATTGTTCACCCTCATCTAACAGGTAGGTAGCCATCTTCTCAGGTTGTGCTGTTTGGGGGTGGGAGGCTGTAACACTACTCCCACCATGCCACCTGGTTCCCCAGCTGAGCAAGATGGAACAGTCCCCACCCACCCAGAAGCATGTGGCAGCCATTGCATGGTTCACCCTCATCTAACAGGTAGGTAGCCATCTTCCCAGGTTGAGCTGTTTGGGGGTGGGAGGCCTGCACTACAACCCCCACCAGGCCACCCCTGAGCAGGATGGAGCACCCCCCCCCCAGAAGCATATGGCATCCATTACATTGTCCTCGTCAAACTAACAGGTAGGTAGCCATCTTCCCAGGGAGGGGTGGGTGTGTGTGTGTGTGAGGCCTGCACTACAACTCCCAACAGTCCCCCTTGTCCCACTCCTGAGCAGGATAGAGCACTCCCTCCCACCCAAAACCATGTGGCAGCCATTACCTTGTTCACCTTCACCTAACAGGTAAGTAGCCATCTTCCCAGGTTGTGCTGTCTGGAGGTGGGAGGCCTGCAATGCAACTCCCACCATGCCCCCTTGTTCCCCAGCTGAGCAAGATGGCGCACTCCCCGCCCTCCCAGAAGCGTGGGGCAGCCATTGCATTGTTTACCCTCATCTAACAGGTAGGTAGCCAACGGCACTACAACTCCCAACAGTCCCCCTTGTCCCACCATTGAGCAGGATGGAGCTCTCCCTCCAACCCAGAAGCATGTGGCAGCCATTACATTGCCCTCATTAAACTAACAGGTAGGTAGCCATCTTCCCAGGGAGGGATGTGTGTGTGTGGGAGGTCTGCATTACAACTCCCAACAACCCCCCCTTGTCCCACCCCTGACCAGGATGAAGCACTCAACCACACACCCAGAGGGATGTGTCACAAATTCCACCCAAATGTTACAACAGAACAGACAAGTAGACAGTGCATGCACCCCGCCATTCCTCTCAAAAAGCATGGAGCCAAATGACAACACCAGCCCTCACATCCCACCAAAATATACACAGATACAATTGCCACTTACAGTGTGCAGACACCTAAACGTATGTAACTATCACAGAAACCGAAGTGTGACTCAACAAATTCCATCATGTCCCATCAACAAACATGTGCAGCACTGAATGCTATCTGTAAGTTAGATGGGGGCTAAGCTTGAAGGGCCATATGAAAACAAACCAAGCATGGTCTGTCGAAAAAATAAACCTAAGCCCAGGACATGACAAAGGTATGCATGAGATGACAATGCCTAGTACATGCGCAAATGTAACGTCTGCCATGCAGAGCAATCAGCAAAGATGCCTCAGATCAAGTTGTATTGCCACCAGTTGTTAGATGACAACATGTCCTCGTAATCACAGAATCTACAAGCGGGTCATGGTATCCATCGACATGTCACACCATGGAAATATTATGTATGTACCTCCAAATCATGTCATGATGCACATCACTGTGCAGACATACAATGTGTGAAATAGTTAACTGTGTGTTGTATAACCAGTAAATAAGATACATCGACCACAAAGCTTTAGGAGTGTACGTCAATGACTATTTCCCCTCTGTCCCACAGGTGACCAACAACTGACTACAGAGGACGACAACATCAACTCACAGGGCCAGTCTACACCCCTGGAATATGGACTCTCTGATGATGACGCCCTAGATTTCGAGGACGCGGAGCTCGAAGCCGGCCCATCGGGTGTGCCAGGGCGCAACAGGTCCAAGGACCCCACTGTACCCCCCACCACCTCAGCAGCACCAACAACAACTACGCTTACCCCTGCTGGAACGACTTGTGCGGCATACACCACCACTATCAGTGCTGCCTGCAACACTCTCCCTGGCCCAGAGGATGACCACCTCACCAACTGAGGAAGGCAGGCAGAGGAGGTGGGTGCCTACAGTGGTGAGGCAACAGCTCCGTGACAGCAGGGCAGGTGGTAGGAGAAGGGGGAGTCAAAGCCAACAGGACACTGGGACCTGGACAACATCAACAGAGTCCTTGGGGCCTATGAAAGGGCCCAGGGATAAATGGGCCAGGCTGAGGAAGATTCATATGAGCTCCGCCTGTTATTGAGGACCATCGACACCCGCATGGGCCAAATTGGGGACCTCTTGGGCCAGCTATTGGCGGTTCTGAGGGACAGGCCTGCGGTACAACCAACACCTCCACCTCCCTCTGTTGTCCTGCAGGATGACAGTTTTACATCCTCCCCTGCGGGCACGGAGAGGGGGGACTCCTCAGACCCCACTGGCCCCGCTGCAGAGGCCCCCCTACAAAACAACAAAGGGGCCGTCCAAAGAAATCCGAGGAAGGAACCCATGGCAAAGGACCTGCCAAACGCCAGTCAAGGAGCCAGCCATGATGACAACCCTCTTCACCATTGCATTAACTTTGTTGACTGTCCTTCCCCACACTGCCTTGTTAATGGCACCTGTCTGTTGAACTGGGTCATCACATGAATGTAGTGACCACTCAATTGTCTCATCTACCATCACTGACAACTCATTGCTTCACTATTCACCTTTTTGTAAATATTCACTCCCCTGTCACATGTACCCATTTTAAATAAACACTCCTTACACACACATGTCGTTGTTTCTGCACCATGTTTATTACAGGATGTGCAGTCTTCCCCATGATTACAATGTACCTGGAGTACAGATTGTACGTAGGCAAGGAGAGGCTGAAGGGACCTAGGAAAACACAACAGAACAATATTCACTAGCCAGGTGGTGGCATAAAAGCCAGCACTCATCAGGGTACTGCAATCTGCACACATTACAATGAGCAACAGTACCGACCTGAACATCCTGTATCTGTGCCAAACTACCCTGTCCCAGGTACATTGGCACTCAGCACTGAGTCAACAACAGGCTGCAGTCACAAAGCTCACATATACCTTTCCACCAACAACGACATCAGCAGACAATGGCTCTGTTGTACATTGTCACTCACCATCAAGTGAAGTAGCGGTTGATGAGCTTTTGACGCAGTTCGACACCTTCCTCCTCGCCACTATCCTCATCACTGGACATGGGTTGGTTAGCAGGCGGGGTCTTGGATGCTTATCAGCATCCAGGAGCAGGGGGGTCTCCTTGCGCAAGGCCAGGTTGTGGAGCATGCAGCATGCAACTACAATCTGACACACCTTTTTGGGAGAGTACATCAGTGCACCTCCGGTCTTGTCCAGGCAGCGGAAACATGACTTTAGGAGACCAAAAGTACGACCCCACCACACAACGTGTCCTCCCATGGGCATCATTGTAGCAGGCTTCAGCCGGGGTCCTGAGATTCCACAGTGGGCTCAGCAACCAAGGACGGTTGGGATAGGCAGAATCACCTAGGTGGGAGATACAGAGACCAACTTTGTAATATGACTGTGGCAGAGGTCTGCATATCACACAATCAGCACGCTACCTGACTCTTCGTACTCACCCACAATCCATGCATGCTCTGGAAGCATATTATCCATCAGCTGTGGCACAATGCTGTTACGCATGATGTACAAGTCATGGGCCGAGCCAGGGAATTTGGCACAGACATCTAAGATGATCATATCCGCCTGGCACACAACTTGCACATTGATGGAATGGAAATGCTTCCTGTTCCTGTAGATGTGCTTACGTGCCTGTGGTGGAACCAGGCCAACATGTGTGCAGTCAATGGCACCAACAACATTGGGGATGTGCCCAAGTGCATGGAAATCTCCCTTTAAAGCCGCCAATTCATGCCCCCCGGTGGAAATGTGTTGGACAGGCCCCACGAAGGGCTCGCTCCCTCCCCGCACGACAGGGCCCAGACACCGGCTCTCCGGGGGCTACCCGCAGAAGCAACCCGCAACCCGTCCCCTCCGGGACGCCTGCTCCCGGATATCTCTTTGTCACGGGCCCGGGCCCCCGTCAGCCCCATTGCCCGGCCCAGCCGCCATCTTGGACACTGCACCACGCAGCCGCGTGGCCTCAGCTCGACCCCAACCCTGGGCCCGGCCAGGCCCCGCCATCCCGGCATCACCATCCATCCAGGAGGTGAACGGACCACTTGGCAGGCTAATGGGAGAAAGAAGTGTCGATGGCTCTCCCCCGCCAGGTGCCGATCGCCCCCAGCCTCCCCGGGTGCTGGCTCCACCCCCCTGCTGGGTGTCTGGACTCCCTCATCCTGGACCTCCCGACCTCCCAGTGCGAGGGTCCGGACATCAAAGGGCGCCAGACCTATAACCGAGGCAGCCCCAGAGCAGGAAGGCAGTTGTATCCTGGAGTCGAGAGACACCGAGAAGAACTCATCCTTGACGGACTGCTGGCGCTGCCGCAGCCCTGCCTTGTGAACTATCGTCCTGCCTGCTGGCGCTGCCCTGGCCTTCTGCAACCTTCATCCTCGTGGGACCTGCTGGCGCTGCCGCGGCCCGTTGTAACTTCCATCCTCGTTGGGACCTGCTGGCGCTGCTGCGGCCCGTTGCCACCTACGATCTCTTCGGGACCTGCTGGCGCTGCCGCGGTCCGACCCGTCCGACCACCGAGCTCGAGGATTGTGAGCTACCGCCGTTTCACCTCAGTACCCGTAGGTACCAAGACTGTCCCGCTACCCCCTTCCCCTACTAGAGACTAGAATTGAGAGGATCATCGTGTCCTGATCTCCTTGTATCGTACTACCTTACTTCAAGAACTGCCTATAAAAGGTGTTAATCTGATCTTCGTGTGGTGTCCATCTGTGGGGTGGGGAGTTACTTGTCTGTACGATCGCTGGAGACGGCCCTCACCGGAGGCCTCTCCCCTTGTGCTCGGCCGACCCTCCAGGTCCCCGTCTAACATTGGTGGCAGCGGCGGGATCCGAACCAACGCGTAAACCGTACAGAGAGTAACTCACCCTACGACTAATCCACAATGACGACCAGAGAGAGCGGATCTGCAGAGAAATTCCAGATGGAAAAACTGGAAGAGTACAACCACCGAGAGCTAAAACAATTTTGCATAGAACTAGGCATTGCCACCACCGGTCTGAGCACGAAAGAGGACTTCAAACACGCCCTAGAATCCTGGGCAGAGACAAATATCGCCGGACCCCGGGACCCCGAAGCCCCGGAGACAAACACCACTCTGACGGAAGAAAGGAGAACGGATCTCTCCCGGGAAGAGATCCGAGAACGAGAGAAAAATAGACTACACGAGTTAGAGCTGGCACGGCTCAAATTAGACGGAGAATTGAAACTGGCAGAACAAAAGATGAACTTAGAACACTTACGGCTCCAAGAAGAGCGAGAGGAAAAGCAGAGACAGAGAGAACTCGAAGAAAAAAGACTGGCATACGAACACGAGTGCAAGCTAGCGGAGATAGAAATGCGCAAACAGAACAAAGACCTAGGGGTGCCCGAGCAACCGCGCCCCCCAGGTACTACCGAACAGAAGGTCCACATCCCCAAGGATGTGGTCCGTGAATACTATCGGAATGACGACATACAGCAGTGGTTCAAGGCCTACGAGATCGCCATGACTGCCCACCGGATCGCTCGAAGTGACTGGGGAGCCGGTCTATGGGGGAGATTCGTCAATGAAGGCCGGGATGCCCTGCTGCAGCTTCCGGACCATCAAATGACGTCCTATGACCACATGAAGGCCGCCCTCCTCAGTCGATATGGGCTGACGCCCGAGATGTACCGCCAGAGGTTCCGCAACTGCACCCGGATCCCGGTTACAACCTGGATAGAATATGTGAACTATTTCAGCCGAGCCTTCGAGGGATGGATCAAGGGTAGCAACGTAACAACCTACGAACAGCTCTTCAACCTCATTGTGTGGGAGCACCTCTCCAACAACTGCTTCGTCGAGCTCAGGCAGCACCTCCTCGACAGTAAATTGACTGACCCACGGCAGCTCGCCGCCGAGGCTGACCGATGGGAGAGCACCCGAGTGACCCGGAGTGGGCCAAACGAGCAGAACAGAACCAACCAAGGTCATCATCGTCCCCGAGGAGGAGGACAGGGCCGGGGCAGAGACGCCGTCCCGGCCGCTCCCGTCAACAACACCCCGCCCCCGGCCGGCCGGGGCAACCCCCCGATGCGCCCGGGGTTCCGAGCCAACGTTACGTGTCATCGATGCCAGCGAGTCGGCCACTATGCCAGTGACCCGACCTGCCCAAAGAACCAGACCCCCGGACCCCGCCAGGTGGCTGCCGCCGCCCTAGGAGAAGAGCAAGTCTCCGAAGAGCCTGAAGAGTATGAGCAGGAGCAGCCCGAGTGGGAACCTGCCGCCATGACCCTGGCCTGCCTAGGGGGAAGAGACCTGATCCCGCGGGCTCCCCTACCAGCCAACACCAGGAAATACAGCCAGTGGGTGAACATAAATGGGCGTAAGGCCGAAGCCCTGCGTGACACAGGGGCCAGTGTGACGGCCGTCTGTTGTCACCTGGTGACCCCAGAACAAATCCTGCCAAACGTTCTTTGCCCCGTCCGATCGGCCGACAATTCGGAGAGCCTGTGTCGGATGGCCTGCATCCCCTTCGAATGGGGAGGAGTCTCCGGTATGTTAAAAGTGACTGTCCGCGACGATGCCCCCATGGACTGCCTCCTGGGGAACGATCTCGAGAGTTCCCCGTGGGCAGCCGTTGAAAGAAGAGAGCACCTGGGGATGTTAGGCCTCCCGGGCTGGGCGTGCGTAACAACCCGGTCCATGGCCGCCGACACCATCCCTAGATCTGAAGAACCCGAATGGCCAGCACCTCCTCCCCCGATCGCTTCAGAGGGAGACTCCATCCCTACGGACACCCCGGAACAAACCCACGAAGAGCCCGCTCAGCCCCAAGACCTCCCGGACCTGGCTCAGTGGCGTCAGGAAGGGGGGCCCACCCAAGAACAATTCCGGCAAGAGCAAAAGACATGTCCCTCCCTCGAGGGACTGCGACAGCAAGCGCTCGCCCAGGGCACAGGAGACACCACAGGGGCCCACTGGATCTATTGGGACAATGACCTACTGTACAGCGAACAAAGAATAGCGGAGCTGGGGGCCAGTCGAGTGCTGGTGGTGCCCCTCCGTTTCAGAGACTTCCTTCTGAACTTGGCCCATGATGTCCCCCTGGCTGGACACTTGGGGCAAGACAAAACATACAACCGCCTGGTGACTCACTTTTACTGGCCGAAAATGAGAAATGACGTCTCCACCCACTGCCGGTCCTGCCCGACCTGCCAGGCCAGCGGGAAGAGCGGCCGCAAGCTCAAGGCACCTCTTCAACCATTCCCCGTTGTGACCACCCCGTTCGAAAGGGTGGGAATAGACATTGTGGGGCCCCTGGACCCCCGAACAGCACAAGGGCATCGATTCATCCTGGTCCTGGTGGACTACGCCACCCGCTATCCTGAGGCGGTTCCCCTTCGAACTGTAACAGCACCAGTGGTAGGTCGAGCCTTAATGGGGATCTTCTCTCGAGTGGGCTTCCCCAGGGAAGTCGTCAGCGACAGGGGCACGAACTTTATCTCCAAATATATGAAATCCCTATGGCAACAGTGCGGAGTCACCTACCAATTCACAACCCCCTATCATCCGCAAGGAAACGGACTGGTCGAGCGATTCAACCGCACTCTCAAGGGGATGATCATGGGGCTGGAAGAACCCCTACGCCGCCAGTGGGACGTGCTACTACCGTGCCTCCTCTTCGCCTACCGAGAAGTCCCCCAGAAGTCCCTCGGCTTCAGCCCTTTCGAACTCCTGTACGGACACCCTGTTCGCGGGCCTCTCAGCCTAGTTAAAGAAGAGTGTGAAATGGTCCCCCTGAAGACCCCTCCAGACGTCTACAAGTACCTCCTGACCCTCCGTAATCAGACCCGGCGATTCAGAGAGCTCGCCAAAGCCAATCTTGAAGCCAGTCAGGAGGACATGAAGAAGTGGTACGATCAACATGCCTCCTCCATCGAATTCGAGCCTGGCCAGCAGATATGGGTGATGTCCCCCATCGAACCTTGTGCCTTACAGGACAAATGGACGGGGCCCTTCAAGGTGATCGAGCGTAAGAGCCCCGTCACCTACCTCATCGACATGGAATCCCCCCGGAACCCCCTCCGGGTCCTCCACGCCAACAGACTCAAACCCCACTTCGTGCGCTCGGAGCTCAGCCTGCTGATGGCTACAGACAGTGGGGCGGAAGAGGACTCCGAGCCCCTCCCTGACCTACTGGGGGCCGGGGAAAAAGATGGTTCGGTGGACGGGGTCCAACTCTCCGAGGCTCTGACCCCGGAGCAGCGCCAAGACTGTCGGGCCCTCCTGCTGCAATTTGCAAACCTATTCTCCCTCACACCCGGGGTCACCCCCTGGTGTCTGCACGACGTGGACACTGGCGACAGTCCTCCTATCCGACACCGGCCGTACCGGGTACCAGATCGGGTACGCACCTGCATCCAAGAAGAAGTCTCCAAGATGCTCGCACTCGGAGTCATCGAACCCTCTGACAGCCCCTGGGCCAGCCCGGTTGTACTGGTCCCCAAAGCTGCGGCCCCGGGCACCACACCCGAGCTCCGGTTCTGCGTCGACTATCGGGGTCTGAACGCTGTCACCCGAACCGACGCTCACCCCATCCCCCGAGACGACGAACTAGTTGACCGCATGGGGGCGGCCCGCTACCTAAGCATCTTCGACCTGACGGCGGGCTACTGGCAGATCGGCCTCACCCCCAGGGCACAAGAACGATCCGCTTTCTCCACCCCGGATGGACACTACCATTTCAGAGTGATGCCATTCGGCATGAAAAACGCTCCAGCCACGTTTCAACGACTTGTGAACCAGGTATTGGCGGGCCTCGAAGAGTTCAGCGCCGCATACCTGGACGACATCGCGGTGTATAGCCGCCACTGGTCAGACCACCTCCGCCACCTCCGAGGGGTCCTGCAGGCCCTCCAACGGGCCGGCCTCACAATCAAGGCCAGCAAGTGCCAAATCGGCCAGGGGTCCGTGACCTACCTCGGACACCAAGTGGGGAGCGGTCTGGTGGCCCCCCTCCAGCTCAAGATCGCTGCCATCCAGTCCTGGCGCCCCCCCGTAACCCAAACCGAGGTCCGAGCCTTCTTGGGGCTCACCGGATACTATCGGCGGTTCGTAAAGGACTATGGCAGCATTGTGGGGCCCCTCACGGAACTCACATCCAAGACCAACCCAAAAACAGTCAACTGGACTCCCGACTGTCAAGCGGCCTTCGAGAGGCTGAAGGCCGCCATGTGCACCGCTCCTGTGCTCCAGGCCCCCGACTACAGCCGTGAGTTCATCGTCCAGACTGATGCCTTAGACCATGGCATCGGGCCGTCCTCTCCCAACTGAACCCCGAGGGAGTCGACCAACCAGTGGCCTTCATCAGCAGACGCCTCCTGCCCCGAGAACAGCGCTGGAGCACCATTGAGCGAGAGGCCTTCGCAGTAGTATGGGCCCTCAAGAAGCTCCGGCCTTACCTCTTTGGAACCCACTTCCGGGTACAAACAGATCATCGGCCCCTGCAATGGCTAATGCAAATGCGGGGGGAGAACCCCAAACTATTGCGATGGTCCATCTCCCTGCAGGGGATGGACTTCACTGTGGAGCATCGCCCTGGCCAAGACCACGCCAACGCGGATGGCCTGTCCCGCTTTTTCCGCCTCGACGAGGAGAGTCCCCAAGAGGATGGGTGACTCTCCCCGCCTTCAGCTGGGGGGGACGCATGTTGGACAGGCCCCACGAAGGGCTCGCTCCCTCCCCGCACGACAGGGCCCAGACACCGGCTCTCCGGAGGCTACCCGCAGAAGCAACCCGCAACTCGTCCCCTCCGGGACGCCTGCTCCCGGATATCTCTGTGTCACGGGCCCGGGCCCCCGTCAGCCCCATTGCCCGGCCCAGCCGCCATCTTGGACACTGCACCACGCGGCCGCGTGGCCTCAGCTCGACCCCAACCCTGGGCCCGGCCAGGCCCCGCCATCCCGGCCCCACCATCCATCCAGGAGGTGAACGGACCACTTGGCAGGCTAATGGGAGAAAGAAGTGTCGATGGCTCTCCCCCGCCAGGTGCCGATCGCCCCCAGCCTCCCCGGGTGCTGGCTCCACCCCCCTGCTGGGTGTCTGGACTCCCTCATCCCAGACCTCCCGACCTCCCAGTGCGAGGGTCCGGACATCAAAGGGCGCCAGACCTATAACCGAGGCAGCCCCAGAGCAGGAAGGCAGTTGTATCCTGGAGTCGAGAGACACCGAGAAGAACTCATCCTTGACGGACTGCTGGCGCTGCCGCAGCCCTGCCTTGTGAACTATCGTTCTGCCTGCTGGCGCTGCCGCGGCCTTCTGCAACCTTCATCCTCGTGGGACCTGCTGGCGCTGCCGCGGCCCGTTGTAACTTCCATCCTCGTTGGGACCTGCTGGCGCTGCCGCGGCCCGTTGCCACCTACGATCTCTTCGGGACCTGCTGGCGCTGCCGCGGTCCGACCCGTCCGACCACCGAGCTCGAGGATTGTGAGCTACCGCCGTTTCACCTCAGTACCCGTAGGTACCAAGACTGTCCCGCTACCCCCTTCCCCTACTAGAGACTAGAATTGAGAGGATCATCGTGTCCTGATCTCCTTGTATCGTACTACCTTACTTCAAGAACTGCCTATAAAAGGTGTTAATCTGATCTTCGTGTGGTGTCCATCTGTGGGGGGGGAAGTTACTTGTCTGTACGATCGCTGGAGACGGCCCTCACCGGAGGCCTCTCCCCTTGGGCTCGGCCGACCCTCCAGGTCCCCGTCTAACAAAATGGATATATATTATATATGTCCTTGTAGATCATCATAGCGGACAAGACATCACGTAACACCATGCTGAACATAGGTTGCGACATCCCACCTATGCTGGACACCATGTACTGGAATGATCCAGAAGCAAAAAAAATGCAGGGCCACCATCACCTTAGACGCTGTTGTGAAAGCACTCGGATATGTCCTACGAGGCTGCAGGTTGGGATTCAACATAGCACATAGGTCTTGTAGGGTGGGTCGATCCAAACGGAATTTCCATTTGACCTCCTCATCCTCCATGTCTGCCAAGACTGTGTAGGGATGATGTACAATTCGCCTCCTCCTAGGTGAGATGAAAGGGGACACATGTCAATGCAATCCACCAGGAGATGTGTCCGACATCTTACGTTTTTATTGACACAACGCCAACAATGACTGTCACCACAGTTAAACTCACAGCCCAACTTACATGTAGGGACACCTTCAGCTACACAATCTGTACACCCGTCCACTTTTCACACAGTTAGCACCTCCCAAACAATATCTGACTATGTGAATGCCCAAATGGATATGTCCACATCTTGCATGTGCAGCCCTGAGAGTAGTTCAGACAGCATATGTGTGAAACAACAACACCACTGTCGCATACCTAGCTGCTGTACCTGCCACACCTTCTTGCGTAAGTCTAACCGGGCACACATCAACAACACAATGAGCCCAGTCTGCAGGTAAATAACAAGTCTGTGCATGAGCCACAAAAAGTAGACAGTCAAATATGCACATTGGGTATTCAGACATTTATCACTGTGAATTGCTCTGCCCTTTCACACATTAACATGTGTACCCTTTGGAGAGTCCCTCACAACACTGTTCTGTGTACATGCCCAGCAATATAAAAATTGACATGTGAGGGAGTACATGCCAATGATTAAAATCATATACACAAACAAGGCATGTGAAGTCACCGCCAATGACAAAGCCACACTTGCGGTAGTGATAGGCATATACCCATTGTCAAATGGCGGTTGGCACACTCCGCCACCAAAGTCATGGTCATTCTTAGCAATGTATGCCACCCATATCGCTGTAGCTACCGCCTGGCCCCTGCGGTGTGTCACTGCCAATGCCAAAGCCACACTCGCTCTAGTGATAGGCATATACCCGTTGTCAAATGGCGGTTGGCATGCTTCACCACCCAAATCACGGTCATTCTTAGCAAAGTATGGCACTCAAATCGAAGTAGCTACAGCCTGGCCCCAGCTGTGTGTCACTGCCAATGCCCAAGCCCTTACAGCCAATGGGAACTGCAATCGCGGTACACTAATGCAATTTTGCAAATTGCGGTAGCCGTGCTCCGCCACTGCAGAGCCGGTCATTGGATGCAATTGAAAATTGCATGCTCGCTGTAGCAACTGCCTGGCCCTGCGGTGTGTCATCGCCAATGCCCGAGCCCTTACAGCCAATGGGAACCGCAATCGCGGTAGACTAATACAATTTCGAAAATTGCAGTAGGTGTGCTCTGCCACCGCGGAGCTGATCATTGGATGCAATTGAAAAATGCACGATCGCGACCGCCTGGCTCCTGCGGTGTGTACCTGCCAATGCCCAAGCCCTTACAGCCAATGGGAACCGGAATCGTGGTAGACTAATGCAATTTTGAAGATCGCAGCAGATGTGCTCCGCCACCACGGAGCCGGTCATTGGATGCATTTGAAAAAGGCTGACCTGGAACACCAATTGCAGCAGCTTAGAACCACTGAAACTGCCCCAGGGGGCTATATATGTGTGGGAGAGAGCCTCACTTTTCCAAAGCTTCCAGAGCCTGCTGCCTGACACCCCTTACCACCAACTGCTGCTGCTGTTCCTGTCTCCAGAGCCCGGGGCCTGACACCCCTCACCACCAACTGCTGCTTTTGCTCCTGTCTCCAGATCCTGGGGCCTGACACCCCTCACCACCAACTGCTGCTGCTGCTCCTGTCTCCAGAGCCTGCTGCCTGACACCCCTCGCCACCAACTGCTGCTGGAGCCAGTGATGTCGAGGACTGAGAAGATCCAGGCCCGTCCCTTCACCACCGAGGAGCTGTAGGTCCTGGTGGACGAGGTGCTCACACAGTATGGGAGGCTATATAGTGATCCAAATGTCGTGGTAAGTGTTTCAGAGTAGAAGTGAGAGTGCAGGGAGTGCACACTTGACGTTGATCTCCTGCAGTATGTGCCTGAGAGTGTGGGGCTGTGTCATGCACTGCCTAGCATGCTGTCTCCTGAAGAAAGGGGTGTGTAGCCTATTTCACATGTTTCTCTGCCTGCACATCATAATTGGAGGGACATGTATTGTTTCTTCAACTATACAGTGACGCAGCAACTGGACAGAAATTGCCTGTGTGAATGGATGTGTGGGTCCCTGATGTTCTTCACAGGCCCATCTGTGGCCTTAGCAAGGGTTTACATCCAGAGGGTACTGATGGAATTGTGTCTGACTCAAAATTTGCACCAGGTATAGGTCAGCACTATGCTCAGGACTTTAATACCAGAGGGTGACACTCTTGTTGGTAAATCACCTATGACACAGCAGATTGTAGTACTTTTGTGCATAGCCCCTTCCATTTCCACCAGCATGTGTACTGACTCGCATGGGTAGGTATTGTTTGCGCTCTCAATTTGTCCCTTCATATGACATTTCTGATGCCCCGCTTTGGACCTCAGTGTGAGCCCACCTGGCCTGCACAGTCACTGCCCAATCTGACACATCACTGAATGTACAGAGTGAAACGTGTGTTGTTTGCTAGACTATCCATCAAAGAGCCATCTCGGCCCTTAGATTGCACACAACAGGCCTTGTGAGAGGGTGTGAGATTGTAAGATCATGGCCCTCAATGTGATCTCAATGACACAGGACATTGATGGCTGCGCAGTGTTGGATACAGTGAGTCTGCCCCGAAACATAAATTCCAATGTAATGTATGTCTTGCTCACCCACAAACTGGATAGTGGATGTGGGCAGCCTACACATTGCTTTCTGTGCTGGCATCCTGCATGTGTATGAGACAGACAGGTACTGTGTCCACCCTCATACCTGCATACATTTTTGTATGATTCTCCCATGCTAATGTACTATGTGAGATGCTTTATTGTCTCTGCTAGACATATCTGTGAAGTAGTGCTGAGTTAGTATCATGCTCCTGTACTGAGAGATAGTGGTACATAACCCAGTGTTACTGAATTTCCCCCCCTCTTGTCTCCCATGCCTGCAGCTCAAAGTCCACCAGCATAAGGCCGTGTGGATGGCCATTACATGCAAGGTGCAGGCTCTGGGTGTCTCCAACCCACGGTGCGCACACTGTCACAAGAGGTAGGATGACATCTGCCGGCTGAGCAAAAACGTGGCAGAGATGACTCTGGGGCTGCTCCCTCGGACTGGCAGGTTGGCGCGCAGGAGCATGACACCACTAATGACCCGCATCTGGGCCATGACACAGCCTGACCTGGATGCACGTTTGAAGGAGCATCATCAGCAAGCTGGGGGTGAGTGTTCGTTTTGGCCACCATAAGTGTGGAAGGGTATGCTCAGATGTGAGTCCCTTGCTCACTGCACCATCAGGATTCAAGCAAGCCGGGCCGAAGACGGCTGTAATGCCAGAAACCGGTCCCCGGAAGCTTGTTTCCTTTCCAGTAAAGAATTGGCTTGGTAGTTTGGTCTGCCCTGTTCCCATGATGCACTGGGCCAGGGACAGACTAATTTGCATGTAGCCGGGTTCTGAACTGGGATGGTGCAGTGAGCTAAAAAACGGTGATGGATCAAGCCTTGATCTGTTGACTGGGTAGGAGTGTTCTGATTAACTCAGATACTCTGTCCATCACCACCCCCCTTTTTGAATCGTTTTGGCCACCACAAGTGTGGAAGGGTATGCTCAGATGTGAGTCCCTTGCTCACTGCACCATCAGGATTCAAGCAAGCCGGGCCGAAGACGGCTGTAATGCCAGAAACCGGTCCCCGGAAGCTTGTTTCCTTTCCAGTAAAGAATTGGCTTGGTAGTTTGGTCTGCCATGTTCCCATGATGCACTGGGCCAGGGACAGACTAATTTGCATGTAGCCGGGTTCTGAACTGGGATGGTGCAGTGAGCTAAAAAACGGTGATGGATCAAGCCCTGATCTGTTGACTGGGTAGGAGTGTTCTGATTAACTCAGATACTCTGTCCATCACCACCCCCCTTTTTGAATAGCATCTATGTTGGCCGGCACAGGGAGCGGGGACTCTGCCTCCTCTTCCACCACACAGCGTCCAGTGCCCACCCTCCCAACTTCTTCCACTAGTGCTGCATGTGCTCGCACCAGTAAGAAGGGAAGAGTGTCCTTCACCCCAGGCACCACTGCCCCTGCCCCTGTCTTCCCTGCTGCCATCAGTGTTGAGTCTGTTGACCTTTTGCGCCAGCTGTGTGTAGGCTAGACAACTCTCCTCAACGCCGTTGTAGACCACGACAAAAAGTTGGCACAGGCCGATGCTTCCATGGAGCACATTCATCCAGATGTGGGTGGGCTACACCGGACTGTCCAGTCTTTGTCCTCCGCAGTGACGGCAGCCATTCAACTGGCACAATCTCAGAGTCCAGCTCCAGTCTCTTTGGCCACACACCTGCCCATGCCTACATTTGACGATAGTGACCACACACCACAGACCTCAGGCTCAGGATCCAGCACACACAGCACACAACAGCAGCAGCCCAAGTGGTCCAGAGCGCAGACATCACCCCCCCCCAAAAAACCAAAGCCACCCCAGAGCGCAGCAAAAAAGCCCTTCACGCGACACTCAGGGCATATAGCCAAGAAGCAGGCCTCAGGCTCACATGCCTCAGAGGCATCCCCAGCCAGGGGATCTCCTGTCACAAAAGCATCTTGCAAAGACAAGCAGACAGTTGCCGTGCCCACTGAGAAGCTGGGTCTGGCTAAGAGTCCACAGAAAAAGGGTTCCAGGGCAGATTCACCCACAACCTCAAATCCCATCCATACCCCTGTGAAGCAGGGAAAGGAGGGCACTGTAGGGGGTACACCTGGTAAAGAGGGGATGGAGGGGAAAAAGGCAAGGCCAGGCCAAGCGTACCACTGGATCCAGCATGTTCCCAGAGGGAGGGCCATCGGCTACACCGGATACAGCTTTGGTGGAGAGTGTGCCTGTTGTGTCCGCCCCACCTCCCACTTCTACCAAGACAGGAAAGCCATTTTGAATCCCCAAGAAGTGGAAAGGCACCCCTCCACATTCTCAAACCCACACTGTATCTCATGGCAGCATGACTCCACCTCCACGTGCCACCACACCACCCGGTCTAAGCAGCCCTCCGGCTTCGAAAGCCACTGATACCACTACCTCAGCTGGGCCTCTCTCTCCCCGGTCCAGTCCTCCATCTGGCCCCGACACTCAGCCACCTCCCAGTCCAACTGACTGCCAAGTCTGAGTCAAAGTTGCCCTCACACACCTGTCTCTTCCACAGTGGTGCCTGGACTGCCCATTGTTATCCCCATAACTGTGTTGCTGACCATGGCAAGGTAGAGTCTCACCCATTCCCTGTGCAGGATCTCATGTACCTACTGTGCACGTTGTACTGGCCACTGGCCTTGCTGTTTGCCCATTGCCTGTGCAGGATCTCATGTACCTACTGTGCACGTTGTACTGGCCACTGGCCTTGCTGTTCACTGCTGTTTTCCCATTCCCTGTACAGGATCTCATGTACCTACTGTGCACGTTGTACTGGCCACTGGCCTTGCTGTTTGCCCATTCCCTGTGCAGGATCTCATGTACCTACTCTGCACTTTGTACTGGCCACTGGTCTTGCTGTTCACTGCTGTTTGCCCATTCCCTGTGCAGGATCGCATGTACCTACTCTGCACCTTGGACTGGCCACTGGCCTTGATGTTCACTGCTGTATGCCCATTCCCTGTGCAGGATCTCATGTACCTACTCTGCACTTTGTACTGGCCACTGGCCTTGCTGTTCACTACTGTTTGCCCATTCCCTGTGCAGGATCTCATGTACCTACTCTGCACCTTGGACTGGCCACTGGCCTTGCTCTTGTCTACTTGTGGTGCCTATCTGTGTAATATGTGACTAAAGACAGTTACTCCTGTTGTCTGCCTTGTCAGTGTCCTTGCTAAAAAAAGGGTTTTCTGTGTGGGTATGGTTTAATATGCCACATCCTCTGAATGCCACTTCAATATTTCCAATGGCTTGTTCCACTTGTTCAGGGTTTTGCAGAGGTGACAGGTACTCCAGTTCTTCTTGACCCTGAGGCTTGGGGGTGTAATGATGGTGGTTTGTGATGAACTACTGTTGTCATAATCATTCTATTGTCAGGTTAGATAAATTGTACACATGTCATGTTTGGATGCAGTGCCAGCACAAAGTGGGATTCTATCCACAGGATTGCAGGCAGGCAGGTATGGCCCAGGGTGCTGTCGTAAGTCATAAGTCATAGTTTCTTTAGTGCATGAGTTACAGTTACTTGAGATAACTATAACTGGTTAATGTTTTAACTGAAATTTTCACCTAACTATACAATCTATTTAATCATTTTGTTTCAAGGAATTTCTAAGTTTTTGTTAATGTCAAGTAGAATATTATTATAATTCCTAACTATTACACCACAATAACCTTTGGTTTTCAAGAAGTAATATATATTTATATATCTCCACTTCACTCCACACAGGAATGAACGGTGCACTACCGGGACAGTGAATGCTGTGACGTTGATTTTCCAACCAGCATCAATAAAACGTGACATGTCTCAGCATTTGCCTTACTCATGGGTTACAGGATTGCTTTAGGAAACGTATGTAGGTGGCCCAATACCGGTCGGTAATGGTGTAATTCATTAAAGGTCACTGCTACTGACCGGTATTTAGGCATTTGAGATGTAGGGAGGATTCGGTATTAAGGAATCGGTAAATACCGATTCCTTAATACCGATTCCTTATGGCCTTGCATTTAAAGAATCGGTAATACCGATTGCTTAAATGAAATGTAGGTAGCACTTAAAACATTGCACCTCAGCCTTAAGGAATCACTATTTACCACCAACTCCTAGTTGGTGGTAAATAGCGATTTCCTTTCAAAAAGCACTTTTTTGCCTTTTGAAGTGTGCCACATGTGCACACATGCACATTTCAGGGGTGCCAGAGGGTGTCCTTTGGACACCCTGGCACCCTTGAAATACCTCCCGCGATTACCGAAAGGGTAATACCGATTCGGTAATACCGAATTTCTTCGCATTCATTCCTTTGGGCCTCCAAGCCCATAGGAATGAATGGGTAGATTGTGGGGAATGCAGACAGATCGGCCACCTGCCCGGCGACGGGAAGCTGTTAGTCAGTCCCCTGAGCAATGCGGTCTGACCAACCGCGTCGTAATGCTGCGGTCTGACATAGATGTCGCCAACATCGTAATGAGGCCCATTGTGTGAGCATTCAATAAATAAAACAACACACGACGCTGTTCGGGACTGGGTTCCCTAAAGTGCAAGATACAGTAGTACTCACATATAAAAGAAATCAAAAGTACACACCAAGTCTAAGGTGATAAAAGATATGGACTGACACAAGAATCATAATAATCTCTACTAAGCCAGTTGATGTTTCTATGTTGCGAAAAACGAGTCCCACAAACAATCTGTATGCAACTTTATGAAATCACAATAACATGTCTGCTGAAAGTTTCCCTTTTTTTCCCCTTCTTTATTCCCCCCACCGCCATAAAAACATCTTCCTACAAGGAGTGTGACTTTTTTTTCTAAGGTTCACTAAGCAAACTCAGCACCTAAAGCAGCATGTACTCCCCAGCCCTTTAACCATTAAAAAAAACAAAATCCTATTGTCTTGACGATAATACTTTGTTCCTTATCACAGTTATATCGACATCTAATATATAAAAGTGCTACCTACATGTGTCAGTCTTACTCCCAAAATGGAACCAATATTCCCAGCCTGTATAAATAAATGAATACATAAATATGGACAATATGATAAAAACCGGCCAGTGCTTAAATTTTAGCCACTTTCAAGTGCTTGGCACTAGCACTTACTTGTCAATACCGGCGCTAGTGACAGTCTGCCACAAGGTGCCGCTGTTATGTTATGTTATGTTATGTTACCAGAGCTTATATAGCGTACAGCTGCCCCAGCAAAGGGGCGTCCCGGCGCTTCCAACATCAGAACACGGGCATTAACCACTACAGAAGGATGCTCTAACAAAAAAACGAAGACCAGAGAGCTATACCAAAGGAAAGAGAAAGGTTTCGATAGCTCTCCTAAAATCCAACAGACCCTCCATACCACGTATTTGAACCGGCAGGGAGCTCCATAGTTTGGCCGTCAAGCAACGGAAGGACCGTCCTCCCGCTCGGCAGCATTTTACATGGGGAACAATGACCAAATGCTGCCCTAAGGAACGCAGCGAGCGGGGGGGGGAATATACGGGGAATGCAAGTTACAGATCAGGCTAGGCGTAGCGAGCTTCAGTATCTTAAAAGAAAGACATAGGCCCACATGCATCAACAATGCCATTTGCGATTCCTTATTAGCGAAAAATAAGGATTCGCTAATAAGGAATAGCCAGAGGCTATGCATGAAGAAATCACTAAAAAAATTGCGATTTCTTAATATTCCTTATTTGCAACTCGCAATTAAGGAATACCTCCCCATTCATTCCTATGGGCCTAGAGCAGAGAACTAGCATAGTCCAGCCGGAATAGAATAGTCGACTGGACAATCAGCTGGGTTGTTGGTGGTTCAAAAAACTTCAAGAGGGGTTTGAGGCCTCGCAAGAGGCTGTCTGGCTAATTTAGGGATGACCACAACAATTGTTAATTATTAAGTCAATGTAGATTGAAAGTGACTAATACCTGCTGCCCAAGACATTCTTATAGCTTTGGGGGTCTGTAAAAGTCTGAAATGTCACACTTGTGAGTGTGATTGTGATGGTTAGTAGTTGTGTTTATACTATTACTGGCAGCATGGCAAGGGCAATGTGTGGGGCAAGATACAGTGGCCTCCTAATTAGATCCCTTTAACTTATTGTTTTACAAAATACACACTGAGAGTGGCCCGTTTAAAATGTCAAGCAGGAGTTTCTACAGCACCTGGTATTCCCAGGTGGTCACACATCCAGGTACTAACCCTGCTTAACTTCTGAGATCAGACGAGATCAGGTGGTATGCGGGAGTGAAGCCCCACTGACAAAAGAGGACAGTTTTTCTTAAACAGTTTTGTTTTTGAGTGTCTGGAGATGATTTTGGCTTCCTCTGTGCAACATGTCTGCTAGTCAAAAAGGGCTGGATTTGCCCTGCAAACTGACAGTCAGGTCACCCTGACCATGGAGTCCAAAGTTAAACTTGTATTTTCAATGTTGCTTCAGTGTACACCTCCTTATTTGGAAACAATTTACTTGTCAGTGTTTTTGTAGGATGGAGGCCGGGGCGGGGAGGGGACGGGGGGGTGGAGGCACAGAGTGCCTTCAGTTACATAGTTTAATAGATTATAGAGAAGTATCAGTTATCCAAATACCAAGTATATTCTAAAATGTGAGCTTTTTTTCACTGAGATGTGCCTAAAGCTTTTGTAAAATATTACTATTGTACTCAAATTCTTGTCATTGCCTGGCTTTCTTTTTTGTATCCTCATGTCTCTTACAGCGATGTTGTTTTCTATGTGGCTTTTATGGTATGTAAACTTGGTGGCTAAATATGTACTCATTTGCCTTTTAATTTCAAGCTGACCCAAATTCTAGCAATGCATGTCTTTCTCATGGATGGAATCAAAGTGTCATGTCCATTGAAACGTACGTCGACCTGAGAGTATGATGCCCCAGACATCAGCATAGCATCTGAGGGTTGATGTTTTCGCCCGAGTTGTTTTCATCTGTGTGTGCTACGCTGTACTGGGGAGTATGAATATGTGTAGTATGTGTCAGTGATATGAGTGTTGAATATGTGAATAAGGTGTTACTGTGGGGTGGACAAGTTTGTTCAGTAACATTTACGTTAGTTTCTTGAGGAAGAAGATGTATAAAAAAAAAGTTGGGTACAGATCATGAGTTTTTTGCACAGATTGTGATATTGATAAGAAAATGTATTATTGCAACTTGTTGATACATTGTAAAGAAATAACTGTTCAAAAATAATCTGACAATACAAGCTAAGAGTGTTATGTGAATGCTTTTGAATGAATAATGAAATGAAATGAAATGATAATAAAAAAAGTTTTTTATGAAACTTATATCTTTGTGTGGAGAAATCATGAGCCAATGACCCGCTGCTATGCTATATATTAGCAAGTATTAAAGTATTTAAGGTCATGTGGGAGGTTGTGAATTATAAATTGGTTTATTTTTCCCCTACCTCCCAGACCAAATGAGTTTAGTCCTCTAGGGGGGCTCTTTTCTCAGATATAAGCACTCCAAGGGAGACTCCAAATATTCCGAGTGGGCACAGACCCCACCGATGGGCAGACACCAGGGTTAGCGAGTGTAGCGCTGGTTCGCGAGTGTAGCCCTTTGGGAGAAGGGGGTCCCAGTTAGCTTTGGAGAGCAGACTGAGGTGACCCTAGAGTCTCTGACATATAAGGAGATGGAGTCAAATGCCATACGCCTGCCTCTAAGTACAGGCGTTAGGTCACCAGCAATGGGGGGAGGTTCTGAGGAACATAGGAGCTAGAATTACTACAGTAAGGTGTCAGCGAAGGTCCTCTCTAACACATTCCACCAAGCGATAGTGCTTGTAGCCTCTCTCTGGGCCACAAGACTGGGTGTAGCTGACAGTTGAGCTTTGTGAATTCCTCTTTGATATCCACACACAATAGAGAACTTCAGTGTGCCTGGGTGGGCCATCACTGGCAGAATGGGAGGGCAGGATGGGCCCAGCCCTACATGCATTTGAATAGGCTATGGCCTGTCACCACTCAAAGGACTGCATATCTCCCGTAGTTAGTCTGGAGTAACGGTGGGCATAGTGAGCATAGTGAGGCTACGCAAAGCTTCGTGAAGTGGGGAGGGCGCTATGCCCACACACACACTTCACGTAGCCCCACTACGTGCCGCCCGCTTCCCTCCCGCCCTCTTCTACATGGTTCTATTACTTTAAAATACATTTTAAAGTACATTAAAGCACTTACCGTCTATGCTGCAGCGTCCTGGGGCTCCATCTTCAGATGACGTGGCGAGTTCTTCTAGCCAAATGCGCGGGCGCATGCGCATTTCTTGTGAGAAATGCGCATGCGCGGGCACCCGCGCATGCGCACTTGGATAGAAGAACTCGCTGCGTCATCTGAAGATGGAGCCCCGGGACGCTGCATAGACGGTAAGTGCTTTAATGTACTTTAAAATGTATTTTAAAGTAATAGAACCATGTAGAAGAGGGCGGGAGGGAGGCGGGTGGCGGGCAACTTCGCTCCGTCCAAGGAGCGTGTTTAGTGTTGCCTACTACTCCTACTTTGCAAAGTGCGAAGTAGGCAACACTACGTACACTCCGTGGGCGGAGCGTAGTATGCGCCCAGGGTTAGTCTGGAGCCATGGAGGTCAAAATGCCTATGGAATTCAAAGGGAATTTCTAGAAGCTTCTTCCAGAAGAAGGGCACCAGGTATAAATATTGGACCTCAGGCACTAACTCTTCAGTACTCTTCTGGAACTGTGGATACTCTGCCAGGAACAAGGACTGCTGTACTGCTGAAATGACTGCAACTTTGCTGGACTACTGCTCTAAGGACAGCTTCCCTGCTGGTGCTGACCTGATGCCTGCTGCCCTCTTGCCTGGGTAAGAAGGAATGTACCTGCATCTGTTGAACCCAGGACCACAAAGTGACTCCAAGTACTAGTTGGCTAGCCTCCTGACTAGAATCTCAGTTACAGAAGGCTCCAACGACCTTGAACCCAGCACATGGGCTCTGTCATCTGTGAGTCTACCCTGCCAAGTGGTGCCACCCCAGTTCAGGACCATTGGAAGTGGGCCTAAGGTGCTCTGCCAGCATCTGTGGATCCAGCAAAATTAACGCATCTCCTCTGCTGCGCAGCACAACCCAGAGCAAAACCAATGCATCATCTCTCCTGCTGTGTTGCCTGGTTCCTTCGTCAAGACCTGCATCACATCATAGCCGGTTTCATCAGAACCGCTGCTGCATGATGAATCCTCAGAGCAGGCTCTTGTATCCCTCGTCGACGGCTGCCTCGACTTGACGTCAGATTCTACATCACAGCCTCACTGCTCCTCAGAACCAGCTGCACGCTGCATCCTCAATGCTGGACTTTGCATTGCAAGTCCTCGTCAACGGGATCCTCAATGGCAAAGCAGGATCTCATGGCGCAGCTTCACCGCACCTCAGAACTGACACATCGCTTTGGCTGTGCAATTCTTCTTTGACTTGCCCCACAACTGTCCAGGAACCAGGATTTAAGGTACTATGTTTAGCGGGCCTAACTGGGTCCCTTTAGCTAGCCAGTGATCCATCGAGGACAACCTGAACTTGTGACTTTGTCGCAGTCCTGCACGACCAGATTTCTACAATTGCCACTTTTTGGCACTATTTTTACTGAAATGTTAAAACCTGTACATCTCCAGTTCAAACAATTAGACTGTATTTGTTTTGGTCAATGAATGTCATTTGAGAGTAGTCAGGAGTCACAGCTGTGACCTCTAGCTTGCTCCCTGGCACTTTCTTTGCACAGTGGTGTCTGGTGGCATTTGAAAGTGGTGCGGTGTAAAAGTTGGGCATGCCTTTTATGTAGTGACCCAGGCATGGCCTCCATTAGCCCAAGGGCCACTTTAACAGCATGCAACAATGACATGCTCAGGGTGCAACAGCTGAGCTAGAATATTTCACATAACATTTGGACCTGCCAGACTCAGTTAAGAAGATTGAAATACCTGGATAACTGGCCTTTACAGCTGCTTATACCAAGTGTTACTGCGCAGACCGTCTCCTCCTGTTATACCACAGGTGCACCAGTCAGCTACTTGGACCTTTAGACTTCTGCAGCCAGTTCTTCCAGCCACTGTGTGGAATTTAGAAGCACACACAACAGCAGTTAGTGTTGGCACTTCTTGCAGCCAGGGTGACGGGGAAGTGCAGAGCATGTAATGTGCCTTCTCAAAAAAAGTTCCAATCCTGCAGGGCTCATCCAGCCACTTCTCCTTCTCAGGCTGACAATATAAGTCCTGACATTTACAACACTCTAATATCAATCGACCCATCTAACCACTTCAGTGAACCTCTTCCACCTTCCATCTTCAAGGAAATAAAAGCCTCCATCATCCCCTTATGGTCCAAGATCGTCAAAGCTTCACTAGTGCAAGGTACGATCCCCAACTGTCTAAAAGCAGTACAGGTCTCCCCTATCCTGAAAAAACTTACCACAGACAGTTCCGATCTGAACAACTTCCATCCCATTTCCAACATACCCACTCTGGCAAAACTTCTTGAAAAATGCGTGCTAATTCAAATCTGCTCACACATAGAAAAATTCCAACTGTTGTATCATCATCAGTCTGGCTTCAGGAGAGGGCACAGCACCGAATCGGCACTCACGCACATCATGATTGACATCTTAAAATTCCTAGACCATAATGAATCCTGCTTATTGATCCTCCTTGAGTTATCTTCGGCCTTTGACACTGTGAACCATATCAAACTACTATCTACTCTTGAACGTAGGATGGGCTTTTCTGGGTCCGTATTGAAGTGGTTCACTTCCTTCCTTCAAAACAGATCCCAAAGAATAAAGATGAATCAATCTTTTTCCCAGCCCCGTACAGTAACTATGAGGGTTCCACAGGGGTCCGCCATATCACCCATACTGTTCAATTTATTCTTGGAATGGTTAGCAAATGCCTTGAACTCCACAAACATTCTTTTTCATATGTATGCGGACGACAATCAACTCTATTTGAAAGTCACCTCCCCAGAAGACATCATCTCACTCAACTCAATCCTGACGAATATTCAAAACTGGCTCACGGACAACTACCTCATGCTCAACACATCTAAAACCAAATTCCTTCTCAATGCTCCCCCTAATCACATTCCCAAGACTGACCTTTGGATGATACACCTCACAGCCTTCAACTGTTCCCCCCACATCATTGAGTCAGCTAAATCGCTCAGAATCACACTAGACTTGCACTTGAATATGAAGAATCATATCAGCAATGCAACCAAGGAAGCTAATCATCAGTTGAGTATACTAAGGAATCTCAAACTATTCCTTCCACAGAAAGACTTCAAATTGGCAATACAAGCTATAGTTTTGCCAAGACTAGACTACGGTAGTTCCACGCTATGTAGTCTCCCCAAACTGAACCTTGTCCTCTAAGGGCTTCCCTTAATGCCGCAGCTAGACTGATTATTGGGACAAAAAGAAAAGAACACATTTCTCCAGCCCTAAATATCCTAAACTGGTTACCATATGAGGCCAAAATTCACCTAAAAATTGCCCGCATGACGCACAAAGCCCCTCACTTCAAGACCTCTATCTATCTGGCTCAAAAACTAGAACTATCAGGGGGATGCAGAGCATCTCAAAGTGCAAGTACAATGCTCCTGAAACCACAGCTCTTCCACAAAAAAAGATCAAGGAACAGAGCCGTCTCTGATATTGCCCCAAAGATTTGGAACTCTCTTCCTCCGGAAATCAGTACAATCTCCTCGACCGCTTCCTTCAAAAAGGAAGTAGAAAAAATCCTAAAGCTCAAGTTCCTGCCTGAATAGGCCTTGACGACTTGACTCCATTCCTGCCCTCTATTCGGTCTTCTTGATTAACTTTGGACATTATTATATACCTGGGAATAATATTGTTAGCATGCTTTGTACATACATATGTTTGAATGTTCCTCAACCATTACTGTATCCCCCCTACCCTTATGTGAAGAGTTCCGACACCTACAGGAGTCCTGCACGTGTTTTGCATAATTATGTAATGAACGAATGTTTTGCTTACCAGTACTGTTTACTGAATACTGTATATTCCCAATATTGTATCTATAACCTAAAATTGTAAAGCGCTCTGATACCCGTAAGGGGCATGTTCGCGGTATACAAAACTTTATAAATAAATAAAAATAAATGCTTAAAATATGCCTACTGCAAAGAGCGCATACCGTGCAGATCACAGATCTGTATTTGATGAGGACAGCTGAGTGAGTACTGATCACAGAGATCCTCTAGTTACCACAGTTCATAAGTCACACCCTAATATCATCAAAGTGTTGCACGCAAACTGTATAAAATAGGTCAGGATGCTCTGTTTTCTTCCCCCAGTCTTTCATTATCTATCCCTTATGCTGCTGGAAAGGGTTTGTTTGGTTAAATAAACCTCCTTAGTAGTAAAACCATTCGTTACCAGTGCTTTAAAACAAATGAAATGTATGTGAGCGAGGGCATCTGGAGAGAGGAGGGACTCTTTTTCCTGGTGGTCCATGGTCGTGAGGGAATCCGAGGAGGTGGTCATGGGGGGTGCCAAAACTAATTGTTGCACCAGGTGCCAACAGCTCTAAAGAAGGCTCTGCCCACCCCCTTCAGAACCGCTGACTGCCAAAGGCCGAATCCCATAAACAAAAAATGAATACAATAGTCATGATTGAATCAGTGTTTTATCATACATGTAAATTGAATAGGGGGCCAGAATATTACTGGGGCAACGCCCCAGCACCCTAAGGCAGGCGCTGCCTTTGTGACCCCTGGCCTCACAGGAGGCAAAGGTCGCCCATCTGAGGCCAGGGGCCGCAAAGGAAGACCCATGAGTAGAAGGGAGCAAGTTAGAGGTCACAACTGTGACCCCTGACAACTCCCAAATATTGTCCATGTTTTGGTCTTGTTTTATGTATTAAGAATTACTCTATTTTTCTCAATCAGTTGTGGGATCCTTTTCAGGTGTGTTTTTACTGTGTTTCTCTTTGAAGTGTTGCACAAATATTTTACATATTGCCTCTGAGTTAAGCCTGACGGCTCTGTGTCAAGCAACCTGAGGGTTGAGCACATGTTAATTTGGGGTTTGCTTGCGACTTCCCCCTGAGAATGATTGTGGTTGCTCCTTGAGAAGAGTTTCAACTCCCTCAACCAGTAACCCGATTTCTTACAGTCAGTCCCAACCTTCTGACTATCCTGTGTCACCTCCATGTCTTCCATTGATCCATGTGAGAAATCCACCCGCTCACTCTAAAGGGCTGTATTCTGCCAGCTCGGGATACAATTTTGATGATGTTTCCTTCCGCTCCAACTCTATAGGCCAGCTATACAGATGGTCAATCAAACACTTTGTGAATGCTAACACCCTATTCCCTAGGTACTAAACCCATTTGCCAATTCAGAAAACATTTTCTTGAATTTCTAAATGAGTTTAGTACTGGATACCAATTCGCAATTCGGGAAGCCTTCCAAGTTGTATTTCTGTACTCTGTTTTAATGGTTTACAACCGTAATTTTGGTCTCAAATCATTTATACGTTAAAGACTACCAAGATGGGGTGGTAACTTATTCGCTAAAGAGGAGGGGTTGACTTTGATCTCAATTACCTTTGCGAATGGGGCGGCTGCTTCAGGGGGAGTAGCAGGGGTTCACGGCACCACAACCTAGTCTCAGTAAAGTGTTTCAAAAATGTCAAAAGTTAAAATCTTTTTTTTTTAAGCAACTCCTTTTCCTTTGAAGAAATTGGACTCCTTTAAAAAACATGCTTTCACATTCAAAGACAATCATGGTGACCACCATACCATGCCTGTCATTGTAGCTAATCGAAGTGGGCTGCAAATTATGACCTGCCTAATCAATATGCATGCAGTAGTATATAGGTCAGTTTGCAAAATCAGATTGGATTCGCAAAAAGCCGAAATTTGCAACTGTTTTTTGGAAATTCAGCCTTAGTATGCCTGACTCGTTTTTGACCAGACCTGCCTGACAAGATGGCTGCTTACCCTCTCCCACACCAAAGCTACTCAGTGGGTTATGGGTAATCTGGATTCCCCATGATTATAGCTGCCAGGCTGCATCATTAACCTAGCATCCCTTCCTCTGGTGAGTAGCAGTGTTGGGTGGGGTGCAGGCCCGGTTCTAGCGGGTGGGCCAGGCCCACCCAAACATGAGCCTGGCCCACCCAAACAGGATCCTTGGCCCTCGCAGTAGGGCTTGAATGAAGGCAGGCGCGCAATGCCTTTGGGATCAAAGTGCTTCAACCCTCCTCCATCGTGTGTGCGCCCGGGCCGAGACAGCTTCCCGGAGCGCGCACACAGAGACAGTTTTAGAGATTATCGAAGCCACATCAGAGTACTTCACAGGTCTTTACAAGACCATGTACATGTTAAAGAGGCTTTGTTTACTTTTTTCACACCTTCCTCTCTGCATGGCGATAGGCAACAAATCATTTCTTTGACAAAGGTAACCTTTGGTAACCTTTGCCTACTGTCTTGCTGCTGTGATATTTCTTTTTCTACGCAGCACAGGAGCAAAGAAGTTTGTTTAATTCTATTCACCTTTCCTGACCCCTGCAGTGGCTTATCACATCAGGCTGTGACACAAAGTTTGACTAATGGAGTAGGTAAGAGAATGTGTTACTACATTATATAGACTGATTTACATACTAGTATGATTCAGTGTCTCTGTATAATGTGTGCGTGGTGTAAAGTAGTGACACACACTACACTGATATGAGTAGCGCTATACAACAAATGAAATGCATAAGAGAGAGGGCCTACGTAAAGATAAGGCGCACTGTTGGACTGTGGCAGTGAGGGAATCCGAGGAGGAGGTAGTGGGAGGGGCTACGGAGAGATGAGGGGCACTGGTGGAGGGTGGCAGTGAGGGAATCCGAGGAGGAGGTAGTGGGAGGGGCTACGGAGAGATGAGGGGCACTGGTGGAGGGTGGCAGTGAGGGAATCCGAGGAGGAGGTAGTGGGAGGGGCTACAGAGAGATGAGGGGCACTGGTGGAGGGTGGTAGAGAGGGAATCCGAGGAAGAGGTCATGGGGTCGAGGGGGGAGTTAGGGAAAGATGAGGGGCTCTGGTGGAGGGTGGGAGTAAAGGTATTTACGGAGACAGAGGTTATTGGTGTGGTGCCAAATAAGACTTTCGCATCAGCGCTGAAGCCGGCCTTTCTGTTTTTGTTTATTTAATTAGCAGTCGGGTCATAAGGGCTACTGTGGAACATACTTTAAAGTGTGTGCTAATTATATTTACTACTATATTCAATGTTTTAAGTTTGAAGGTGATTTTACTAATGTTTTTAATAGGAAAAATGAAAGTGGAGCCGGATGGTGCCTGACATGGGGCTGGGGCCCAAGGTCAGCTGTGAGATAAGGTGCACTGGAGAGGTATAGTGGATAATCAAGCCTGTAAGGGAGAGCGTTGTCCGGGGTCAGGTGGTGGTAGTAATGAAGAGAGATTCTCCCTGAAGGCTCGCACAGAGGGAGCCAGAGAAGTGTCACTTGCCTGATACTCCCACCTCAGAATCCTCTTCTTCCCATCAAAGGGACATTACGTGGAAATAACACTTTTTGAGAGTGATCACATTTGGAAAGAGATTTGGTAAAGAGTGCGTTTTACTGGGCCTTGTAAGACTAAGAAGAGATAAAGGAGGGCCCTGAAGCAGACCTGCCCAGACATATATGCGACAAAATCGAGCCCGCAGTGGCCCACCCAAATGCACCCTTGGCCCACCCAAATACAAATTCCTGGAACCGGGCCTGGTGGGGTGTCTGTTGGGGGAGGGGTGCGGGCTTATCTTTATTAACCAACAGCCATCACCCTCTCACTGCTCAGTAATACCACAGCTCTCTCTTTGCCTCATCAGCCCGTGCCCGTCCCATGTCCTGTTTCCTGTCGTGTTTGTGGCGCGTGCCCCTCCCCTCAGGTAATTAGTCAGAGGTTTAAGTGTGGGCACGGAGTGTGCAGCAGCACGTAATGTGGTTTATGAGGGATATCTATACGTTAAGGCAGACCTCTGCAGTTCTCGGGCACCCGTCGCCCCGACCGCAGCAGGTGCCGCCACCTTCAGACCTCCGGGCTGGCGACCCGAGGGTGTGAAGAGAGGCTCTTTGCAGAAGGAACTGGAGCTGACGGGGCAATGACACGCTTTGAAGCGGGACAAACAATACACACTGATGAAAAACACATGCCAGCTTCATAAAAACGTCAACCAATTGTAAAAAAAAAATAAGAAGAAGACAGCATATTAGGCAAAAGAAACTAATACTTCGAAGAAAGGGAGAGATAACTGCATTATACACCATGAGCAGTGTCTTGCATCATATTGAGTCCTGAAAGGAGAAATGTGGCTATACAATGGTTTTAAATTATGTCCATAGTTTTACACCTTCTATGCCATAGCTTTTTAGGGCTGAATCCAATTCTCAGACGAGCCAAACCACATGGGATTGAAAAATGTAAACATAATGCAGCCCTTCCTCTGTGATACCGCGGGGCAGTGGTAGTCTGGCTGAAAGAGGGTTTGGCAGGACTGGGGAGGCAGGGAAATGGCGAATTACCGACAGCAGAGTCTTCCCTGACTCAGTGACTCTGCTATCAGAAACCCTGTAAAATAACGACTTTTATTTTATTTATTTATTTGTTTTATGCATTTTCATATAGCGCGGACTTTACCCGAAGGTGTCAGAGCGCTTCACAATAGGAACAGTAGTGAAACATGATTACAAGTCAGCATGTTACAAGAGCAAACGTTATGTTACATAAGGCAATAGTGACAATTGTGCATGTATCAAGAGCAAACAAAATACAAGGGGCCTCCTTTATGGAAAGTGACGCATCACTGCGTGAAAACAGCGATGCGTCACTTTTCACTGCGCACTCCTTGCGACACCAATGTTGCGTCACATATAATGTATGACGCATCATGTCGCAAGGAGTTACAGATACGTCAGTATTTCTGACGTATCTGTAAGCGCAAAAGTGACGCATTGCTGGAGTGTGTCACAAAAGTGACGCAACTCCAGCAATGCTCCCTTTCACATGGGCAAGCCCCATGTGAAAGGGCATGCGTCAGTCTTACGCCTGCTGTGAGGCAGGCGCAAGATTTTGACGCAACGGCGTCCTAAAAGTGACGCAGTGAAATCTCATAGATTTCACGGCGTCACTTCTACGACCCTTCCTTGCGTCAATACGCCCCCCTTGCATACATTATACCTGCCGCAGGTATAATGTGGCGCAGGGGTTTACAAAGTGACGCATCTACCTAGATGCGTCACTTTGTAAATATGGTGCAACAAGGCACATTATTTACGCTGCTGGTGCGTCACCAAAAGTGACGCACCAGCGGCGTAAAAGTGACGCACGGCCTCATAAATGAGGCCCAAGAGGTGGCAAACGATACGTTACAAGAGGAAAAAAAAGTGACGTGTGTATGTTACAAAAGTGTTCAAAGTACAAACAGAGGTATAATACTGCACTAAATGGCAGATACTCAGAACACAAGAACAAACGTTACGTTACATAAGGCAATGGTGGCAAGGGTGCATGTATCAAAAGAAAACAAAATACAAGAGGTAGCAAATGATACATTTCAAGAGGGAAAGTGACGTGTGCATGTTACAAAGGAGTACACAATACAAGTAGAAGTATAATACTGCAATCAATGGCAGACTCTCAAACCATAAGAACACATTGTGAAGGCACTTCTATAGTCATGTAGAACAGAAATTCCTATAAAGGAGGGACTTCCTTCAGATAATAGAGATAATAGAAATCTGCTTGTCCTGTGTAAAAATCTACCTGCCCGATTCGGTGCCATGAAGTGGGGTGGCAAATTATGGCATTGTTCTCATTATATTAGTGGCCTAATAATGCCATCTCTGATTAAAGCAGAACTCGTATTCGGTTTATGCATGGGCTCCGTTTAGGGCTGCGCTTCATCAAAATGGAGCTCTGAACACGCAGGCACATTCATTATGCAATCTTACTGGTTATAACGGAGATCAGGATATATGATTGCTTGTAGCACTGCTCTTTTTTAGGGTTCGGCCTACGCCCACGAAGTGGGTGGAGTTTCGAGCTCCTAATGTTAAAGAGAAAAAAAAGTATCTCTAGGGCTTTGGCCAGACACATTCCTTAGTGTGTTATGTCATCTGGCCAGTGATTCGTCTTCGCTGTGGTGTCTTTTTAATACCCTTGACGTGATAGGCTAAATGTAGTTTTCGTCCGCCATGTTTGGCATTTTTTGTGCGTGTGCGCGCACAGAAGTACATTAATTATAATTAGGAGCTGTCAGGGTGCCTCCGTAAGTGAATCCAGATGGCCGGGCGCGTTCACCATTCAGCAGCGCTCAGCGCGCAGCTGCTGCATGCCAGGCCGGGAAAGGGCTTCATTAGCCTCACTCATCCGGCGCTGAGACAGCAAGACACCGGGGCCCACGGCCCCCTCCCTCATCTGTATCGGCGAAGCTCGGAACGTCCTGCCCCGGCGCTTGGTAGAATACACAGATTCCAGCACCAGTTGCACACAGACACAACCAATATAGAAACCATGGGCAGAAGGAGACACTGGCTGAAGAACCATTAACTCACTGATGTACTCGACCAGCGTTCAACCCTGTTGCCTCGTGAATATACAAAGATTGCAGCAACATTAACCAACTGAGCTATCTTACCCGGATACGAGGGTGTGATCTGCAAATTAAACACGGAGCTTAGAGAATGTACAGTCGCTCACCTAGGTTTGTCCGTTGGATTCTTCCCTGAGACCTGCAGGCTACACCCATACCTCAGCAGCAGGAGCATTAACCCTCAGGACTGTTTTACCAGCTAGTGCGCTTCCATTTGTTTTCGGGCTTCCATAGCCGCCTGCGTGTGATGGGACTACGGGCAGTGCAGAGTGCAGAATCAGAGTGCAGTTTGAGAGTGCAGTTTGAGAGTGCAGTTTGAGAGTGCAGTTTGAGAGTGCAGTTTGAGAGTTCAGATGAGAGTGCAGTTTGAGAGTGCAGTTTGAGAGTTCAGATGAGAGTGCAGTTTGAGAGTGCACTTTGAGAGTGCAGAGTGCAGTTTGAGAGTGCAGAATCAGAGTGCAGAATCAGAGTGCAGTTTGAGAGTGCAGAGTGCAGTTTGAGAGTTGAGACTGCAGTTTGAGAGTTGAGACTGCAGTTTGAGAGTGCAGAGTGCAGTTTGAGAGTGCAGAATCAGAGTGCAGTTTGAGAGTGCAGTTTGAGAGTGCAGTTTGAGAGTGCAGTTTGAGAGCAGTTTGAGAGTGCAGATTGAGTGCAGTTTGAGAGTGCAGAGTGCAGTTTGAGAGTGCAGTTTGAGAGTGCAGATTGAGAGTGCAGAGTGCAGATTGAGAGTTGAGAGTGCACGTTGAGAGTGCACATTGAGAGTTGAGAGTGCAGTTTGAGAGTTGAGAGTGCAGTTTGAGAGTTGAGAGTGCAGTTTCAGAGTGCAGCATGAGAGTTTTGAGTGCAGTTTGAGAGTTGAGAGTGCAGTTTGAGAGTGCAGTTTGAGAGTGCAGTTTGAGAGTGCACTTTGAGAGTGCAGATTGAGAGTGCAGTTTGAGAGTGCAGTTTGAGAGTGCAGAGTGCAGATTGAGAGTGCAGAGTGCAGTTTGAGAGTGCAGTTTGAGAGTTGAGAGTGCAGATTGAGAGTGCAGATTGAGAGTGCAGTTTGAGAGTGCAGTTTGAGAGTGCAGTTTGAGAGTGCAGTATGAGAGTGGAGAGTGCAGATTGAGAGTGCAGTTTGAGAGTGCAGATTGAGAGTGCAGATTGAGAGTGCAGAATCAGAGTGCAGAATCAGAGTGCAGAGTGCAGATTGCAGTTTGAGAGTGCAGTTTGAGAGTGCAGTTTGAGAGTGCAGAGTGCAGATTGAGAGTGGAGAGTGCAGATTGAGAGTGCAGATTGAGAGTGCAGATTGAGAGTGCAGTTTGAGAGTGCAGTTTGAGAGTGCAGTTTGAGAGTGCAGTATGAGAGTTGAGAGTGCAGATTGAGAGTACAGATTGAGAGTGCAGATTGAGAGTGCAGAATCAGAGTGCAGAGTGCAGATTGCAGTTTGAGAGTGCAGATTGAGAGTGCAGAGTGCAGTTTGAGAGTGGGGAGTGCAGATTGAGAGTGCAGATTGAGAGTGCAGTTTGAGAGTGCAGTTTGAGAGTGCAGTTTGAGAGTGCAGTATGAGAGTTGAGAGTGCAGATTGAGAGTGCAGATTGAGAGTGCAGATTGAGAGTGCAGATTGAGAGTGCAAAATCAGAGTGCAGAGTGCAGATTGCAGTTTGAGAGTGCAGTTTGAGAGTGCAGATTGAGAGTGCAGAGTGCAGTTTGAGAGTGGAGAGTGCAGATTGAGAGTGCAGATTGAGAGTGCAGATTGAGAGTGCAGTTTGAGAGTGCAGAGTGGCAGTGAGTGCAGACTGAGTGCAGAGTGACAGTGAGTGCATACTGAGTGCAGAGTGACAGTGAGTGCAGACTGAGTGCAGAGTGACAGTGAGTGCAGAGTGACAGTGAGTGCAGAGTGAGTGCAGAGTGACAGTGAGTGCAGAGTGACAGTGAGTGCAGAGTGACAGTGAGTGCAGAGTGACTGTAGAGTGCAGAGTGACTGTAGAGTGCAGAGTGACAGTGAGTGCAGAGTGACAGTGAGTGCAGAGTGACTGTAGAGTGAGTGCAGAGTGACTGTAGAGTGAGTGCAGAGTGACAGTGAGTGAC
This sequence comes from Lissotriton helveticus, assembly GCF_964261635.1. Lineage (NCBI taxonomy): Eukaryota > Metazoa > Chordata > Amphibia > Caudata > Salamandridae > Lissotriton > Lissotriton helveticus. The sequence continues at coordinate 225,430,737 of NC_136065.1, forward strand.
AGTGAGTGCAGAGTGACTGTAGAGTGAGTGCAGAGTGAGTGCAGAGTGACAGTGAGTGCAGAGTGACAGTGAGTGCAGAGTGAGTGCAGAGTGAGTGCAGAGTGACAGTGAGTGCAGAGTGACAGTGAGTGCAGAGTGACAGTGAGTGCAGAGTGGCAGTGAGTGCAGAGTGACAGTGAGTGCAGAGTGACAGTGAGTGCAGAGTGACAGTGAGTGCAGAGTGACAGTGAGTGCAGAGTGACTGTAGAGTGAGTGCAGAGTGAGTGCAGAGTGACAGTGAGTGCAGAGTGAGTGCAGAGTGACAGTGAGTGCAGAGTGACAGTGAGTGCAGAGTGACAGTGAGTGCAGAGTGACTGTAGAGTGCAGAGTGACTGTAGAGTGCAGAGTGACAGTGAGTGCAGAGTGACAGTGAGTGCAGAGTGACTGTAGAGTGAGTGCAGAGTGACTGTAGAGTGAGTGAGTGAGTGCAGAGTGACAGTGAGTGCAGAGTGACTGTAGAGTGAGTGCAGAGTGAGTGCAGAGTGACAGTGAGTGCAGAGTGACAGTGAGTGCAGAGTGACAGTGAGTGCAGACTGAGTGCAGAGTGACAGTGAGTGCAGACTGAGTGCAGAGTGACAGTGAGTGCAGAGTGACAGTGAGTGCAGAGTGACAGTGAGTGCAGAGTGACAGCAGAGTGACAGTGAGTGCAGAGTGACAGTGAGTGCAGAGTGACAGCAGAGTGACAGTGAGTGCAGAGTGACAGTGAGTGCAGAGTGACAGTGAGTGCAGAGTGACAGCAGAGTGACAGTGAGTGCAGAGTGACAGTGAGTGCAGAGTGACTGTAGAGTGAGTGCAGAGTGAGTGCAGAGTGAGTGCAGAGTGACAGGGAGTGCAGAGTGACAGTGAGTGCAGAGTGACAGTGAGTGCAGAGTGACAGTGAGTGCAGAGTGACAGTGAGTGCAGAGTGACTGTAGAGTGCAGAGTGACAGTGAGTGCAGAGTGACAGTGAGTGCAGAGTGAGTGTAGAGTGAGTGCAGAGTGAGTGCAGAGTGACAGTGAGTGCAGAGTGACAGTGAGTGCAGAGTGACAGTGAGTGCAGAGTGACAGGGAGTGCAGAGTGACAGCAGAGTGACAGTGAGTGCAGAGTGACAGTGAGTGCAGAGTGACAGTGAGTGCAGAGTGACAGTGAGTGCAGAGTGACAGTGAGTGCAGAGTGACTGCAGAGACAGTGTGTCAGGGTGCACATTGTGTGAGTGTGCAGAATGAGTGTGCAGGGTAAACAGTGTGTGACTATGCAGGGTGACATTGGGAGTGTGCGGGTGAGCAGTGTGTGAATGTGTAGGGGCAGTGTGTGAGTGTGCAGAAAACACCACACACACATACACCACACACACATAACGCACACACAAACCACACACCTCAGTCTCTCAACACCACACACTTGTCACCACTCAACACAACACACTCACCACCACACTCACTCCCCAGGCTCACCCCCACAGACCCACCACCACACACTCACCAGCACACAGAAAACAACACACACAACAACACACCCCCAGCCGTCAATGAATGCTTTCACCATGCACAAACACCAACAACCATCATCCATCTGTGCACGCTTTTACCAAGCACACACCCACCAGCCGTCAGTGCACCCTTCCACCAGGCACACACACCTCCAGCCGGCAGTGCACTTTTCCACCAAGCAATCACAGTATGGTACACTTTACTTTTAAACATATTCATATAAAGCACAGCATGCCACCATTGGTAAAATTACAATTCAACCAACATACTTCCACTACACACCACATGCACACACTCCATAACACATGGCAAAAAGACATTGGCATTTACAATGCCATTAGCTCAAACTCAAATAAATCCGAGCCCGATTGCATTTCTAATGCTTGTTTCTTTTAGTTTCTGAGGAAGTGCCTTGTGGATTGCTCTGACAACATATCTTTAATGTATTTAATAACATTTCCAAAATGTTACCGTTAATAAACTCAAATTATATTTGCAAGCCAGTGGCTATGTTATTAACTAAGGATCAGGAAGGCGACTCACAGCTTGTTCTTCTCCACTTAACCACTATGTTTAATTCGTGAGCAAATCATTTCATCTAACTGTACCTGAGTTCCCTTATTTGTCATAATTGTGAGCATATACCAAAGATTAGATCTAAAGAAAGGTTTACATTTTACTACTTGCTGAAATCTACATGGGCTTGTCAGAGTCAACATGTTATAGGCCCAATTCCCAAACGTGTTCACATATGTAGGTTTGATTTACACATGCAAAAGTTGTTTTTGCACTCATAAAAGGATTTGTTGACACAAACAATTTTTGTGTAAGTGAATCTATTCACAGGACAGAAAGTGATAGTTCAAGTGCCAGAATGCACAATGAGTTTGTGCACACCCACAAACGTTTATGTTGAAGGGTATTCATCTACTTCTCTTCAACCCCCACCAACCCTGGAAAATGTCAGAAATGTACTCCCATTTTTAGAGGAGGAAGGGACTCCCATCCAATCCAAAAAAGTTGGCATGTCAGGAAAGGCGTTTCTTCTTGGAGAATAATATTGACCCTAGAAAAAAAGAAAAACGTTTTAAGAAGTGAATTTGCTGGTTCTCTATAAAGTTTGGCATGCGCAAATTATATGTATAAATATTTGCTCATTTGTAAATGTAATTCACAAACCTTTACTAGGAGTAGTTCTTCCAGGTCTACCTTTGTAAATTCTTGTGAATTCATTGTAAGTCATAACTCTGCTCCAGAACAAGGGGAACAGAACCACACTTCGGTGATTTTCTTTAAGAATGTCACCCATCTTTTTTTTATTTTATTTTTACACATGTACCCAATCTATTGGCCTTAATGACTTTGCACTGTTTCTCCATTGTTACTTGTTTTAACCCCTTGCATACTCATGAAGGCTAAATCTCAGACGAGCCAAGCCACATGGGATTGAAAAATATAAACATAATGCAGCCCTTCCTCTGTGATACCACAGGGCAGTGGTAGTCTGGCGGAAGGAGGGTTTGGCAAGACTGGGGAGGCAGGGGAAATGGCGAATTGCCGACAGCAGAGCCTTGCCTGACTCTGCTATCAGAAACCCTGTAAAATAACCACTCGTCAAGGGAAGGAATCAGTCAGAAATCTGCTTGTCCTGTTTAAAAATCTACCTGGCCCATTCGGTGCCATGCAGTCGGGTGGCAACTTAGGGTATCATTCTCAATATATTAGTGGCCTAATAATGCCATCTCTGATTAAAGCAGGACTCATATTCGGTTTATGCATGGGCTCCGTTCATGAAAAAGGAGCTCTGAACACGTGGGCACATTCATTATGCCAGCTTTCTGGTATAACTACTTCACCATATACTAGCTTCTTGATGCCACACATTCAAAATTTAGACCCAACAACAGCATTTAAACCACTCTCATAGCAGCAACAGATGACATCCGGATGATCCTCAACATGAGGTAAACCACAGCCTCCATACCTCATTCTAACCCAACAACTCCACGAGGCAGGCATCCAGTGACACACCTTCAAATGGATTTGCTCCTTCCTCACCACAAGAACTAAAACTGTCAACAGGCCCTCATACTCCTCTGAAGAACAAAATCTAATCTGCAGGGTCTTGAAGGGCTCCTCGCTCAGTTTGAAATGCTTCAACATCTACATTGCTCCTCTGGCTCATATCACAACATAAACATCCGATGACACACAACTGACAATGTCCCTCTCATACAAAACACACAACACTAGGTACAGGTTCACCACATGCATGACAAACGTGGCAACCTGGATGAAATCCAACTATCTCAAAATGAGCTTGGACAAGTCCGAAGTGAACTGGTGGCTCACAGACTTTAGACATGTCCCCTTGCATTGCTCACAAGCAAGAAACCTTGGAATTATCATAGACAGCACTCTGGACATGACGACCTATGTCAATGCAGTGGTCTAGTCTTTCTTTAACACCCTAAGGATGCTGAAGAAAATATTCAAGGGGCTACCAGACAACACCAGGAAAATGATCACCCAAGCCCTCATCACCAGCAGACCATGCTATGGGAGCACTCTGTACACAGGGATGAGTCAGTGAGTGAGTGAGTGAGTATAAGACTTGTAGAGCGGGGACTTAGCCCAGTTGCATCAAGGCGCTGCGGACAGAGATCAATATACCAGATGTGAGAAGTTGCCGAGCTATGAGATTAAGGCAGGTGACAGTTAGAGCAGGTAAAGAGCCAGGTCTTCAAGGATTTATGGAATAAAGAGTGTGTTTCCAGAGTGGAAATTGGGAGAGGAAGCAGATTCCAAAGGTTGGCTCCTATCAGTGAGAATGCCCTCCCCACCACCTTACTTTCCTGAACCTGGGAACTATTACCTGATTCTTGCTAGCAGATCTCAGGTTCTTCCCAGGAATGTATCTATGAAACATTTTGTTTATGCCTTCAGATCCCCTATTATGGACGGCCTTATGAACCAAGCATAAGGCCTTGGACACAATTCTCCTCCCAAGCGGGAGCCAATGGAGGCTTCTGACGGTGGCTGAGACTGCATGAAATTTAGGGAGCCCCATCACCAGCCTGGCGGATGCGTTCTGGACCAATTGGATTCGATGCAGGAGTACCTTGTTTATGCCTAAATACAGGACATTGCAGTAATCCAGCCTGGATACCACAAGGGCCACCACCGCCTGTTTCCGAGCTGGAAAGGAGAGAAAACGGAAGATCTACCTAAGAGTCCATATCATCCCAAAACAGGTCGAAACAGTTCTGTTTATTTGTGCCCTCAAAGACAAAGAGGAGTCTACAATGACGCCTAAATTCTTGGCACTAAAACAGGGTGAGGAGCAAGATCCATGAGATACAGGCCACCAGGCCTCTGACCAGATGTCCAACTTGTCTCCAAAGATTAAGACCTCTGTTTTGTTCCCATTGAGTCTAAGATAGTTCTCAATCATCCATGCAGCCACCGCCCGCATACAGTTTTTGAAGTTAACAACTGAAGCTGAGACACTCTCGGTGATAGAAATCAAAATCTGAGTGTCATCAGCGTAGGAAAGGACTTCTAGACTGAAAGACCTAACCACAGCGTTTAGCGGGGCTACATAGATATTAAAGAGAGTCGGACTCAATGAGGATCCCTGAGGTACTCCACAAAACAATTGTTTAGGGCAGACAAAAATGGGCCCATCTTAACTATTTGTGAGCGATCAGTGAGGAAAGATGATAGCAAATTAAGTGCGGAATCCTCTATCCCAATTTCCTGGAACCTGCAACCAGTCTACTCGGAGAAATGGTATCGAAGGCTGCAGTCACATCCAGGAGGATCAGCAGAGTGGTGTGACCAGCATCCACCTGTTGCCGAATGTTGTTAAAGACAATGGTTAGTGGCGACTCCGTGCTGTGTTCACTCCTGAAACCATGCAGCGAGCCATCGAGTAATTGGAATTCCTCCAAGTAGGAACTGAGATGGCAGTTAAGATGTTTTTCCAAGTTCTTGGCTGGAACATGCAGCATGGAAACGGGCCGATAGTTTTTTAATTCGGTCGGATCAAGAGAGGCCTTCTTAAGCAGAGGTTTTACCACAGCAGTTTTCCATGCAGTGGGAAATTAGCCAGCGGAAATGGCGGAATTGAGCATAGCAGTCAGAGTTGGTACAACCGCCTCACTTCACAGCTTCAAAATCTTATGGGGACAGGGTTCAAGGGGAGAGCCAGATCTGATCGCACTTAACAGCAACTCAGTGTCTTCTTGCAGGATAGGCGGAAAGAAACGCAAGTGGCAGTCCGCCAAGGGTACTGACACAAGATCAGAAGGAAGAGTTGTTTTAACACCCTCCAATTTTGAGTTCTCCAAGGAAGAATAGATGTCCTTAATTTTGGCAAAGAAAAAACCTGCCATTTTATCACAAAAATCCTGGGAGACCTCAGTGCTGGCACTAGTTGAGGGAACTAGGAGGGAGTTAATCATGGTAAAAAGTTCCCTAGAAGATCTGGTAGATTCCATCATTGCTGAAAAATAAGAGACCTTTTCCTCTCTGATGGCTTCCTCATATTCCCCTTAGCTGGAGTTTATGCAGGTCCCTTTCTACTCTAGAAGAGTCCATCCGCTATTTTCTTTCCTGCTGTCAGCAGACCTGCCTAAGCTTTCTCAGTCTCTCGGAAAACCATGGGGCAGAAGGACGTTTTCTTGCCTCATAGTGCTTCTTAGAAGGGACAAGGGAATCCAAAGATGCTGTTAACCAGCTGGTAAACTCCTTATAGATTACATTAATATTGGCAAAAGAGGAAAAGCAAAGATTACTAAGCTTGTCAAGTAGAGCCTCCTTACTAATTCGTCTGAGATTTCTCTTTCAACAACCAACAAGCTCACATTAAGACTGCAGATCACCCAAAATGCAGCAGCCAGACCAGTCCTCAACCTCTCAGGCTGAGGCTGAGTCCACATCACATCACACCTTAGGGAACTCCGCTGGCTCCGATTCACAAGCCGCACACTTCAAACTCCTCACCCACACCTGCAAAGCACTCCAGAACACAGCCCCTGCTAACCTGAACGGCCACATTCACTTCCACCGGATCACTGAAATATTATCGACGGTCACATTATCGACTTACTAAAATATCGTAGCAAATTTATCGAGTACTAAAATATCGATTTTCTATACTTATTACACAAACTACTAAAATATCGACTACAAAATATCGAGTATTAACAATCTCGAATACATAAATATCGCCTTAGTAAATATCGACTAGAAATATATCGTTGTTCATGAAATTACCACAAGCACTACAAAAATATCGACTACTAAAATATAGACTACAAAAATATCGTAAAAAAAAAAATATCGAGTTGCTTTCTCTACATTTCATGTCTAAAATACCATATTAATAGTCTATAAAAGTCAGTGCTCTATAGAAAAAACATTTTACATATAATACCTGTTACTTTTATCACCTTCCTATTTAACTACATTTCCTATACATTCTATAAAATGCGTTCTATCTTTTGGAAAATATTCTGCACATTTAACTAACATTTTCATTATTTTTAACCACTTACATATCTATTTTATTTAACAACTAACTGGCTTTAATGCAGAAATCACCACATACCACCATTCTCACATCGACAAACATACCAATTAGCCCAAAAAAATTCAAACTAGCCTATACAATCCTTCCTTTCACCCTGCAACCAATTAAATGAAAGCACACAAAATACACATACTATAAAAGGGATACATACATTCTACCATTTGGTGCTGCTAACTCTTAGAAAGAAGATGCCAAAACTCTGAAGATTTCTTCCTGACCAAACATCTTTAAAGATCCAGCTCACTAGCTAATTATTCAAGTAAGTAACAGTGCATTATGTAGAAATCTAAATTAGTAGTGTGATAATGTACTTATATCTCCTAACTCTTGCACTTAATTACTTTTTATCTCCTTCTACATTTCTGATAGAAAGTACTACAAATAAATACATAATACATGTTCCTATTTCTTCACCTGGAAAATCAGATAGTAAGTATACATTAATGTTGTGTTATACACCAACTGCTTTTTTTAAACACTATTTCACCAGATTCATTCTCTATTTTAAACATTTTATTCACAGATAATCAGGGAATTTCCTATCTCTATACTACAAATGTATAAAAGAAGACTCATTAAACATGTAAGTATATATGTTTTTGTTAGTAAACACCCAATATAATAAATCATATTTTCTAAACAACATATCTTGCATATTACATCTTCCCTACAGATCCAATTATAACATCCAACATCAACTATACCAAAAGACAAAACGACCCTTGTAAAAAATGTAAGTATAATTGTAATTGGCCTAAAACCTCAGAAATCAAACAAAATATATGTTCTTAACACCATGTTATGTTTTTTATATTTTCTCAATAGATATTCTGAATACATCATACATCTATTCTACCTACAGCAAACAAAACTACTTTTTTTCAAGTGAGTATACTTTTAAATATTTGCCATTTACCAACAGTTCCAAAAATTGTTAATAATATTGTACAATTATTTATTCTATCTTCTCTACAGATCAGAACTTTATAACCTTGATCTACTGCACCCAATTCTACAATTCAACTATTTTATCAAGTAAGTATATGTAACGTTCACATCAAATGTAGTAGTAAACTAAAATAAAAACTGCTTTTTCCTAGAAAAATCGTTTGTTATGTGTAAACATTAACTTAGCATTTCTATATTCTCATACCAACAGTAAATCAAGAAATACATACAAGAAAACACTTCAAAATACAGTTCTGGATTTCTGATTACTACTGTTAGTAACTGTAAGTATAAATACATAATTAATTATGTTAGCACCACAAAGTGAAAGATATTTTTTATAATTTTGTTTCTTTCTACTCTTTCCTAGAACAAGTTAAGCTAAATGACAGAAGGTGCAGAATTTGTGATGTCACAGAAAAATAAATTACTGTTATGTTATATGGGTTATGTTTATAATCAGGAAAGACAAAGTGGTAGAAAAGTTTTCTGGAAATGTACAAAATATTACTCTAACAAATGTTATGGAAGGGCTACAACTGAGGAAACTAGTGTGTTATTTACCAGGGAACACAATCATCCCCCCAATGTCACAGAAATTGAAATAAGAGATGCTTTAGAAAGTATAAAAACTGCTAGCACACAAAGTGATAAACCAACAACACAAATCCTTAAGGAAGAACTGTTAAAAGTCCCAGCCCATGCTTCCGGTCAACTACCCTCTATTGAATCCCTAAAACGCACAATTGCATACACTAAAAGACGCACTTGCACAACCCCACCCAACCCTACTACTTTTGAGGAAATTATTATTTCACCAGAAATGTCCATCACACACAATAAAGACAAATTTATCCTTTTTGACAATGAAAGCAGTACAAACAGAATCATAATGTTTGCAACTGCAAGTAATTTACGAAAAATCCAACAGTGTCCCCAATGGATGATGGATGGAACATTTAAACCATGCCCAAAACCTTTTTAACAACTATATTCCATCCACGGTTTATACCATAACTATAACATCCCTTTCATTTACTGTTTGCTACCAAACAAACAGCAAAACACTTATGCAGAAATATTAAATGTTCTCAAAAATGAAATCAATAATTATTTTCCAGAAAAAATAATTATTGATTTCGAATTAGCTATGATTAATAGCATTTTGAGAACATTTCCCCACACAGCAATCCAGGGTTGCTACTATCATTTCAACCAGAGCATATGGAGACATCTCCAGAAATCCACTTTAAGTATTCTATACTCAACAGATAACACATTTGCCTATCAAATAAAAAAATTGATTGCACTGGCCTACGTTCCTGTTACCGATGTAGCAGAACACTACAATTTATTAATTGACAGCACATATTACAAGAGGAATGAAGATAAACTAACGCCATTACTGGACTATTTCGAAGATACTTGGGTGGGAAGGTTGCACAGATCTGGACATCGACGCCAACCCAAATTCCATATCCCTTGGTGGAATGTCTATCTTAGCACTTTAAACCAAGAGGCTAAAACAAACAACAGTGTAGAAGGGTGGCATAATGCTTTCCAAGCTACCACAAGCAGAGCCAGACCCACATTCCATAACCTAGTAGAAGCTTTGAAAAAAGAACAAAGCTATCAAGAGCTAAGAATGGAACAATCTGTGACCCAAATTGGTCCAAAACTAACGAAACAAACTAAACAAATGTTCCGACTACTGCAAAGTCAAGTCACACTATATCCGACAACTAGAGGATTAGAATACCTGTCAATAATTGCAAAAAGCCTACTATAAAAATGTCTACAATAGATACTAATCTCTTATTACAATAATTATACATATAACAATAGAAAAATGTCTGTTAAAATTATAAATAATACATATTTGTTTAAGAAACGGATCAAAAGTTCGTACCATATTTGTGAACAAATATGCAATATTTATAATTACATCACACATACACATTACATTAAGTTCAACATTTCCCACCCAACAAAATAATTACTTAAAATACTTACAATTTGTGTTGATGAAAAAAACGTAATGAAGCAAAATACAGTCCATTGCAATGTATAATAATTCCAGTATAAGAAACGATCAAAAACCCGAAAATAATGTTAAAATGAAATAAACGCTCCATGAAAATCCGAAAACAGTAGTGTGGACACTTTAGCATTTAAAGTGATATACACACAACTTCTAAAAAAAACGGTCACACATATCAATGTATCAATTCAATACGAAACCCTCCAAAAACACGAAAAACAGTTATAAAATATAAAAAACCGCTCCTGGCAAACACGAAATATAGGAGATACACGTCAAAATATAACTAGAAAAGTCATACATTAGTATCTCATCAAAAAAACACGCTTCCTTCCATGTAGTTTTCATGCGAGGAACCGGAACCTCTACAAAAAACATACATAACGAAACCCACCCACAAATAGCCCATAACATTAGTAAATACATTCACAATTAACATTAACCATGTAAGAAGACCTTTCCTAACACTTAAAATAACATTAGAACTAAAACATACACGACGCATGTCTAACTACGACATTTAACCTAAACGCTACCTAAACAATTCATACATACACACACAAACCCTCCACAGTTAGAATATACCATCAAACATTACCACTCTGTTATAAATTGTATGTAAAATCAACCTTACCTCCCTCCACACGAAGCAACTCCCAACCGCGAGCTGCTCCAGTCCGGAATGAAGCACAATAACGTTACGCGGTAAAAAAGTAGTCCCCTTAAACCATTTTGGAAAAGGTATTATAGAAAATACAATGTTATAGTATAAAAAAGTAATACATAAACATTGTTATTTTAACAAAATAATAAACTAGACTCATTAAAAATTAAACAGTAAAAAAATAAAAAATATTTTTAATATTAAATAATATATAATAATTATTATATATTAATAATATTAAAAAATAATGTAACACTTGAAATGATATATCTAACTAATTTGTAATTGTGTAAATTTATAGGAATAATGTTGTGTTTGTTTATAACTAAACATTATAATTGTTAATGTGAATAATTAATAATAATAAATAATATAACTTATTTATTGTTATTAATAAAACATTTGTAACCATTTATAATAAAAATTATACCCTGAAATAATGTATATTTATTTCTCTGAATATATATATTTCTGAAAAGAAAAAATACATGTTTAAGTTTATTAATAAATAATAATAATAATATACTTTTTTTTAATTAATTATTTAAAAATGTTAATAATAATTTCTAAGTATTATAAAAGTATATACTTGCATAATTAATATTTTTCCAATACCAGAAATTATTAATAAACATATTATTCCCCTTTACAGTGACAAACTGAACAACATTATATATTTTTATGTGTGATATACAAACATTGTCTGAAATATGTAGGCAAAAATATCATAAATTGTTTTTCCATATCTTCAGCAAATATAATAATTGTCATGTTACTTTATAAAAATATAAGTGTAAAAAAAAATATTTAATAATATTAATATATAATATTAACATTATTAAATATAACATGAATAAGCAGAATGAACACTAATTCTTTATTTATTTTTATATAAAAACTTGTTACTCAATGTTAATGTTGATAAAAATATTTATGTTCATAAAAAATGTTGTTAAAGAAATGTATGTGAAAAATTATAACATGTACATAAATATTAATGTGTTAATCTGCAAATACTACATTTCCAAAAACAGTTATTTTCTTTTTGATTGTGATTGTATTATAGTTCACATAAAAAAATATTAAAATGGTAATAAAGTTTTGTGAAAACACCCATTGTGCATTTTTTTGTAATATAATAACATGATAATTTACAATTATATGGAAATGTGCTGTACACTGATCAATTAATATTTACTATTGATACTGTAGTCAAGCTAATATAATGTATAGTGTTAGACATTAACCAATAATGAATTACAAATCCTACTCCAGTCAAGCTAATATCAGGGAAGGTGCTGGATAGTGACCAATGATTACTTTCAATTCAACTCCAGTGTAGCTAATATCAGGTAATCTGCTGGACACTGACCATGTATAAATGTGAATTGCTACTTTAGTATAATGTTACAGTTAATTGTAAATTTATTAAAAAGGTACAATAGTTAAATAATGTTATTTACATATATTTGTATAATATTTGTAGCTGAGTAGTCCAAAAATATATAAATAGAACAAAAATGTGTAACTTTTTCCTACTAATTATTAGTATAATATTTTTGTAGCACACTTTATATACACCAAAGGAACCCTTAACCCAAAAAATACCCCTTTACCCAAAAACTGAAAACTGACCCTGAACCCAAAAATAAATCCTTAACCCAAGAACTGAAAACTGTCCCTGAACCCTTTAAAAAGACCCCTTTATCCAAAAACCCAAAACTGACCCAGAACCCTAAAAATACCCCTTTACTCAAATACTGAAAACTGACCCTGAACCCAAAAATATATTCCTTTACCCTAGAACTGAAAACTGACCCAGAACCCTAAAAAAAAACCTTTATCCAAAAACTGAAAACTGACCCTGAACCCTTTAAAAAACCCAATTTCCAAAAACTGAAAACTGACCCTGAACCGAAAAAATATCCCTTTACCGAAGAACTGAAAAACTGACCCTGAACCCTAAAAAAAACCCTTTACACAAAAACTGAAAACTGACCCTGAACCCAAAAAAAAGCCCTTTATCCCAAAACTGAAAACTGACCCTGAACTCAAAAAAATACCCTTTCTCCAAAAACTGAAAACTGACCCTGAACCCCTAAAATATTCCTTTACCCTAGAACTGAAAACTGACCCTGAACCCTAAACAAACCCCTTTATCCAAAAACTGAAAACTGACCCAGAACCCTTAAAAAAACCCTTTTTCCAAAAACTGAAAACTGACCCTAAACCCAAAAAAAATCCCTTTACCGAAGAACTGAAAACTGACCCTGAACCCTAAAAAAAACCCTTTACGTAAAAACTGAAAACTGACCCTGAACCCTAAAAAAAGCCCTTTATCCAAAAACTGAAAACTGACCCTGAACTCAAAATAATACCCTTTATCCAAAAACTGAAAACTGACCCTGAACCCAAAAAAATCCCTTTACCAAAGAACTCAAAACTGACCCTGAACACAAAAAAAAACCCTTCACCCAAAAACTGAAAACTGACCCTGAACCCAAAAAATACCCTTAACCCAAGAACTGAAAACTGACCCAGAAGCCTAAACATATCCCTTTACGCAAGAACAGAAAACTGACCCTGAACCCTAAAAATACCCCTTTACCCAAGAACAGAAAACTAACCCTGAAGCCTTTACAAAAACCTGTATCTAAAGACTAAAAACTAACCCACAACACAGAAAATAATCCTTCCCCCAATAAACCACAACTGACACTAAAGCCAAATCATATCCCTTTATCCAACACATGAAAACTGTCCCACAATAAAAAAAAACAATTACCCCAGAACTGATCAATTACCCTCAATAAATAATAACTCCTTTACCCACAAAGCCTAAACTGACCCTGAACCCTACAAATACTCCTTTACCAAAAATAAAAGTATTAATATTGTATAACTAATTATTTAATAATAACAAAAATTTTTAATATTAAATAAAAATAGCTGTAATAAAAAAATTGTTATGATTAATAATTATATTCCCTAAATAATTAATTAACAATAACTTCGAAATAATAGGCCAAAAAAATCTCATTAATATATTTACAAATTTTATAATAATTAATTACGTATTAATTACTAATTAATAATTAAATTAATTATTATTAATTAATTAAATAATGTATATTATTATTTACTAATTTATGTAAATCAAAAATGACAAACATATATTAATTACATAATTATTTGTAATTACTCACCACACTTATCCCCTATTAAACCAACATCCCGCTCCTAAACATAAATTACAATTTAATTAACAAACTAATAATAACTATTTACTTAATTAATTAACTAATAGACATTAATAAATTAACAATTAATTACTAATTAAAAAATATTACACATTGTAATAATTTATTAACTAATTAATAAGTTAATTAATTAAATAATTAATGTTAATTGTTCACCAATTAATTAATAATATAATAAATGTACAAACATATATGAATTAATTAATTATTTTCAATTACTCCCCACCCTTATCCCCTATTAACCCAACTTCCCGCTCCTAAACATAAACTACAATAGCATTTATTAATTAATAACAACTAATTACTTAATTAATTAACTAATTAATATTAATTAATTAATAATTATTTCCTATTAATTTTTTTATTAAACATTATTCAAATAATAATTGATAACTAATTAGCAATTAATTAATTATATAAATAATTTACACACATATATTAATTTATTAATTATTTTAAATTACTCCCCACCCTTATCCCCTATTAACCCAACATCCCGCTCCTAAACATAAACTACAATTTATATTACTATTAATTAAAATTAGTTATTTAAACTTTTTTTCTACATATTTTCGATATTTTTAACTTCCACTATATATCGATATTTTGTCAAGTCGATTTATTTGAGTCGATATTTTTGTACTCGATATTTTTTATCATTATTTTTGTCGATATTTTTAATGACGATATTTTTTTTGTCAATATTTTTATATTGTCGATATTTTTTCCTCGATATTTTCTCCATTCGATATTCTGTAGTCGATATTATGTCTGTGCACCACTTCCACCAACCATCCAGACACCTCCGCTCTGCCTGTCTTTCAATAGCACACACCCTAAGCATACACAAAAGCAGAGTAGGGAACTGCACCTTCTCATACTGGCTCCTAAAACCCCTCACAACACATCAGAGCCACCTCCTCTCTTCTTGGCTCTTCTTGACTTTCTCAAGAAGCTGAAGACCTCGCTTTCCGAGTAAGCCCTTCTTGCCTGGTCTCAACACCATCTACAGAGCTCCTTGGTACTCTCACGGATAGTTAGCGTGCTATAAAATATTGATAACATAACATAATATAACATGCTTAAGTTACAACTCTTTCACACGAAAATCCGTTTTACCCTTTAGCTCAGCACTGGACCTGTGTGTGAAGAGGAGGCAGGAAAATGTGTTAAAGCATGCCGTCCCTCAAACCATTGTGGAGGAAGGGTGTAAAGTTGTACAGTGGAGAAAGTCAAGAGGAGTTGCAGTGGGCAGATGAAAAGGACCTGGATGTCAGGCACAGACAGGAAAAAACAGCTGCTGCTCCCAACCCCGAACTCCTCTTTCTTTCTGCTGGTTTGCAAACGTCGAAGGAAATTTGAGCAGTGCCATTTTTTCAATCTTCCTGGGGACAACATGTTTTTCCATTTAGAAAAGTGGATTTTTTTTATATGAAACAGCTTCTCTTTTAAAATGTATAATAATAAAAAAAACAATCGATTATCAGATTTTCACACACAAAATTATTAATTTAAGGTAGAAACAGGTAGATTATTAGGCAGTTATGCACAGACGAGGTCCAGAGAAGCTGGTCCCAGCAGACATAATTTGTTCACAATTTGCACCTCGTCCACCAGCAAGGCTAGATGCAACGTCCGCACAGAGCAGCTTCAGTCTCCTTCTGCTTCACAGGTTCTGGTAATCTCTATTCCATCTGTAATACTTTGACGTCACTGTGGATTTCACCTGCAGGATAGCACACATCTTCCATGCTCTTTATCATGAAAGCCATTTGTTGCGCTTCTAAAATTAATTGGTGAAATAAAAAATAAAAAATTCCTTTGAAATCTCTGTTGTAAACTTCAGCCCTGAAGATCTAGGTTATTCCTGCTAAACACGTGCTAGCTGTTAACATTTGAATATCATCACTGATCTCAAAATCTAGGTCTTCACAGTAAACAGAAGATGGACTTATTGATTTGATTGACTTTTTAAGGTACTTACACATTTTGAACCTTCAATTGATGCGTATGAACAAAGTGAATTGGATTAAATTGTACAGAGATTATGCTACATTGACTCATGAATGATGCTTTTATGTTATTATTGTTAATATGAAATAAAGATTTTGTTTGTAATTTTATAAATGAATCTAACATAAGACTGTAGTAGACTCAGTATACCTGATTAACATCCCGCCGCCCCTCAATATAAAAATAAGAAACATTTCAATATTGTGATTTACATGTTCTGTCATTGTTTGAATATTTTCAGGGCTATTAATCTGTATGACAGTATGATCTTTTTAAAGGATTTGGAGGATGATCAATAAAGTATTAAGTGACACTGCAGGGATTTGGACAGCAATCCTGTATGTTTGTTGCAATGAAAAATATACATTTTGTAAGCCTCATCTGGAATTTTTGGATTATGAGTTCTCTTTGGAGAAAGTGAGTATGAATCAATCTGAAATGCAAGTCGTTTAATTATGGGAACATAATGTTAAAGATACTGCTGTTCTATTAAGCCTTACATAAAATTCATCCCACATTTTTAACAACGGTGGCTTTACTCTTTAAGCTTCAGTCCGAATGTGCAAAAGATTAATAGAGAAGTTCTGTAGAATATCAGTGTTGTACTAACTACATGTACAAATAACTTCTAAATTTAGACTGAAATTTAGACTAGTTGAACCCTCAGGTTATCAAAGTATCATCTATTGAAATATTGGTGTATGATCACCTAATATCCCATAGCAGTCACGAGTCCACTGACTGCCTTCAAAGATTTCCGTCATTGGGTACTGCCGGTGTTGCTCAATTTGATAAGTGAATTATGCAGAAACATTTTATAATATTTAGTATCTAAATTACATCTGAAATGTTTTTCAAGACCCCCTTATACAGACAATATTGTTGCTGTCCACCATCACCTCCTTGAACCATCCCAATTACTGCCACATCCATCACTAAATACTATTTTTAACATAGTCACAGGATCAGCTTTGTCACAAGTTGTATACGGCCATGTGCATTTAGGGGTATGAAATTACATCCAGCTGAGGACAAGTACATTTTGTTTAAAGAAGATGATGTTTTGGAAGATGAAGAAATACCACTAGAAATGATAATTGATAATAAATTTGGTATCCTTCAAGATTATCACAATTGTTAATCATCCAAGTTATGGAGAAAAGTTAAAGGGCTTATTCTTTAGTGTGGAGGGAGACATTGCCATATAGTTAAAGAAAATCAATGCAGGCAGAGCCTTTACATTGAGTCACAACAGTACCAGTGGTGATCCTCGAGAGGAACAGACAACAGATGATTATTTCATTGTGGTTGGGTGTCCTTTAATGAGTATGGAGATTGAACAATATGTTAAATCATGAAAAATGTGTACTCTTTCAATCTTTCTCAACATTCTCTAATGAAAAAGGAAATAGTTTGCTGATCCCAAACCTTAATCTTAAGGAGCATAAGAAGGCTCTCTATACATTCTCTCTTTACTTCATCACAGATTATCTTGTGTCACAACACAAAACTGTATTATTGTGGTGGTGAATATCATTTTGGAATTGTTTCACTTTTATTGCTTTAACGAGATCACCATAAACTACATTTGAAAATGATTTATTTGCATGATCTTCTTCCACTTTTGGTTAGTGGAGTGTTCAGGGATCACCATTTTTTCCCAACCTTTGAAAAACGTAACTCTGTTTATGAAAATGCATTTTCAGGTTTTACCATACTCCACCCTCTCTGTTGGTCATATTTAGATATATAATAAAACATTAGCATCATGTGTATAGTGTTTTAGCAGACAATTTGATAATACTATTGATTGAGTTTGTGTCAGGATACGCTCATTTTCTTGGAATCCAATGTGTGTGATAAACTTACTCACCTCTCACCACCTCCGCATGCACCTATGGCTACATGGAAAGGAATATGAGTGTCAGTGGTAAAACCAGAATGGGGAATGGCACAAGAGAGAAAACAGAGACACAGCACTCCACCATTGTAACTTGTCACCTCCGCTTGTCAAGGATGTTTCAAATATCCACGCTTCGGCCACTCACCCCACATACGCCCTGGAAAGAAGCACTATGGGTATGCGCCCCTGTACCTACTATTTATATGGGGGTAAAGGGAAGGGGAGATTACTGCCGGCCACTAGACTGACGCTGATGATATGGAATAAAGCGACCAGGATCATAGGATGGGAGAAAAAGCTAACAAGACAAACGCCACTATGGCATTGCACCTGGCTGAGGGAACTGGCTAAATTGAGGGGGTTCAAGAAATGGGATGATATAGGTATATCAACGATAGGGGACGTGACGGTACGAGTGGTTTTGAAATCATTCCCGACTCTGAGGACAGAATTCGGACTGCTTCCCATGCAATACCTAAAGTATGCTCAGTTGCGTCATGCGTGGCGGGAAGAGGAGATACCAGAAGACACTCTCCCCGAATATGCCCCTCTAGAGGGTAGGCTACTGCAGGAACAAATACCTGAAAGGGCAGTGTCACTTACATATAGGACCCTTATGAATAACATGCCAGATGGCCAGGCCACCCTTAGAACCAAATGGGAGAGGGATGTAGGAGAGATGGACTCGATAGACTGGGACACGGTTCTCATGCACCCGAGAGAGGTAGCCATTAAGTCCCGGCTGAGGCTCATACAATCTAATGTCCTGCATAGGACCTATTTTGATAGGATACGTCTATACAAGATGGGGAAGATAGGAAACACGAAGTGCCTTCGATGCGGTTAGGAAGGGGGAGACTTTTTCCATATAATGGGGTCTTGCCCAAAGATCCAAGTATACTGGGGGGAGATAATGAAAGAACTGGAAGCGGTGCTAGAAGCCCCTCTGCATATGGACCCCAAGCTAGTCCTGTTAGGTATGGCGTATGATATAGATATGGCTTGCCCACTACTAATCTTCCTGGTCCTGGCCCTGGTGGTGGCTAAGAGAGATCTTGCGAAATACTGGGGGCGGTCACGACACCGCAGATAGAGGAATGGAGGAAAGGTATGGACCTCTACATTTATGGCAGAAAGGGTCATATATAAGGCAAGAGGATGCCCCAAGAAATTTGGTAGAGTTTGGAATAAATGGAGAACATATCATGGCCTTGATGGGGGATTGTAAGTGGGATAGCTGGGATGGGGCACGATCAGGGAACGGAAGGCTCAGAGGGGATTCAGTCACGGAGATACGGACAGTGATACGGACAGCGTCATTGAGATGGACTGAAAAACAGAATGCAGTATTATTTTTAGACATGAGACAGGTGGGTGGAGATCTGGAGGGCAGGGGATGCTGATTGATGATGACGAAATTGTACTATTGTTATTGGAAAAAATGCAAATAAAAATGATTCTAAAAAAAAAAAAGGATGTTTCAAATATTTAGTTGCTATCTACAAGACAAAGAAATATCTTAAGTAGCTTCTCATCAAGGAGAGTGCATGGATATACCTTAGCAATATCTCTATATAAACAACTCTTTAGTTTGATATGAAACTGGTATTTCCAGTAAACTAAAACAAACAGAAAATGAGTATCTCAAATATACATCTACACTTGCACTTCACCTTACGTTTTGAATACCTACATCACATTTTGTCACTATGCACTCTCTTAAGCAAGATGAGTTACACTTTCTATTTGACTTCTGTTGAACTGTAAAACAACTAACAATGGTAATAAATGTTATTACCTATTCTTAGCAATTCATGTGTTCACTCTAAAACTCTAATACCTTAGGCATAACATTCACATATACATGTGCAACATAATCCAGTCACTGAGTCGTTCCTGCTCTGTTAGAAGTAGTCCTCCTGTTCCTGAGTGCTTTCTGTTCGGTAACACTTAGCAATATGTATCAATCCCAAGTCTTAGAAGAGTTCAGATAAACTTTCAAGAAATAGTGCAAAATCCATATTTGTTCTCTTTATTCCCCATGTCAATAAATGCAAATTATTATAGGAAGCAACAGGTATTAGCAATGAAAATCTGAGAGCTGTGCACCAAGGTCCTCACTGCAGCATCATTGTATCATGACTGCCTAGCAAAGGATGCTGAAAATTACGAGGAAAGCTATACTCGATAATCCAAGATGGCCACCTTTTCCCTAGATATTGTAAGAGTTTGTGGCCTTTTGGGAGTTTTAGTTCATTATTGCACGCTGCAGCATAGCACAATCTTTGCAGTTGTGCACTCTCAGTCCATACAATACTAGGACACCTTGATGACCTCCAGCCATTCCTTCACTGAAAGAAACTTAGTGCAAGCAAGCTTGGAGTACCACTCACCCACTCTCGAGCCACATTAAGCAGTAAGCAGTATCTCCAGTCCTGCGTTCTGACAGTTTTTTTTTAGAAAAAGCACCATATTTTTTGCTAATGCTTTCACATTTCTTTTGCCTGCAGAGACCCACCCTTGAAAGTGTGTCCTCATTATATTGCCCTATTACAATGTTGTGATGAACGTTCAGCAAATCCATCACAATATAGCTAACCAAGCTTTTTGCACCATTGTTAATACTAGAGTAAAAAGGAATGGAACAAACAGATTGTAGTCCAGTCTACGTCACAGAATACTTTCTGCGTAAAGGTACAAATTAATAGAATGAGTTGTGAAACCATTTTCAATACGTTGCTTTTAAGTATTTTTAAGTCAGTCATACATATGCTAATTCATTAATATTCATTAAAAAATCATGAATCAAATTGCACTATTGTTCTCCTTGTGTAATAAAAAATTGGATAATTAGATCAAAATGGTTTTGTCTCAAACTTCACCCATATTATTCGTATACATTTGAAGTAGCGTAATACGTATATTTTATCCACATCTGTTTTTTTTGTACCAGTCAGTTTTTTATCTGTGCTTTTCATGCTGAGGCCCTTAATTCAATGAAAGAGCCATGCAAGAAATATGCAGGTGTGAAAAGAAAGCCAGTTCCTGGTGATGACACTAGGCATATTGTAAGACTTTGCATTTCTGAAGTTCAACACAGTTGCAACCCCAAAATGTTGACCCTTTTCAGATCGCTAACAAGATGAACCCTGTAGCTATGAGAGTGTGTTGTAGCGCATTTCAGTGCCACAACTGTGCTTTACAAATGTTTTCATTCATTGATTAGAAAAGTGATCTAATTAACTATCTGCCTTTATTCAAACCACAGATTAAAAGTCACACTTTCAGGTTTGGTGAAGGCAGAGGGTCGTCGATAATTTCAGACACAGGATATTTTGAGTTCACCATTCAGAAGGGTTCCTCTTCTTTAGAACCTTCCTTCCTTGCCATTTCACAGTACTTGGTATATAGTTACAGAAATAGTAGAATGCAGCCACATGAATTACATAAGAATAAACCCACTACAATCTTTGGAGTCCCCCCTCCCCTAGGGAAGAGATTAAATACATTAGCAACATGATCTGCATTGGAAAGTACTGCCTGCAGGTAACCCACTCGCATCATGTTCATCACAAACCATACACCACAACCCATCCCAAAACCCAGCCCCAGGATGGGAGTGTGTGAGTCCTTGATTCTTCTGAAAGGGACAGCTGCCACACCAGCATGCCAAGTTAAACCGAAAAGTGGAAAACAAGGATTTCCCAGTGGATTGTCTTCAAGATGAACTTGTCAGAATCTCCCGCCTATATCAAATGTCAACAGGCTTCACAGCTTTTGCAACAATACCTCAAAACTATGTGATCCTCAAAGCCCAATTAAAAATAGAATCTGCCAAGTCAAAAGGTCTACCATGGACCCATATTACCTAGACAACTACAGCTTCACCATCTACCTACCATTGAAAGAATCATTGAGAATGCAGTCTCCATTCATTTCCAAGATCAGATCAGCAAGAATATCCTTCAACAGGACTACCATGCTGCCTATAGATCTCACTGAAACACAGAGATTAACTCCATTCATGAAGCTCCCCTACCTGTAGATCCTACTTGACCTCTCTACAGATTTTGACACAGTGGAATCACAACCACTTATCAACACAATGCAAGCATGAATGGTCTTCTCTGATACAGTGCTTCAGTCGATCACCCTTTCAGCCATCCGTCACCAATTCATCCAGCTGAGAACCACAAGATCTCCGAAACTACCCATTTATTGCAGAATGCCCAAGGGCTCCATCCTCTCCACCATAATTTCAAACCTTTACATGGAACCACTTGGAACATTACTTACTGACAGCAGCATCAAGGTCCATCAATAGGACGGCAACTCACAACTCTTCCTGAAAATCTCCACCCCTGATAACATTTATAGACTCAAACCGCCTTCATCTCATTCATATTTGCATGTCCAGCACTAACCTAATGCTCAACCCTACCAAGATAGAATTCTGCCTGTTCACCAGTACTAACAAACAATTCAAACTTGTCTCTCTGAAATTAACTTGGGCGGTTTCATCTCCCAGCTGACACCAAATTCAAATCACTTATTTTCGCCTTTGACTGCAAACTCTCCTTCAAAGACACATTAGAAACAAACCTATGTGAACCATGCACACACGAATCTTTATAATGTGCACATTGTGCAGATGGACATTGGTTGCTATGTGTTCTGTTCCAAAACTCAAACTTCAATTTGTAACTAGTTCTAAAGATCTTATAGTTATGCCACAAGTTGGTGTAGATTTCATCAGTTAGAGAAAATATCCTAGATTGTACTACAATGTACCAATCCTAAAACATTGAACATCCCTGCACTGGTTCATAGTCTCACCTGAACGCTCACCAACTTGTTGAGTTGGTAATGTTATTTAGGACTTAGCTGTCTGTAGCTGATGACTTGTATTAGGAAGCAGATGGCGGCTGTACTATTGCTCTAATTTTATTAGATCTATCATAAGCAATTGAGAATCTGATCAAGCAGTTCCAAGCTATTGGAATGCACTACATTTTCAACAGGTAGAGCTCAACAGACAACACTGGCACAATTATGTTCCACCATTACCACGTCCATCTGTAGCATCCTGCAGGGATGAGGACTATCCCTATATTTGTTTGATATTTATCTGCGGCCTTTTGCATCCCTTGCACACCCTTTTGGAATCAAAATATATATTTATGAAGAGGATACTCAGCCTTTGCTCAGGGTCAGTAACTCTTTCTATCACACTTGTTTAACATAACTGCCTTTCTTTGGTCCGTAATTGGAAGACCGAAATCTCGATCAGCAGGGGAAACATAACTTCTGGAAATCCAACTTTTTGCCTCCTGATTTTGATCCATGCCCTTCTCCTACCACCAATGTGAAGAGATCATGGGACTCTAAGTGGATGCCACTTTCCATAGAGCTAGTAAAGTTTATTCTGTTGTATCTTCTTCTACATTCCATTGTCCCCATCTTCAACCTCTGCTTTCTATTATTTTTATGAATGCAGACATGTTTGTAACATGGCCACTATAGACTCAATTAGATTACTTGCATTGCCTTACATTACGCCGGATCGAGGAGGCGTTACTTGGATGGAGCATGGGCAGTCCCATACATTAACTCACGTATTTTGACATAAATGCAGATTTACTAAGTCTACAAACTTGGCTTTGCATCAACATGGTGCCTGCCCGAGGCTGGCATAATGTGGATAAAATATGTTTATTTTGCCTCGCTACATCCTCGTTGCACATGTGCTTCATTCCGCAACACACTTGAAAAGAGGAAAACGCCTCAAAAATAGTTATTGTACAGGAAGGTATGACTTCCTGCACAAAAACTATCCTCACCACAACACAGGCATCTGTGCATCATGGAATCATGGCACAGTGCTGCCTGCATTGTCGTTGGGCTGCCACAAGTGAGCCAGCACAAAAAAGACCACGAGTGCACCATATCTAGGTAAATATTATATATTTTGCTCTCTCTCTTTCACACAACACAGTGCAGCAAGTTCACTTGGTATGCTGTGCTGCATGAAAGTATAGTCATTCTGGGCCTTATTGTCTAAGTGCAGCACACCCAGCACAGAATATAAACAGCCTCTGTATTGAACATCAAGCTGCTTAAACAACAAAGAATGTGGAATTCAGTAATGCTCCAGTTGGTCAAGTAGTGGCCGGACAAACACAAGCATTACAGCGGGCATCAAAGAAATTCAGAACTACAGTTTAATGACATCACCTAAAGGATGGAAAAATATAACAGTTTATTAAGCAAATTTCCTCACAATAGGGAAACCTCCTTATCTAGGAACTGTAGTGGCACAGTCATGGTGCAAGTGGTTTGTTTGGTGATATTTTACCACATCAGAGAATTTGTGTCTTGTCTATGTTGCGTTTCAGATGACTCTGTGACTTCCATCTCTTAACTACCAGCAGGCAACTGCGGTGAGTGGCATTATCCTTTGGTGTGTATGTGGTAAGGATAAACTGAGTCCTATCAGTGTAGGTACAATATGTGTAAACACATGATCCAATAAGGCAAATGAGCAAGAGAGAACTCATGTAGCATTTCATAGATGAACAAGTTAGATACAGAGCAAAATGGAGTTAGAGAATTGTTTTTATTTCTGTAAGAGAAGAGACGATTAGATTCACTATATTTAGTTATTTGTCATTTACAAGTGATTTAATGAATGAATTAAGGAGTTTGTCAGGGTGTGAAAAGAAATGGATAGAGAAGAATGACTGCAGTGTCACAATCTATGGGGCCGATTAAGATGGCGGGCGGACAAAGACCGCCCGCCATCGTGGTGCAAAAGGGGCCGCCCGCCATAGGTGCGGTGGTCCAACAAAACAAATTAGGATGCGCCCGCCACACTGGCGGGCGCATCCTGTATGTTTACATTGTGGCGGGTGGCAGCACCCGCCACAATGTAAAAATACATGTTTTACATTTGAATGTACAACGTGGCAGGCACCGTGCGGTGCCTGCCACCTTGTACATGCATATGTAGGGGAGTACCATAGGTACCCCCCACGTGCAGCACCCCACCCCCCTGGGGGCCCACAACGGGCCCCCGAAGGTATTTTCTGCCTGTCTTTTTGCAGCGGACTCTCCGCCGCAAAAGACAGGCATTCAAATACCCACGGCGGTGCTTGCACGGCACCGCCTCCATTAACCCCCTGTATCTGGTCCCGCAAGGCGGGCGGAACAGACCCGCCTTGCAGGACCACGGCGGATCGTCTTTCCGTCCACCGCGGTACCTTTTCCCTTCCCACCGCCATCCTAATATGGTGGTGGGAATTTTAAGGGTGATGGTGGTGAAGCTGCGACCGCCGGGCCAACGGGCCTCACCGCCGGCCCGGCGGTCGCGGATTCACCGCCATTGTAATCGGCCCCTAAGTTACTTTAATGATCAGGAAAGCCTCTAAAACTGATCCTCGAAAGGGCATTCACACGTTGTGATCTACCAAACTCTTTAGTTGCTCAAGAATATCTCTTCAAGCAGTGTGACTAGGTACCTTATGTTTTTGATAGGTCTGTAGTTCTTTGGGTCTGCCGGTTTCAGTCAAGTGTTTTTTTAGTAAGAGGTTTATGTTTGCCATTTTGAGTTGGGGCATGTTCATCCTGTTTTCCAGTGAGTAGTTGAAAGACATGGGGGCATATTATCAAGAACGGCGTTAAAATTATCGCCGCTTTAGCAGCAAGAAACTGCCGCTAAAGCGACGATACTGAGCGATAATGAGCTGTATAATAGGCCCTTGTGCATTCCCATAGAAGCCCAGGTTCACACCAGAACCTGGGCTTCTATGGGAATTCATAAGGGCCTATTATCAAGCTTAATATCGACGCTTTAAAGCTAAAGCAGCGAAAATTTTAACACCGTTCTTGATAATATGCCCCTTGGAGATTTGACAACGGTGGAGTGAGTTCTTTGTAGAATGACAGTGAGACGGAGTTAGTCTCTGTCAGCGGGATTGGTTGCGGTTGAGCTGACTTCATATTCTGATAATAGCTTGGGTAAGATGCAGCTGTTGATTTGGGATTTGAAGTCCTCCAACAGGGAGCAGTGCAGGACTTGTGATGATGTTGGTTCAGGCGAGGAGGTTTATAGGTCACTCAGAAGCTTAAAGAGTTGTTTTTGGGTTAGTGCCTTTTCTAAAATTCATAGATCTGTCCTATAGTGACGTAGCTGTATTGTGCATACTAACATGTCAAGTCAGATTAAGTTTGCTTGCCGTTTTCAAAGGTTCAAATGGCTACTTTGAGTCTATAGAGCTAAGTGTTAGATCCTCTTGCTTTGTGGTTTTGTTTTCTTTTTGTTTTTTGCTAGGGAAACCTGGTTAAGAGCCTTGGTTATCTATTAACTCAATTCCTTCAAAGTATGAGAGTAGTGCTTGTTTCATGCTCTCTTTTGCCAGTGTGATCGCCAACAGGTTGGTAATATTTTATTGGCTGATGTAGAAAGCCAGGGTGATCAGTGGGTGGTGAATAAAGTGATTGATGTGGATGTGTGAAAGACACTAGTTGTATCTATCTGTGGTCCTAGAACATTAGGGGGAAGATTTACAAGAAACTGGGGCATCTGTAGAGATGCGTCAGTTTCCTTGCTCCAGCCTGCAATACCCTTGCGCCACCATGGATGTGCCGTATTTACAATACAGCGCACCATGGCACAAGGATTGACAGATGCGTCAGAAATGCTGACACATCTGTTAGCCCAAAAGTCACTCATTGCTTAAGTCATGTCGCAAGCACAACGCATCTCCAGTAATGCATGTTGATGGCTATGCTTATTGTACTGTGCCACTCCTTATGCCTGCCTCAATCAGGCATAAGGTTTTCACGCAGGGGCGTCCTAGAAGTGGTGCAATGAAATTTTGTAGATTTCACTGCGTCACTTTTGCGATGCTTTCCTGTGTGGGAGATATAGCATCTCCACCTGGTGGCCTGACAGATTTCAGGTGTGCTTGGTGTAAGGGAGTAGGAGGCCACGACACCTTAGGCCTACCGGTAAGCGGGGGACACGCACACAAATAATGGACACCACGCTTATGTTACAGTGTTGGACCGGAAGCCCCGAGCAACCCCCGTCCTTTTATTGATAGCCTTCTGGCCACGCCTGGCCAGAAGGTGATACATAGTGTGCAAGTGTTTCCGGGTCTCAGCCGAGACCCGTGAAACACTAGAGCATCACATCCCTTCCCATCTTGGTATTTGTTTTTCTTTTCTTTAGAATAGTCTTGATCAGTCAACATGCAAAGTTAGCCAGCCTCTGGCTTGGTCTGGGGTTTGGTCGAAGGTTGTGAAAACTTCGCCCCCTGGGTGGCAAAGGTTCAAACTCTCCTCTCATTGGAGATGGTGGTGTGTTGGCAAATTCACCATTCTCAAACTGTTCACCAACGCTGTTAGATAGGTCAGCGACTTCAGTGATTGGCTCATCGCAGGTCGTTGGGGTTTCAGGCACATGTGGAATACGTTTAAACCACGATACATTCCTGGTAATTTCTTCCCCACTCTTCTGTGCTGTGACAGCAGTGCCTTTTGTCGCCTTGATTATCCACGGTTCAACTTCATAGGGAGTGCGAAACTTCCCTCCTGGTCTGCGTGTTCGTACCAACACCATGTCCCCCGGAATCAATTCCTTGTCTCGTGCCCGCCTCTTCTTACTTGCCCTCTCATTCGTCTTTCTCCTCCTCTCTTAGGCGGCAGCCGGTACATATGGTTCAGGCATCCAGTTCTCTGCTGTCGGTAATAAGTCATGCCGGGGTCCTGCAAACATCAACGACCACGGGGATCTTTGGGTGGTACTGTGGTGAGTGCTTCTGTACTCCCTCAGAAAGAGTTGTAGTGCTGTCTCTGGATCTTTCCCTTCTACCATTGCTATCCTTATGGTTTTATTAACAGTTCTCATAAATCTTTCTGCTTCCCCATTGGCTTGAGGCCATTGGGGTGTTATTCGACGGTGCCTTATCCCCAAATTTTGCAGGAATTCTTTAAATTCGCTTCCTTGAAACGGTGGGCCATTGTCCGTTTTAACTACTTGGGGGATATCAAACATCGCAAATATTTTGCTGAGGATCGGCTGGATATTTATGAAATTGGTGGAAGGTGCTACCTCAACCACTGGGTATTTAGTATAACTGTCTACCAGCACCACGGTCACTCTTCCGTCGGGAAAACTGCCAAAGTCTAAACTGACCCAGGTCCAGGGAGCTGGAGAGGGTTCTTCCGTGATAACAGGTGCAGGGGTGTCTGGTAAACTGGTTAGCTGGCATGCTCGGCAGTTTTTTACTACACTGTCCACCTCTTCATCCATGTCAGGAAACCATACCTTTTCCCTCATTCTGGCTTTCATCCTTCTCGTGCCTTGGTGTCCTTCATGGGCCAGTGAGGTCGCTCGATCTTGGAGAGTGTTCGGGATCACTACCCGTGATCCTCGAAGGATGAGCCCATTGTTTGCTCTACTGAGCTCATTGTGTACTCTCCAGAACTGAGAAAGGCGAGTGCGGTCAGCTTCATTCCAGTCACTCTCATTCCACAAAAAGTTCTCCCAGGACCCAGTGTCTATTGCTGTCTTGACTCTTGTCACAACAACATCATTGTCATATTGAGCGACAATATCTTCTGCCTCTAGTGCTTGGGGACATGACAGTTGGGACACCATGTCTACAAAGCCTCACCTGCCACTATCTGAGGATGTTGTGACAGAAAATCGGCCGGGTTTTTTGCTCCAGGTCTGTAGACCAGATACATTTGATAATGTTGGACCTGAATGGCCCATCTCTCAATCCGCGGCGGCGGGTGTGGGGCTGTACCTTTGAACAAAGGTATCAACGGCTGATGATCTGTGACCATCCTGAAAGGCTGTCCGGTGATATATAAGTGGAAATGATTGCAGGCCCAC
The DNA here is from genome assembly GCF_964261635.1 of Lissotriton helveticus. NCBI lineage: Eukaryota > Metazoa > Chordata > Amphibia > Caudata > Salamandridae > Lissotriton > Lissotriton helveticus. Next base: position 225,459,574 of record NC_136065.1, read on the forward strand.
TTCACAGCCAACGCCTCTCTCTCGATCTGCGAATACCTTGCCTCTGTCGCTGTGAGGGCCTTGCTTGCAAAGGCCAAGGGAACCCACACTCTAGGCTCTGATTCTTGTGTCAGCAGTGCGCCCAAACCAACAGGACTGGCGTTCATCAATATTTCTGTCTGTCTTGCCGTATCAAAATATGCCATCGTGGTGCTGTCTAATAGTGCTGCCTTTACTTTGTCAAACGCCTCAGCTTCAGTTTGAGACCATCTCCAGGCAGTTTCTTTTTTGTCAAGTTCCGCAGGGGTTCGGCTATGGTGGCAAGCTGCGGGATGAACCGGGCACAATACTGCGCCATGCCCATAAAATTTCTCCCCTCCGACGCGGTGGTTGGGGCTGGGGCACATTTGATGGCGGTTGATTTCCGCGGGTCCAACTTGACTCCCTCTGAGTCAAACACATAACCAAAGAACTCTATGGACTGTTTGAAAAACTGGCACTTGTCCTCGTGCAGTGTGAGGCATCCTCATGTCGATGCATATTCGAATCTTGCCGGGCTGTCGGGGTTTCTCCGCAATCCCCATCCTCGCAGGGGTAACGGCGTCTTGCTGCCATATGTGAGAATACGAGCTTTCGATGGTACCAGTTGTGGTCTTGGCTGCAATGCCTTGTAATGTTGAATACCCATCACATTGATCGTGGCTCCAGTGTCTATGACCCCTGTTACTGTCGATCCATCGATTTGAATCTGACACTTCGGCTGCGGTCTTCGACTCCTTTTTAGTTCACTCACGAAGGATACATAGTAGCATTCTTCCTCATCCTCCGTCGACGAGTCATCTAGCCTCTGTGGGTAGCGGGATGGTGTTCTGCTCCCTCTCGACGGATGTGCATCACGTGTATCCTCCAGTGCAAGTTGTCTGACTGCTTTAGTCGGTGCTTTCTTCCCTGCTGTTCCTCGTCCTCTGAAGTTTCCTCTGGCACCACCCCTGCAGACACTGGCAAAATGGTTGAATCCTCCACATTTGTCGCACATCTTGCCACGTGCAGGGCAGCCATCTTGGTTGTGTTCTTCATATCCGCAGGAGCCACAATGCGCCCGCCGCTGTGTCCTGGTCGGCCATCTTCCTCGTCCTCCACGGCTACTGTTCCGCACGGCATCCACCCTCTCTGTCTTTACTGTTACTTCATTGCTTGCTGACGGGTTGATGGCAGCCTCCATCGCCGTGGCTCGTGCATCCGACAACTCATGAGACCTGGCTAGCATTAATATTTCATCCAATGTTATGCGGGGCTGTCTTAATATCAGTGTCCTTAGGTGTTTATTCTTGCATCCTCGAATCAGCTGCGCTGTTACCTCCTTTGTTTGATCATCATCCGGACATGTGCTTATCAGTTCCCTCAGTCGTGCATGAAAGGCATCCATCGTTTCTCCTTCCCTTTGCCTGGACTGTCTGAATTTGAACCTTTCATAATGGGGGTTCAATTGCGGGTCAAAGTGTGCATTTAGCGCTTGTACAGCAGCATTATAGTCTGTTGATGCTCCGGTGTTTGGTAGGTGTGAGAATAATTTGTAGAGTTCATCACCACCAAAATGCAGTAGCAGTGATCTTTTCACCTCATTGTCCTTTTCCCTCGTTGCCGTGAAATAGTTATTTAACCGGCTCAGCCATACTGTCCACCTCGGCGCTGCTGTGCCTGGGTCAGCCAGCGCACTAAATGGTGGTATCGGGTTGATCTGAGAGTGTGGTGATTGTTGAACTACCGGACCTACTGCTAGTTGTCCTGCCGGTCCTGCTCCTTGTGCCGGGGCCGCTGCCTGTTGGGCCCCTCCTGTAGCTGCGGCGTCTTGCCCAACTGACATTGCTGCAACTGTTTGGGCTTGTCCTTATGCTCCACGTGTCCAGTCCAGCACGTGATGTGGGGCCGTCTCTGTGGCACAGCAAGTTGCTCCTTGATGGCTCTTGCTCGTGTGATTATTCCCTTTATTCATGCCACATAGCTATTTATGCCTTCTTTTCTGTTCATTCCCTTATGTGTGGTTTTGTTTTTGTTTTTTTCTGTGTTATAGTGGGTTTTTTTTTCTTGCAGGTGCCAGTGCTTATTGGGATCTGCACTCGACGCTGTAGTCTTCCCCACACGCTACCAGCCTGTACCCGGCAGCTGCGAGGATTCTCCGTCCTCCTGCGCAGATCACACCACCCTTCCGAAGTCACTGAGGCTTCTTCGCGCGTCTCTGACGCTGGGGCAGGCCTCACGACCACTGCGCATGCGCGCACCACTCCAGGCGCCAGCCGGGCCTTTGCGTCGCGCAGCCGTTGCCTGCCGCGCCTCTCACCGCAGAGGTGCCACTGCATGCCGGCCTCCACGCAGCTCTCCTCACGCTGCTTTCCGGTGCAGTCCTGAATGGCGGTACCTTCCTCTCCTGCCCCTCCACCACCGCGTCCGACCACGCGTAGGGCTGGGGCCGCACTGACACCGCCACCAAGGGAAACGTCCTACTCCTCAGCCAGGGTTCTACCACGGCCATCTCCGCCCTCGTCGCCAGTGTAAGGGAGTAGGATGCCACGACACCTTGGGCCTACCGGTAAGCGGGGGACACGCACACAAATAATGGACTCCACGCTTATGTTACAGTGTTGGACCGGAAGCCCCGAGCAACCCCCGTCCTTTTATTTATAGCCTTTAGCCTTCTGGCCACGCCTGGCCAGAAGGTGATACATAGTGTGCAAGTGTTTCCGGGACCGGTGAAACACTAGAGCGTCACACTTGGGACCATATTACATAAACAGTCGGTCCACCTTTCACCAATGCACGGCCTCCAGGGCGGTGCAAGTTTGTGCCTGCCTTGTGGGCAGTACACTGTATGTAAAAGAGCACGCTCTCCATGTTTGCCCCTGGCACACTTCGTAAAAGGTGCCCTGCAATTCAAACAGAGACAGTGGACCCTTCCCATAATGCGACCCCTGGTGTGTTAGGCACCTTTTAGAGCAAACTTCTCATTTGTTGTGCTGAGCTCCTGGCACCCCAAAACAGTACTCATCTTGGTGAATGTGGGCTTTTGGTGCATGAGACAAAACCCAGGCCTCATGCACCAAGTCTGTTAAAATCTAGTCAAATTCCTGACAGCTTTTTCCACAAGAGCTTGGCTTAATGCTAAATAAGCCACTGATCTACTGTTTCATGTGGCCACTGCCTTGTTGACAACCAGGCGATTTTCATGAACTCCCTTGTTTGGTGTCTCTTGTTGTTTTACCCAGTGCTTAATTTGTAAAGAAATAAGTACCAAAGCCCTAAGTATTGCAGAGGGAAGGGCACTGCAGCCTCTTCTACTGACTGTCCCAGCCAATGCTGCCAAATACTAGTACCAACCTATTAACGATCATACTCCTACAATTGTGGCAATCTGGACAATTCGAGCTCACAAAAAGTCATAAGAATGGCTTGGCTGTTTAGAAATAATTGCTGGTCACCAGAAATCACCAGTACAAATTAAACAGTTTTCTGCACTGGAGGACCCCTCAACTGAACTACTACTGCCTTTGGGAGGTTAACAATGTGCTGTTATCAGGGGCATATCTCCAACAGGGGTGTTTAAGGTGTGATACCCCCTAATAACAGTGGTGTAATGAAATTGGAGGGGGGCCCTGAAAAGAACATGAAGGGACCCCTGATGTTTAGGACCCAGTACAGCTCTCAGGCCAATGACCTGACAGTGCCGGAGGGGGCCCATGGAGCTTGGGGACACTGCACACCATGGGGCCTGCAGGGGCCTTCTTTTCAGCAGTGTGAAAAAGGAAAAAATAAAATTATAATGGCACAATGTTATTATCATTTTATTTTATTTTTTCCTGCTGAAGCAGAATTACCGGGTGGGGCAGTGCTGCTCTGCTCACAGTGCAGAGGGAGCAGTGTTGAGCACTTTGTAAGTGCGCATGACTTATAGGCCGGCCTTCTTGGGCCAGGCAAACAGTCATGCACACTTTGCTTGTTCCCCACCAGGCTGTAACACAGCCTGGTTGGAGACCATGCCCAGGCACCCACTGCCTGTCTGAATGCCGAACTAAGGTACTCAGACCAATCACAATGCTGCATTGCAGTGTTGTGATTGGCCTAGGGGAGCCTGAGTGCTTCCTGCTTGGTCCCGGACAGAAGAGACACCGAGAGACGACTGAGGAGGGACGCAGGGAAAAGGTAGGGGGAGGGTTTTTTCCTTCCCTCTCCCCCGCCCCTATTTCCATGCCTGCCACCACTAGTCATGGCACTGCCTGATACATGTATTCTGATGTGTGTGTAGTTGGGTCCATGGACCTCTGAATGCGGTAGCAGTGTTTGTGGTCAGGTTTCCACTCAGATTAGCAGCCCTCGTAGCAGACACGTCTCTATGCACTTTTACAGAGCTTGTAAACACCCATCCCTTCTCTTCTCTCTCACACAAACACGCCAAGAATAGAAAACAAGCATTTACAATGCAATGGTCTCGGCATCATTAAAGGTAGAGCTATTAGCATTGCTCATTACTTTTTTTTTTTGTTTAACTCATAAATAAATGGCATTGTCATTTACATTGCCATTAGCTTAATCGTTAAATAAATGGCATTGTCATTTACAATGGGCAACTGCAAGACTTTATTTATAATGTAAGCCATGCTTTCGCAGTACTGTTGAATTTCATTATCCTCGCCTTGTGCTATTTTTCAGCCGTATATAGCGTGAGTTTTGTGGAATTAAGCATAGTGTAACCTACCTTTGTGTTTTGGAACCTTGTGTAACAAGACATGTGTTCAGCTGTTCTTTGTTTTATCTCCTGTGTGTCAGTGCACCGTGTGAGCGCACAAGCATACCCTGCTCTCTCTGGAACAGTCACTCTGCACTTTGCCCTCAACGGCTCTCTGCCCTCAATGGCATTCTGCCCTCAACGGCACTCTGCCCTCAACGGCACACAGCACTCAACAGCACACAGCACTCAACAGCACACAGCACTCAACAGCACTCAACAGCACACAGCACTCTGCCCTCAACAGCACTCTGCCCTCAACAGCACTCTGCCCTCAACAGCACTCTGCCCTCAACAGCACACAGCACTCTGCCCTCAACAGCACTCTGCCCTCAACAGCCCTCTGCCCTCAACAGCACACAGCACTCAACAGCACACAGCACTCAACAGCACTCTGCCCTCAACAGCACACAGCACTCAACAGCACACAGCACTCAACAGCACACAGCACTCTGCCCTCAACAACACTCTGCCCTCAACAGCACACAGCACTCAACAGCACACAGCACTCAACAGCACACAGCACTCTGCCCTCAACAGCACTCAACAGCACTCTGCCCTCAACAGCACTCTGCCCTCAACAGCACTCTGCCCTCAACAGCACACAGCACTCAACAGCACACAGCACTCAACAGCACACAGCACTCAACAGCACACAGCACTCAACAGCACACAGCATTCTGCCCTCAACAGCACACAGCACTCTGCCCTCAACAGCACTCTGCCCTCAACAGCACTCAACAGCACTCTGCCCTCAACAGCACTCTGCCCTCAACAGCAATGTTAGACGGGGACCTGGAGGGTCGGCCGAGCACAAGGGGAGAGGCCTCCGGTGAGGGCCGTCTCCAACGATCGCACAGACAGGTAACTTCCCCCCCACAGATGGACACCACACGAAGATCAGAGTAACACCTTTTATAGGCAGTTCCTGAAGTGAGGCAGTACGATACAAGGAGATCAGGACACGATGGTCCTCTCAATTCTAGTCTCTAGTAGGGAAAGGGGGTAGCGGGGCAGTCTTGGTACCTACGGGTACTGGGGTGGAAACGGCGGTAGCTCACAATCCTCGAGCTCGGCGTTCGGATGGATCGGACCGCGGCAGCGCCAGCAGGTCCCGAAGAGATCGTAGGTGGCAATGGGCCGCGGCAGCGCCAGCGGGTCCCAACGAGGATGACGGTTACAATGGGCCGCGGCAGCGCCGGCAGGTCCCACGAGGATGAAGGTTGCAACGGGTCGCGGCAGCGCCAGCAGGTCCCACGAGGACGAAGGTTGGAACGGGCCGCGGCAGCGCCAGCAGGTCCCACGAGGATGAAGGTTGCAGAAGGCCGCGGCAGCGCCAGCAGGCAGGACAATAGTTCACAAGGCAGGGCTGCGGCAGCGCCAGCAGTCCGTCAAGGATGAGTTCTTCTCGGTGTCTCTCGACTCCAGGATACAACTGCCTTCCTGTTCTGGGGCTGCCTCAGTTATAGGTCTGGCGCTCTTTGATGTCCGGACCCTCGCTCTTGGAGGTCGGGAGGTCTGGGATGAGGGAGTCCAGACACCCAGCAGGGGGGTGGAGCCAGCGCCCGAGGAGGCTGGGGGTGATCGGCACCTGGCGGGGGAGAGCCATCGACACTTCTTACTCCCATTGACCTGCCAAGTGGTCCGTTCACCTCCTGGGTGGATGGTGGTGCCGGGATGTCGGGGCCTGGCCAGGCCCAGGGTTGGGGTCGAGGTGAGGCCGCGCGGCCGCGTGGTGCCGTGTCCAAGATGGCGGCTGGGCCGGGCAATGGTGCTGACGGTGGCCCGGGCCCGTGACACAGGGACATCCGGGGCAGGCGTCCCATAGGGGACGGGTTGCGGGTTGGTTCTGGGGGTAGCACCCGGAGAGCCGGTGTCTGGGCTCTGTCATGCGGGGAGGGAGCGAGCCCGTCATGGGGCCTGTCCAACATGCGTCCCCCCCAGCTGAAGGCGGGGAGAGTCACCCATCCTCCTGGGGACTCTCCTCGTCGAGGCGGAAAAAGCGGGACAGGCCATCCGCGTTGGCGTGGTCTTGGCCAGGGCGATGTTCCACAGTGAAATCCATCCACTGCAGGGAGATGGACCATCTCAATAGTTTGGGATTCCCCCCCCCGCATTTGCATTAGCCATTGCAGGGGCCGATGGTCTGTTTGTACCCGGAAGTGGGTTCCGAAGAGGTAAGGCCGGAGCTTCTTGAGGGCCCACACTACAGCGAAGGCCTCCCGTTCAATAGTGCTCCAGCGCTGCTCTCGGGGCAGTAGGCGTCTGCTGATGAAGGCCACTGGTTGGTCGACTCCCTCGGGGTTCAGTTGGGAGAGGACGGCCCCAATACCATGGTCAGAGGCATCAGTCTGAACGATGAACTCGCGGCTGTAGTCGGGGGCCTGGAGCACAGGAGCGGTGCACATGGCGGCCTTCAGCTTCTCGAAGGCCGCTTGACAGTCGGGCGTCCAGTTGACTCTTTTTGGGTGGTTCTTAGACGTGAGTTCCGTGAGGGGCCCCACAAGGCTGCCATAGTCCTTCACGAACCGCCGGTAGTATCCGGTGAGTCCCAGAAAGGCTCGGACCTCTGTTTGTGTTTCGGGGGGTTGCCAGGACTGAATGGCAGCTACCTTGAGTTGAAGGGGGGCCACCAGACCGCTCCCCACTTGGTGTCCGAGGTAGGTCACGGACCCCTGGCCGATTTGGCACTTGCTGGCCTTTATTGTGAGGCCGGCCTGTTGGAGGGCCTGCAGGACTTCTCGGAGGTGGTGGAGGTGGTCTGTCCAGTGGCGGCTGTATACTGCGATGTCGTCCAGGTAGGCGGCGCTGAATTCTTCGAGGCCCGCCAACACCTGGTTCACCAGTCTTTGGAAAGTGGCTGGAGCGTTCTTCATGCCGAATGGCATCACTCTGAAATGGTAGTGCCCATCCGGGGTGGAGAAAGCGGAACGTTCTTGGGCCCTGGGGGTGAGGCCGATTTGCCAGTAGCCCGCTGTCAGGTCGAAGATGCTTAGGTAGCGGGCTGCCCCCATGCGGTCGACTAGTTCATCTGCTCGGGGGATAGGGTGAGCGTCGGTTCGGGTGACCGCGTTCAGACCCCGATAGTCGATGCAGAATCGGAGCTCAGGTGTGGTGCCCGGGGCCGCTGCCTTGGGGACCAGGACGACCGGGCTGGCCCAGGGACTGTCCGAAGGTTCGATGACTCCGAGGGCGAGCATCTTGGAGACTTCTTCTTGGATGCAGGTACGTACCCGATCCGGTACTCGGTACGCCCGGTGTCGGACAGGAGGACTGTCCCCAGTGTCCACGTCGTGCAGGCACCAAGAGGTGACTCCGGGTGCGAGAGAAAACAGGTTTGCGAACGGTAGCAGGAGGGCCCGACAATCTTGACGCTGCTCCGGGGTCAGGGCCTCGGAGAGTCGGACCCCGTCCACCGAACCATCTCTTTCACGGGACCTCAGTAGGTCAGGGAGGGGCTCGGAGTCTCTTTCTGCGCCACTGTCGGTAGCCATCAGCAGGCTGAGCTCTGAGCGCGCGAAGTGTGGTTTGAGTCTGTTGGCGTGGAGCACCCGGAGGGGGTTCCGGGGGGACTCCAGGTCGATGAGATAGGTGACGGGGCTCTTGCGCTCGATCACCTTGAAGGGCCCCGTCCATTTGTCCTGCAAGGCGCACGGTTCGATGGGGGACATCACCCATACCTGCTGACCCGGTTCAAACTCGATGGAGGAGGCATGTTGATCGTACCACTTCTTCATGTCCTCTTGACTGGCCTCAAGATTGGCTTTGGCGATCTCCCTGAACCGCCGGGTCTGATTGCGGAGGGTCAGGAGGTACTTGTAGACGTCTGGAGGGGTCTTCAGGGGGGCCATTTCCCATTCCTCTTTCACTAGGCTGAGAGGCCCGCGAACGGGGTGTCCGTACAGGAGTTCGAAGGGGCTGAAGCCGAGGGACTTCTGGGGGACTTCTCGGTAGGCGAAGAGGAGGCACGGTAGTAGCACGTCCCACTGGCGGCGTAGGGGTTCTTCTAGTCCCATGATCATCCCCTTGAGAGTGCGGTTGAACCGTTCAACCAGTCCGTTTCCCTGGGGGTGATAGGGGGTTGTGAATCGGTAGGTGACCCCGCACTGCTGCCAGAGGGATTTCATATACTTTGAAATAAAGTTCGTACCCCTGTCGCTGACGACCTCCCGGGGGAAGCCCACTCGAGAAAAGATCCCCATTAAGGCTCGACCCACTACTGGGGCTGTTATAGTACGAAGGGGGACCGCCTCAGGATAGCGGGTGGCGAGGTCCACCAGGACCAGGATGAAGCGATGCTCTTGTGCTGTTCGGGGGTCCAGGGGCCCCACAATGTCTATTCCCACCCTTTTGAACGGGGTGGTCACCACTGGGAATGGCTGTAGGGGTGCCTTGAGTTTGCGGCCGCTCTTCCCGCTGGCCTGGCAGGTCGGGCAGGACCGGCAGTGGTTGGAGACGTCATTTCTCATTTTGGGCCAGAAAAAGTGAGTCACCAGGCGGTGGTAGGTTTTGTCTTGCCCCAGGTGCCCAGCCAGGGGGACATCATGGGCCAAGTTCAACAGGAAGTCTCTGAAGTGGAGGGGCACCACCAGCACTCGACCGGCCCCCAGCTCTGCGATTCTTTGCTCGCTGTACAAGAGATCATTGTCCCAATAAACCCAGTGGGCCCCGGTGGTGTCTCCTTGGCCCTGGGCGAGCGCTTGCTGTCGCAGTCCCTCGAGGGAGGGACAGGTCTTTTGCTCCTGCCGGAATTGTCCTTGGGTGGGCCCCCCTTCTTGACGCCACTGAGCCAGGTCGGGAAGTTCGGGGGGCTGTGCGGACCCCTCTGGGGTTGGTTCCGGGTGGTCGGTATGGATGGAGTCTTCTTCTGGAGCGATCGAGGGCGGAGGTGCTGACCATTCGGGTTCTTCTGGCCTAGGGATGGTGCGGGTGGCCATGGACCGGGTGGTCACGCAGGCCCAGTCCGGGAGACCCAACATCCCCAGATGCTCTCTTCTTTCAACAGCTGCCCACGGGGAGCTCTCGAGATCGTTCCCCAGGAGGCAGTCCACGGGGGCATCGTCGCGGACAGTTACTTTTAGCATGCCGGACACTCCTCCCCATTCCAAGGGGACGCAGGCCATCCGACACAGGCTCTCCGAATTGTCTGCCGATCGGACGGGGCAAAGCACGTTTGGCAGGATTTGTTCTGGGGTCACCAGGTGACAACGGACGGCCGTCACACTGGCCCCGGTGTCACGCAGGGCTTCGGCCTTGCGCCCATTTATGCTCACCCATTGGCTGTACTTCCGAGTGTTGGCGGGCAGGGGAGTCCGCGGGACCATGTCTCTTCCTCCTCGGCAGGCCAGGGTCATGGCGGCGGGTTCCCACTCGAACTGCTCCGACTCGTATGCTTCAGGGTCTTCGGAGACTTGTTCTTCTCCTAGGGCGGCGGCCGCCACCTGGCGGGGCCCGGGAACCTGGTTCTTCGGGCAGGTCGGGTCACTGGCATAGTGGCCGACTCGCTGGCATCGGTGACACGTAACGTTGGCTCGGAACCCCGGGCGCATCGGGGGGTTTCCCCGGCCGGCTGGGGGCGGGGTGGTGTTAGCGGGGGTGACCGGGACAGCGTCTCTGCCCCGGCCCTGTCCTCCTCCTCCTCCTCCCCGGGGACGATGATGACCTTGGTTGGTTCTGTTCTGCTCGTTCGGCCCACTCCGGGCCACTCGGGTGCTCTCCCACCGATCCGCCTCGGTGGCGAGCTGCCGTGGTTCAGTGAATTTACTGTCGAGGAGGTGCTGCCTGAGCTTGACGAAACAGTTGTTGGAGAGGTGCTCCCACACAATGAGATTGAAGAGTTGTTCGTAAGTGGCTACGTTGTTACCCTTGATCCATCCCTCGAAGGCTCGGCTGAAATAGTTCACGTATTCCAACCAAGTTGTACCTGGGATCCGGGTGCAGTTGCGGAACCTCTGGCGGTACATTTCGGGCGTAAGCCCATATCGACTGAGGAGGGCGGCCTTCATGTGGTCATAGGACGTCATTTGATGGTCCGGAAGCTGCAGCAGGGCATCACGGCCCTCATTGACGAATCTCCCCCATAGACCGGCTCCCCAGTCACTTCGAGCGATCCGGTGGGCAGTCATGGCGATCTCATAGGCCTTGAACCACTGCTGTATGTCGTCGTTTCGGTGGTATTCTCGGACCACATCCTTGGGGATGTGGACCTTCTGCTCGGTAGTACCCGGGGAGCGCGGTGGCTCGGGCACCCCTAGGTTTTTGTTCAGTTTACGCATTTCTATCTCTGCTAGTTTGCACTCGTGTTCGTATGCCAGTCTTTTTTCTTCGAGATCCCTCTGTCTCTGTTTTTCCTCTCGCTCTTCTCTGAGCCGTAAGTGTTCTAAGTTTATTTTTTGTTCCGCCAGCTTCAATTCTCCGTCTAATTTGAGCCGTGCCAAGTCTAACTCGTGTAGTCTATTTTTTTCCCGCTCCTGGATCTCTTCTCGGGAGGGGCCTGTTCTCCGTTCTTCCGTCAGGGTGGTGTTGACTTTCGGGGCTTCGGGGTCCCGGGGGGTGGCGGTATTCGTCTCTGTCCAGGCCTCTAGGGCGTTTTTGAAGTCTTCTTTTGTGCTTAGCCCGGTGGTAGCAATGCCTAAGTCCATGCAAAATTGTTTTAGCTCTCGGTGGTTGTATTCCTCCAGCTTTTCCATCTGGAACTTCTCTGCAGATCCGCTCTCTTTGGTCGTCATTGTGGTTTAGTCGTAGGGTGAGTTACTGTCTGTACGGTACGCGTTGGTTCGGATCGCGCCGCTGGCCACCAATGTTAGACGGGGACCTGGAGGGTCGGCCGAGCACAAGGGGAGAGGCCTCCGGTGAGGGCCGTCTCCAACGATCGCACAGACAGGTAACTTCCCCCCCACAGATGGACACCACACGAAGATCAGAGTAACACCTTTTATAGGCAGTTCTTGAAGTGAGGCAGTACGATACAAGGAGATCAGGACACGATGGTCCTCTCAATTCTAGTCTCTAGTAGGGAAAGGGGGTAGCGGGACAGTCTTGGTACCTACGGGTACTGGGGTGGAAACGGCGGTAGCTCACAATCCTCGAGCTCGGCGTTCGGATGGATCGGACCGCCGCAGCGCCAGCAGGTCCCGAAGAGATCGTAGGTGGCAATGGGCCGCGGCAGCGCCAGCAGGTCCCAACGAGGATGACGGTTACAATGGGCCGCGGCAGCGCCGGCAGGTCCCACGAGGATGAAGGTTGCAACGGGCCGCGGCAGCGCCAGCAGGTCCCACGAGGACGAAGGTTGGAACGGGCCGCGGCAGCGCCAGCAGGTCCCACGAGGATGAAGGTTGCAGAAGGCCGCGGCAGCGCCAGCAGGCAGGACAATAGTTCACAAGGCAGGGCTGCGGCAGCGCCAGCAGTCCGTCAAGGATGAGTTCTTCTCGGTGTCTCTCGACTCCAGGATACAACTGCCTTCCTGTTCTGGGGCTGCCTCAGTTATAGGTCTGGCGCTCTTTGATGTCCGGACCCTCGCTCTTGGAGGTCGGGAGGTCTGGGATGAGGGAGTCCAGACACCCAGCAGGGGGGTGGAGCCAGCGCCCGAGGAGGCTGGGGGTGATCGGCACCTGCGGGGGAGAGCCATCGACACTTCTTACTCCCATTGACCTGCCAAGTGGTCCGTTCACCTCCTGGGTGGATGGTGGTGCCGGGATGTCGGGGCCTGGCCAGGCCCAGGGTTGGGGTCGAGCTGAGGCCGCGCGGCCGCGTGGTGCCGTGTCCAAGATGGCGGCTGGGCCGGGCAATGGTGCTGACGGTGGCCCGGGCCCGTGACACAGGGACATCCGGGGGCAGGCGTCCCATAGGAGACGGGTTGCGGGTTGGTTCTGGGGGTAGCACCCGGAGAGCCGGTGTCTGGGCTCTGTCATGCGGGGAGGGAGCGAGCCCGTCATGGGGCCTGTCCAACAAGCACTCTGCCCTCAACAGCACTCTGCCCTCAACAGCACTCTGCCCTCAACAGCACTCTGCACTCAACAGCACACTGCACTCAACTGCACTCTGCACTCAACTGCACTCTGCACTCAACTGCACTCTGCACTCAACAGCACTCTGCACTCAACAGCATTCTGCACTCAACAGCATTCTGCACTCTGCACTCAACAGCACTCAGCACTCTGCACTTAACAGCACACAGCACTCTGCACTCAACAGCACACGGCACTCTGCACTCAACAGCACACAGCACTCTGCACTCAACAGCACACAGCACTCTGCACTCTGCCCCCAACAGCACTCTGCCCCCAACATCACTCTGCCCCCAACAGCACTCTGCCCTCAACAGCACACAGCACTCAACAGCACACAGCCCTCAACAGCACTCTGCCCTCAACAGCACTCTGCCCTCAACAGCACTCTGCCCTCAACAGCACACATCACTCTGCCCTCAACAGCACTCTGCCCTCAACAGCACTCTGCCCTCAACAGCACTCTGCCCTCAACAGCACACAGCACTCAACAGCATACAGCACTCAACAGCACACAGCACTCTGCCCTCAACAGCACTCTGCCCTCAACAGCACTCAACAGCACTCTGCCCTCAACAGCACTCTGCCCTCAACAGCATTCTGCCCTCAACAGCACACAGCACTCTGCCCTCAACAGCACTCTGCCCTCAACAGCACTCAACAGCACTCTGCCCTCAACAGCACTCTGCCCTCAACAGCACTCTGCCCTCAACAGCACTCTGCCCTCAACAGCACTCTGCACTCAACAGCACTCTGCACTCAACAGCACTCTGCACTCAACTGCAATCTGCACTCAACTGCACTCTGCACTCAACAGCATTCTGCACTCAACAGCATTCTACACTCAACAGCATTCTGCACTCAACAGCATTCTGCACTCTGCACTCAACAGCACTCAGCACTCTGCACTCAACAGCACACAGCACTCTGCACTCAACAGCACACAGCACTCTGCACTCAACAGCACACACCACTCTGCCCTCAACAGCACTCTGCCCTCAACAGCACACAGCGCTCTGCACTCAACAGCACACAGCACTCTGCACTCAACAGCACACAGCACTCTGCACTCAACAGCACACACCACTCTGCCCTCAACAGCACCGTAGCACTGCTCTTTAACGTAAACGACAGACGGGTGCCGTGCACAGTATGTTCGCTGGGGAGCCTTGAGATTACCGGCTCAGGATTATCCCTCCTGGTAGGTTTTGCATATGCACCCTTTAAACATAGTGTTTAAAATATTGGGGGTTAAGAAGGGTCCTTCATTTCCCTCCGTCGGTTTGCGGTAGCCTCATTTACGTTCTGTTTACAGAGGTGGGGCTCCTCCTCCACATAGGATGTGGCTGCCTCATCCAGTACGTAATGTTTACTGAGGTGCCCCCTCCCGCGTGGCCCGTTGTCTGAGCCTTGATTTACACACCACAGATGGCAGACACCATCGGAAGCAGTAGATCAGTGGAGGCTTGCGCGCGCACTCCCCTCTCGGAAACGCAAGTTACATGCATAATTAAATATCATGTTAGCCTCGTTTTGCACAAGGTGCTTGTGAGGATGGGTCTTAACAGGTCGCATCTGTGTTGAGCTCTTCTATTTTGACTTCCCGAGTCACCTATACCCGGATTATACTTTGTGTTTCATACATTGTTTGTTTACAAATGCGCAGATTATCGTGGGCTAGACTTGTTTCCTGCAGATCATAATGTGTTCTGCTGTCATTTGTTTGGTCGAAATGTCAGTATAAACTTGGCTTGGAAACAGCACGCATATAGGCAATTCTGGCTGGTGAAAAGTAGCTGTCTAGTCATACTAGGCTTTTAGAAGAGATGGTTGGTTTATCATGCTCAAATTGTTTTCAGTGAGTGTTATCTTGCAACACGTTATTTGGTACAATATGTATGCATTTGCAGAATATGTGGGGGTAGCTAAAGGGTTGCTGTGTGTTGCGAAGTGAATCCGATCCATACGTAATATTAATTTTACATTTCACCGGGGAAAGCACTATCATGGCACGCATTATTTGGAGAAGAAACGAATGAAATAATACTGTGAATACAATTAACAAAGGCACACTGTTGCCTGAAGTCGTACTTAAACGAAAGTGCACGGTGAATTTTTACAAGCTGCTTAACTAAAACGACTACGAAATTTAAAAAAAACGCCTCGGCCTCGCGCGCGCCCCACTGCAGGCATATGTTTTCAATTATCTCGGCCGTGACGCCGAGATAATTGAAGATATATGGCCTTCTGCTGCGCGTAACCGCACACAATATGCAATAGCCGGAGCTAGTCTACCGCCTATGGCCTATTGCGTGCTCTCTTTTAAAAACACAGGCATGCGAGGCCCAATTGCCATGCAGCTGGCACAAAAACATGGCAAAATTCGCGAGCATTCAGGAATCTGGTAGGTACGATTTTCGCAGCCCTCAGAATAGGACACTTAGGCCACGCCCACTTTGTGGGACGTAGGCCGAGCCCTAAAAATGGAAAACACAGCTTTTAAAAAATTTTGTGCACATTCGACAAACGAAGCCACGTTTTTTGCGGTAAAGAGGCATTTCCAATGAACTAAGCTAACCAACCAGAACTGCAGGAGAATGTTGCTCCCTCTGGAATAGACCACAGAATGCTACCCAGGGCCTGCTTCACAGATTTAGATTTTTTAAATAACTGAAAGTCTCTGTACGCAAACTTGTACACAAAAAGTGTTATCCGTGCATACTCTGCAGATTCCAATGGCCACACTTTATCCACGACCAATTTACACAGATTTTACTCAAGGCAGATAATCCGACTGAGTGTGTTGGACAGCACAAGCAATCATTTTTCTCATTTTTCCATGAGGAGAAACCCCTTTCCCTACACTCCAGTTAAACATTAGGTTCCTTTGCCACATCCCTTTACTCACTCCTAAACATCCACCCCCCACACCTACCCCGTGAACATCGGATGTGGAAAATCCAGTCATACGTGGAGTGTGCAGTCAGAAAAACCCTGCTCATCGGGATGTGGAATTTCGAATGGCAAATTCAACTCAGGAGCAGCTGAGTTCCTCTCCCTCGCTGTCACTCACTCCCTCCCCTGAGTAAGTCTCTTTCACCCTGTTCCAACTGCTAGTGAGCCTGTGACAGCGTGGGAGGGGCACTCGCCCAGCTACTGTAATGGTGAGTGTGTGATAGTATGGGAAAGGCACTCACCCTGGTCCAGCTTCTAGTGAGCGTGTGACAGCGTGGGAGGGGCACTCACCCAGCTACTGTACTGGTGAGTGTGTGCTGCTAGTGAGTATGTGACAGCGTGGGAGGGGCAGCTACTGTACTGGTGAGTGTGTGATAGTATGGGAAAGGCACTCACCCTGGTCCAGCTTCTAGTGAGCGTGTGACAGCGTGGGAGGGGCACTCGCCCAGCTACTGTAATGGTGAGTGTGTGATAGTATGGGAAAGGCACTCACCCTGGTCCAGCTGCTAGTGAGCGTGTCACAGCGTGGGAGGGGCACTCACCCAGCTACTGTACTGGTGAGTGTGTGCTGCTAGTGAGCATGTGACAGCGTGGGAGGGGCAGCTACTGTACTGGTGAGTGTGTGATAGTATGGGAAAGGCACTCACCCTGGTCCAGCTGCTAGTGAGCGTGTCACAGCGTGGGAGGGGCACTCACCCAGCTACTGTACTGGTGAGTGTGTGCTGCTAGTGAGTATGTGACAGCGTGGGAGGGGCAGCTACTGTACTGGTGAGTGTGTGATAGTATGGGAAAGGCACTCACCCTGGTCCAACTGCTAGTGAGCTTATGACAGCGTGGGAGGGGCACTCACCCAGCTCCTGGTACTGGTGAGTGTGGAAAAGGCACTCACCCTGGCCCAACTGCTTGTGAGTGCATGGCAGCGTGGGAGAGACACTCAGTCATGCCCCTGTTACTCGTGAATAAGTGTCAGTATGAGAAAGACTCCTGGTCTGCTGCTCGCGAGTGCATGGGAGAGGCACTCACCTGGTACCTCTTCTGCGCCACAGTGTGGGAGGGGATTAACCCTCTCAAGGGGCGTGCCTGAATAGGTGGGTCAGGCACTCCCCATGTCCATGAGCAGGGGTTTGCACTGGTGAGACCCTCACCCTGCAGCCCCTGAGCGGCTGCTATTGTCACACCGGCACTCACCCTGCTCTGCAGGGTCTGAGTGGGTGACACTGGGCGGGGAACACATGCTTAATTTGTATAGGCGATTACAGGTGGCGGGAGGGTCCAGGACTTATTTTTCGTCATCACAGGCTCAAAGCAAGAGATAGAACGGGGGAGTCAGAAGCGAAGAGGGTGGTAAGGATAACTAAACAGCGATAAAGGGAGAAAGCAGGGAAGAAAAAGAACCAGCAAGATAGAGAGAAAGTGCATCATGGTGGAAGAAGGATGGCCCGGGTGGAATCAAAACGAGGCTGCCTTGGTGTAAGGCATTTCCGGCTACTGGCGGCGGGCCTCCCAGATAAACTCTAGATAGCTGCACTTAGTCTTACAATGAAAGCGCTAACTGGCACTTACACTGCCCTTGCACCCCCCGGAAGCACGAGCGGATCTTGCTACTCAGTTTTCTTTCTCTTTCTAGTAATCACCCTGAGGGCGGGGGTGAGTGGGGATGGATGTCGGCAAGGTAGCCGTAGTTAGTGGAAAGTGGGGTGATTAGTGTCGGGAATGGGAAGGCGGGGCATGATCCGTAAGAACCTCCGGGCCTCTGCTGAGCTCGAACTCCCACTTCCCGAGGCGCTAATCTTGCCAAATGGTATGCGCGCGCTATACATTTGGAGACATCTCTAGTGGCATCAAAAGGTTAGAAAAGCGCTACATGAATGTCAATACAAGATTAATTTCAATAGTTAGTCTTGAAACAAACCGACACAATATTCAAAGGTAGAGAAAACAATGTACGCATGCAGAAGAGAGGCTCCCTCTTGTGTCGAAACATGGAATATCACACAGCTAATTGCAAAACCCACGCAACAATACATTCTGCACACTCTAGAGCCATGGCAGATTTTACAAAACGTCTGCGTTCCGCACTGGCCACATATAGTTCTCTGGAAAGAACATAAGGTGGCATATGAGCAAACAAAGGCGCCTGTGGCGCCAACAGTGCGTTGCTTCCCTGTTAACCCTTTTGGACGTAGATGCTCGATATTTTATAAACAGTAGGACCGTGGCAATGACCAAGCACCTTTGTACAACCCAGTTTACATGTTCGAGTTCCCATTCCAGCGTGATAACATCATGTGACCCTCAGCAGACCAGCCCCAAAGCATCACCTGATACCGAGCAACGAGCCGGGCACGCGAAATTAACTCGAATGACCCGCACAAAAAACATCTTGACGTGCCGACTGTGCATACTGGAATAAACAGATGTCGTCAGTAACTTACAATTTTGCATGCTCAGTTATCTAGTCTCGATTGCAAATATGGTTTTGTGTGGATAGCTTGAAGTTTACTTGAGATTTAACCCAGATTAACTGGACTAACAAACATCGCATATTAGGCCTATTAGCTGCGTCAATCGTTTTATAGCTGCGTTGTACAGCATCAAGGGTGCTGTGCGTCATGTCTATTAACAGCAAGAAATGACTGGGAAGAGAAAGGAGGAAGGGAGGTGAAACAAGAAAAACGTACCTGTAGTGGCAGCGAGGCTGTTCCAGGAAACAATGGCGGTCGCAAATGTCAGAAAATTTCGGATTCGGGGGCGTGTTTTGGCGTTCTGAGTGACGGGTGATGTCACAGGGCGAAAGAACGCCAAAAACACGCCCCCGAATCCGAAAGAGACGGGGCTTGTTTGGAGTGACGCCTCTCTCCTCCAATGGCTGGCCTCCATTTAGGAAGCCAGCCAATGGAGGAGAGATGGAGGATAGAGGCGGATTCAAGCCCCGTACTCAAAATCATTGAATCTCCGACCGGAGAATGCGCAAGCGCAGTCTTTAGGTCCGAGACCTAAAAATCATTAAATCTCTGACCGGAGACTGCGCAAGCACAGCCTTTAGGTCCGAGACCTAAAAAGGACTACATGGCCCTTAAGTGATGCAGAGAAGCCTTTTAAATGCAATACTGTTTTCATCCATTTGTTATTTTAATGGCAGTGATGGTGAAATCTCTGTTCCACGCCCCCCAAAATCTAACTGACTAAGCTACGCCCCTGCTTACTCTCTTGAAGATCGTTCCCTCGAAACCTCGCATTAAGAAAAAATCATCTTCAATTTGCTGCCTGGGTTTTTTGGACTTCCCCAACCTTTATGTGGTTTGCTGCTGGCAGTCATGTGAGGGTGATAAAAATCTGGGAGACAACAAAGAATACGTTAACTTTTGAGTCTATGTTTGCCCTCGTTTCAATGCTAGACTGACCTGTGGGAGCAATCCAATATGTCTGAATTGGTGATTGGCTTAGGCGAGTTAGAATCGGTAAACAACGTTTACCACGAAGTTTTGACAACGCGGTACCTTTACCACGCGGCCGTTACAACGCAAGTCGTTACCACGACTTGCGCTGGAGGGCGCTGTGGGATAAGGAATTTAATAAATTTATATTCCAACACCTTCCCTAGTATCCACGGGGACTGGTGTTGGAATATAAAATTATAAAAACCCTAAATCCGCGCCCTCCAACGCAAGTCGTGGTAACGACTTGCGTTGTAGCGGCCGCGTGCTAAAGGTATGCGTTGTTACAACCCGCGTTGTAACAACGTACATCCGTTAGAATCTCATGCTGTAAGAAGGGTCATGGCTTTAAACGCCATCTGCCCAGTGGATCGCTTAACCCGTTCCGTGCTGCCGTCGGCCGTTGCCGACGGGAGCACTCCCTCCCTGGTGCTGCGAACGACCGTTGGCCGTCGCAGCCCCGCCTACCCCTTAGAACACCCACATCGTTAAAGGACTTACCTAAATAAGTCCTTAGGTTGAGGGATTTAACCTTTAAGTCCTTTCACATTACACTGGTAGAGCATTGTCAGCAAAAACTTTAAACCTACAAATAAGAGGAGCTTCAGCCTTGTAATAAAACGAGGATGTCCGTTATGGTAAGGACTGAAAAAACAAGATTAAATTAAAGACAAGGAGCCTCGAGGTTTTTTCCTCTTCATCACACCCAACCTGGTTTTAGGATTGGATTGACTGCACAGTTGTAGGCGTGACCAGCTATTATTATTAATTATTTAAGATACACACACTGTGGGCTTTGCCTCCATCCAGAGGAGTATTACTCTTTCACTTCATGCTATTGGCTCTTTGGTGTAATCATTCTACCTCATATGGAATGCTTTCGTTGTATTGCAGGATGGACTATTTTACCTCATCTGAAAAACACACTCAGGCCTTGATTACGAGTCTGGCGATCCACGGACTGCTAGACACAAGGGGGCGCAGCGATGGCGGTCTCCCAACTCTCTATTACAACAAGGGCGGTCAGACCTCCATTGCTCCGCCACAGCCAACAGGGAACCGCCATTGGCGGTGTTGCGGCGGTCAGGTGGCAGTAATATGCTTGCTGGTACTCCTGTGGTCCTGCCAAGCATATTATAAGTTTTCTCTCCACTTAACTGCCATGAAAACCGTGGGGGAGAAGAAACAGAGGGGGTCCTACGGGCCCCCCTGGTGCCTCACACCATGTGGATGCACACGGGAGCACAACATGTGCCCCCCTGTGTGCATGCACACCAGTTCCTGCACGGCATGGACTTCACAGTCCATGCCGTGCTGTAACTGTTTTTGACATTCCAATTGCTGTGCCCATTATCAGGGCACCGCTAGGGGAACAACAAAAACAAAGACCGCCTGACAGGAGGAAACTCCTAATCTGGCAGGCAATCAGACTAAAAGCTGTCTGTAGGTAAAACCTAAAAATTAGACCTCCAGCTCCCTCTTGGACCCCGAGATGCCTCATGTTTCCAGTGCTGTCCACACCTAGATCAACAGGAAGCCAGCCTTAAAAGGGTTTTAAACCATTCCATGGTGGCTGCCCGTGTGTGTGAATTCATATGTGAGCTTGCTTGTTGTATGGCCATCTTGGTATGAATTTCTAATGCTTTGAAAAACTTACCCCAAGATGGCTGATATGCATGCACAAGCACGTGCATTGACCATCTGGAAATTAGTTTTCTTTTGCTTTCAAAGAAATTGTTCTAAGATGGCCACTACACATACGTGCATTAGCACAGCAGCCTTCCTGGAAAGTATTTTCTTTTTATTTAAGAATATCATTCAAAGATGGTGCTGCACATGAGTGTTTATGCCAGCTTGGAAAAACACACACATGTGCAAAACCAGTAGTTCAGCAGCTTATTGTCATAGGTGTAACCTGTTGGCTTTTCCAGTGCTTGTTTGTAATGTTTTCTTAATTTTTATGTTTTACTACAGTAGGCTTTTAAAATTGTGTTTGTCCAGACTGGCGTGCAAACCATTCACACTGCCACCTTTACCTTCACCACCCCATTACTATTGCCACTGTTATCAACACAACCAATCCCATCACCAATATCATCACAGCATGTTTTACTATAGGAAAATCAGACCTATTTGCTTTACCAGTGCTTGTTACTGCTATCACATCTTCTTAGCATCCTCGTTAAGATTCATTTTATTGCCGGGAAAAGAGACTGTGGTGCCGATATCTGGGCCATTTATTCCCAATGTACACATTTTGCTTGCATAGCAAAAAAAAATTTCATACTACTGAGAGAATATGTCTTTAAAAGAGATATTATAATATGTGGTTGAAGAACTTTTCCCACAGATAAGAAGAAATGAGCAGGTCTCTCGGATTCAGATGAAAGGATTCCTTCTTCAGAAGCTACAGGTCCGAACAGGTTGGATTATAGGAAGGCACCATAAAAACAATGATAGTTTCCTTACATCCCTCCTGCTCCCTCCAGTAAGTCTCACACAGCAGGATTCCTGAGATCTCACCCGAGGCCAACCCCCCCTTTTCAACCACTCGGCAAACACACCTCCTGGTGCAGTACTGGTTGGGGGATGAGGTCCCCTTGGATCCTGAGGGTCCTTGGAGTGGGCCAAGAACCCCTCCTGTTACCTTCAGTTAGTCCCACACAGCAAGATTGCTTAGAGATCGTCGGAGGCTCTCATCCTTCCCCCACCACTCTGCAAATGAATCTCCTAGTGCCCTACTTGTTGGGGGATGAAATCCCTTTGGATGCTGATGGTCCTTGGGGGCCAAGAAGCCCTCCTGTTACCAGCAGTAAGTCCCACATAGCGGGATTAATGAGAGCTGGTCGGAGGCCCTGTCCCCTTTCTCTACCACTCTGCAAATGCACCGTTATTAAAAAAAAAAACAATAGAAATTCACTCAAATAAACAAAGGTTACAAGACACTATAGTTAGGAAATTGTTTTTTTTAATGTAGAAATTCAGTGAAAAACCCAATGGTTACAGGGACGTTATAGTTAGGTTCACTTTTAACTCATATAAAACCATTGAAATTCAGCAGTTATTTTTACCTGAGCTAACTATTACTTACACCCCTGCAATGCTCTGCTTATGACCTCACATATTACATCACTCATGACATGGTCACTGGCATCACTCATGACATAACCAACAGAACAAGGCGTGCTGTTCCTAGCAGAAGGAATGATATCAATACAGAAGGGGGGAATAGTTCTAATAAGTAGCAAGGGCCCTCACACACCCCGGAGGGTGTCATGCTTCATCATCGGGCAGCTCCTCGTTGGGCCAGCGCTGCAATGCCCAATGGACCCCACATGGGGGCTCTTTGCCGGAGATCTTTTAACCTGCCGGTTTTGCCGTTTGAGGAAGTGGGGGTGTATGGAATCTATAGTGTATGTACAAAGATGAGTAGAGCATTTCTTCCCTTCTTTATTGACCCAATTCCTTCTGCTAGGAACAGCACACCTTGTTATTGATAAGTTTGAGTATTGGGGCACGTGTGCTGGACCTTGTTTTGCCCTTGGTCCACCTTCTTTGTTTGTTATAACTAACAGAACCATTCACACACCTACCCATACCCCCATACAATCTCTCTTACACCCAATCACACTCCCACACATTCACTCACATAACCTCTCACAGACCCATAAAAGTACTCACACAACCACTCACTCCTCCTTAGAGCCACTCACACACCCACTCACTCACTCATACAGCCACTCACACAACCATTCACTCACCCATACAGCCACTCATACAACGATTCACTCACCCACACAGCCACTTATACAGCCTTACACTCAACCATACAGTTACTCACACACAGACATATTCACCTATAAAGCCACTCACACAGCCATACAGCATCACAACACAGCCACGCAATCAACCATACAAGCACTCACATACCCACCCAACCACTTGCACATCCATTCACACTTAGACATAAGCACTCCCATATCTGCCCACTCACCCATACAATCATTCACACAGACACTCACTCTCCACCACTCTGCAAATGCACCTCCTGGTGCACTGCTGGTTGGGGGATGACGTCTCCTCGTCTGTTGAGGGTCCTTGGGGGTCAACACTAGTAAGTCTCACACAGCAGGACACACACAGCAAGATTGCTGAGAGCTAATCCGAGGCCCTGCCCCCTTTCTCTACCACTTTGCATAGGTTCCTCCTGGTGTATGGTACAACCACTCACACACCAACTCACTTAACCAAACACTCACTCAAACAGCCCCTCACTCACCCATACAGCCACTTATACACCCAGTTACTCACTCATACAGACATTCAGATACCCACTCACTCATCCATTCTGTCACTCATACAGCCACTCACTCACCCATACAACCAGTGGCAAACCAACTTACTCACCAACAAAGTTACTCACACACACACACCCAATCACTGACCCACACAGCTACTCAGATACCTATTTATACACCCATACAGCCACTCACACACCTGTACAACCACTGACAAAACTACTCAGACACCTACAGACCTAGTCAGAAATTCATTCAACCATACATTCACTCATGCATGCACTCACACACCCATACAGCCACTCAAACATCCACTCACACGCTGATACAGCTACACATCCATTCAGAGCACACATGTAAGAGATAGTATCACTCATTAGTCGTACAACTAGTATTTTAATCTAACGTTTGTAGTAGGTTGGTATATATGTTTAACATCCATAAACTTTTAGTTTAAAAGAGGAAGTTTATTGAAGAACAAAGAGTAAAGGAATACAAAATATAAAGAACATAATACATATACTGTAAAATAAAGAAAAAGGAAAACAAATGCAATGAAAATAGAATATCATACAATCATGGCTGTAACTAAATGGTAATATAACAAAATAACATTATAAACATTAAGATAATATATTTGCAGTTCACAGAAAAATGAGATAAACAAATATATGACAATATGTTCTTAGGAAGGAGGAGGAATGTCACAGAAGTTGAATAACTTCTCGCTGAATAGGTGTTAAGGAAAAGGAACACTTAGCACTAGCATCAACAAACATTGCGACTGGTGACCATCAAACTTTTTATAGCAAAATGAATGGGATGAACCAAAACTGTGTCAAGCCTATGATTGTAACATAAGGGGCTTTAGGCAAATTTGTACGCATTGCATTATTGATGGCCAAACGCCGGGTTGCTGTAACGTGGGAGGGCACTCATGCACCGAAGGTCGAACATTGGCTTAAAGACATGGTATATTGTAAGGAAAATCTTGAAATGTACGCAGAAGAACGACCAACGTCGTCCAAACCCAAGAATATTTGGGAGCCACTACGCCAATTTCTTCAATAACAAGTCCTAGCCAGATCTCCAGTTATATGTTTTGCGACTTATATAGCGCACGTATCACCCGAAGGTATCAAGGCGCTTGCTTAGGGAACCCGTCCTGGTATTCCCCTGTGAGATACCCCGGCAGGGTATCCACAAGGTGAAAGCCAGGCATCCCGCCGCGAGGGGCCGTAGTGGAGATTAAGCAAGCTATTGCCCAGAGTCGCAGAGTGTGACCCCATGAGTCGAGTAGGCACCGGAGCGAGAATTGTCGAGTCCGTGGAATTTTTGAGCCCGAGACCCGCCGAGGCGGGAATCGAACCCTGGTCCACGTCCGATCTCAGCTTCCGGGTCTGCCGCCTCTAACCACTGAGCCGCGCTTCTCCATAGCGGATTGATACACTGTATGACCATAACCTGTCACCCGTATTGTCAACTAAGGTCACTGATTTGATGTATGACGTTTATGATTTTCTGTATTGATCAATCACATATTGTTTATATTTGTTTTGTTTTGTGCTACCTTGCAAAGCAGCGTTGCTGCCTTTATCTTTTGAAAATGCAATAAAAAAATTTTTTTTTAAATGATTGTAACATACGGCATACCACCAAGCTTGAAATGATAATTGATTCAAATCTTTCCAACTTTGAGTAATTTGTTAAATGCAACAGCTAACAATAAATCAATAATCCTTATATAATGTGTGCAGTTTTCCCAAATAGGTGACAGATTTCCTAAAAATAAGTAAATATTAGAGAAAGATAACTAGAACCAAAAATTGAGTTAATCTGGGACCAAATGAGTTTCCAAAAGTGATGTACAGGTGAAAAGAAGGTGTTTCAAATCAGCAGTTGGGGAAGAGCAGGACCACCAAATGTCAGGTATGTCAGTGTGTCTCTTATGCAACAGGATCAGATTGAGTAAAAGCCTATTGTAGATTAAAAAACAATGTGTGAGTGGTGTTTTCAGTTCTAGAAGACGTTCTAATCTTAGTCCAAATTTTAGCAGACTATTCTATCCCAAAGTCCTCTTTCCATGCGAGTTCCACCTTAGTTTTTTGTCTATCTGAGGGCTGGAGACGTACATGAGTGTAAATAGTTGAAGCTCTGGGGGAGGATTGTAGGAGCTTGTGTAAATTGTTAATAGGAGTGAGCCGGAGGAAGGGTGGGAGGAGATTTGAGTATAAGCATTGAGTATAGCCTGGTTAAGGAGGTTGTATTTGGACTGAAAAGATGGAGGTAGGTCAAAGAGTAAGCTAGCTCTGGAGAAAGATAGAACAGTATTCTGAGAAAAAAAGTTGACAAACCCAAATCAGACCTTTATGTCTCCAAGATTTCCAATAGAAAGGTTTCCCATGAATTAATAAATCTTTTCTATGCCACAAAGAAGAATCTAGGAAGGAGGTTGTATCAGTAGGAAGTAATGATGAACCAAAGTTCAGGAGTTTACAAGTGTACTTATTAATAGGGATAAATAAAGATTGTGGTCTACGAGTGAAAGAAAGATATTCTTCAAATGAAAAAGGAGAAAGGAATATGCGTTCAAGGTCTACCCAGCGAGGACAATCTAACAAAGAGTCATCAAGCCATCTGGAGGCTTGACAAAGTAATAAGGAATTGTGATAATTGAGAGAATCAGGATAATTCACCGCACCTTCTGATTTGGGTTTTGTTAATCGGAACATTGACATGCAAGATTTTTTACTTTAAAGAATGTATTTTTTACTTGTTTTAAAGGCATAGGAGCAGGAATATTTGAGAGAATGTATAAAATGATAGGAGAGAGCATCATTTTAATAGAATCTAAGACTGCCCAGCAGGAGAGATATTGGGGATACCACTTAGTTGTCATAGTGGAGATTTTTTGTATGCACTTCTCCAGACATAAAGAGATTGTAATTGAAAGTAAAGGGGTGAAAAAGAGTCCTAAATATTTAATATGCTGAGAATTCCAGGAGAAATTTGAAACACTGAAATCATCTTTAAACGTATATTTAGTTAAAGGCAATATTTCACACTTATCTGTATTTAGTTTATAACCAGAAACAGAAGCAAAAAGCTCCACCTCACTAAGAAGGGCTGGGATAGAGGAATGTGGATTCGAGATGAATAATGAGATATCATCAGCATACGCAGCCAGCTTAACTTGAGTATCACTTACTTAAAATCCCTTTATGTCACTATTTGATGTAGTCTGGATAAAAAAGGCTCCATAACTAAGTCAAAAAGACAAGGAGATAAGGAGTAACTCTGGCGCACACCTCTCTTCAGATCAAAATAAGAAGATGTTATGCCATTTACAAAGACGGCTGCACGTGGATTGGAATGGAGAATCGAAATCAGAGAGATGACCATTTAAGCAGTTGGAAAAGGTATGACCAATTGACTCTATTAAAAGCTTTCTCTGCATCTAAAGCTATAGCAGCTAAAGAATTAGATAAATGGGAGGAATTAGAAATGATATAAAAAAATAAGCGAGTGCTATCTGAGCTGGCTAATCCAAGCTTCAGTATGAGAATGGGTGGGCGTGCTCAAGGAAGGGGAGATGAACTCTTTTACTATCCTAAAGATTTATTTTCTCGAGTTTTCAGCTTCCTCGATTCTGCGCTCCAAATATACTTTTTTCCCATCCAAAATATATTTGTGATAAAGTCTAATAGCATCCCTGTATTTGACTTTATCGTCAGGGTCATACGAGCGCCGCCAAGCTCTTTCAGCCTTCTTACAATCTTGGTGCATCTTACCAAGAAAGGGAGTAAACCAAGGGGCCGAGGCGTGCCTACCCGCAGACTTGGCTGGCTTACCAGGGGCTAACTCCTCAAATCTGGCTGTAAGCCACTTCTGGACCAGGTCAAGATTTTCCTCCAGGTTACCAGATGGCTGACAGGGATGTCGGCGGAGAGCATCGGACAGCATTTCCGCCGTGACCTGATGAAAAGGCCGGGCCACCCCTCTGACATATGTTGGCGATCTTGTACCAGTCTTGACAGAGGAAAGAATACAAAAATTAATTAAAAAATGATCTGACCATAAAACTGGAAGCGGCGAAGACACAACAATCGGGCTAGTTGAAAAAATCTGATCAATAGTATGGCCTTTGTTATGGGTGGGACTAAAAATGTAAGGAACCAACCCTAGAGAGGAAACAATGTCCTGCAGCTTGATGGTATCAGAGTCCGCTGTAATATCCATATGAAGATTCAGGTCTCCCAGTAGAATACAATGCTCAGATCTAAGGCAGGGCACGGAGAGCGCCGCCTGCAGATCATCAAAAAAGGAGCCAAGGGGCCCGGTGCTCTATAGATGAGGATCCCAGCGCATGTTTGACGGGGAGATAACCTGAGGGTGAAACCTAAGGCTTCACAGCCCGTGATATTATCAACGGGAAAAGTAGTACAAGGGAAAAGCTTGTCCACGATTAGTGCCACACCCCCGCCCCTGCCATCCACTCTATCCCTTCTAAAGATAGTATAATCCGGGGGAATGGCAGTCACCAGATCAGGACCCGAGTACTCTCCCAGCCAGGTCTCAGTTAGAAACAGACAAGATGGTTTAGAGTCCGACAACAAGTTCCAGATGTCAGTGGAGTGTCTACTGAGAGATCTGGTATTAAGGAGAGAGCATTTGTTAAGCGTAAGAGGGGAATCGGGCAGGATTCCCTCCTGACTGGGAAAGCGCCAGCCACAGCCCGTGCAGCCCTTCCTAAGAGGTCGACCACCAGGAAATACATGGTGGCAAGTAATAGTATGTCTCCGCAGCGCACGAAGCTCCGCGGAAGAATAGGTGAGCATAATGACAGGGTAGGCGCAAACGCCCCGATGTAAAGAAGAATAATAATAGGTAAAAGGGAAAGGAGAAAGGCCAGAGGTCCTACCTCGTCCGCTGACGAGACGCTGACGAGTGCAGACGGGCAGGACTCTGGCACGACTCAGGCGCAGGGAGGGCACTCCCGCTGCGCGTCACCGCTGCGCGCCTGGAGGTGTTCTTTAAGTAGCCTGCTCTCACAGTCCACGAGCGCAGGGACGCTCCAAGATGGCGGCCACAGTTCAGTTCAGTTCCTGATCCAAGATGGTGCTCCCCGCCCACAACCTCCCGGGAACCGGACCCGCAAAACAGCGGTGGGGCTTCCAAGGAATTACGGTGCAAGTAAGGGGCAGAAGCAGGGTCACTAAAAGCAAAGGAAAATCACAAAATGAAATTACAATAAAATAGAAAAAACGGGTAGTTTAAAAATAAGCAAATAGCGCTCTGAGCGTGCGCGACCAGCAGCGAGGCGCTGAAGCACACTCTGACCACAGGTCAACTTCACCAGGCTGACCCCTCCCTGACCGCGCCTTAAGTAGCCTGCTCTCACAGTCCACGAGCGCAGGGACGCTCCAAGATGGCGGCCACAGTTCAGTTCCTGATCCAAGATGGTGCTCCCTGCCCACAACCTCCCGGGAACCGGACCCGCAAAACAGCGGTGGGGCTTCCAAGGAATTCACAAAATGAAATTACAATAAAATAGAAAAAAGGGTAGTTTAAAATAAGCAAATAGCGCTCTGAGCGCGCGCGACCAGCAGCGAGGCGCTGAAGCACACTCTGACCACAGGTCAACAGGTTCCCCCAAAGCTGCAGCTCCACCAGCACTTGTGCCTGCATCCTTCTGGTTTTGACAATTCCTGGGCGCTGTTTTCCCTTGCTCCCCCCGTGCCCACTGCTCAATTTCCCGTCGCTGCTGCCCCTGCGGCCCCGCCCCCGCGCCCATTCGCCGTCCCCTGCCTCCTGCATCCCGCCTCCCAGCTGCTCCTCCCTCCTAGCTCCCCTTCAAATGACACCAGCTGCGCGGCCGCACAGCGGACGCACGCAGCGGGTGTGCCGCTCACACGCCGAAGGCGCGCCTAAGGCAAGCCTGTCTGCGTCCGTCCGTGCCTGGACCGCGTCCAGCGCCAGAACCCCTGGACCCCTCGATCACCACGACACCAGACTCCACTACGACGTCAGCAGCCTCCACGCACTCAACACCGGCTGAAACCACACCTGCTTCCAGGCCACCCCGAAACGGACCCACGGACCCTTCTCCTGCTGCACCTGCAGCTTCACCTGCGACAGACCCACCAAACCTCCAAGGACTGGACCCAACCAGCTCCGCTGCATACTCCTCAACACCCGCTCTGCTCGCAAACACGCCGTCAAGCTCTGGGATCTGCTCGACACCACCGCCCCAGACATGGCCTTCCTGATCGAAACCTGGTGGAACGACTCCTCTGCGCCCGACATCATCATAGCCATCCCGGATGGCTACAAGATCACCCGCAGGGATCGCGCCAACGGAACCGGAGGAGGAATAGCCATCGTCCACAAGTCCACCCTCAAGGTCGCCACCCACGCAGACGACACCCTCCACACCGCCAAACACCGGCACTTCCGGATCCACACCGAACCTAACACCACCCTCAGAGGAACACTCATCTACAGACCACCCGGACCCCGGGCTCAGTTCAGCGACTCCATCGCCGACCTTGCCAGCACCCACGCACTCGCTTCGACGGACTACATCCTCCTCGGGGACCTGAACTTCCACCTCAAGAACAACAACGACGCCAATTCCGCCACCCTGATCGCCAACCTCGCCAACCTCGGCCTCAAACAACTAGTCACCGTACCCACCCACGCCGCCGGCCACACGCTGGACCCCATCTTCTCCACAGGCACCCACGTCACCTTCAACCACGCCACCGAACTCCACTGGACCGACCACCGCTGCATTCATTTCACCTTCAAGAAACCAACCACGCACCACCGCATCCAACAGCTGCCTCGCCGCTGCTGGAGCAAAGTCACCGAAGACCGACTGATCACCACCCTCGCCCAGAACCCACCCACAGACCCCACCAACCAAGATGCCGCAGCCAGCAACCTCAGTGGATCGATGACGGCGCCAACACCCTCGCCCCGCTCAAGAAACCCTCCAACAACCACTCCAGCAAGAGAGCCACCTGGTTCACCGACGAGCTCCAGACCTCCAAACGTGCATGCCAGAAACTGGAGAAAATATGGCTCCACGAACGCACACCGGACAACCACACAGCCCACAAGGATTCCACCCGCAGACATCATCACCTCATCAGATTAGCCAAGAGATCCTCCTTCAAAGACCGCTTGGACAACAACGCACACGACAGCAAAGAGCTCTTCAGCATTGTAAAGGAACTCTCAAACCCCAGCGCCAACGACATCCTGCCCTCACAAAAACTGTGCGACTCACTAGCCATCTTCTTCCACCGCAAGATCGCTGACATCCACGACAGCTTCAATACCACTACCACCCCGACTATGCCAGACTCCGCCTCCCCTGCGAACACCACCAGCGCCATCCGCCTGACATCTTGGTCCAACGTCAACGATGACGAGACACGCAAGATCATGAACTCCATCCACTCAGGATCTCCGTCAGACCCTTGCCCACACCACGTATTCAACAAAGCAGACGCAGCCATCACACCCCAACTACGGAAGGTCATCAACATCTCTTTCGAAACAGCGACATTCCCAGAAAGCTGGAAGCACGCCGAAATCAACGCCCTCCTCAAGAATCCCAAGGCAGACTCCAAGGACCTCAAGAACTTCAGGCCCATCTCCATGCTCCTGTTCCCAGCAAAAGTCATCGAGAAAATCGTCAACAGGCAATTGGTCCGCCACCTGGAAGACAACAACATCTTGGACCCGTCCCAGTCCGGATTCAGACGAAACCACAGCACCAAGACAGCCCTCATCGCCGCTACAGACGACATCAGGCGCCAACTAGACAAGGGTGAAACATCAGCCCTCATCCTCCTGAACCTGTCGGCCACCTTCGACACGTTCTGCCATCGCACTCTAAAGACATGCCTCCTAGAAGCCGGAATCCAAGAGAAGGCCCTTGACTGGACCACGTCCTTCCTCTCTGGCAGAACCCAGAGAATCCGCCTCCCACCCTTACGATCCGAAGCCACCGACATCATCTTCGGCGTCCCCCAGGGCTCATTCCTCAGCTCAACGCTGTTCAACATCTACATGGTTCCCCCACGCACAAGTGGCCCGCCAGCACGACCTCAACATCATCTCCTACGCCGACGATACCCAGCTCATCCTCTCCCTCACCAAGGACCCTCACTCCCCCAAAACCAACCTCCACGAGTGAATGAAGGCCGTCGCCGACTGGATGAGGAGCAGCCGTCTGAAGCTGAACTCGGACAAGACGGAGGTACTCATTCTCGGACCCACCCCCTCAGCCTGGGACGACTCCTGGTGGTCGACCACACTGGGAACAGCACCAACATCCACCGACCATGCACGCAATCTAGGATTCATCCTTGACTCCTCCCTCTCCATGGCTAAGCAGGTCAGCGCCGTCTCCTCCTCCTGCTACAACACCCTCCGCATGCTCCGCAGGATCTACAAGTGGATCCCGACCGAAACAAGAAGAATGGTGACACAGGCTCTCGTCAGCAGCAGACTGGACTACGACAACGCACTCTATGCAGGAATCCCAGCCAAACACCTACGACGACTACAACGCATCCAAAACGCCTCCGCCCGACTGATCGTCAACGTCCGCCGCCGCAGCCACATAACCCCCCACCTGAGAGACCTACACTGGCTCCCCGTCGACAAGAGGATAACCTTCATGCTCCTCACCCACGCACACAAAGCACTCCACAACGCCGGACCAGCCTACCTTAACAGAAGACTCAGCTTCCACACCCCCACCCGCCAGCTCCCCTCCGCCAGCCTCGCCCTTGCCGCTGTCCCCCGCATCCAACAAACAACCTGCGGCGGCAGATCCTTCTCCTACCTCGCCGCCAAGACCTGGAACACCCTCCCTCCCCACATACGGCAGACCCAAGACCTACTTGCCTTCAGAAGACTCCTCAAGACCTGGGTCTTCGAGCAGTAGCAGCACCCCCTCCCCTCAGCGCCTTGAGACCCTCACAGGTAAGTAGTGTGCTCTACAAGTACTCTGATTAACAAATCATCAGTAGCTTTGTGACAGTTTTTGCTTTTCTTAGAAACGAAAACAATAATGAAATCTCTTGCAGTTGATTTAAAAGCTTACCAAACTACATGAAAAGGAAGCGTGTCAGATTGATTTAAGAAAAAATATTCATGAAAGAAGAAAGAGATGGAAGAGGTAAATTTGGGGTCTAAAAGGAGTGAGTTATTAAAGCGCCACCTCAGAGGGTTATTAGGTCTAGATGCCATATCTAATTGAATAAAGATAGGAGTGTGATCTGAAATTAGAATGGAGCCAATTTCCGCACCTTGCAATGATTGAGAAATAGTATGAGAGACAAAAAAGTAATCAATTCGGGATTGAGTCTGATGGGCTGGAGAGTAAGAAGTATATTCTCTTGTAACAGGATTACAAAGTCTCCAAGCATCTATAAGTTTATATTGCTGGAGAGTTTGGAGGAACATGTTCTTTATTTTGTGCCGCTTGAAGGAAACTGATGAATGTCGATCTATAAAAGGATCTACAATTTGATTACAATCCCCCGCTAAGATAACGTTTTCGTAAATGCACAATGAAATTTGATGGGAAAGGGATGACCAAAACGAAGGATCCCCAATAGTAGGAGCAAAAATGTTAAACAAAGAGACTGAAGCATTTCTAATCAATGACTAAGTAAATAACCATCTCACTTCCTCATCAGTGAGCTGAGAAAGCAATTTAACACCAAGTGAATGGTGACAAAGTGTTATTACACCATTACATTTACCATCCCTAGATGAGAAGAAAACATCTCCAACCCAACCTTCCTTCAATTTCATAAATCAGTAGACGTTAAATGAGATTCCTATATAAGAGCAATATCAGCTCCTAGTTTAGAGAGATGGATGAGGACACTCTGGGGCACATTACCAACAAGTAGCGATATTTATCGCTAAATAGGATTAGCGACGATTTTTTTATCGCTGCCTATCGCTGGATAAGTTAGCGGAGAAAACATGCTATTAGCAACGTTTTTCTCCATTGTGCTAAAATATCCAGCGATAGCGGCGAAATGCGTGAATATCGCTGAGAATACAGAGATATTCACGCATTAGCAATGAAATGCTCTTTGCCATGTTATCCACCTCCCATTGGATAACATGGCTAAGAACTGGTCTGAGCAGGTGTTGGTTTTTGGCGCTAGCGGGAATATGTCCATCGCTACGCCTGCCTTGCTAATAGGCGATAGCGACGTTAGCGACTGCTTTCAGTCGCTAACAGGTTGGGTACACCCACTTTGCATGTCATTAGCGATAAATATCACTGACATGCAAAACGGGCCCCAAACCGCTCGCTATCGCCTAAAAGCTGTCGCTAACATCAGTTAGCGACAGCTTGCTAATACAGCGATAGAATTATCACCGCAAAGTGTCCGAAAACGGCCGCTTAACCGGCGATAATTGCCTATCGCCACCCTTGGTAATATGCCCCTCTGTCTTTTGATGGTGAGTTCAAACCCCTGACATTCCATGAAATGATCTTTAGAGTCATATAGATAACTTTGAGAAAATAAGCAAATATGAGATTAAATAAACCATGCACACGTATAAGGCAGAATGAATGACAAGCCAACCATGAGAGCAGAAAATAAGGCCTGAGAGGAAAAGTAAGAAAAGTAAGTAGAAAAGTAAGTGTGGAGTAGTGAACTATAAGAGGTAAAAAGAGATACAAGCAATAAAAGAAAGGAAAATAAGATAGAAAAGGATGGGGAACATCGTTTACAACGCGGTGTTTACACCGCAGTACCTTTACAACGGTGCCATTACAACGCAAGTCGTTACTACGACTGCGCTGGCTGGCGCTGTTGTATAAGGAATATTGTAATTTTATATTCCAACACCTTCCCTACTGTTACGTGGGCTGGTGTTAGAATATAAAATTATAATAATCCACAATCCACGCACACCAACGCAAGTCGTTGTAACGACTTGCGTTGTAAAGGCAGCGTTGTAAAGTACCGCGATCTAAAAGATCGCGTTGTACTAACGTACATCCGAAAAGGATAGCATGGGAAAAGAAACAAAGAACAACAATGAAAAAGAAACAACATGCCTACATCTAAAGACATCATAAGGAGGTGGGGGGATGAGGCCACGTGAAACAAAAGGCGCGTGTAAACTCAACGGAACAAGGATGAGAACAGACCACAGCAATTCACAAAAGGTGAGGGTACATGTTGGGGATGAACATCAAATGACCTGTAAAGAAGAGGAGAAAAACAATTATCTTAATAAGAGAAAACATTAAATACATAATACAATAACAACATAACAAGATGAACCGACTAAACATATAACATATAACAGATATTGTAAATTTAAGTAATAAATGTTAGAACCTTAGAACCAAAGAATCAAAAAGAGAAATTGTTATACTAATTGAATAACCAATCAAACATTTTGAGAAGATGACGCTCCAGAGAAGTCCATAGAGTCCATTTTGCAAGAATTGATGAAACTCTGCAGTTTGACGGGGTCTTCATAGGTCGTTGTTTTGTTTTTATGGGTAACCTTAAAGAGGCAGGGATGAAAGAGGCCGTATCGGGCACCCATAGCTCCTAGATCAGGTCTCATGTTCAAAAATTCTTTGTGTCTATTAGCAGTGTATTTGGCGTAGTCCTGAGCAAAATAATTTAGAAGCAGACCATGAAATATGTTGAATAGATCTAGCTGCTGAAAGCACTTTGAGAAGATCTGTGTATTCAAGGAAATGCATGATGACCCCGCTTGGTCTTCAAGAAGAGGAGGTGTCCACGCGTTAATGACCAAGTCTGTGAGCACGTTGAATGTTAAGCAAAGTTCCTTCAGGAAGGTGTAATACTTTAGGATGGAAGGATTTGAAGAATGATAAGGGATCTAAGCCCTCTGAACCTTCCGGTACGCCAAAAATGCGAAGATTGTTTCTTCTATTTCTATTTTTCAAATCCTCAACCTGCTGCTGCTGTAGCGATGAAACCTGAGGCTGAAGAGTATTGACTCTCTCATTCGTATGTGCATAGGAGGAAACACTGTACTCCACTGTGGTAAGGCACTCATTCATTTGAGACCAGTTTTCCATTAAAAATTGCAATTCTGTAGACGTATCCTCCATAAATGGGCGGAGGGCCCGTATCTCTTCCAATAATATATCTAAAGATACAGGAGAAGAGGGTTTGGGTGGAGAAGGTGGGTCCTTCTTCAGTCTTTTGGTAGTGACTTTTCCAGGCACAGAAGCACCTATGTTCAAAGTAGGTGAAACTATTGGCAATAGAGGCCAATGACTCTTCCATTTTAGAGAATTCAGAGAAGATTTTAGAGTTTTTAATAAATGTGTACGAAGTAAGTGACGCCCAAGCTTTCTTAGTATTCCCATAGGAGAGTCAAAGAGGTGATGAAATAAGGCTCAGTTATGTTGTGTTTCTTCAAATCCAAAACCACATCAGGTGAGGAAGGACTTTGAGTAGACTTTAAACAAAATTTAGTGCAAGCAACATACCCAACAAGTTAGTGACAAGTGGTATGGAGCAATCTCAGAGAAAAAAGAGTTGCACGAACAGGCTTTCACACCATCTCCTGACAGGAACAAGATGTAACAACGTGCTGGTGTGTATTCAGCTTAATTTCACCCAACAAAAAAGAAAAAAAAGGGTAATCCAGCGTCAGTTTCCAAGTACTGTTAAAGCCCCTATGTGTCAAATAATTCAGAAAAGGGGGTGGTGATGAACAGAGTGCCTGAATTAAGCAGACCACTCTTACCCAGTCCAAAGATCAGGGCTTGACCCATCACCGTTTTTTAGCTCACTGCACCATCCCAGCTCAGAACTTGGCTATATGCAAATTAGTCTGTTCCTGTCCCAGTGCATGATGGGAACAGGGCAAACCAAACTACCAAGCCAATTCTTATACTGGGAAGGAAACAAGCTTCCGGGGACCGGTTTCTGCCATTTCAGGCGTCTTCGGCCCGGCTTGCTTGAATCCTGATGGTGCAATGAGCAAGGGACTCACATCTGAGTATACCCTTCCACGCTTATGGTGGACAAAATGATTCAGAAAAGGGGGTGGTGATGAACAGAGTGCCTGAATTAAGCAGACCACTCTTACCCAGTCCAAAGATCAGGGCTTGACCCATCACCGTTTTTTAGCTCACTGCACCATCCCAGCTCAGAACTTGGCTATATGCAAATTAGTCTGTTCCTGTCCCAGTGCATGATGGGAACAGGGCAAACCAAACTACCAAGCCAATTCTTATACTGGGAAGGAAACAAGCTTCCGGGGACCGGTTTCTGCCATTTCAGGCGTCTTCGGCCCGGCTTGCTTGAATCCTGATGGTGCAATGAGCAAGGGACTCACATCTGAGTATACCCTTCCACGCTTATGGTGGACAAAATGATTCTGAAAAGGGGGTGGTGATGAACAGAGTGCCTGAATTAAGCAGACCACTCTTACCCAGTCCAAAGATCAGGGCTTGACCCATCACCGTTTTTTAGCTCACTGCACCATCCCAGTTCAGAACTTGGCTATATGCAAATTAGTCTGTTCCTGTCCCAGTGCATGATGGGAACAGGGCAAACCAAACTACCAAGCCAATTCTTATACTGGGAAGGAAACAAGCTTCCGGGGACCGGTTTCTGCCATTTCAGGCGTCTTCGGCCCGGCTTGCTTGAATCCTGATGGTGCAATGAGCAAGGGACTCACATCTGAGTATACCCTTCCACGCTTATGGTGGACAAAATGATTCAGAAAAGGGGGTGGTGATGAACAGAGTGCCTGAATTAAGCAGACCACTCTTACCCAGTCCAAAGATCAGGGCTTGACCCATCACCGTTTTTTAGCTCACTGCACCATCCCAGCTCAGAACTTGGCTATATGCAAATTAGTCTGTTCCTGTCCCAGTGCATGATGGGAACAGGGCAAACCAAACTACCAAGCCAATTCTTATACTGGGAAGGAAACAAGCTTCCGGGGACCGGTTTCTGCCATTTCAGGCGTCTTCGGCCCGGCTTGCTTGAATCCTGATGGTGCAATGAGCAAGGGACTCACATCTGAGTATACCCTTCCACGCTTATGGTGGACAAAATGATTCAGAAAAGGGGGTGGTGATGAACAGAGTGCCTGAATTAAGCAGACCACTCTTACCCAGTCCAAAGATCAGGGCTTGACCCATCATCGTTTTTTAGCTCACTGTTCATCACCACCCCCTTTTCTGAATCGTTTTTGGCCACTATAGGTGTGGCAGGGTATACTCAGACATGAGTCCCTTTCTCACTGCTCCATCAGGATTCAAGCAAGCCGGGCCGAAGAGGCTGAAATGCCAGAAACCGGTCCCCGGTAGCTTGTCTCCTTTCTGGTGAAGAATTGGCTTGGTAGTTTGGTCTGCCCTGTTCCCATGATGCACTGGGCCAGGGACAGACTAATTTGCATATAGCCAGGTTCTGAGCTGGGATGGGGCAGTGAGATAAATAATGGTGATGGATCAAGCCCTGATCTTTGGACTGGGTAAGAGTGGTCTGCTTAATTCAGACACTCTGTTCATCACCACCCCCTTTTCTGAATCGTTTTTGGCCACTATAGGTGTGGCAGGGTATACTCAGACATGAGTCCCTTTCTCACTGCTCCATCAGGATTCAAGCAAGCCGGGCCGAAGAGGATGAAATGCCAGAAACCGGTCCCCGGTAGCTTGTCTCCTTTCTGGTGAAGAATTGGCTTGGTAGTTTGGTCTGCCCTGTTCCCATGATGCACTGGGCCAGGGACAGACTAATTTGCATATAGCCAGGTTCTGAGCTGGGATGGGGCAGTGAGATAAATAACGGTGATGGATCAAGCCCTGATCTTTGGACTGGGTAAGAGTGGTCTGCTTAATTCAGACACTCTGTTCATCACCACCCCCTTTTCTGAATCGTTTTTGGCCACTATAGGTGTGGCAGGGTATACTCAGACATGAGTCCCTTTCTCACTGCTCCATCAGGATTCAAGCAAGCCGGGCCGAAGAGGCTGAAATGCCAGAAACCGGTCCCCGGTAGCTTGTCTCCTTTCTGGTGAAGAATTGGCTTGGTAGTTTGGTCTGCCCTGTTCCCATGATGCACTGGGCCAGGGACAGACTAATTTGCATATAGCCAGGTTCTGAGCTGGGATGGGGCAGTGAGATAAATAACGGTGATGGATCAAGCCCTGATCTTTGGACTGGGTAAGAGTGGTCTGCTTAATTCAGACACTCTGTTCATCACCACCCCCTTTTCTGAATCCTATGTGTCAAATAATCATGGCACTGAGCAGGAAATATCACCATATGTGTGTGAAAGCAGGATTGTTCTCACCGGTATTTCTCCTGAAGGGAGCGTCATATTCAAAATGGCAGCCGCGGTCAGCGCGCCAGATATGCCGAGTGCTATGCAGAGGATTCCCAGCCAAGCATGTTGTAGATATTCTCAAAATGGGACTCAGGGAGGTCAGCACATCTTTCACTGTCCAGAACCTCTCACCAGGACCGAGGAGGAAGCTTTAAAGTTCAGCCGCCTCAACCAGTCCCGCGAAGCTTCACTTCAACGCCGCCATTCACCTCGGGCATCAAGCTATGCCCCCTAACATCCATAAACTTTTGGAAAACACACTCACTTGATGATGTCATCAGGGATGGCATTTGAGATGTCATCAGTGATATCACCGGCCATATCATAAGTGATGTAATATGTGAGGTCATAAGCAGGGTATTGCGGGGGCGTAAGTTATAGATAGCTCAGGTAACTGCTGAATAGTTTTGTATGAGTGAAATGTGAGCCTAACTATAACACCCCTGTAACGTTTGGTATTTCACTGAATTTCTATGGTTTTTACAATTGTATTTCCTAACTATAATGTCCCTGTAATCTTTGGTTTTTCAGTGAATATATGTTTTTTAACAGTGCTACGTAGTGTTATGTTGTGGCTAGTTACGAATATTCTTGTAAAATTTGATTTCTTTGAGAGCAGTGTTGAAGAAAGTGTGCAGGGAGATGGAGCACATTACAAGAGGAAGAGAGTTCAAGAGCATTGGTCCCAGTAAAGAGAAGGGATGACATTTTGATATTGCACATGGAGCTTCAGCCTTGACTGTAGATTGAGGTTGAGTGAGATCAAATTATAAATTGGAATGTATGTCTGGGTGTAAGAGAGGTGCTTTTGGGTGGAGACAATTATGGCTTCAAAAACAAGAACAAAAGCTTACAGAGAGCTTTGGTTATAACTGACAGCCAGTCGGCTCGGTGATGGCAGTCAGAGGTAGAAGAGTATATTTGGGACGATTGTAGAGGGCCCTAGAGGTAAAGTTTAGAAGCTTGTC
This sequence comes from Lissotriton helveticus, assembly GCF_964261635.1. Lineage (NCBI taxonomy): Eukaryota > Metazoa > Chordata > Amphibia > Caudata > Salamandridae > Lissotriton > Lissotriton helveticus. The sequence goes on from NC_136065.1 coordinate 225,499,380, forward strand.
CAATGGGGCAGAAGAGTAAACAAAGAGGCCACCAGAAGACTATTACAGGAGTTGGGATCCCTTAAGACAAGAGGCAATACCCATTTATGTGTGGTGTGGATTCAATGTGTGCACAGATTTTAGGACTGTTTATGAAATCTGGTTTATGCAGCTGTGTTGGATATGACTGTGTGCAGGTTTATAGAGTGGCTGAAGTGCAATACATGGAAAAGGGTATTTTCCTTTGGAATATAGAACATAGAAAAGAGATTCAAGCACTAGAAGAAGGCTGTAAGTTGTGAGGAAGGTAGGAAGGTAATTAAACACCAGTTGTGCAAGAGTATTAAAGAAAAGAGGGAATAGAGAGATGGGAACGTAGTTAGCAGGACTGAAATGTCTGTAGTGGGGCTTTTTAGTAGCCATAAGATGGAGAGGTGCCAGTTTTAAGCACAATAGCTGTGAGAAAAGATGGGGTACTAAAGGACAAAGCCTTGTCTGTGGCTATTCTGGGTCTGTTGGGTTTTTGTAAATGATCGGTTGGAGGTATGAGTATAAGAGATGTGCAAGAGAAAGCAGAGAGCTGATGGGTGTGCAAGTTGCGAACAGGAGAGTGTTGATAATGTGTGTGTGTGATACATCGAGTGTAGGTTCTTAGTGAGGAGAATAGTTCTTGTGAATAATAGGCTTTCACATTTGTGAGTGTGGATGTGAGCGTATTCAGAGTGTTAGACCTGTCAGCTTTTGGGTGGTATCCCCTTATTTTTGTCCCTTTCTGCCTCCCATTATTTTTTTCCACCAACCCTTTTTGTGTGGCCTTAGGTCTCTGGATGCCCCACCACTGCTAACCAGTGCTGAAGTACAGGTGCGCCTTTCTAAAATGGGGGGTAGAGTGAGCTCCTAAGATGGACGTCTGCTAGAAATTACCTCAGAGCTCTGGCTCATAGGATTACATTAGAGAGTTCCAGAACCTTCCAGTCCACTCTAGTGATCCGGGCCTAGGCTATATAAGGGAGGACACTGGGCAGCCATTTTGTCATTACTGGACTGGCTGGAGTGCAGACTACAGAGGAGGGGGATTGTGTCTCAGGCTGATCTGACTGCTCCTAGGGGCTGCAAGTTGGTTGTTGGTGCAGCCCTTCTTCCTGCTGATCTGGCCCTGCCTGTGAGGAGATTGCCAGAACCAGTGTGGCCACCCTTAAAAAGAACTAATCTACTTCAGCATCTGGTGAGAGTGACCTGGCCCTGACCCTAGAAACGTGAGGGGGTTGGTGCTGAGGCAACGTGGAAGGGAAAGACTTCTACCCCAACCTGTAGTGAAGTGGAATCTGGAATTGTGGCTTGGGTGCCGGTATGGCCTGACTAGAGAGTGTAGACCCTGCTCGTGGTGTTTAAGGCCGAATTCACGCAGAGCAGCCTTTGTCAATGCCTGTGAGACTGTCCCCCTCCTTTCTCCCTTTCTCAACCTGCGCGACCTTGCTGGGGGGCTGGGTGCCAAGGCTGCTCGGCGACATCGCGCCGTTGGTTCGTGTGAGGAGATTGCTTGGGTGAATCCCATGCCAGGCGTGAGGTGAAGGAGGGCGTTACCAACTTCAAGAGAGAGACGCGGGCGGGGTCGCTTGACAACCGGACACCCGCCCGACGCGTCTCCTCTGTCCTCTAGCAAGCCAGAGTTTCCTACTGCATCGGAGCCTGCCGCAGCCTTGCGTACAGCCGGGCTGACACTCCGGTGAATCGGGGGCAGTAGAGCGCAGAGGCCCGTGCGCTGTGAAGCCTCCGGGGAAGTGCGCCTTGTGGTTAAGCGGTGACCCCTGCCCGCCTCAGGTGAAGTGTCGGTCCTGAGCGGAAGGGGAAAAGATCGGCCTGCAGACACAGCACTGGGACGGCTTGGAGCGGGCGCCGGACGGGCGCTGAGGTATCCTGGATCCAGGAAGGGGAGGGCTGAACGAGAGATTGTACTGGAACGAGGGAGTATAAGAATCAGACCCCTCCTGACGCACTACTTAACACTTCTCAATTAGGGGAGCGGGTTACAACCTCACGGCCTCCTTTTAAAATAGACCTTTCAAGTGCCTATTTCAGGCCCAGGAGTGAAATAGAGACAGCGCCTCATTGACCAACCAGTGTGATGTTTTTTTATATATATATACTTATGCCTTTCTGTGCCTAATTTAAATTGATGGAGAAACTGGTTAAAAATAGAATCGTATTTAACTATGAATGCTCCAAGTGAAGGATTATATATATATAATACAATAACATTTGATGTATTTACCGGTTCAATTTAACTGGACTCCTGCAACATTTGTTCTAGATGTGTTAGTCCTGCCTGTTGTCTGCCAAGTCAAAAGTAATTGGAAACCAGGTGTCTAAACTACTGTGAAGAAATGTAATGAGCTAATCAGTTGATGTACTTTTATCCTAAAAGGAAATGTTTAAAGTTCCAAATTCCTAAACAAGGTGACTATCATCTTTCCTTTTTCTTTACCAAAAAGAGATAAAGGGGTATATTATCAAGGGGTTTATCTCCGCTTTTTTGGCTTTAAAAGCCAAGAAAGCGGAGATAAAATTATCTCCCTATTACCAAGCTGTCGCTAACACCAGTTAGTGACAGCTAATAGGAGATAGCGACCATCTTGGGCCCCGCTTTGCATGTCAGTGATATTTATCACTAATGACATGCAAAGTGGGCGTGCCAAGATGTTAGCGACTGGAAACAGTCGCTAACATCGCTATCTCCTATTACCAACTTTTGGAGATATTCGCGCTAAGCGCGAATATCTCCAAAAGCTAACACCTGCCCTGAGCAGTTCTTCACCATGTTATCCAATGGGAGGTGGATAACATGGCTAAGAGCATTTGCTCGATAATGCATGAATATCGCTGACTTTTCAGCGATATTCATGCATTGCGGCCGTTTTTTATCGCATTTGCGATAAACCTTGCTAATAGCAAGGTTTATCTGCGATAAAAATCGCCGATGTGCGGCGATAATTTTTGTCTCTAAACAAGTTAGAGACAAAAATTATCGCTAGTTGTTGGTAATATGCCCCAAAGTCTCTTCATTTTCTTTTAACCAAGACGGTGTGGTGTCATTTTTGGTGGGTTTGCACTGGGGTGTTGTAGTGAGTGTTGCGCAAGTATGACAATTGCCTTCTGGGTTTAGTGTCTCCACTCGGTGCCATGCTACCCTAAATGGGCCGGTAGCCCCGGTTCCAACACAGAGCATGTTTATTGGTAGTGATGGGTTCCTCAATATATGAAGGAGATCGAGCATTCTCATTTTAATGCTTGGATAGATGCATTCATCCAAGATGGACTAATCCAAAAATGATTGTCACATCTCAGTCGTACACATCTCCTACATTCATGGCGCTACTCCTAGAAGAAACCAGCCCTGATGCTATATTTCTAACAGAAACGTGGCTCAAGGACACGCCAGACCCCGACATTACTGCCCTTATGCAACTGGGATATGCCCTCCACAGAATGGATAGGCCACAGGGGAGAGGAGGGGGACTAGCTATTCTCGTAAAAAACCTCTACCAATGCAGGATCAGCCCGTCTTTAATTTCTAACTGTGAGAGCATGCATTTCGCTCTAGACTTTAATCCGACCTCAACCTTCTCAGGAATCTTGATCTACCGCCCTCCACATCAAATAGGAGATTTCCTGGACTCGCTCCACTCAAACATCGCTGAATCAGTGATCACTTGTCCCCATTTTTCGATTTTGGGAGATGTTAATATTCACTTGGATGACCCCAGTAATACGACGGCCAGGTCTATAGTAGACGATCTGGCAGCCCTTCAAATTACTCAGAAGGGCTTCCAGCCTACTCATGAGAAAGGCCATCTCTTAGACTGGGTATTCAGTAATGACCATAGGCTAGAGGTAGGGACACCACTGCCCCTGGCCTGGACTGACCACCACCTGGTCCCAATACAATGGACAGCAGTTACCCCAGCACCAGCCCTTACTCGCACTATTCAGAAAGGGAGAGAATGGTCAAAAATATCGGTAGACCAGTGGGTCGAATCTCTATCTCCAGCTCCCTCCCAACTGGGAACCGATCCCACACTACTTTATGATACCTACACTAATTGGCTGTGCACAGCTCTTGACTCTGTGGCACCTTTGAAAACTCTCAAAGAAAAAACCAAATCAAGGAAATCCCCATGGTACACTCCTCAACTTAAAGAGCTGAAAAGAGGCTGCAGGAAACTGGAACGCACTTGGCGAGCTTCCCATAATAATTTGGACAAACTTAGCTACCAAGAAGCAATTAAAAAATATAAAACAGAAATAAGCAATTCAAAAGCCGTGTACTTTGAAAGTTTAATTGCTAGCGCCTCAAACTCATCCAGGGAAATCTTTAAAACTGCTAAATCCCTCATGGACATCCCCACTACTCCTCCTGATCCCAGCAAAATCCAACTACGCTGTGATAATCAGGCAGAATACTTTTACAACAAAATTCAGAATATCATTGCCACATTTGAACCATCTAAAAACCCCCCTTCACCACAGCTGGTGTCTTGCACGTTGAATGAGTTCCCTCTACTTAACGAGGAGCTATTAGACACTCTTATGCAAAAGGTTAAATCTGGCTCACCTATTGATCCGGCACCCCCTTTCCACTTACTTAAAATCAAGGAGACCATCAGTCCTACAATCCTCAAAATCTTAAACTCCTCCATTGCCACAAGCACAGTCCCAACAGTATGGAAACGTGCCCAAGTCAGAGCACTTTTAAAAAAACCTACCTTGGACCCTGATAACATGGCCAATTATCGTCCAATCTCACTCCTCCCCTGGATTAGCAAATTGCTGGAAAAACATATCAATGCCACTGTTACCCAATACCTGGAACATAACCTCCTGCTCCACGACTCCCAAGCAGGCTTCCGCCCAAAATTAGGCACAGAAACGGCCCTTCTGACTGTGACGGAGCTGGCTAGGAAACAGATGGATCAAGGCGGCACTGTAGCAATCATGTTGCTTGACCTCAGTGCCGCCTTCGATACCGTCAATACTAGCATCCTCCTTGACCGCCTGCGTCATATAGGAATCTCAGGGAAGGCCATAATATGGCTCCAATCCTTTTTGGAGGAACGTTCCTTCGAGGTAGTCGAGAACGACGCCCACTCAAAAATTTGGCCCCTTGAGCAAGGTGTACCACAGGGCTCGTCTCTGAGCCCTACCTTATTCAATGTATACCTTCAACCTCTGGCGGACATCGTGCGTTCGTTCGGCCTAGATATAGTAACCTATGCCGACGACACACAACTAGTGGTATCCATGAACCAGCCGAATACCTCTCCCCCCAATCTTATGAACTGTCTGGCAGCAATAAATCACTGGATGACCCTCTCACACCTAAAGCTCAACGGTGAGAAGACGGAGCTTATGATTCTGGGTAACTCACCAACCCCGAGCTTCGCGCTCGAGTGGCCCCCCAATATGGGGACCCCACCCCAACCCAAAACCCAAATAAAGAGCTTGGGCATGTGGTTGGACTCAAAGTTGGATTTTAAGCAACAAGCCACTACTCTATCCGCCACTTGCTTTGGCCTGATGCGTATGCTCAGGAAGGTGCTGCCTCTTCTTCCCTTCCAGGCACGAAGGATTATGGTGCAGGCCATTATCCTGTCCCGTCTGGACTACGGAAACTCATTGTACTTAGGAGCCCCTATTTCTACCACCAGAAGACTGCAGACTACCCAGAATGCAGCGGCTCGCCTTCTTTTAAACCTGGGTCGGCGAGACTCAGGCACAGCCGCACTCAGGAAACTGCACTGGCTGCCCATCAAGGCCAGAGTCGTGTTTAAGTCCATGTGCATTATGCACAAAGCCATGTGGAAAACTGGCCCAGCCATGGTTTGCTCCTTTGCAAACCCCTATCTTCCTAAACGAAGCTTGAGATCCAGCTCAGCTTTCCTGGCTACCGTTAATAGAACTAAACGGGCAAGATGGGGGGGACGCTCCTTCTCTTGGAATGCCGCCAAGGCCTGGAACTCCCTGCCTGACACCCTCCGTGGCGAGCCTAATCTACTGAAGTTCCGCAAGGAACTGAAAACGCTCCTCTTCACCTAATTTGGCTCTGTGATCTCTCCTGACTCAAACAATATAGCGCTACGAGGCCTCCGGGTAGAATGCGCTCAACAAAACTCCATTAATAATAATTCAATTCAGCCACTTACCCCACCAGCCAACCAGAATAATATACATATTGCAAACATTCCCGAGGAGATCTTTCTTCTGGTCCTTTGCACACAAATGATCACAGCCACCACGCTCAACTATCTTCCCATGCCCCAATGCCCTGCAGTATTGTGACTAGAGGGCTACCGCATACTCTCATATATCTTCTGTCTAAAGCCGGAACCCAAATTGGTGAGAGATTACCACCAAAAAGGAATGAAGATGCAGCGAAAGGAGAACTGCAGATCCCAACCTGTCTTAGAAAGGCACTGAAGATCAGGCAGAGGCTGAAAAGATACGGGAATACACCATATCTTAAATAAGCTGCATATCGTCCTTTTGAATTGGCATAGGGCAGTGCAGCAAAATGACTTGTGGCGCTGCACTAGGCCAATTCTTTGTAAATATGCCCTTATTCTGTTGGGGGGGTCATTTACAGGCCCTGTGAGGCACCGTAATGTCACTTTTTGTGATGTTCCAGTGGTGCACAGGACTAAGCCATATCTACAAGGCCACGTGAAGCCATCCTGTGTGGCTTTTCATGGCCATGTAGATATGGAGTGAGGCAACGATGAGGAGGCATTTCATGGGTGTTACGATGAGTGTTCCCACATAACACCCTTAGCATTTGACATATTCCCAGATTTACAACGTTCTGTAAACCTGGTAATGCATCAAAAGGGGAGGCGCAACGAGGAGCAATAACTTTATTTCTCCTTGTTTTTTCTCTTTCTAAGTGTGCTGCATTCAGCAGCACACATAGAAAGAGGAAATTGCCTCCATTGATTGTTTTTCTGCAGGAAGGTCATCCTTCCTGCACAAAAACAGTGATCCCTACAATGCAGACACCCTTACACCATGGTGCAAGACGCCTGCGTTGGCACATTGCAGACCTTTGAGCGCCAGTACACGGAGAAAGGGCAGGAATGTGCTATACCTTGTAGATACAGCACATTCCTGCCCTTTTCTTTTAATGCAGCGCAGCAGAAAGAGTTTATATTTTGCCGATGGAGCCTTTCTAGTGTGGACATTACTTCAGATGAGCAGATGAAGGGTTTACCAGGCACTGAAGTATTTCAAGAGTATTGCAAGGGTGTGTGAGACGGTGCGGCCAGTGCCTTTCATTGAACATTACACTGATTCCCTTGGGGAACACAGAAGAATGTGTTTAATGGCGGTGCTGCTGATGAAGGATAAAAACGGATTAACTGAGAACGACACCCATACAAAATGATTGTGTACTTTGCAGTGGGTGCTGCCCTAAATACCGCCCTCAAATATGTAGTAAACCAGGCACTCCCTCCCTGTGCTGCTGCGGGCCCTGTCTGTATTGGACAAATATGATGGACGAGCATAGTTTGGCAGGCTACAGACACTGCAGATGTATAAATACCCAGAATTCATCATCAGAGCAATGTTTGTCTGTTTTTTTTTTTTTTTGCAGTGGGCAATCTGAGACATTTTCACTTTCCCCAAACTGAGATTCGCTTTCAGCAGCACTAAAGCGAGTAATTATTTTAGTGTTCTCAGCTTATGCTATAACAACGTAAAATGTATTATTAATATCCGTATGACACACTATATACATTACTATTATATAAACTATAATAATATCGGACAAAATAATAATTTTCATTTTAAATACTAGACTTGAGTAAAAAGAGAGCTCCCTTCCCCAGCTATTCAATCTACAGAATACACTGTACTGAAGTCAAAGTCTGGAAATCCTTCTGTCTTATGCATCATGCTGGCCATAGATATGACGCTGTTGCATTACAAAAATATACGTAAGTTGTTTTTATAACAGAGGGTGGCAGCAGCAACACTTTTAATTATTTAGTCATGTTTAAAAAAAGCGCTCAACTATTTTTTCCAGGGTCCTCAAATTTTAAGCAAAACAGCAGAAAATGCATAACTGTGTCCATACCCCGGCCCCCAAACCCACCATCTTATCGACCAGTATCGTGCAAAGTTTTGTTCAATTTTACTTTATGGGGTATATTCACAAGAACGTGTGATAACTTCCTCAAGAGTAGCGTAACGCATCTTTCAACATAGCAGCCTATCGCGGGAAAATAACCCCGTGTCAAAATGGAACTCACAACGAGGAGGTAGCATGTGATAGACGCAAATGGCCACGTGAAAATCAATGCCACGCCGCTAAAATGTGATACACGAACGCTAAAAAACATGCGATCAGGCCAGACGCTGTACAAAAAGTTGCGAAAATCAGCCACAAGCCTGCAAATCCCACGCGTCTGGCGGGACAATACACCATAAAACCACAGATAAAACACACCAGAAACAAACCAAAGCATGTAGCAACATGGAAGTACCCTGACCCAGTGCAGAGGCCAACTCGAACCCCACAACCCCCACAGACTACCAGCAAGGAACAACGGGGTCGGGGAAGGCCAAGGGGAAGAGGGGGAGGAAGACAGGGTGCAGACCGCTGGAAAACAAGACCAGCGTCATAGAGGTGACACAACGCTACCAGCAACTGACCCACTAGCAGACCACCTGGATTGCATTCGGAGTGCCGAGGAGTCCAATCCAGGAGACCAAAAGGCGCCGGCATAACGTGACTACCTATACCAGTCACAAGCCCGCTGCCAGCAGGAAGGCACAAAGAGCGACAGGAGGTGGCAGTCCTTCGCCCCCTGAGGAGTTGGAGGAAACACAGGCCACAGTCATCAGTGTGGAGATGGTGCAAGGAGTAGGGAGTATGGACACAGCGCGAGAAGACCCACCCACACATGGCACCCCAATGCCATGTGTCAGCACGCCAAAAGGTGGTGGCCCAACAGGTGTGGGTGGAAGCCAAACCCATGGAATGTGAACCAGGACACATACATAGGGGTCTATCACCCTTCAGGGCCCACCACACCCCACTAAGGAGACCCACACTGCCATAGAGACACATGCCGGAGCACATTCACAGCACAGAACCACGCCCAGGGGCGCGCAAATAGCAGTCACACGCCTATGTTGGCTGTGCGTACGACGGCCCTGGCCAGTACCCTAATGCGTTGAGTCAGTGGCGACAAAGCTACATGTCCAAGCTCCAACCCACTGCCTGCAGTGACATGTCTGTATCCGATGTACACAGCACAATGTAATGTCGTAGGTCCCAGGGCCCACATGCATACTACAAGACCACAGGGACACGCGCAGATATCATGTTGAACTGGCTACGGGCACATGCGCCCCGCCCCTTTATTGGCAGGGCGCCTGTGCTGGATGTGTGTGGGGTGAGCGTAAGCCATTCCGCACGGAATGTCTGGTGCTGGCAACCACTTGAACATTGGACACCAATGCAACGGAAACAGAAAACACATGCAATACAGAGTCAACTGCTGAGCAACATGGAGTGAGCCGGAGAAAGTCTGAGGACAGCCAACATGCAAACAGAAGTGTCCGTGAGTAAGTATGGGTGAATTTTGAGGCTCTGCGGTCCGCAAATTCACGTGAAATCGCAAAAAGTCTGAGAATTAGCGGATTTTCCAGCGAAATCGCAGATTTTTTGCGATTTCGATCTACTCAACTGGAGTACTTTCTACTGGCTAATCAGTAAGTGCTACCTCGTTGGGTAAATGTATAGTGCTTTTCCTACACTGCAGCTGAGTAAAGGGCCAGAAAATTTGTCTCCACTGACCATGTGTGCCTGTAACTTGCCACCGCCTCAAAATGCGCCGAGGTCCCTTGAGTGAGCTGTCCATCATAGTTGGGATTAGGAAAGGGCAGGAAGACGTTTGATAACGCTAGTGTGCGGTGCAGGGCTTCTATGCGTGTTCACATGCCTCTTGTGTTTAAAGGGTCAGAGAGCGAGCAGGGCAGCAGGTTAGGAGAAAGCAGCCTGGTCACAGGAACGGGGATTGCGCTTGAGAAACTCAGGGATGCAAAGACCTCCCTTGGGTATTACAGATAATTTTTGTCGACAGATATGGGGTTAAATCACACTTGCCCAGCCCTGACCGTGCTCACTAATGTTTTGGGCTGATTAAAACGTTACTGAATTTGAGCTTCAACTCGGGAAACATCCTTTACAACGCGAATTTTACACCGCAGTTCCCTTAAGACGCAACTTTTACAACGCAAGTTGTAACAACGAATTGCGCTGGGGGGCGCTCCAGCATAGTAAATAGTTTAATTTACTATCCAACTCCTTCCCTACTATCCACGGGGACTGGAGTTGGAATAGTAAATTAAACTAATCACTATCCAGCCACCAACAACGTAAGTCGTGGTAACGACTTGCATTGTAAAACATGCGTCGTAAAGTACTGCGATGTAAAACATCGCGTTGTAACGACGTACATCCTTCAACTCGGGCACCTGCTTTATTTATATCTGTAAGTGCTTCCTGTTGAGGTTTAATTTTTCTGACAGGAGCCTTGTGCCAGAATGAATCCTGCCCTGCATAGTTATCCACGAAGATGCCACCGTTTTGTGCAATACCTCTACTCAACTGGAGTATTTCTACTGGCTAATCAGTAAGTGCTGCCTCGTTGGGTAAATGATAGTGCTTTTCCTACACTGCAGCTGCGTAGGGCCAGAAGATTTGTCTCCACTGACCATGTGTGCCTGTAACTTTGCCACAGCGCCAAAAGGCGCCGAGGTCCCTTGAATGAGCTGTCCATCATAGTTGGGAAAGGGCGGGAAGACATTTGATACCGCTACTGTGTGGTGCGGGGCTCTGCGTGTCAACATGCCTCGTGTATAAAGGGTCAGAGAGCGAGCAGATGAGGATAAAGCAGCCTCCTGGTCACAGGAACGGGGATTGCGTTTGAGAAACTCAGGGATGCAAAGACCTCCCTCGGGTATTACAGATAATTTTCGACGGCAGATATGGGGTTAAAGCACACTTGCCCAGCCTCGAACGTGCTCACTAATGTTTTGGGCTGATTAAAATGTTACTGAATTTGAGCTTCAACTCGGGCAGCTGCTTTATTTATATCTGTAAGTGCTTCCTGTTGAGGTTTAATTTTTGGCCCACAGGAAGCACTTACAGAGTTAAGACAGGTGCCCAAGTTGAAGCTAACTTTGTAACCATTTTAGAATGGCACCAGCAAGCACTCTGGCAGCTTGCCGGCGCCATTCTAAAATGGTTACAAAGTTAGCTTCAACTCGAGCACCTGCCTTAACTGTGCTTCCTGGGGCCAAAAAAAAAACATCCGCATGCGAATTCGCACATTTTTTGGCAATTTCGCGAGATTCGCAGATCGCGAAATTGCCAAAAAATCGCAAATTTCGCGAGCGCAGCAGATTTTTCGCCCATACTTATCCGTGAGTTGCAGTGAACTGGGCTTTGGACACTGGGAATGAGCGCTCATTTGAAGAGAAAGTCTCAGATTGCGTCCCTTCGATATATTACTGATGCAGATGCAGTGGTGTGTGTAAGACCTGCATCATCTTGCCCATCAACGTCTCAGGGCCCCCACACTGTTTGAGGTGACATACCTGCGCAACCGCTCCACAGCACAAAACATGTCAGAAATGGACAATGGCCTGCGGTGCACTGAGTCACCGGCACCTGGAGTGCTGAGCAGGGTAGCAGTCCGATGATGGCATCCACAACAGATCTGAGCAACTCCGTAAGTCTGTCAGGACCACCGTTTTGACTCGGCAGATGGCGCTTGGAGGTGGTCCTTGCGGTGGTGGCGTTTGCCTCCTGCGGTGATGCGACGTCCGGGCCGGCCTGGACTCACTTTGGCGTGTGGGCCTTGGTGGGACGCATTTGGCCCCGGAGGCTGCATACAGTGCAAGGCCTCAGAGAAATGGCGTTGATGACATCAAGGCCTAGGCTTCAGGGGCCATACAATCTCCCCGGAGAAGGGGTCCCGGACCTGACCAGCAAAGAGTTAGTGGCCCCGGATGCACAGCGGCTGGCACAGGCACCCAGCCACGGGACGGTGACTTGCGGTGCAGTCAGATGGGGGGACAGTGGAAGGTGTCCTCCAGAGTAAGACGCCGAAAGGTTTGATTTTATCAGTAAGCAGCGGATAGAGGAGTGGAATGCGACAGCCTAGGTGCCACCATCAATTCGGTTTCAGCTACATGAGGATGAAAACTGGCCCCTAGTCCATAGGCTCAGACGCCACCAAAGTTCGACCAGAGATTGTCCATGAATGTCGGGGAACAGACTTAGTGGCCCCGGGGTTGAGAGGAGAGGCAGTCTGCAATGATGCAGGTACACTGATATGAACTCCGTAATTGTCAAATCAAGACTCTGTGACCTACTGGACCACAGTGTAGGCCGGAGGCAGCGGTCAGCAGTGACCCACAGCCATGTGTGGTTGGCTCGCAATGCACAGTGCTAGTGACACCAGAGCAGTTGTCTGTAGTGTACGAACACCTCCGTAACGATGATCCTTTCCTACGCCAAGATGCAAGGCGTCATTCACTTATGGCTTTCCTTGCGTCCAATGAAGTGTTATCTGCCTTTGCATACTCGATGTTCAGTTCCGTATCTGTGGCCTATTCGAGCGCAGGCCTTGAGCAGTGTAGGCCGGAGGCAACGGTCCGCACGGGCCATTCACAGAGTGTCGCCAGGATAGTTTGGTGGCCCCACCGGCCTGCGTAGTTCACATCACGTGGCGGTGACCTGGCTTTCCTCCGGACTGAGCCGCATCTTCCTCTTACTCCTCTCTGTGCGACCACTGGTGTGAACTCTGCCACTTGAGATTTGCGACTAGCTGCTGGATGTGAGACCTACTGGTCCGCAAGCTAGTCCTGGTCCCTCATCCACGTGTCGCCGGCTGGCGGTGAACAGGGTTTGTGGCAGCACGTGCCGCCGCCTGGCCTTGAACAGGGTTTTAGGCAGCAGGTGTCGCCAGCTGGCGTTGAACAGGGTTTGTGGAAGCACATGTCTCAAGTAGCCCATATGGAGCTATGCCTCACTGATAGGGGTTCTGGTGCTGTGGCCGTTGGTCCGGATCTGGGGTCACTGCCATTCATTAGCCAGGACAAGGTTTCACATAAGGGACCCACTGGGCCGCAGAGGACGCCGGTAGAATATGTAAACAAGAAAGGAGTGATGTGGGCCACCATCAGGGGGACAGCGGTGGTCTGAAAGCTGTCCTGGTCACGGGCCTCTGGCTTGGAGGTTACACTGGCACATGGTGAGCCCTCCTTGACACACGCCGGTGTCTGTTGCTGATCAGTGTAGCCTGTCTGCGCAGGGTCGGCCCTGACGGGTTCGTGCACCAGCGGGCCAGGGTACGGCTGGCCCACAGGATCTCAGGCTACTCCGCTAACGAGAATGGCATTGGCCTCGTGGCCGGGTGGGAGGCACCGCCCTGGCAGAGAAGTTGTGCTTTCCGGAAGAGGACCACACCCAGGGCTACGTGCTGTTTATTCACACCCCTACGCTGGTCTGGCGTACGCCGGCCCATCCCACTCTGCTCAGGCTTACGTTGGGCGTAACAGGCCACATTCCTGCAAGGACCCCCACTGGCTGGGGTGACATGGTTGCGTCCACTGTCCACTACACTATGTCTCCAGAGGTGTATGTCGCCATGGATATGGGTGTTTTCAGCATACTGTGGTCTGTCCAGGACTGCGCTGCCGCTCTTGGCATTGTGTACTTTCCCAATCATGGTTCTACTGCATCCTCTGTAATTTTTCTGTTTTGTATCTAGACACATCGAGGAACAATGAACATACACCTAAAACAAGCCAGAATTATTGGTGTTGCCAATGCTTGTTGGCAGAATCAGATTAATGAGTAATATCGATGATTGTGTTGTGGTAATTTGAGTTGTACAAATTTAAATAATGAACGGCTTAGACTGTGAGTTGAACAATTCTAGGTCTGTGGAAGGGGTAGTGTGCTTCAGTGTCTCAATCACTCCTATTCTCCCCTTCACACCACTTTCCTCTGCAGTTTTTAGCTCTATTACCACTTACACAATTTTTATCAAACTTTTCTAAATTCCTCTATCTGCATTATGTCACACATCATCATCTTCACCACTCTTTTCACCATCTTTCTGCCTATACTTCCGTGTGTTGCACATAATCTGTCTCGGTCCTACACATAAACACACTCACACTCTCCTCACCTGTAAATACAGCATTCGTTTTGTGCTGTGAGTATTTTCACAACTGTGTACCTGCATCACAATCCCCGGCAGTGCTTAATTTTTCCCGGTGTTTTCCGTTACTCGGCACCAACATTTATTTCTAAATTATTTCTAATTATTTTTCCTAGTCCACCAGATAGTCGAGCTGTGTGTCTAAAGTTTTAGAAGCGGTACAAAAAGGGGTGGTGATGGGTGTGAGTGTTTGATTGGTTCAGATGCTCCGTCCATCACCACCCCCCTTTTGTACCGTAAAGTTTTAGAAGAGCACATCAGTGGCAAGTTTAACTGTTTAATATCCTTTTAGAAAAATGACAAATCAGAGTCATTCCGGCCATCCCTATCTTTGAGGTGACCTGGAATAGTCCAAAATGTCACCCTTGTTTGAGTTTGATCGGTAGTAAGTAATGCTGGTACTGGTATTCAGCAGTAGTGACAGGAGCTGTGGGTGCTGCCAACTGTAGTGAACGTCAGTGAAATACCTTGGACCCTAGCACTTATTGTTTTACAAATTAAGCAGCACTATGCCCCTCACATAAGATGGTAATTACAATCACCATATGTGTGACAATTGGTCAGGGTGCAGTGCAGAGAGGCTGAAGATTCGAGGAGCATTTAATCAAAACTACGTTATGATCCACTAACAGGCACTGTTAGAAATTCACACTTCCTTTAGGCTCAGCACCAGAGTTCTCAATTGAGTTCTAGCCACAACACCCACAAACAACGTGAACTCACCTAGACACCTACATGTAACTCATTAAAAAGAATACTTTATACAAGAGTCACACGTTGCATTGAAAAATCTACAGAAATCCAGCATTTGAGAAACGCATTTGCTCTTAGGTAATAAGAAGAACAAGCATTTACAATGCAACGGTCTCGCCCTTTGAAAAAGTTAGAGCTATTGGCATTGTAAATGACAACATTTTTATTTGTGTTGGTTTTGAAAATAGATAAATACATGGCACTGTCATTTACAATGCCAATAGCTTAATCTCTCACAAATACCACACACAAACACACAGACCCACACAGAGTCCCACACACATACATACCTACAGAGCCACACACAGAGCCACACACACACACAGAGCCACACACTTCCAGTAGTCGGTGGGAAGCGTGGAGCAGACCAGCACCCAGCCCGACAGGGCCAGCAGGAAGGCCACGATCACCCCCGCCATGCTGGCCATGGTCCCCGGCGAGGGTCACAGGGCACAGGTGTCAGAGCTGAGGGCACAGGGCACAGGGGTAAGAGCTGAGGGCAGAGGGGTGAGAGCTGAGGGCAGAGGGGTGAGAGCTGAGGGCACAGGTAAGAGCTGAGGGCACAGGGGTAAGAGCTGAGGGCACAGGGGTAAGAGCTGAGGGCACAGGTAAGTGCTGAGGGCACAGGTAACAGCTGAGGGCACAAGTAAGAGTTGCGGGCACAAGGGTAAGAGCTGAGGGCACAAGTAAGAGTTGCAGGCACAAGGGTAGGAGCTGAGGGCACAGGGGAAGAGCTGAGGGCACAGGGGTAAGAGCTGAGGGCACAGGAGTCAGTGAGGGCACAGGTGAGGGCAGCGTGGTGAGGGCTGGAGGACTGGGTTGAGGTCAGAGGGCACAGGTGCCAGAAGTTAGGGCCTAGGAAGAGCTGAGGGCAGAGGGGTAAGAGCTGAGAGTACAGGGGTAAGAAGTGAGTGAGGGCCCGGGGTGAGATCAGATGGCAGAGGATTCAGAGCTGAGGGCACCTGCGAGGGCAGAGAGCAACGCGGCAAGGGACGAATGCCCATGCTTGAGGTCAGAGGGCAGTACGGGGCAAGAGTTGATGAACAAAGGGGTAAGAGCGCTATGTCGGAGCCGGGCACCGGTCAGAGCTGAGGGCACAGTAGGGGGTGGAGCAGATGGACGCAGGGCTCAGAATAGAGCCCTTCTGGCAAACGCACTGGTTAAACTTGGGAAACAGCAAGTGGAAATGCGAGGGTGTTGGGGTGAGAGCAGTGGTGCTGAGGGTGGGCGTCACTGTGGTTTCTTCTTGCTCCAAGTTCTTGCCCCGTGGTTGGTGTGTGCTCTCCAGACCATAGCTTCTCTCCCGCAGTGCTTCTACCGCACCCTCACACACACACACACACCTGCCCACCAGCGGACTCCTCCCACCACCCTCCCCCTAGCCCCACCTAACAAAGCACCTAGGTCACAACCAGGGAACAGCGTGCACAACGAGGGAAGGGGGGGGGCAGAAATGCACGCACAACGAGGGAAGGGGGGCAGAAAAGCATGCACAATGAGGGAAGGGAGGGCAGAAAAGCAATCAGGGAACAGAGGCAAGAAAACGGCACAGACAAGAGCACAGACAGCATTGGGGAAGGGCGAAAAGAGCAAAGAGGGGGGTATACCTGTAGCAACGGAGGAGGGGCACAACTGGCCGCCCTGGGCCCTTGCATAGAGCAAAAGATGGCGAACGGGAGGAGGGGGGGGCGAGGGGGGTGCATCGCCTGTAGGGGGGGGAGAGGTGACGTAGCAGGGGCAGATGGAACTGGGAGCATAAATCGCAGCCGTCGAGATGGGAGGTAAAGGGACGGGGTGGGGCGGAGCCAGCTGACATCAGGTATCACTAGCAGAGGAGAGAGTGCAACCAGCGACTGCAAGAAAATAGGAGGGGCGGGGGGAAATAGAAAAGAAGGGAGGAGGTGAGACGAGATAAGAAAGGAATGAATGGCAGAGCTCAGAGTAGGGTGAAAGAAAAGGAGGAGTAGAAAAGCAGTGCGGGGCAAAAGGTAGTGAAGGCGTTCGAGGAAATAGGTGAATGAGAGCGCGAGGCACACGGATAGAGCGGTGGAGGAGGGGGTTTAGAGAGTAGGCAAAGAAGGTGCGTTGGGGATATGGGAGAGTGAAATGAGCACGAGAAGAGAGTAAGAGTCCGTGCGCTGCAGGCAGAGGGGCTATGCGCATCAGGCAGAAAGGGGCCGTGGAGTGCTCGCGAAACATCCAGTCCTACTTCAAGTGGGTGTGGTAAATATCTACTCTTTTATAGCAGCCTTCCAGATTCCTATTCCTCAGAGATGGGAAGTGATCATTTTCTGCCTGCAGCTGGGCAAGTCACTAGTGGTTTTGCAAAGGAGTCTGAAGAAACCTGCTTGCTGCTCCCGTCGTCTTCAGGCCAAAGAAGCAAAAAGGCAAAACATTTCTTCCTGTCCCCAAATAAAATGATGACGATAATGAATCTGTGTCTGTCTTAAAGCAGAAATGCACCCACCAGTAAACACTGGCAGAAGGTAAAACTGCTAGATGACAGCGACTGAACAACATTCCTTTCGGCCTTGTGGGCTGTCAGTCAGTAGTGGCTGGTCAGGTTCCCTAGAAATTCCTAAGAAGATTCAATGTTTCCACATAACTTCTGATACTCGAGAACACTGTGTTCACGACCGGAGCTGGAAAAATCTGCCTGTCAATAAGAAGGTTTCAAGTCGTTCCTGAAATGGCGGAAGTCTTCAGGTTTATGAGATTGCGTTTGCACGCCTCGGGTGCACTGCCAGAGAAAGACTGCCTACATCATTTTCTTTTAACTTTTACAATGCAGATTCCTTCAAATACGCTTTTGTAACCTGCACACATATCACTTTTTCCTCCTGTAATGTACCGATTGCTACCTCTTGTATTTTGGTTGCTCACTATTGTCACTTTTGATTCATGTAACTTAACGTTTGCTTTTGTAATTTGTTCACTTGTAATTTTCTCCTCATGTATCATTACTGTTCCTATTGTGAAGCGCTCTGACACCTTCGGGTAGTGTCCGCGCTATATAAAATCGCATAAATAAATAAAACAAGGTTACGATTCGTTTGGTTATATTGTACTTTAATTACAGTACCGAGTCAGAATCAATTGAAAGACAAGTTAACTCGTTTTGTGAGTTACTCAGTTGGCGAAAAATACTGACAACTTTGATAGGCTCACCATTTTGTCTACAGCCTTTAACTAGGGGGCGCCTGCCCAATCCTATGTCGTAAATCACCAACACAACATCGAACAGGGTCCCGGCCTATGACCCCCACCAGGATGGTTCTCTGCCAGCTGTCTGCTGGACAGGTGTCCTGCCCGCGCTACTAGTGTCGCGGTGAGGCTGGATACCAAGGACAGCCTCCGTCTGCCCTGATGCACGGGGGTCAGGCAGAACCCTCTGGAACTCAAGAGGCCCAGCCGTGGTGTATGTATACGCACTCAAATGCCTCCACTTTTCGTTTCTAGTGTAGGCATAATACTTCTTGAAACGGAATGTGAGCTGTACGCTCCAGGCTTGCTCCTCTGCTTGGCTGGAGTGAATCGAAAGTGATTGTCGTTGTTCCAATTATTTCAATCACGACCGCGCAGATCGGCTAAATACACATAGCACAAACGGGGGGCGGGCCAGTGCTAAATTTGAGCCTGTGGTTTCTGGTGCTGGGCATTGGCACTTAATTGTCAACATCGGAGCTCGTGGTAAGGTAGCGCTGTACGGCTAATTTTGTAAAGACCACAACAGTTAATAATTAACTCAATAAACATTAACAAGCCATCTCCCACCGGACGGCTAATTTTGTAAAGACCACAACAGTTAATAATTAATTCAATAAAAATTAACAAGCCATCTCCCACCGGCGCCGCTCCCAATTACTGTTCAGTATTGGCAGCGGTTCAGCCACATGCACCCAGTGGAGAATGCAGCTCCAGGTCACCGCCGCTCCCTCGATGTCGTCTCCTGGCCCCGGGGCGGCCGCTCCTGTTTTTGAAATCTCCGCTCAGTTAAACAAAGAGCCGCTTCCAGCGCCATTTTGAGGCAAGATCGCCCGTCGAGATTTCTGCCGATTTCACGGCAGCGAAGCGGTATCGTTGTGAGGCTTTTTGGCATGTCTCAGGGGTAAGTAGTGCACACTGTTTCACAGCTGCGATGGATCACAGTCCGCTCATTATATTTTGTAGCAACTCCTCATGCCGCCATTTCAGCTGCTGGGGGTGTGTTCCGCTCATTCTCTAATTAAGTATACAAAGCTGCACGGATGCTACATACAGCCACACCGCAAGGCCAGCACTTGTCACTAAAATGTTCAGTGAGTGCCCTTACATATAATCACTGACGCTCTGCAATAAACGCTATTTCCGCCGATATCTGCCCTTAATGACCACTGGGGGGGAGCGGGCGGGAAGCACAACAGCAAGCACTCTCCTGAGGACAACTTCTTAACAATGACAAAACAAGTCAGGTCCCGGACCGGCAGCCAATCACAGCGCGGCCCGGGAAATGACATCACGGGGGGTGTCCCGGGCCGGCAGATTCGGGGGCGTGTTTTTCGTGCTCTCCCCTTCCCATTGGCTGGAAGGTAAAATTCCAGCCAATGGGAAGAGGAGAGGGCGTGACTTAAAAAAAGACACGGAAACGCCCCCGAATCGCGTTTTCACAGGGAAAGCGTGATTGACAGCCAATCTCTTCCAATGGCTAGCCTCCATTTATGGAGCTAGCCAATGGAAGACAGAGGCGGGACTAAGCCCTATACTGTAGGACATAAGATTTCGCCCTGGGCGGAGCACCTGCTTCGCAGGTGCTACGGCCAGGGCGAAACCTAAAAATGTGAAATATAAACAGGCACTGCATCGCTGATACGGATAAGCTTTAGGGAATGTAGACAGGCCAATTATTCTATCAGCATGAGGTCATAATACAATATTCCCATTCTTGGCCTGCAGCACCCCATATGGCCAGAACAGACCTCCGCATCTAGCTTTGACAATGCACCTCAGATTTAGGCTACAGTCACCCCAACTATGGATGGCTGCTCCCTGACTAGTGAGAGACGGAGAAGAGGGCCCCAAAGCCGCCTGCACCACAAGTCTGTTGCTTTGTAACAAATTGCAGGGCAGCAGTCTCAGACGTTATAAATAAGCAGCCCAGGCCAGGCTGAGCCTGAGAGCTGAAGCTACGGCATCTGCCTCTGTTCGACCTGAGACCGCAGTGCACTCTCGACTCAGTACTTTTATCAAAGCAAAGAGCTGTAACAGCACCCTGTGGATACATGGCCTCATTTATGAAAAAATTACGCATTGCTGCGTGAAAGCAGCGATGCGTCACTTCTCAGTGTGCGCTCCTTGCGTCATGATTGATGCGTCATATTTATAATATGATGCATCATGTCGCAAGGAGTTACAGATACGTCAGTATTTCTGACGTATCTGTAGGCGCAAAAGTGACGCATTGCTGGAGTGTGTCACAAAAGTAACGCAACTCCAGCAATGTGTACTTTCACATGGGCAAGTCCCAAGTTGTTAGTGCTTGTGTCAGTCTTACGCCTGCCATGAAGCAGGCGTAAGATTTTGACGCATTAGTGGGCAAGAAATGGCGCAGTGAAATCTTATAGATTTCACTGCGTCACTTCTATATCCCTTTTCCTGCGTCAGAACGCCCCCCCTGCATACATTATACCTGCCGCAGGTATAATGTAGCGCAGGGGTTTACAAAGTGACGCATCTAACTAGATGCGTCACTTTGTAAATATGGTGCAATAGGCACATTTTTACGCTGCTGGTGCGTCACAAAAAGTGACTCACCGGCGGCGTAAAAGTGACGCATGGCCTCATAAATGAGGCCCATGGTCTCTTGGTAGACGTGTGATGTGTGGCGCTTGGCAGGGCTGCATAGTGTTCTATTTATAGGTCGAGCCTAGACAGTGCATGCGCTGTCTCTTTGAGACATGCTGTAACCACGCTGTGGGCTTACAGCCCACCGATTGCTATTTTATTTGTCCCTTCGATTGTCCTTCAAAATTGCTTGCTTGCTAGTGACTAATCCTTACTCTTTGTCCCTCCTTTTTGTGTTTTGTTTCCTCCCATGGAGCACCACCCAATTACTGGTATCTTTATGCTTCTGTGTTTATGTGTTCATTTTGAGTGACAATATTTTTTCTTTGTTTCCTGCTCATGGTTACCACGTTTTTTTATGTTCCAGGTCGTAAAGTCAGTGTGTGCTTGTGATTTGTTTGATCAATTTCTCGTGCAGCCAGAAATCTGCTATCTCGTCACATTTGCTGGAACAGGGACCAAGGACAGATTGATTGCCTGTCCATTGCACCCGGCGTGATTGAGCTACTTTTTATGAGGTACTTTTTGTAATATAGCACAAACTCCCCCAGAAGTTGATGGAGCACTTTACATGAGCACCAGTTACATTACACAAGGACACATTCATTTTTTGTAGGCACAGGGAGAATATGTGATTTGCCCAGAATCACAGGATGTTGAGCCAGCGCCGAGACTTGAACCCAGTTCCCCAGTTCCAAACTCGGCAGCTCGGGCTGTTCCAGCACATCCTCTCCTTTCTTCTACACACACCCACCACTACCCCACCACCACCTCACCCCTCTCACTCCCCCGTTTGATACTCCCTCCCTCCTCCCCTGAAGCTGCCTTGTTTTGTTTACCCTATACCCCCATTGGCCATGAATAAAATGTTTTATTGCAAAATCATGTTGTGTTTTTTTGTTCGTACGATTCCTGATGAGAGACAGCATTGTTTTTCTGCTCGCTCTTGTGTTTATTTTCGTTGCTTAATGTGTATATTGAAACTAAAATATGCTTGTAACCCTGGCCACTAGCCTCTAAGTTTGTTGCAGTTTTCACTTGCACCGGTGTTTTGTTTTTTGCCATTGCCGCTTGCCTCCCTCTCTGTTGCTGCTTGGCACTGTTGTGGTTGCAGTTTGCCCCCACTGTTGCTGTAGCTTGCCCATGTGTTTGTTACTGCTTGCCCATTCTATGTTGTTGCAACTTGGACTTTCCTACCCCCTCTATCCCACTAATTGCGTGCACTACTCTAAGTAGCAACCTAAAGGGGCTCCTTATTATCGGCCTTGGAAGGATGAGACTCTGGGTCGGGTGTATGCCCTTTTACATTTCACACATTTATTCAACAGATGCACGCTGCTTTCATGGGCCTTATCCTAGCTACAAGCCCTGTTGCTTCTTTCCTGGACTGACAGGTAAATTCGAAAGCCACTTCCCACAGAACAACTGAAATTTCAGAATTAATAAATGACAGCTGGGGGGGGGGTCACGCAATGTTCGACCTTTGGAAGCAACTTTTAAAGTCTAAAAGAAGCCACAGGATATTCCTTCTGCGCAGACCTTACTGCCAAGCCCAATGGCTTAGTAGACTTTCAGACACGTCTTGTTAGCCTCCTCAAAGGACCTCCTATTGGATCGGCCAGAGAAGGATGAAATGGCGGATTGGTCCTTCTGACCCGTTGAGAAAGAGCTTGTGAGCCATGCATGGAAAGTACTGCTGGAGAAGGAGTCTAAAGAAGGTGCAGCCACCGCAGGGTTTTCTCAATACGTGTGCACAAATTATGCCACATCCTCATCAGTTCTAGGGTTTGGTAGTGATCCAGCGCTCTCACCAAAATTATGTATAAATGACACTACCTACCACCACTAGATTTACCATACAACACTATGCCCATATCAACAACAGAGCGACTGAATCATGAGGCGATAAGATCTATATATGTTGTTTTAAACTACCCACAATAATCAAGACCAGCTTGTCATTTAGAAAGAATATTTAAACATATCTAGAAAAACTCAGGTTTTGGAATTTTATTATCAAGCATTAGAACAAAGTCATAAAGAGAGGTTTATTCAGAATTAATAAAGAGAGCAAAAATCAAGAAATATTATTCATTAGCAGAAATAAGTAAAAATATGCATTTCCAAACCCTAACTATTTCTCTATCTCTACCCTCATCACCTAGAAATAAAATAATTATAAAACTGCTTTCCTTACGTATTGTTGTCCATCAGCATAACACGTCCCTCTGGAATCTTGAGCGCAAGCCAAATGCCTGCTGTTTGGTCTGATTCTTATACCCTAAAACTATGCTGAGCTAACTATTTTTCACATTCCAGCAGACGAATTCTAGCTCTCCATTGGCTGAGCCACCTCGTGCCACAGTAAATTGTGACATCTCCTTCCCACATGTCCGGGCTTATTCACTAGTTCATTGTTCATGCAGAAGTCTTGGCAGCACTTCCTCAGGCTGCTACAATTTGTAGCGAAAGAAGTTTAAGCAATGCAAATTCTATCACGTCTCTTCCTTCCAACCTTGAGCCTGTCCGTTCTGAGCTCTCGTGGCACGTTAACAAATTTCTCCACAGAGTCATCTTTTAACAGTTCTTTCCAAAACCTTTCAAAATAAAAGCTCATAGGCTTTTCATCCTTTTCAGAATTATTTTCTCTTGTGGTAGTTTCATCAATAGGTCTCTTTTCAAAAAGCGTCATTTTTCTGCGCCACCTTTGCTTGCGTCAAATTTTAGAAGTGACTATTTTTCTGCAGCCATCTCTAAGCTTCATTTGTAAAACTATTATATAAACAAACATAAAAGAATAATTAATGAAAGAAATACAGTTTGTTCTGTTGCCACCCTCCATTGCTAATGATTAGCCCATTAGTCTAAATTACCTAGCTGATAGCGTACAAATAAAGCAGCATTTTATATCTACCATTCTTCTTTTAATCCAGCAGGATTCTTTATGCACCTATAAGAATAGAGTGACACCACATAGACAAAAGGCAAAATAAGCACATGCCATTCTTTAAATCAGCCGCTATTAGTAATGACACAACAATAGACAAAATTAATTTATTATTTCCACAAACAAAGAAATGCAACATACTGCACATTTATGAGCACACATGTTAATTTCCCACGTGTTCTGTGTAGATGCAACTTTAAACTAGGTTGAATTAATACACACGCAGCACAGATCATTAATATTATTAATTAATTAAGGAAGTGTAACTTCACGAGCTGAAATGTAATTCATTTCTGAATCTCGCTCCATCAGTAGCACCTCTAATGTCTGCTATTAGCAACCTGAATGGAGTACTTTTTTATTGGCTTTGGAAGGATGAGACGCTGGGTCGGTTCTTGCAACCGGTTGTAAAAGGGGGTGTGAGCCATGCGTGGAACATAATGGTGCAGAAGGAGCCCAAGACAGGGTGCCGGCGCCACTGGGCTTTCCTAATGTGCGCGTACGAATCATGCTATCTAGTGGTGGCAGGCAGGCCATTTGCTAGTGTCTAGCTTACAGCTGGAGGAAATGTTAATAGCCTCTTTCACAGCGCTTTTTGCCAATTGTAGGGCTAGGTAGCCCTTCAAATGTCTGCTATTAGCAACCTAAAGGCGGCTCATTTTTATGGGCTTCTGAAGGATGAGAGTACAGCTCGCTGCATGTGCCTTTCAGATTCTACACCTTTCTTCAACAGATGCACACTGTCTTTAACGTCCATATCCTAGCTCCAAGCCGGGCTGCTGATTTTCTAGGTCGCCAGTAAATTCCAAGAGCCAATGGGCACTAAACCACAGAAAAAGCATAAATATTCATGGTGAGCCGAGGCATTTCAAGCTGAATTTTATCTTTCAAAGGAATGTTTATATCTTAAAAGAAATCCCACAAAATGCCTTTTGTGCAGAGCTTGTTGTTAGCTTTAAAGCATAGGGCCCGATTCTGATGCGGGTTGGAAAGCGTCCCGACCGAATCGGTTAGGAAATGGTTTCCGACCCACTCGGATCGGGAGAGTCCGACCGAACGAGTATGATGCATCCAGATGCTTCCCGATACGATTTGGTTGGACTCAATGGGAGCATATGTTCCTAACCACATGATAATTGGGCCCTCAATTGGAAAGACACGTTCCCGATACGATTTGGAAGGAGCAAATGCCGTTAGGAGGCCTTCCTAACTGCATCAGAATCAGGCCCTAGGTGGGAATGCTTTCCTAACCGCATCAGAATCAGGCCCTTAGTAGCACTTCAAGCAATTACTATTACCGAATCTAAATGGAGCTACATTTTATCAGCCTGGAAAGGATGAGAGGCCGGATGGGAGCTTGTGCCCTGTTGGAAAGAGCGTGTGAGCCATGCACAGAGCATGCTGCTGGAGAAAGAGCCTGAAGCAGGGTGCCGGCACCAAGGGTTCTCTTAATATGCGTGTACGAATCATGCTATCTAGTAGTGGCAGGTAGACAACTTTTTTAGTGCCTAGGTTAACTTAATAGCCTTTTGTGCAGACCTTGCAGTCAGTCTTAAGGCTTGGTAGCAATTCAAATGTATGATATTGGCAATTTAAATAGCACTTCCTTTTATCGCTCTCAGAAGGATGAAAGACTGGGTTGATGCTTGTGCCTTTCAGATTTCATATATTTCTGCAGCACATACTGAGAGGTCCTGTCCTAGCTCCAAGACCTAGCCCTGCTGCTTCCAGTGGCGCTGGAAAAAATTTCAGAGTGGGGTGCTGTCATTCATGTTAAATCACTGAAGTCGAAAGGATTATGAAAAGTCCGAGCATCGAACAAAAAAAAGTGTTGCAGATGAGCCATGCCAATTTAGTAGGAGAGTGGTAAGGATGTGGGGTCTTATTTACAAGCCTCTTGCGCCACTTTTGCGTCATTTTTAACATGGGAAAAGTGTCCTGCGGGTAGCGCAAGGGGCTTGTAAATAAGCCCCGTGGTATGTAAACAGCGGGGCTCTTTGAAGCACTGGTATGGTAGTGCACCGTCATTTACAGACGCACGTTTTTCTATGAAATGGCCAGTAAAATTGCACAGCTTTTCCAGTGCACAGCCGACAGTTGTACCAGATGGTATTTATTTATTTATTTATTTAATGAATTTATATGGCGCATCAGCTACCCTGAGGTTCCATCGCAATGGACCGCACACCGCTAGCCCCTCCTCCGGATCGCCTCTAGGGACTCTGGTACATGGAGTTCTTGAGTGGTTCACCCCAGTGGGTGTAAGTAGGTACTTGTTGAACTGATGATCTCTAGACCCGATACATGTCCCGGGTTTTTGGATATCGCCCGAGACATGGCTCGGGTTTCGGGATAACTTCCCTTATCAGTAGAGAAAATAGTTAGGGGTGGAAGAGAAGGCCGCCTAACAACCGTCAATGGCCTCGATGCCCGAACCGGCACGCAGGTGCGTCGTCCAGGAGCCCGTCGGCTCAAAGCTCAAGGGAGCCAATTTGTAGAGACCATCGCAATGGACCGCACACCGCTAGCCCCTCCTCCGGATCGGCCCTAGGGACTCTGGTACATGGAGTTCTTGAGTGGTTCACCCCAGTGGGTGTAAGTAGGTACTTGTTGAACTGATGATCTCTAGACCCGATACATGTCCCGGGTTTTTGGATATCGCCCGAGACATGGCTCCGGTTTCGGGATAACTTCCCTCATCAGTAGAGAAAATAGTTAGGGGTGGAAGAGAAGGCCGCCAAACAACCGTCAATGGCCTCGATGCCCGAACCGGCACGCAGGTGCTTCGTCCAGGAGCCCGTCGGCTCAAAGCTCAAGGGAGCCAATTTGTAGAGACCATCGCAATGGACCGCACACCGCTAGCCCCTCCTCCGGATCGCCCCTAGGGACTCTGGTACATGGAGTTCTTGAGTGGTTCACCCCAGTGAGTGTAAGTAGGTACTTGTTGAACTGATGATCTCTAGACCCGATACATGTCCCGAGTTTTTGGATATCGCCCGAGACATGGCTCGGGTTTCGGGATAACTTCCCTCATCAGTAGAGAAAATAGTTAAGGGTGGAGGAGAAGGCCGCCAAACAACCGTCAATGGCCTCGATGCCTGAACCGGCACACAGGTGCGTCGTCCAGGAGCCAGTCGGCTCAAAGCTGAAGGGAGCCAATTTGTAGAGACCATCGCAATGGACCGCACACCGCTAGCCCCTCCTCCTGATCGCCCCTAGGGACTCTGGTACATGGAGTTCTTGAGTGGTTCACCCCAGTGGGTTTAAGTAGGTACTTGTTGAACTGATGATCTCTAGACCCGATACATGTCCCAGGTTTTTGGATATCGCCCGAGACATGGCTCGGGTTTCGGGATAACTTCCCTCATCAGTAGAGAAAATAGTTAGGGGTAGAAGAGAAGGCCGTCAAACAACCGTCAATGGCCACGATGCCCGAACCGGCACGCAGGTGCGTCGTCCAGGAGCCCGTCGGCTCACAGCTCAAGGGAGCCAATTTGTAGAGACCATCGCAATGGACCGCACACCGCTAGCCCCTCCTCCGGATCGCCCCTAGGGACTCTGGTACGTGGAGTTCTTGAGTGGTTCACCCCAGTGGGTGTAAGTAGGTACTTGTTGAACTGATGACCTCTAGACCCGATACATGTCCCGGGTTTTTGGATATCGCCCGAGACATGGCTTGGGTTTCGGGATAACTTCCCTCCTCAGTAGAGAAAATAGTAAGGGGTGGAAGAGAAGGCCGCCAAACAACCGTCAATGGCCTCGATGCCCGAACCGGCACGCAGGTGCGTCGTCCAGGAGCCCGTCGGCTCAAAGCTCAAGGGAGCCAATTTGTAGAGACCATCGCAATGGACCGCACACCGCTAGCCCCTCTTCCGGATCGCCCCTAGCGACTCTAGTACATGGAGTTCTTGAGTGGTTCACCCCAGTGGGTGTAAGTAGGTACTTGTTGAACTGATGATCTCTAGACCCGACACATGTCCCGGGTTTTTGGATATCGCCCGAGACATGGCTCGGGTTTCGGGATAACTTCCCTCATCAGTA
The DNA here is from genome assembly GCF_964261635.1 of Lissotriton helveticus. Taxonomy (NCBI): domain Eukaryota; kingdom Metazoa; phylum Chordata; class Amphibia; order Caudata; family Salamandridae; genus Lissotriton; species Lissotriton helveticus. The sequence continues at coordinate 225,527,217 of NC_136065.1, forward strand.
GAGAAAATAGTTAGGGGTGGAAGAGAAGGCCGCAAAACAACCGTCAATGGCCTTGATGCCCGAACCGGCACGCAGGTGCGTCGTCCAGGAGCCCGTCGGCTCAAAGCTCAAGGGAGCCAATTTGTAGAGACCATCGCAATGGACCGCACACCGCTAGCCCCTCCTCCGGATCGCCCCTAGGGACTCTGGTACATGGAGTTCTTGAGTGGTTCACCCCAGTGGGTGTAAGTAGGTACTTGTTGAACTGATGATCTCCAGACCCGATACATGTCCCGGGTTTTTGGATATCGCCCGAGACATGGCTCGGGTTTCGGGATAACTTCCCTCATCAGTAGAGAAAATCGTTAGGGGTGGAAGAGAAGGCCGCCAAACAACCGTCAATGGCCTCGATGCCCGAACCGGCACGCAGGTGCGTCGTCCAGGAGCCTGTTGGCTCAAAGCTCAAGGGAGCCAATTTTTAGAGACCATCGCAATGGACCGCACACCGCTAGCCCCTCCTCCGGATCGCCCCTAGGGACTCTGGTACATGGAGTTCTTGAGTGGTTCACCTCAGTGGGTGTAAGTAGGTACTTGTTGAACTGATGATCTCTAGACCCGATACATGTCCCAGGTTTTTAGATATCGCCCGAGACATGGCTCGGGTTTCGGGATAACTTCCCTCATCAGTAGAGAAAATAGTTAGGGGTGGAAGAGATGGCCGCCAAACAACCGTCAATGGCCTCGATGCCCGAACCGGCACGCAGGTGCGTCGTCCAGGAGCCCGTCGGCTCAAAGCTCAAGGGAGCCAATTTGTAGAGACCATCGCAATGGACCGCACACCGCTAGCCCCTCCTCCGGATCGCCCCTAGCGACTCTGGTACATGGAGTTCTTGAGTGGTTCACCCCAGTGGGTGTAAGTAGGTACTTGTTGAACTGATGATCTCCAGACCCGATACATGTCCCGGGTTTTTGGATATCGCCCGAGACATGGCTCGGGTTTCGGGATAACTTCCTTCATCAGTAGAGAAAATAGTTAGGGGTGGAAGAGAAGGCCGCCAAACAACCGTCAATGGCCTCGATGCCCGAACCGGCACGCAGGTGCGTCGTCCGTCCAGGAGCCCGTCGGCTCAAAGCTCAAGGGAGCCAATTTGTAGAGACCATCGCAATGGACCGCACACCACTAGCCCCTCATCCGGATCGCCCCTAGGGACTCTGGAACATGGAGTTCTTGAGTGGTTCACCCCAGTGGGTGTAAGTAGGTACTTGTTGAACTGATGATCTCCAGACCCGATACATGTCCCGGGTTTTTGGATATCGCCCGAGACATGGCTCGGGTTTCGGGATAACTTCCTTCATCAGTAGAGAAAATAGTTAGGGGTGGAAGAGAAGGCCGCCAAACAACCGTCAATGGCCTCGATGCCCGAACCGGCACGCAGGTGCGTCGTCCAGGAGCCCGTCGGCTCAAAGCTCAAGGGAGCCAATTTGTAGAGACCATCGCAATGGACCGCACACCACTAGCCCCTCATCCGGATCGCCCCTAGGGACTCTGGAACATGGAGTTCTTGAGTGGTTCACCCCAGTGGGTGTAAGTAGGTACTTGTTGAACTGATGATCTCTAGACCCGATACATGTCCCGGGTTTTTGGATATCGCCCGAGACATGGCTCGGGTTTCGGGATAACTTCCTGAAACCCGTGTTTCGGGATAACTTCCATTGGGGGATAACTTCCATTGGGGCGTGGGGGCGTAGCCCCCCCGCCCGCAGCTGCTCCCTCGGCGTCTCTGAACTTAAGTAAACTCCCAGTTTACTTAAGTTCAGAGACGTGAGGGAGGTGTCAGTCAGACGTCACTAGGGGCAAGCAGCAGCACAAGTGCGCATGAGTGGGGACAGATGGCGAATTTCTGCACCAATCCCACTCATGCGCACTAGTGTCTGCTCTATAATAAAAGAGCTTATAAAGCGCCCAGTAACGCCATCTCGGCGTGTCCCCGCGCTAAGAGCTCCTAACGATCACCAATATGAGCCTTTGTCCCTACTCGGTGTAAAGTTGTGTTTTTAGCTTTGCCCTGAACATAGCTTCACTGCTCTCCAATCTCAGAGCAGAAGGGAGTTTGTTCCAATGTTGAGCTGCTGGCGCATGCCCATTTGGAGAGCGAGGGTTGAGCAAAGGCTCAAACCTCGCTCTCCTAATTGGCAGGCGGGCGAAGCGTAACACTGCCCTGCTCGTGCCTGGATTGGTTGAGACTCAGGGGTTGCCAGCAGTGACGCAGCTGTTCCAGGACCTGTAGGCGCTAACGGGAGTCAGGACCCCGGAGCAGAGTTAGCGCGGACCCTGTACGGGAAGTTTTTTAATTTTAATTTACAACCCCCGCCCCCCCCGCACCCAACCCTCCCGAGTATTGTGAGCCGCGACTCTCCTTTCTCCCTCTTGCACCTCCCTTCCCTATCCCAGAGATATCACGGGGATTGAAGACGGCAACTCAACTCACTCAATTCTCTGACAATGATCGTACGGTACCAGCTGGTAAATATCTTGCGCACAAAACGTCTTTTTATGTGCAGAGTACTAAAAGCAGAAGGGCAGACTTTCTTCAGAAGTGTTTCACATCAGGCAACCAAAAGTCACCGATAAGATCGGAAAGACGTCACCAGCTCTAGTTCACAAATAAATAAATATGGACAAAGTGCGCCCGTTTCCTATCTTTTTGCTCTAATGTGGTGTACACATTCGCCAACAAATTATTAACTAGTCACAATTCCTTGTCTGCCTTTGCCGCGGCTGACATACTGATACTTCACTCATGGAGGTTCTTCTGATTCTGTGGCCCGTGCAGCACTGCCTGAGTTTATGAGTTAAAAAAGTTAACAACCAGACCGACGCCAGTGCGACAGTAACTCAGTAACTCACACCTTGCCTTAGGATGCCACCATGCTGCATTATTTATTGATAACAGCAATCACACGCACATTTTCACTGCTTTGTCAAATAGCAGAGCATTTGATTCTTATTAAATATTGGCTTTCGCTTCCACAGATACATCTCGCCTTGCCTGAGCACAGTGAGGCTTTTGGAATCTCTGCCTTTCTATATTCTCTTTTTTCTCACACTCTTCTCGCTCTCTCTCTTTTCGCTATGTATTTTGTTAATTCTGCTTCCTTCTCTTCCTCTCTTACATCTTTTTCCTTCTAACACCCTCCAAGCTCTCCACACTTTCTGCCTCTCTTTTCCTGTGTTTGTCTAGTGCTAACGTCTTGCTATTTACCCTTTAATCTCATAAAAAGGCGCCATCCATCTCCAAACTAATTTCGGATTTCAAACCTTTACAAATAATTCCTTTGTGTGTGTGTTCTAGAGTAGGGTGTTCCCTCGCGTCTGACTTTCATCACATAGGGAGTATTTGTAAAGGTTTGAGTTTGGTGGTCAGTGTCACATTCATGGGCCCTGCAGAGCAGACATATGTGATGTGTCGTGAAAAACACAGCTTGTATTTGGGGTGGATAACACGTGGCATTACAAATGTTTATTTATGCCAGCTTTTTGTGCAATGACTTTTGTTAGATTTGTTCCTCATTAAGGCTGGTGTTGGCCCTCCCACCTCAGGTTCAGTTTCAGTTAAAGTAAAATCGTCCCGAGCGTGGCCGTGCCAGCATCTTTCATGCCACAACATAGTTTGTAATAACAAAATAGGCATGCGTTTTGTTAACTACACAGAAGTCCACCACGACACTAATTTTACGCCTCACCACTTTCAAATGTCACCAGCCACCACTGGTCCTTACGTATTTCTGTACAGCTTTGCTCTACGAGTCGCTCCCACTCCATCCTGATTGCTCGCTCTCCATTTGCTTCCTTCGCTGTGACCTCTGTTTTGCCTCTCCTCCTCCTGATCCCTCTGTGTGCAACCCTGTGTGTTTTCTGCCTGCCTTCCGTGTTCCTTCCCCTTCCTCCATGATTTCACCCTCCTGTTGTTTCCACCCAGGGACTCGACTTATTTATTTGTTTATTACTGATCCAACTCGGATTGTTAAACAAAAAAGCAAAGAAACGGCTTGTGGTATTTTGTAGGCGTGCACGCGCTTGGGGCATACGCCTACAAAATGATGCATTAGGCAGCATAAATTTTCAGATCCACTAAAGCGCGATAGGCCTTTGGTTTCTTTACTGTGGAAGAGAGACACCTGCTGGCATATCAAGATATTGCACATCCACTCCGTTAAATTGTGATGTGCATACACAGTTAAATTAACTAAGTATGTTTCTCGTTCTTCTGCTCACACGGTTAGCAGATACCGGTGGCCTCCAAGATTGTACTTCTTATCCATTTATTTAAACTCCGCACGCAGATAATTCTTTAGAAACTTTGTCAACAAAACTTCTGTTATGTGCACGCAGTAAACAAAGCATAGCCCAGAAGAATCTGCAAGAGCACACACCATTTTAACCTGTGATGCACACACCTGTTGCGTGTTGACTCTTCTAAAAGTGATTAAAATAGGAAGCATGCAGTAAATTCAAACATTGTTTTGATGTAACGTCCATATATTAAGCAATATGTCTTTTACTCTTAGAGATTAATCCTGTCTGTTATTATAAACGTTCTAGTGTCTACATTTGATCCACGGTTCTTACTTGACTTAAAACTATTGTTCCTACTGCATTTTTGGCTTTTCTAATTGCTCAGTCATGCAATTTGAGCCACCTTCTAAGTTTTTGCAGTCCGAATGCGATCCTCGTTGTGCATGGAGAAAATGGAAGAGGAATTTTTAACATATTATTAGGCAATGTTGGTGGAATTCTGATTACAACGCTCATCGACAACGGGGCATCTGTAAACGTCATTGATTCAGAGCAGTTGCTCAAACTGGTCCACAAGCCAGTCATGTATGGCGGGACAGACCCTATTCTGCTACAAAGTGTCAAAGAGGAGGAAGTAGCAAATGGAAATACCAAGACATGTGCCATGTTTCATGTGACCAAAGACAACACTGGAACACTGCTAGGTTGTCACACTGCTGAGGACTTGGGCCTGGTATTCTTTGCCAAGCATATTCATCAATTTCATGTAGACAAAATTCTGGTTGACTTTCTGGAAGCATTTGAGGGGTTAGGGTGTTAGAAAGGCATTCAGGTCATACTCCACATTGACACTACCTTAAGGCCGGTGAAGCTACGTCACAGATGGGTACCTTTTCATCTTCTCCTGTAGGTAGAAAAAGAACTTGAACATCCGGAGCAGGCAGGAGTCATAGAAAAAGTGACCGCTCCCACACCCTAGGTGTCGCCACTGGTCAGCGCCCAGAAGCCAAAGCAGCCCAGGGTATAAGGTTATGTTTGGATATGAGATTTGCTTGACAAGGCTATTCGCAGACAGAGGCACATCACCCCGACAATAGATGAAATTGTGGCTGCACTGAATGGTTCCAAATGGTTCTCTAAAATCGACTTCAATTCTGGATATCCCCAACTGATGCTGGAAGAGTCAAGCAGATATATAGCGACTTTCTACCCATGTAGGATCACAAACGTTTAAGCATCTAAGTTTTGGAGTGTTGGTCTGCAGCTGAAGTTTTCCAGGACGCTATCCGTGAGGCCCTGTCTGTTTTTGGGGGATTGATCAATGTGACTGATGATATTTTGATCTTAACCAGTACTCTTGAGGAACACCACATCCGACTGAGGGCCACGTTGCAGCGACTGGTGGAGCGTGGGTTGGCCCTCCACTGCCAAAAGTGTTAATTCTACTCTATGTGGTGGAATTTTTTGGAACTGTTTTTCCAAAGAGGGCTTGCAAATGGATCCCCAGAAAGTCGAAGCTATCAGAATGGCGGTGGTTCCCTAGAATCCATCAGAGGTACTCAGCTTTCTGGGGATGGCCTATTATTGTAGAAGGTTCATTCCCAATTTGGCTACCTTTTCAGACCCTCTAAGGGTCCCTGATGAAGATGGAGGATCTTTGGGAATGGAACACCAAAGCTCCAAGGAGAGTCCAAGGACATTAAGAAAGCTCTTCTTCATGACGCAACCATGGCACACTTCAGCCCAATGAGGAAAACTGAACTGATTGTAGACGGCAGCCCTGTCTGGCTCGGAGCTGTGCTATTACAACTGAGAGATAATGAGGAAAGGGTATCTATTGCATATGCAAGCTGCACTCTCCCTGCAGTGGAAACTCGCTATGCTCAAATTGAAAGAGAGGGACCAGCTATCAGATGGGCCTGTAAACATTTTCACCTGTATCTCTGTAGTCAACATTTTCAAGTTATCTCTATTAGTCCTCTGTACCCCGTTTTGGATGGTATGTAACCTTTACAACGAAACTTTTACAACGACCTACCATTACAACACAACTTTTACCACGCAAACTATTACAACGCATTGCTCTGGGGGGCGCTCTAGGATAGGGAATAGGTTAATTTACTATCCAATAACCTTCCCTACTATCCACGGGGACTGGAGTTGGAATAGTAAATTAAACTATTCACTATCCAGCACCCCAAAGCGCTATGCGTTGTAATGGTATGCGTGGTAAAAACCGCGTTGTAAAGGTAGGCGTTGTAAAACTATGCGTTGTAACGTCATACATCCGTTTTGGATGCATGGCGCAGGATAGACCTCCGAGGATTGAAAGGTGGACTGTCCTGTTGCAGCAATACTCTTTTGGGGTGTTGCTCTGGTCCTGGAGTAAACAATCCAGCTGATTATTTGTCACGCCATCCTTTGGCAGCCGATCCCCAAACACGATTCAGAAAAGGGGGTGGTGATGAACAGAGTGTCTGAATTAAGCAGACCACTCTTACCCAGTCCAAAGATCAGGGCTTGATCCATCACCGTTATTTAGCTCACTGCCCCATCCCAGCTCAGAACCTGCCTATATGCAAATTAGTATGTCCCTGGCCCAGTGCATCATGGGAACAGGGCAGACCAAACTACCAAGCCAATTCTTCACCAGAAAGGAGACAAGCTACCGGGGACCGGTTTCTGGCATTTCAGCCTCGTCGGCCCGGCTTGCTTGAATCCTGATGGAGCAGTGAGCAAGGGACTCATGTCTGAGTATACCCTGCCACACCTATAGTGGCCAAAAACGATTCAGAAAAGGGGGTGGTGATGAACAGAGTGTCTGAATTAAGCAGACCACTCTTACCCAGTCCAAAGATCAGGGCTTGATCCATCACCGTTATTTAGCTCACTGTCCCATCCCAGCTCAGAACCTGGCTATATGCAAATTAGTCTGTCCCTGGCCCAGTGCATCATGGGAACAGGGCAGACCAAACTACCAAGCCAATTCTTCACCAGAAAGGAGACAAGCTACCCGGGACCGGTTTCTGGCATTTCAGCCTCGTCGGCCCGGCTTGCTTGAATCCTGATGGAGCAGTGAGCAAGGGACTCATGTCTGAGTATACCCTGCCACACCTATAGTGGCCAAAAACGATTCAGAAAAGGGGGTGGTGATGAACAGAGTGTCTGAATTAAGCAGACCACTCTTACCCAGTCCAAAGATCAGGGCTTGATCCATCACCGTTATTTAGCTCACTGCCCCATCCCAGCTCAGAACCTGGCTATATGCAAATTAGTCTGTCCCTGGCCCAGTGCATCATGGGAACAGGGCAGACCAAACTACCAAGCCAATTCTTCACCAGAAAGGAGACAAGCTACCGGGGACCGGTTTCTGGCATTTCAGCCTCGTCGGCCCGGCTTGCTTGAATCCTGATGGAGCAGTGAGCAAGGGACTCATGTCTGAGTATACCCTGCCACATCTATAGTGGCCAAAAACGATTCAGAAAAGGGGGTGGTGATGAACAGAGTGTCTGAATTAAGCAGACCACTCTTACCCAGTCCAAAGATCAGGGCTTGATCCATCACCGTTATTTAGCTCACTGCCCCATCCCAGCTCAGAACCTGGCTATATGCAAATTAGTCTGTCCCTGGCCCAGTGCATCATGGGAACAGGGCAGACCAAACTACCAAGCCAATTCTTCACCAGAAAGGAGACAAGCTACTGGGGACCGGTTTCTGGCATTTCAGCCTCGTCGGCCCGGCTTGCTTGAATCCTGATGGAGCAGTGAGCAAGGGACTCATGTCTGAGTATACCCTGCCACACCTATAGTGGCCAAAACGGATTCAGAAAAGGGGGTGGTGATGAACAGAGTGTCTGAATTAAGCAGACCACTCTTACCCAGTCCAAAGATCAGGGCTTGATCCATCACCGTTATTTAGCTCACTGACCCATCCCAGCTCAGAACCTGGCTATATGCAAATTAGTCTGTCCCTGGCCCAGTGCATCATGGGAACAGGGCAGACCAAACTACCAAGCCAATTCTTCACCAGAAAGGAGACAAGCTACCGGGGACCGGTTTCTGACATTTCAGCCTTGTCGGCCCGGCTTGCTTGAATCCTGATGGAGCAGTGAGCAATGAGCAAGGGACTCATGTCTGAGTATACCCTGCCACACCTATAGTGGCCAAAAACGATTCAGAAAAGGGGGTGGTCCATCACCACCCCTTGTTGTTAAATATTTTGTCCACCCTAAGCGTGGAAGGGTATACTCAGATGTGAGTCCCTTGCTCATTGCACCATCAGGATTCAAGCAAGCCGGGCCGACGACGGCTGAAATGCCAGAAACCGGTACCCGGAAGCTTGTTTCCTTCCCAGTGTAAGAATTGGCTTGGTAGTTTGGTTTGCCCTGTTCCCATCATGCACTGGGACAGGAACAGACTATTTTGCATATAGCCAGGTTCTGAACTGGGATGGTGCAGTGAACTAAAAAACGGTGTTGGATCTAGCCCTGATCTCTTGACTGGGTGAGAGTATTCTGCTTAATTCAGAAACTCTGTCCATCACCACCCCTTGTTGTTAAATATTTTGTCCACCCTAAGCGTGGAAGGGTATACTCAGATGTGAGTCCCTTGCTCATTGCACCATCAGGATTCAAGCAAGCCGGGCCGACGACGGCTGAAATGCCAGAACCCGGTCCCCGGAAGCTTGTTTCCTTCCCAGTGTAAGAATTGGCTTGGTAGTTTGGTTTGCCCTGTTCCCATCATGCACTGGGATAGGAACAGACTAATTTGCATATAGCCAGGTTCTGAACTGGGATGGTGCAGTGAGCTAAAAAACGGTGTTGAATCTAGCCCTGATCTCTTGACTGGGTGAGAGTATTCTGCTTAATTCAGAAACTCTGTCCATCACCACCCCTTGTTGTTAAATATTTTGTCCACCCTAAGCGTGGAAGGGTATACTCAGATGTGAGTCCCTTGCTCATTGCACCATCAGGATTCAAGCAAGCCGGGCCGACGACGGCTGAAATGCCAGAAACCGGTCCCCGGAAGCTTCTTTCCTTCCCAGTGTAAGAATTGGCTTGGTAGTTTGGTTTGCCCTGTTCCCATCATGCACTGGGACAGGAACAGACTAATTTGCATATAGCCAGGTTCTGAACTGGGATGGTGCAGTGAGCTAAAAAACGGTGTTGGATCTAGCCCTGATCTCTTGACTGGGTGAGAGTATTCTGCTTAATTCAGAAACTCTGTCCATCACCACCCCTTGTTGTTAAATATTTTGTCCACCCTAAGCGTGGAAGGGTATACTCAGATGTGAGTCCCTTGCTCATTGCACCATCAGGATTCAAGCAAGCCGGGCCGACGACGCCTGAAATGCCAGAAACCGGTCCCCGGAAGCTTGTTTCCTTCCCAGTGTAAGAATTGGCTTGGTAGTTTGGTTTGCCCTGTTCCCATCATGCACTGGGACAGGAACAGACTAATTTGCATATAGCCAGGTTCTGAACTGGGATGGTGCAGTGAGCTAAAAAACGGTGTTGGATCTAGCTCTGATCTCTTGACTGGGTGAGAGTATTCTGCTTAATTCAGAAACTCTGTCCATCACCACCCCTTGTTGTTAAATATTTTGTCCACCCTAAGCGTGGAAGGGTATACTCAGATGTGAGTCCCTTGCTCATTGCACCATCAGGATTCAAGCAAGCCGGGCCGACGACGGCTGAAATGCCAGAAACCTGTCCCCGGAAGCTTGTTTCCTTCCCAGTGTAAGAATTGGCTTGGTAGTTTGGTTTGCCCTGTTCCCATCATGCACTGGGACAGGAACAGACTTATTTGCATATAGCCAGGTTCTGAACTGGGATGGTGCAGTGAGCTAAAAAACGGTGTTGGATCTAGCCCTGATCTCTTGACTGGGTGAGAGTATTCTGCTTAATTCAGAAACTCTGTCCATCACCACCCCCTGTTGTTAAATATTTTGTCCACCCTAAGCGTGGAAGGGTATACTCAGATGTGAGTCCCTTGCTCATTGCACCATCAGGATTCAAGGAAGCCGGGCCGACGACGGCTGAAATGCCAGAAACCGGTACCCGGAAGCTTGTTTCCTTCCCAGTGTAAGAATTGGCTTGGTAGTTTGGTTTGCCCTGTTCCCATCATGCACTGGGACAGGAACAGACTACTTTGCATATAGCCAGGTTCTGAACTGGGATGGTGCAGTGAGCTAAAAAACGGTGTTGGATCTAGCCCTGATCTCTTGACTGGGTGAGAGTATTCTGCTTAATTCAGAAACTCTGTCCATCACCACCCCTTGTTGTTAAAGATCCCCAAACACAGCAGGAAAATGACCAGGGAGCAGAGGATTTTGGCAGATTGGTCACAGTGCTGGCATGCCCTTATGCACTGTCCTTGGAGGAAATAGTAGAAGCCACATGACTAATGAGGGTCAAAGCGGCACTCCGAGAACATCACTGGTGGAATTTCCTGGATGGTTTCTGTGGTCTAACCAAAGAGGAGCATGAAGCGAGAACACAACTGTGAAGATGCCGTGATGAGTTGAGTGACAGTGAAAAGCGACTCCTTCTGCGGGGTCACCAGATCGTTATTCCTCAGAATCGTTGGACCCGTACTGGAGAGCTGGCACACCAGGGACATCAGGGCATGGCCAAAACTAAAGCATGTCTCCGAAGTAAGGTGTGGTTTCCTGGGATGGACCTACTGGTCGAAGAAAAAGAGAGGAGTTGTTATTCAAGTGTCATCACGAGTAGTGATCCTCCGGCATTTCCTATCATCACTGAACGTCTGCGTACGAAGCCATGGTCATTGCTAACCGTGGATTTAGAGATGCTTTCCTGATAACAGAACCTAATTGATGGTCATGGACTGTCATACCAAGGTCACGGCTGTTGAGCTAGACAGGTCCACTGCCTTCGAGTGCATAAAGCCAGCACTAGAAAAAATCTGTGCATGGTTGGGTCTGCCTGATGAAATAAAAAAAGAACAATTGGCCACCTTTCCAGGGCCAGGAGTTTAGGGAGCAGCTAAATCGGGAAACATCCTTTACAACGCAACTGTTACAACGAAGTACCTTTACGACGCAACCATTACAACGCAACTTTTACAACGACTTGCGCTGGGGGGCGCTCTAGGATAGGGAATAGTTTTAATTTACTATCCAACACCTTCCCTACTATCCACGGGGACTGGAGTTGGAATAGTAAATTAAACTATTCACTATCCAGCGCCCCCCAACGCAAGTCATTGTAACGACTTGCGTTGTAAAACTTGTGTCGTAAAGGCATGCGTTGTAATAGCATGCGTTGTAACGTCATACATCCATCTAAATCACCTCAACATTCGACATGAATGGATCTCTCCCCAATAGCCACAGTCAAACGGGGAGGTGGAAAAATTTATGAGAATGCTCAACAAGGCACTGTGAATTGGAGTAGAGCAGGGGGAGGAACTTGAATGTTGTCTGCACCATTTTTTGAGAGCATATCGTCAAACCCCACACAACACCAGTGGATGTGCCCAGAGCAACCTCATAATGAGAAGACCTACCAGAGATTTCGTGCCTGCCTGCTCGCACCCTGAGCCCGCTCTCCTTGACACATTGGCTGCTCAGGAGAAGAGGAAAGCCAACAATGAAAGAGCCAGTCGGAAGCGGAGAAAGATAGAGCCTGATCTTCAAGTGGGTGACTTGACTGTTATCAAGGACCGCCATCCTGTGTGGAAATTCTGGACTCCATTTGAGAATAAAAATGGGAAGTTGTCAGAGTGTGAGGGACCATGATCACAGCAAAAAGAGGAGGGACGGAAATGTCGAGAAATGTGTTGTTTAAGAAAGTACTTGACATATGAGCTGGGTGAGGCGGTCTTTGAGGACAGTTAAGGAGGCTCCAGAGAAAGAGAGCCTGGTGATCAAGACAGGAGTGAAGCAGGAGAAAGAGCTAGGCTACTAACAGCTGGTAAAGTTCCTGTGCCCACTGGCAGAGAAGATTCCAACCAGGTCCATCATTACCACAAGAAGGCCAACCCCCGGTCCAGCCAGAGGCTGAGAGACTTTGTCTGTTGAACACCTGTTTAAGCTAGTATTTCTCTCTTTCTGTTCTCCTACTTTCCTTTTTATTCCATTTCTCTTAAAGGCTGCAAGGGATATAGTAAGCCGCCCGGCCACTACTCCACATTGTATTAACTTGCACCCGTAGGGCAGGGCACAGCCGAGGGTTTAAATAAAAGTCCCATAGCCGCTCGGGCTAGTGCATGCCATGTACTCAATAGTGCACGGTTGCTTCTGTGTGTGCATGATCCTGAGGGCCTCATGTGAGGCCTGCATGCTGATTGGACCCCACCACCACAAAAGGTGATAAAATGCACCTAGGCAAACAAACAATATTTTACTGCATTGTTTGAGCCCTGAAGGCCAGGACGTTTTCAGGACATTACCAGGGGAGATGAATGACTTTGACAAAGCTTTTCTACACATGGAAACTAGATTCAAATCCAACACAAGCATTTTGTTGGAAAGAGACATATTTTATGCCTCGTCCAAAAAGTACAGCGATTCTTTCCATGAATTTTTAACAAGTCTGAGGTCTCTTTCTATGTCTTGTAATTTTGGACCAATGGCAGATGAAATGATAATGGGTCAAATTATTGTCACTGTGAAAAGCAAGAACATACAAGAGCAGTTAGGGATGTTAAGCGACCCATCCTAACAAACAGGGAACACAATTGAACAATCAGAGTTCTGGGTCATATCCGCCAAGGTCAAATCAGTCAAAGAAGTCAGGCTAGAAAAGAGAAACTCAGAAGTATTCAGTGTTTCAAATAAAAACTCCAGGGAAGATTCAACGTTTAAGAAACCAGAAAAAGGAAAAATGTGGCATAAATGTGGCAGCCTTGCTCATATTGCTTCTTTTAAGCATTGTCCTGCCAATGAAAGGGATTATAAAAAAATGTGGGAGAAACTGACATTTTACGAGGGTCTGTAAATAGTCTGGGAAAAGAGTATAAATCTCCTATCGCACGTTTTTCCAGAAGTTGTGACGAAGAGGATCACAAGAATGCTGGGGGAACGCCCATAATGGAATGGAATGGAAGGACACTTGTAGAGCGCATGGCTACCTGGAAGCATTCCAGCGCTAGGAACTGACACGGAGAGACAGAAAGCTAAGGACACAGCATAGTCTTTAATTGCTTATGGAAAGCCAGGTGGTTGGAAAGTGTGCGAAACAATAAGATAGAAAATAAGTAGCCAATCACTCACAGATCCTGTTTTAATGTCATTAGTTTCTAGTGATTTAAACCTGCAACTCCATAGTTGGTGGATGTTCCTGATTCTAATAAATTCCTGAAAAAAATGTATGTATCACCATTATTATGGATCTGTATAATGGGGTCTGATCTCATCATTAGTGTACATGGTAACTGCTGTTTGTATAAGCTCTCTGTATCATTCCATTTAAAAAAGAAGAAATTTATCGAAATTTTAACTCGTAAGATATGTTATTGAAACCAATGAATCAATGGTAATAATTCAATAAGATCACAAAGAGATAAGGACTGTACTCAGCCGCGGCCTGTGGAGGGAGTTGCGGTGGGGCAGGCAGGCGGGGCGGGGGAGGGGCAGGGTGGGGTGTGATAAACAACGGAATCTGGATGATTACAGGTAAGTAAACAATTAAATTAATAAAACGAATTTCGTAGCGCGCCCTGCATCGCATTTTGCGCCCCTGCCCCACCGCAACTCCCTCCACGGGCCGCAGCTGACTGTACTCTGTTTAGTAACAGTGTGAGCAATCATCATGCTCCAAAATTTGGACTGATATTGGCGGACCGAAAAACTGATATTGGTTATAAAAATCAAAGTATCTAACATTAATCTATCCCAGTTGGTGTTGATTTAGTGGTATTATACATGTTCATTGAAAACAAATAAACCACAATGACGAAAAGAAATTACCTGATAAAAAAACGGTGCACCGAGTGTGCAATGATGTCTTATTAATTTTAAAATCAACGGTTTCACAAGAAGGTCGGATGTCTACAAAAAGGAATCAAAAATGACTATTTCTGATAGTAAATTGATTAAAAAGAGATAAAGATATCCCTAACATAGATATAACTGTGAGTTTCCATAATCTTATGATCTCAAGAGAATTTTTAAGACCAATACCTGGTTATCAAACAAGCCTCGTGTAGATATATTGGAAAAGCAACCTGGTCCCGCTAAATGTTAAAATCAGTAAATTGATAATCTGGAAAGCCTCTGAAAAAACAATACACGATCTATTGTCAAAACGGAGATCTTATAAGAGAAAAAAGGAACTATACATTAATAATCAGAGTAACAGTGAACCCCGTGGATACCTTGCGACAGAAGAAATTCAACGAAGAAACTGGAACAAGCGCTGGATATGCGATGGTGTTCCAAATATGTAACCTAATAGGCATACACAGTAAAGGACTTATCTAAGAAGGAATGTAACAAAATATATCTATGAGCGTGTAAAACTACAACTTCATAATAAAACAAGGTCCCTATAAATACAAACTAGTATGTGCCTAATACAAGGAGGCTTCAGGTAGGACCAGGCTAGGGATGGCTGCCGATGATGTCTTCGGAAAAGAGTATCAAATGTGTTGGTGCCATTCTACACATTATATACTCTATGGCTAGTCACATGATAATCGTGTGATTCTAAAAAGTGTCATGTGACCAAAGTGATGATGGTCAGAGAAGACAGACTAAAGTGATGATGGTCAAAGAGAACAGACTATGTTGAAAAACATCGAAACTTTATTGTTCTGTCCAACAAGATTTCGAAGACATATCAAACTGCTTGGTTTTACAGATGTCAATTACAATAATAACCTTATATAATTTCCAAAACCTACTAGCCAGATATAGATTATATAATAATAAGTGATATATAATAAGTGGGGAATTAATAACCAAAACATTGTCCAAGTTGTAACGTCAACTAAACTAAATGAGAGTTAGATTCAAAGGTAATATCTAATATTGGACGAAGTTTTGGAGATGTAAACATATCAGATTTGACTAGTATTTCCATAAATGTTTGTATTGGTTATAAGCCTAAATAGCTTATATTAGGTTCAGTATAACAAACATCCTGTTTTAAGATGAGATGCCTACTCAGATTATGGAATTTTCCCAGGGTATTTCACTATTCGGGCCATTCCTGAAAGTGTTGAGAGTTTAAATCCCCAAAACTTGTCGTTTTTTTACATATTTTAAGACCCCCTTTATTATCGGGAGTCCTGATTCTTTCCAAGATTCTCCAATGGATGTCTTTTGGTTTATGGTTCATGTCAATGAAAAGTTTAACTAAGGGCGCTGTGATTTTGGTTGTTCTGACTGCAGAGCGGTGTTCAGTAATGCAGGTTTGAATTGCTCTCGAAGTCTCACCTACATAGCCAAGGTTGCAGGGACAGTGATTGAAATATAGAGTATTGTTTGTTTTACAGTTCCACATCTCAGTAGCTTTAATATATACCCCATTGTGGACCAGAGTTTCACCTTCAATGATGGACTCACACGATTTGCAAGAGGAGCATTTCATAGTACCTTTAATAGGCGAATTGCCATTAATGGATTTTTGAATGAACATAGGTCTATTGGTCTTGTTAGTAAACCGTGACCGAACAATGAAATCTTTGATATTTCTGTTTCACCGATGGGCGAATAAAGGGTTGGTCAATTTACAACTATCTGGAGCCACTTGTGCTATCGGTGCCTCACTTTTTTGTGATGCTCCGGTGGCACAGGAGCGATGAGGCAATTACTGAGAATTACTGAGAATTATTGAGAATGAGGCAATTACTATTGATGATTTGTTTAACTTTGGTATCTATCGTGGAGTGTCTAGTGACACATACCAGTGAAATGTTACTATTGTTCACTTTAGGGGTCAGTAAATGGTCCCAGTCGTAAAACCTAGCACGTTTATAGGAATCCCTCACCAACCGGTTTCTTTGGGCGAGCTGGCCGCTGATAGAATCCTACCCTCATAATAGGAGGCCTGGGCTCTTCTTAGTTCTGCTTTATAGGCAAGGATGGCTACTCTGTAATCCAGCTTTTTGGAGGGTAGAAAGTCTTTCCTCCATTGTCTTTCCTTAACTTTGCAGCGCTGCTTTAAGGTGCGCAGTTCAGGATGAGAACCATGGGGAGTTGTGGGGCCCAACAGGTTTTTTTATCCTGGTCTTTGAGAGGACAACATTAAGTGACTCCTCTATCCAACTGAGAAAATCCTCATTGGCTTTGACCGGGCACAGGTTCAAGATAGGTTTAGTCCTTTCCAGCTCATGGGACCATTTCTCTAGGGGGAGCTTGTTCCAGGAGCGACCAAGGGCCTAGGTCGATTGCGTCGTAGATCTGGTAGTCTGTGGTGACCAGGAAAGGTTTATGGTGATCTGACCACGAAAGTGGGACGGGGTTAGTCCCTTCAAGGTCATCTAGATTAGAGAACACCGGGTCAAGGAGGTGCTCTTTGGCATGATTAGTTTGTATGATTTTTTGGGGCGATTGGAGAGACGTAAGGTCTCTCGCCAGCTCAACTGCATTTACAGCTTGCGGATCATCAAAATGGAGGTTGAAATCTCCAAGGATCGTAAAGTTAGCAGCCGCGCTGGCCAGCTTAACCGTTGCCTTCAGTAAAGATTTATTAAAGGCTCCTATCGATCCCGGGGGACGATAGACAAGGATGCCTGTGAATGAGAGGAGTGAGGAAAATTCAATAATAAAATGGGCATTCTCACAGTCTTCAAGAAGGTTACCCAAGAGGCGACAGATGAACTGTTCCTTATGAATGATGGCGATTCCGCCACCTCTACCTGTTGGTCGGTCTGTTCTTTGCATCGCGAAGCCAGGGGGAGTGCTTGCACAATATCGGGCTCCGTGCTGGGGCTGAGCAATGTTTCTGTGAGGAATAGTACATCAGGGTCATGGTCTCTGAGAAGCATCCAGATCTCTGCAGTATGTTTGGGTAAAGACCCGCAGTTAAGAAGTAGGATTCTAAATTGGTCCTTGGGTGAGGTGTGCTCTAGCCTATTAGGAGTGAGGTCATACTTGCAGTATGGGCAGTATTTTGGAAGTGTATCTGGAGGGAATACATGTCCACAAGTGGTTCCTGGGGCGCAGTTTAATTTCCTGAGCTGAGAGCTAGAGTAGAAGTATTGGGTTGAGGGGAGAGTTGCAGGGGTTCTGGTCTCTGGGCCCAGCCGGGCGAAGACGGGATTGCCACTGGCGCGGTCGCGTCACATTGCACATTTTATCTACATCACGCTGCGCCAGGAACAGCAACTAGACTGCTGACCCAGTGATGACTAATGCGGAAGTGTGAATGCCCCCAAGCCCCTAGAGCATTGAACACAGCTCTATCCCCCACACACAAAGATAAAATAGGTTGTTTAGGGGATTGTTCATGCAGATATGAATGCAGTATAAGGAATGTCTAATCCTATGTGTGTCTGGGTTAGGCAATGTTCATGGAGGTATGCATGCAGTATAAGGAATGCCGAACCCTACAGCAGTGTAGTTTAACAAATATTTATATGCAGGTTTATGGGATATATATATAATGCTACCCTTCAGTGACATAGAAAGGGCATCACTGTCCCTAATGAAAGCTAGGACAAATGTCCTCTAATCTAATCTTAACTGAGTTATTGTGGCCCTCACCACTGCCACTGCATCTGCCACACTAGCGAAAGCTACCTTCCAGGAAAGCTTGGAAAATTGAAGGGCCAGTCAAGGAGTTTCTAATCACTGCCCCCTTCAGAAGGGCTCTTTATAGTAGTAAAACTGCGAATTTCAAACTCAAATGTATTAAATACAGGGCATTTGCTCTACTGCAAGAGACTAAAGAAGAAAGGAAGCGGTAGGGCCTGAATTTGAAGGCGAGTCAGTGCATGACGAATTAATCGCTACTAATCCCAAAAATATAGGGGCTTATTTATAAGCCACTTGTGCTATCGGTGCCTCAATTTTTTGTGACGCTCCGGTGGCACAGGAGCCTGCTCCTTATTTACCAGGCAGCACTAAGCCACTTTTTTGGCTTAATGGTGCTGTGTAAATATTGTTCTCGTTAACACAGTTTCCTGCATTGAAGGGACATGCAATGGGTGTTGCTTGGGGTGCTCCCAGCAACATCCATGGCTTTTTGACACTCACCAGATTTACAATAAATTGTAACTCTGAGGCAGCGCCCAAAAGGTACTTCTCTCCAGGGGAGGCGTAAGGGAGGCACAACAGGAGAAATATCTTTATTTCTCCTTGTATTTCCTCTTTCTATGTATTCTACATTCTGCGGCATACACAGCAAGAGAGAAAAGCCTCTTGTGACAGCCCATTGTGTGCCAGAACAAGGGAAAAGGACAGAAATGTGCAGTATATAATAGATACGGCACATTCCTGCCCATTTCTGCCATAGGGCTGCGCAACAGCAAAAACTCATAAATGAGGCCAAAATAGTTACCTTGTTCATGTGTGACAGGCTGGGAGGTCTGGCATCCAAAGCGTACGATGAGGAAGGGCTTTTGTGCAAATAGAAAGAGTTAGTAAGAAAAAGCCTTGTTGGTCACTGTAAGAAACTAGGTTGTTGGTTGAGGGGCGTGGAAACCCCACTCAGGCAACAACCACAATTCTTGTCAGGGTGAATCCCAAAAGTCACTAAATTAACCTGTGCTCAACTCTCTGGTGGTGTAGCACAAAATTAGTCAGCTTTAACTTTTAAAAAAACAAGATGTGAACCAACGGTTCACATCAAGACTAGAGCACAGTCAAAAGTTAAGGGCTACCATTATGGAGCGCAGGATGTATACACAGGGTAGACAGGGGCCAGTCTAGGCTTAGCTTAAGACTTCAAAAATTTCTTGAAGAAAAGTCCAAGAGAAAGTAGAGTTCAATGGGGCAAGGCAGCAGGCTGTGTCCAAGGAGGAGTCCTCGTCGCCGGAGGAAGTCGCAGTGAAGATTTATAACCTCAGACTTAGACAACGTTTTGGAAGTTGAAAATCTCCAGAAGGTTGAAGCTGCAGACTATAGCAGAAGAGGGCATATCAAGGCTGCATACCATCACTGAGAGATTCTGCTAAATTGGATTTTGGTGCTGCGGGGAAGGATGAAGCAGGAGGTATTCCGAAGTCAGGCTGACCGGCAATGCGCCATTGGCAGATCATCTGGCAGGTATGTCCCTGTCTTCTGTTGGTTCTCTAAGAAGATTTTGTGGAAAAGGTTTCTAAGTCTTAGCTTTTGGAGAAGTACCACCAGCACCACCACCAAGGGTCCAGGACCTAGGAGGGCACCACTTGGGAGGTTAAGACTCAGTCAAGCAGGGATCACGTGCAGTGTTCAAGGCCTCTTGCCATCTCCCTGTAGCTAATACAAGAGGCCAGCTAACTAGCCCTTTTAGTCACTTCTGGTAGTCCTGGGTTTAAGGAGATGGCCCAGTTCTCCTTTAAGCAACATTGCAGTCCTTAAAGCTTCAGGGCAGTCCTCTGGTAGCAGCAGAGTAGTCTTCAGGCGGGCAAAGCAGTCCTTCTAAAGTCTTCCACAGGCCCAGTAGAGCACTAAAGAGTTGTTCTGATGGTTCAGTATTTATACCTGGTGCCAGTCTTTGTTTTTGAGAGAATACCCTGGCCTACCCCCACCTCTGGTTCTGAAACATTCTTGCATTCCCCTGTCAAGACTCCAAGAAGTCTGGGGTGACAAAAGGCTAGTGTCAGGTTCCTTTGTGTGTGCCGAGGAAAGCTCTTTGAAGTATAAGTGGGGCAAGGAACAGCGACTCCTCCAGTTATCCAGGTAGGGTGGCCCATCCTGCCCACACATACTTTTTTGTGCCATAGTTCTATGATAAATCAGTTGGTGATAAAGTCACTTAGATGTTGACAAGCACAGTCTTGTTATTGAATAAGTAGGTAGCCGAGAGACAGCAAGTTTTGGTCTCCATTATAATTAATATGTGAAAGCTTCCTCAGGACAATGCTTAGAAATAAGTACCCTGATGTTTTGCAACTATTACTTGGAAGATTGAATGAACAGTTCAGTTAGCGCCGGATTCCACTAGCAGTGCCACGGAACCACATTTAGCTTTTGAATGACGAAACCATCCTATATTCATAATCGTTTTCAGTCAAGTTCCAAGTAATAGTTTATTTATCATAGGGCGGTTTACCTCACTTCAAGAGTGGATCGCCACTGCTGTAGCCCTGCTCATTGACTGTGATATTTAGGACTACTATGGGCTGCTCTGGTGTTGGTTGCTAGAACTTGTATAAACCCTTCATTCTATATGTGACTCTACATACCACTTATAATCTTTCTTTGTTTGTCATATAAAGACATTTCTGTATTAATACACATAGTTCTCAAACTATTTTTCCTCTTATAGTCAATATATTTTGGTATTTAACAGATGTTTCTCTAAGCGAAGTAATATTTATTGCATTTTTTATTAATTTCATAAGTAAGACAATGAATGATCCCCTTGCTTGCTCTTTATTATTTGTCTGTATATATCAAAGTTATCAAGGGATTATTGGGCTGCCCTTATATACTGTTGAACTTTCTAAAAGTGGCATTTCAGAATTGTGACTTAACATCTGACTCCGCTATTAAACAGGAATTTAAATTACAATTTATTTGAGTCTAAACATTCCATATCTACTTACTCCCAATCCAAAGGTAGCTCTTATTAAATGTAATATGGTAACCCAGTGTTAGCCAGTGGCAGAGATAGGCTTTATAGCAGTGAAAAACCACTTTAGGAAGTTTTCACTACCAGGACACATAAAACGCAAACCAGCATGTCCTACTTTTTAAATGCAATGTAGGCTCCTCTATGAGCCTTAAGTCTTATATGTATTAAAAAAGGAAGGTTTAGGCCTGGCAAAAGGTTTCTTTTGCATCGTCGAAATGCCAATGTGAAACTGCACTACAGACTACACTGGCAGGCCTGTAAAGTGCTGTAGGCCCAGTAGCACCATTTCATTTACAGGGCCTAGGCACATGTTGTATCATATACTAGGGACTTATAAGCAAATTCAAATTGCCAATCAGGTGTAAGACAATTTCACCTTGTTTTAGGGGGACAGCACAAGCACTTTAGCACTAGGTAACACTGGTAAAGTATACAGATTCCTATTGCAAACAAAAATGAATTCAGAAAACATGAGGGGGGAGGCAAATGTTTGGGGTGACCGTACAGAGAGGGCTCAGTTCAAAAGTCACAATTGACCTTTTGGCATCAGAGCAACAGACTACTCATCCTATACTCAGAGCCTGTTATGAAAACCTTGCACTGGTACCAACATGTTATTGTGTGTGTACAATCAGAAATGGAGCAAGAAAATAATGCCATGGTATGTATTTCAGAATGGATTTTGTACCTGAGCGAACACAGGATTGGCCATTGAGAACTAGGATTCCAATACAGAACAGACATAGCACACTATTTTGTTTACAAAAATAATCATTTGTATGTATCAAAGAACTTTTTAAATAAGCCCTAGTTCATGAATACCACTTTAGAAGCCAAATTGAAAACATAGGGAAAACTATCCAGTACTATTTTGATGCGTATGTGGTCTTAAATGAAAAATTATTATTTTGATCAAATATTTTCCCATCTTTTAAATTTGAAAAGTGATTAAAAAAAAGCACAGAACACTTTGTATTGTGTTTTCTTAAGTCCAAATGCAATTTGCTCAATTTCATATTCCACAAGCAACAAAAATGTTAAAAATGGATTCGTACTACTCAAGTGTCGTTTCTGCAACACGGTCCCATCTCCAATGTTCTGAGAAAAGCGTTAACCAGCGACGTACATCCGTTGTACTAGTATTTCATCATACGTTGCCAAATTTAGTGGTAAATTTTTTACCAATCTCAAAAGGATAAAAGGCTGAGCCTGCCTTGCCCAAAAACAATCTTTCAGACCACTGTGAATATCATTGTCAACTTTTAACACAGTATCCTATCTTAGTGATATGTCTAGAAGAGAGTTGTTAGCAGTTCTCAATTTGTGAAAGAATACGTTCCAGAGCCCAAAGTATGTCCAGAAGCCCGCTGCCATCTCTATCGAAGGTCAGGGCACTGAATACCAATGCTGCGTAGTCTTGATGCTACCTCATGCCTCTGTAACCCACCACCAGGTACTCCCTACCCTTCTGTGTCGCTTTTGCAGGCTCTTTTTCATCCCTGATGTCTCCCTTTGTCACAGTTTATCCAACTTTCTCTTCATCCTTCTTTGTTCCTTTTATATTTTTCTCTCTGTGGGTCTTGATTAGTTTGATGAGGAAAAATAAGTGCTGGTTCCCAAAAATGAGTGTGCATGGGCTCCACCTGCAACCACCGGCTCACATTAAGCACTGGTAGCTAGAAGACGCTTTTAGTACTCGGAGAGAGGGTCCCCACAGCCGATCTCAGGCTAGAGGTTGGGTCAGTGTGGACACTTGGCTAGAGGTGGCTCTACAGCCGACGCAGTGAAGCGTAAGAAGTCTTTCTTCATTACTGATATAATGCACAGGTACCCCGGGCAGGCCTCACACTGAGGTTCAGAGCAGGCCCAGATGAAGCAATGATTTTGTAATGGTGCTGGGCACACACAGCTGGAAGTGAGCGAGGAACGGCCCAGGAGCCGCACAAGCAGGTATATTTCCATAATGTAAACATTGCTACATGAAGGGAAGTCAGTGTGTGCCCTGTGGAGCCCTCAACAGCTGCCTGGATTTAAGGAGAGCGTGTTGGGTGTCACCTCTCTGGGGAAAGCGGCAGGCTGATGGGTGTCCTTCCTGGTCACGGTGCACCCCATGTCACAGGTCCCCCCATGAATCCTGGTCCCCACTGTGATGTGAACCCTTGTAGGTGGAGCAGCTTTGCCTATGGCGTCAGTCACGGCCGTGATGGTTGTGTGTCAGAATATTGTTAGCAACATATTTGTCCGACCTAAATATTACTTTCAAAACTATTGGTTAGTTGAGTACAGAATTTCAGTTTTATTTTGATGAGCGACATTTAGAGCAAAAAGTTTCTGTCAGACTATATTTAGATGCTGTGGTTCACTGGTCTCAACTGTTCTGGCACATATTCAAACTGCTATCATGTCCTGGCTTTAGAGCAGCAGTCCCAAAGCCGCCTGGTTTTATTATTAAATATTTCCCACAAGCAGTTTGCACTATAGAGCATAGGTGTAGTCACCACTATACCTCTCAATACCTTCCACTTCTCTCAGTCCTACCTCTGTTTCTTTCACACCGCCCTCTCTCCCTCCGGTTCTTCTCTCTCCCCCTCTCTTTCATTGGTCCTCCGCCTCCCCGCACCGGCTCTGCGGGCCCATCAGCCCCAATGAATAGGGCAGGACCGCAGGGCACGGCACGTGCCGCAGCCTCCTTCAGCATCGCATTGATTGGTTATTGATTGACTGACGCATTGCCTATTTAGCCATGCATTTATTGTGATGTAAACATTGGAGGACTAGAAGCTTCTGGCTCGCCTCCACGAACGTTCAGCACAAATATTTATAAATCACCCCCTCTCTCTGGCATCTTTCTGACAGGGGCTCTGGATAAATGGTATGCTCTCCTCTCAGGCATCACATGAAGGCCATATAGATCCAGGCGGAAAGGCGGAAAGGAGACAGTGGCAGTGTCCCTGATCCGCTTCGCGACCTGACCGAGTGTAAGCTGACACGCTGATTGAAAAACGCTGATTGAAAACGCTTTTAAAATTGTTATGTTTGTATTTACTCTGTGACTAGTGCCTTTTTAAAAATTCACTTACCCCTGCACCACACGTCACGTTACTGATTGTAGGTGCCAGTTCCCTGCATCGCTTCGCTGGGGCACTTCCGGTCGGCCAGCTTGCAGAGCGGTTAGCGCTCTAGTGCACAACTTCCTGTGGGTATTTAGCCCTCACATCTTCTTGGGCGCGCAGCGGCCGCGCGCAGCCCCGCCGAAGACCCGCCAAAGAGCTGCCCGTCTGCGCTAAGGCAGCGCGGGCGCTGGGCACTCTGCTCCTCACCCTGCCATTAAACTGGCAGGATGTGTTACTCTAAATCCGAGCTGCTGAGTCTTCAGCATTCTTCCTGTTGTTGCAAAAGACGCAATCCTGCTCATATACACCACCCGCTTGTTACTCCCTCCCAACTGTGCTCTACTTCCAAGCGCAAATCTAAACCTCTCCCTGTCCACACCTTCAGGCTTGGTCATCTCAATGTAAGATCCATGTACAAACATTCTTCAGAAATACATGACCTTTTAACGGACTATGCTCTAGATGCCCTGTTCGCGACTGAGACATGGCTCCTTGATGAGATGGACTCGGTCTGTAACCTGGCAACACCTACAGGCTACTCTATCTATACGGTGAACAGGGGCACGAGAGGGGGCGGGCTAGCGCTCATAATTAAATCCCACTTTCAATGTCAACTTGATAAAGTGGACATCAAGGGTAGCGAAAGTGCTCGCTTCTCGATTAAAGTCAATCCCCAGTTCTGTGCTACTGGCCTTCTGGTTTACAGACCTCCTGGTGCTGACGTTCCCTTCACTAACTCCCTCCTACAATATCTAAATACCAATGTTATTAACTCTGCCAACTTTACGATCATTGGCGACCTTAATTTACATCTTGACAAGAATACCGAGTCGAAGGCGGCAACTTTTTTAGCGGATCTTGCGGCTTTCGAACTCGAGCAACTTGTCCGTGGCCCTACCCATAGAGCAGGACACCTCCTTGACCCCATTTTCACCAACATCACTGGCGGGTCCTCAGGCATACCTATTCCCATGACCTGGACTGACCACTATCTAGTGACGTTAACCATCCCCTGCAACTTAAGTGCTGTTATAGCATCTACCTCTTCAGTTCAGAAACGGCCATGGAGAAAACTCCATCTTGATGAACTCCATGACATTCTGGCATTACATCCCCTACCCCCGAGTGAAGACCTGGATGCAGGATACGACCAGTTCTGCCTTTGGATCACCCAGGCGCTCGACACTCTTATCCCTGCCAGATGGACCAAGGCCCGCACCCACACGGCGAGTCCTTGGTACAACTCGGAACTTGCCGCCTTGAAAAAGGAATGTAAGAAGGCAGAGAGACGCTGGAGGAAAAGTTATGTTGCCAGCCTTAAACAAGATTATGTCCTGCATCAAAAATCTTACCACCGTAAAGTCTGCAGAGTGAGAGCGGCATATTATGCCAGTGAAATCAACAACAGCTCTAACACCTCAAAATCGGTCTTTAAAATTTTGAAAGACCTCACGGCAAAACAAACTGTCAACGCCATTACTACCTCGCCTGACCTCTGTAACAACATGGCTAATTTCTTCACAGACAAAATCAAGAAGATATACGACACCTTCCCCAAAGACCCACAGGCACCGGTCACCTTTGATCCTTCCAGGCATTCCCTCATTTCTTTTCCCACACTTGACCGTGATACTTTCTCTAAAATCTGTAGAAAGATTAAATCCGGGTCTCCGGCAGATCCCTTAAAGCCTGACCTCTTCTGTGACGCTCATGCACTCATCACAGACCACGTTCGTGATTTTATCAATCGGTCACTCTCCACTGCCAGGGTCCCTATTAAATGGAAGCAGGCATGGGTATCCCCCATTTTGAAGAAACCCACCTTGGACCCCTCACTCCCGGAAAACTTTAGGCCGATCTCCCTGCTCCCTTGGCCCGCTAAAGTGGCCGAGGCACACGTTAATAACATCTTGTCCAACTTCCTCCGGACCAATAACATCCTGGACGACTCCCAACACGGGTTTAGAGCTGGTCATAGCACCGAGACAGCCTTGCTCAGTGTTTCTGAGGACCTCCGTTCCATCCTTGACGCCGGCGGCACTGCAGCACTGGTCCTATTGGACCTCAGTGCTGCCTTTGATACGGTGTCACATGAGGTCCTCTTGATGAGACTGGAGGAAATCGGAGTCACAGGGGCAGCCCTGGGGTGGTTTAGAGACTTCCTGGCTAACAGGTCTTTTAGAGTCTCCACCCCCCCTTACATCTCAAAGGAGCATAGCATTGGACAGGGAGTGCCGCAGGGCTCGTCCCTTAGCCCTACCCTGTTCAATGTCTATGTCCGCCCGTTAGCGGAGGTGGCCAGAAGGAATGGAATGGCTTTAGTATCATATGCAGATGATACCCAGTTGGTGGTGGCTTTGAATAACAACAGTGGTCTGGAAGCCCATCATTTCAAACAGACACTCATCGACATCACCAACTGGATGACGGCGAACTTTCTCCAACTAAATGCCGGTAAAACCGAGATTCTCCTCTTGGGAAAAAACACCGCTTCCTGGGGAGATAACTGGTGGCCTGATATTTTGGGCTCTCCCCCTAAGCCAAAAGACTGTGTTAAAAATCTAGGCGTCTGGATCGACTCGGCTCTAAAATACACCATCCACACCAAGAAAGTGGCCGCCACGTGCTTCGGCATTTTACGCAACATCAGGCCTATCCTGAAGTTTTTTGACTGCAGCACCCGCCAGCTCATCGTCCAGGCGACGATCCTTTCAAGACTGGACTATGCCAGCTCTCTCCTTTTGGGAGCAAACCTGGCCGAAATCACTAGACTGCAGAGAGTCCAGAATGCGGCTGCCAGAGCTCTGGTCGGCCTACCTCGCCACTCTTCTGTTTCTGGAACTTTAAGGAAACTACATTGGCTCCCGGTGGGAAGAAGGATCCAGTTTAAGGCTCTGTGTTTGGCCTTCAAGATCCTTAAAACCGCCTCCCCCCCACTGCTGAGCCCCCTCCTGTCTGAGTATACACCCAGCAGATCTCTCCGCTCAGAGGGACAACATCTAGTGACCATCCCACGCACCAGACTTGCTAGAGTTGGGGGACGTTCTTTCAGCCTCCTTGTTGCCAAACTATGGAACAGCCTGCCGGTTACCATACGGGGGATGCATGATCTTTTAGCCTTTAGGAAAGCCATTAAAACTCATCTTTTCCAATAATCCGTTCTTTTGTGCACCCTCATTCCGCACTCTGGTCAGTTCGCAGCGCCGGGACGCCCCTTGGCTGGGGCAGCCGCGCGCTATACAAATCCATATAACATAACATAACATAACATGTCTTACATTTCCTCTTGACATTCCTCAACATGAAGTGGTCCCTTTTCTATGTAACCCTGTTCTTACCCTGGAAGCTTTCAGGTGGCCAATGTCAGGTATTGTTCTCTATTTACAGTTTCATGCTGATCTTGACGAAATTTTACTAGTGCATGGTAATGGGAAAAACTTCCCATTAAATCAGTCTATCTACATCAGGAGAATGGAAAGTGAGTAGCTGAACTTTTCACATGCAGTGACTGAAGAATGCGATTTTTGCACATGATAGATAATAAGATGCAGTTTTTTCCCACTGAAATAGCTGCTAGTGTGAATTTGAAGCCATTAAATGCATGAAATAACAGAAATCTAGACAAAATCAAAACCAGAGAAACGAACCCCAAATTTCTCCTCCACCCAAAAACATGCGTGAAACAAAAATAAGCATTGGCAAAGCTAAAAGGTCTCGCCTATGAGAGATGTAGGCTTTGGCAATGTTTTGTAGCCGTGATGTACAGCAGCGCAGATGCTTAGCAGTGTGGGTAAAGCTAATTTACGATAGCACTATGATGCAGCCTGGGCTGTTGCATTTTTTAAAAAGTGCATTCAATCAATCAATCAATCAGGGAATTGTAAGCGCGTTACTCACTCGTGAGGGTCTCAAGGCGCTGAGGGGATGGGTGCGCAGATCCATTCAGCCGAAGAGCTAGGTCTTGAGAGTCTTCCTGAAGGTGTTCAGGGAGGGAGGCCCGTCTGATGTTTGCCAGTTGCTCGTTTCAGGTCTTGGCTGCTATGTGAGAGAACGATCTTCCGCCTGCTCTGTGGATGCGCAGGGTTTCAGGCAGTGCAATGTTGGACAATCGGAGGTTTCTTTTGAGCACGTGGAAGTTTATTCTGTCGTTGTGGTATTTGGGTCCGTAGGCATGTAGGCATTTGTAGGCGTGGGTGAGGATTTCGAAGGTGACTCTCTTCTCCACGGGGAGCCAGTGGAGTCTTCGCAGGTGGTGGTTGATGTGTTCATGCCGGGGGGATGCCGAGGACGAGTCTGGCCATGGTGTTCTGTATTGTCTGGAGTTTACAGAGTAGGAACTTGTTGATGCCGGCGTAGGGTGCGTTTCCATAGTCCAGTCTGCTGGTGATGAGTGCGTGAGAGCCTGTCTTCCTTGACTCAGGGGTATCCATTTGAAGGCCTTACGAAGGATGCGGAGGGTGTTGAAGCAGCTGGTAGTGACAGCATTGACCTGTCGGTTCATGGCGAGTGATGAATCGAGTACGATGCCGAGGTTTTTGGCGTGGTCTGAGGGGGTAGAAGGGCTTCCGAGGGCGGTGGGCCACCAAGTGTTGTCCCATGCTGAAAGGGTGGTTCTGAGGACGAGGACTTCTGTCTTCTCGGCATTGAGTTTTAGGCAGCTGTTGATCATCCAGACTGCGACGTCTTGCATTCCTCTCTGGAAGTTGAGTTTTGCGGTGGTGGGGTCTCTGGTGAGGGAGAGGATGAGCTGGGTGTCGTCGGTGTAGGATATGATGTTGAGGCCGTGTTGTCGGACGATGGCTGCGAGGGGGCCATGTAGATGTTGAAAAGGGGCGGGCTCAGTGAATACCCCTGTGTGACTCCACAGGTGAGTTCCCGAGGGGGCGGAAAGGAAGGGCGGTAGTCTGATGCTTTGGCTTCTTCCGGTGAGGAACGATCAGATCCAGTCCAGGGCAGTTCCTTGTATGCCGACGTTGTGTAGTCTGGTGACTAGTGTGTGGTGAGAGACGGTGTCGAAGGCTGCAGGCAGGTCGAGGAGGATGAGGGCTGAGGAGTGGCCTTGGTTCAGGAGGATGCGGATGTCGTCTGTGGCGCCAAGCAGAGCGGTCTCGGTGCTGTGGTTGCTTTGGAATCCGGATTAGGATGGATCAAGGATGGCGTTCTCTTCGGTGAATAGTGTTAGTTCCCTGTTGACAGCTTTCTCTGCCACTTTGGCTGCGAAGGGGAAGAGCAAGATGGGCCTGTAGTTCTTGAGGTCGGTGGGGTCGGCCTTGGGCCTCTTGAGCAAGAGCCTGACTTCTGCGCGCTTCCAGTCATCTGGGAAGGTGCCTGTTGTGAAAGTGATGTTGATGGTGCGTTGCAGTTTAGGTGCGATGGTGTCCGCAGCTCTGTGGTAGATGTGCGGGGGCAGGGGTTGGTGGGGGCCCCCGAGTGGATGCCTTTGATGGTCCTGGTGGTGTCCTCGGTCGTGATTGGTCTCCAGTTGGAGATGGTGGGTTGGCTGGTGTCTCTGGGGGCCGGCTGTGGTGTCTTGTGGGTGGTTGACAAAGTTGTCATAGAGTGTTCTGATCTTGAGGTAGAAGTAGGTTCTCAGCTTGTCGCAGAGGTCTTGGGACAGAGTGATGTCTGTGGCTTCGCTGCGTGGGTTGGTGAATTCCCGCATGACTCTAAAGAGTTCCTTGGAGTTGGTGGAGTTGGCGAGGATTTTGTTGTGGATTAAGTTCCTTTTGGTTGTTCTAATTTGGTTGTGGTAGTCCGTCACAGCTTCCTTGTAGGTGGAGTAGTTATCGGTTGTCTTGATGTTCCTCCAGTTCTTCTCCAGACGTCTGCAGGTGCGCCTAGCTTCTTGGAGATTGGTGGTGAACCAGGTGGCTTTTCTGGGTCATTGTTTGCCGGGGTTGCGTAGCGGGGCGAGCTCGTCTTCGCAGTTGGAGATCCAAGTGTGGAGTCCTCTGGCTGAGATATTTGCGTCATATGCCCAGGTGTAGTTGTCTCGGGTGAGGGTGGAGTTCAGTTGCTTGTCAGTATTCTTGCTCCAGTTCCTTTGTGGTGGGCGGTGGGCTGGTTTTGGTGCCTAGGGTTTGTCGACGATGAAGTGAACGCAGTGGTGGTTGGTCCATGGTGGTTGTGTTGTATGGCTGAAGTGAACATTGTTACCCGCTGCGAAGATGGGGTCGAGAGTATGTCCTGCTCTGTGTGTCGGAGTGGTGATGAGTTGGTTGAGTCCGATGTTGGCGAGGTTGTCGCAGAATATGGTGGAGTTGGGATCGCTGGGGTTGTCGAGGTGGAAGTTAAGGTCTCCAATGATTATGCAGTTCATTGATGCTATGGCGTGGGGTGCAATGAAGTCGGAGATGGTGGTGGCGAAGGGTTTTCGGGGGCCCGGGAGGCTGTAGTCTAGGGTTCTTTGGAGCATGGCGTTGGGGCTGGTCAGGATCTGGAAGTGCAGGTGTTCGGCGGAGGGGAAGGTTTTGCTGGAGGTGGTGAGGTGGAGGGTGCTCTTGTGGGCGATGGGGAGGCCCCCTCCTGGGTGGTTGGTGCGGTCCTTCCTCTGGATCTTGTATCCATCTGGGATGGCGGTGTTAATGCCGGGGGCGGAAGAGGCGTTGGTCCAGGTCTCCGTGAAGAAGGCTATGTCGGGTGAGAGGGAGTCGAGTAGGTTCCTGATTTCCATGGTGTATTTATGTATGGAGCGCACGTTGAGGAGGATGCATCTTAGGGTGTTGGTGGTGCTGGCGTTGGTGGTGTTGGAGGCCGTGGTGGTGGTGAAGGTCTGGTGGCAGTGGAGGCAGGAGAACTGGCCGTGGGTGGTGTTCAGCGAGGCCTGTTAGCAGTCTCCGCGTCTTACGGTATTGAGCGCGTGGAGGGCGGCTGTGCTGTAAGGGGGGAGTCGAGATGCAGGTTCCCTGGCGCTGATCGCGGTCGGCTCACAGAGAGGCGGAGATGGGCGCAGATGGGCTTGCCTTTGGGGTGCCTTCTGTGCACCGGCGGCGCGTCCGCTGCACGAATGTGCAGTGGCCTCCTTTCAGTAGGGGAGGGGGGAGGGACGTCAGCTGGGAGGCAGGAAGGGGTGTGAACAGGGGGGAGGGGCCGCAGGGGCAGCAGCAGGTGGGGAGAGGGAGGTGGGAATAGAATGGAAAGAGTGGAAAGAAGACCCTAAAGAAAGAAAACAGTATAATGGCAGGAAATACAGTAAGCACAGTTACAGTGATTACCAGCACTGCAGCAATTAGGTGCTGGTAGCAGGAAGCGAGCAGAGGCAGCAAAAGGCACAACGGGGCAAGACAGCTGCCTCAAACTCCTCTCGGACGGAGGCTGGGGCTTGGAGGCTGTGAAGGTGGGCGCGGAGCTGCTGGGGAGAGAGCAGGCCTGTGACCGAGGGTCAGAGGTCTTTCTCCTCGCATTCGCTCTGTATGCATCTTTTTTATTTTAGCACTATTTTTAGCCATGCTGCTATACAACATGGCAACAAATCATTGTCAAAGTCAGCAATGTCCGTGCTGTACAGCAGGAACAAAAGGTTATGACAGAGCCAACAGTCTTAAAGGCAAGACCTATTGGCTTTGGCAATGATTGTTAGGTCTTGGCAATACACTCTCTGTGATTCTGAACAAATCCATTAATCCCTCATGTTTGTAAAAGAAAATAATATGCCATTTGGGAAAAAATTCAATCTCATAAATAAAGCAATTGTTCCCATGTCTGTGTCTTAGCGAAAATATATTTGTTGTCACAATAAAAGCAGATAACATCTGTTGTCACAATGATCCATTTCAAAGGAGGAAAGGGCTTATTTTAAATGCATGTGGCACAGTAAAACATAGCTAACAATGGCAAGAGATTCAACAAGGACGATAGGGAAGAAGAAAAAATAAAAGTAGGACTTCAATCATAGTAAATCAGGGGATGTACAGCAATCAATTATTACTCCATTCTCCATCTGAAAGAAGAAAAAGTGAAGCCAGCATGCGCTGGCCAAAAAAAAGACAGCAAACACGAGTGGAAATAAAGACAACTAATGTTAAGCAATAGGCGGGCCGCAAACCCCTTGTTGTATATAATATCTCTCACAAGCAAGAGTGCATGCAGCTCGTGCGTTGGTGCAGGCAAGACCTAATGAGCCCAGAATGTCACAAAACCAATAAATACAGACATGGAAATTTAAATTCAATTTAAAAATTAATTTAAAAAGTAAATTAAAGCAAAGACAAACAAATGTGGTAACTGACCATCTGAGAGTACCATTCTAAGCGCTCTGTTTCGTGGCTGATTCAACCTATCCACTCCCAAAATGCACTGACCCAATACCCAAGCAGTGCAATGCAACCCATACTCTTATCACCAACACAACTGGTGCCCTAGCTACTGCATCCCAGGCCCTATTCTTCAAGATTAAACCTAATCCCTCAATATTCAAAGTTCGCCCTTTGCCTTGGCTACTACATCCTACTACAACCAAACTAATTTTAATGACATGAAACTCATCAATAAATATTAAGGGTGCAGGGTCACTGAGTTCTGTAAGTTGTGCTGTGCTGCTGGTCACCTGCTAGACCTTGATGGTGGCATCCAAGGGGACATCTGAGAAGAATGGGATGGGTGAGAGACAGGGGCAGGGAGGAGTTCAAGGGGTATTGCTGTTACTTGCACAATATCCAACTAACTTATAAAAGGGCATTTCCAATTGCTGCCTATCAAGCAGTTTGGAAAACAATTTTGCATTTGCCTATATGTCCTCCTATTGTAGGGTTTAATGCATTAAGCTCCAGTTCATCAGATAGAAGGGACAAGTGTTATTTCACCTGAGACACTATTGAGGTTGTTAGCCAATCAAAGCATAACTTCCCAACACTCGAATGTTTAGACTACACATAAAGCAGGTAAGGCCTACTGATCTTAAAACCCTTGGTGTTACCTAGGAAACATGCTTACCTTTGTTACTATCTAATGGCCAAACCAATCATCCGTTCTAATTGGGGTCTGACGAATTGTCAGTGCCATTGCGTAGAATTGTATCTAATGTTTCCTCCTTGTATTTCGTAAACTGTTGGCTATTTTCAAAAAGGGTGAAAGTGGGAATGCATGGTGTGTTCAATTTTTTGTCTTAGCTAATCCAAGACATAACGTTTGTTGCACAGTTTTGTTCAGGAAAATTATTTGCTGTGGTATCAGGCATGATCTAAACAAAGTCTCAGTTCCCTGAACCTGCCAGTCCTTTGTCCCCCCAATTGATTTTACATCTATGGTGTCCCCCAAAAAACCTGTTCTGATAACTGGGAAAGAAAAGAAGCAGAGTGTATCAGTTGGGTGTCTGCTATAATATTTTCTTTGCAGGTGATGGTGGAAGCCTATAATAATAACCCCTTCCGTGCTCCCGTCAGCCAATGGCCATTGCGAGCACTACCTGGCTAGTGCTGCGCACGTCCGTTGGCTGACGCGGCCCGCCCACTCTTTCAAACCGCCACACCGCAGCGGAATTCGTGCTGCGGTTAAGCAGTAAGATGCTGGGTCAGATGTGTTGTAACCAGAAAAATAAGCAAACTTCTATGCATATGTTTTGAACTACCCCGTGGTGGTGTAGGAAAATGTTCCCATTATGTGTAATTGAAAACAGCATTTGGAATACTTGCTGTATGCAGAAAATGATGACCGTAATGTTGAAAACAAAACATTTCATTATAATTAGATGTACCATCATACTATTCATCAGATGAAAACACAGTTTCAGTTCATGCACTGCATCAATATCCCAATCGTCAGAAACAATACTCGTGGTAATGACATCATTCAACGATAGTTTAAACAAATAAAGAATTTGCAAAAGTTCAGTGGGGCCATACACATCATACGATACCCTATTCCAGACAATCTCATCAAGAACTCGAACAGCTGAAATGTTCACCAGGGAAAGGTGTCTTTGCTGTCAGTGTGATGGCAAATGCAGTTTGAGAACCAAGTTCACCAGTTGTACTGCAGAGCATTCTGGGAGATAGTGTCCATTCAGAAGCACGAAAAAGACTGTCATGAAACCTATCCAGAACACCAGGAAAAGTAACTCAATTGTAATCCAGAGATGTAACCATGGAGAAACAAAGTGTGTCCTTTTTGGCCAAAGATAGAAAGCACGCACTTTCAACCTGAATGGGAGAGGCGGCGGTGGTGGTGGTGGATCCGATGTACCTGAAAAGTAATCATGAAAGTTAATGACGTAGCTAGAGGCTATTTGATCTATTTTGGGCAGTTAAGGAGGTTTTGTAGAATGGGAGATGACTCGATCTGTGGTACATTGACGTAGACATTATTCTTGTCATGATTACGAATAGAAATATGTGTTTCTGTTCTAGTTGTTGTCATAGCAACAGGTAGAAGACACATTTCATTGTTGCTTCTTGTTGTCTCTTGGAGAGTGGACACTTCATTTGTTATTAAAGCTTCCATCTGAATTTCCTGCACAGTAGCGAGAGGAGGCAGGTAGGTACCTAGTATCCCACATGGCTTGCTGTCAAGAATTGGATGCATAGAATTGTTTGATCAGACTAATGGAGACAAATATTTTGTCTTAGTGGCTGACAAGTGGCAGAAAAAGGACAGTTCTGGTACCTTCCACAGCCAGGACAGTGACAGGCCAGAATTATTTCTAGTCCACAATCTTTTCCCTGCCCAGATCCCCAACCTTTGGCATCCAGTCAGGCCTTGCAGGTACCTCCTTCACTTCCACAGTGGTGGTGCATTTTACTTGGACATTGCTTTGTCCATTCCACCAGCCATGCAGTTCCTGTAAAACAGCCTAACGTTCAGTGATATCGAACAGTGTTTCCACCGCTACTGTGCTGGGATTGTCGAGTTCTGGGACCCACATCTTTACCCCGAACTGGACTTCATAGGGAGTCCAACCAACCAGGGATTTTCTAGGCAGGCTGTTGAGTGCGCTCTGGACCTCATAAAGATGGTGGACCCAACTGTGGCATGAGCCTAGTATGCTAGCTGTTAAATACTGCTTTAAGTCATGGTTTGTCCTCTCCACAAGTAAATTTCCCTCAGGATGGTATGGGAAGGAGAAACGCAGGGTCACCTAAATTGTAAGAGTACTTGAGTGGAAAGCCTTTTGGCAAGTGGATGTTGTTGTGAGCAGCATTGACAGCCACCATGATGTCTCTTGCTATTCTCGTATTTCAACAAGTTATTGCTGCAATGACAGCAGTGCAAACTGTTGCTTTTATGGCTTTATCAGTCATGGAATTCCCTGCAACATGTACGCCAGCACGTTGATGACTCAATTATTTCATTAGGCAGATGATATTCTTGTTCATACAGCAAAAAGGGTTGTGTTTGTAGTATAGAATCAAACTTATGTCTACATCTGTTGCAGTGAGCGAGTTAGCCCATTGTGTCATCGTGGATGTAATGCTTTAGCATTTGGAATGCTTGCTCTGGTGACGGCCTCTAAGGTCGGCACTTGGTGACAACAATGGTGTGTTTTCCTTGAGCTAGGGCTTGCTCTCCCACCACAGCAGTTTGTACTTGCTGTCAGAATTGTTCTGTAGTTTTGAAATGCATTTAAACATTGGTGTATAGATGCAATGTATATTCAATTGGTACTGTGTCACCTTCATGCAACATGACTTGTGTGTACTCCGATGTTCCTGAGATGACGCGGATCCCCAGGTTCATGGTGTTTACACGTTTATGTAAGTGTTTTGAAGCCATCATGTCAGCTTTTATGAAACGTAAGATATTTGTGTGTTCCTGAGTCAGATGTGTACTGGAAAAGACTGGATGTATCAGGACATAGAATGGTTTCACCCGTTCTGCGTAATCTGGAATGAAGGTTCTGCCAAAATTGAGAGAACCCGGTATGGATTGTAATCCCTTCAACATAGTTGGAGGTTGAACTAGCGCACACTTCTATAAGAAGTGTGTTGCAAGAATTTTGCCTCAACTCGACAGCTCATATCCCAAGAAAATGGATGTTGAGATGGGTAATTTTGATATTTTTAAATTAAATTTGTAGCCCATGTGAGCAAACCCCGTAATTGTGCAATCTACTCCTGTCAAGTGTTCCAAAAGACCATCATCCGTCAAGTAGATGTCATCAACATAGGACAATGCCTGGTCATAAAAAGTTTGTAGTAGCTCTGTCACCCTGGCTGAGAACAGCCTGGGGCTATTCTAATATTACTGGGACAATCAACAGAATTGCCTCTGAGAGCCGCGCACGATGAATGCGGTCAGATATCTGCTTCCAGATACTCTATTTTGGCAGAAAAATCCATTTGAGATATCAAGTGTTGTTTTGTATTTTTTCCATGCTATGTTGTTCATTAGTGATGTTCTGTGTGCATTGTGTACTGCAGGTAGCTGTGTTTAAATGTCTGTAGTCTAATACTAGACGGTATAACTGATCGGGTTTCATTATGGTAGACAAGGGATTATTCGTTGATGAGGTGCAGCTTTCTATTACACCTTGGAATTTAACATGTTGGAGGATTTCCCTAAATTGATTTTTAGCTTCATGCTTAATTCAGTATTGCCTCAGAGATTGTGGGGTTGTCCTCAGCGGTATTTCATGATAAGGGGAACTGTCATCACATCCCACATGGTTTCTGTATAAAGCAGGAGCTAGCGCTAGAGCGCACTCCTTGACGTATGAAGGTTAAGTGATTCTGGAAAGAGGTCAGAAAAAGCAGGTAAAATCATGTTTCCCTGTTTGGGCACTCCATTATGAATTTAGTTAGCCAATCCTTTCCAGCAAAAACATGTCTTAACCTTGGGTTAAGTCCTACCAAAAGAGAACACTGATGTATCTGAGTATGTCCCCCTCCAATTGGAGTTTTATTCATATAGACGATGTGGGACACTTACCCTGGTAGCAGGTGTTTTCACCGTGATATACTCACTCAGCTCTAATCTCACCAGACAATCCATCAGGTTCTGGCAAACTATCATACCTTCTGCCGTGCTGTCCTGCATAGTCACTACCCATTCCCCGCTCAAAAGTAGAGTCTTCAATATCCAGGGCAAGCAGGACCATAGGTCCATCTATCTTCTCCTTTTTGATTTGAGGCTTTGGTTTTTCTTCATGTTTAAATATTTAGTCAGATGAGCGTTCTGAGTCCTTATTTGGTTTGAAAATGCTCTTCCAATCTGCACTCTGACTGCCCACCTTTCTCCAAATGCTTATCGGATGACTCCTGGAAGGAGCGAGATGAACTTGTATCAGTAGCGGCTCCTGGAGGGAGTGCTGCCGGGCGGTGACGCAGGATGGGGGAGGAGCAGAGAGGGGGGTAGTAAACTGTGGATTGTGGCCTAACGGAGGTAAGTATACAAATAAATAAAAGGAATTTAATTGCGCGCGATGCATCGCATTTGGTGATGCAGCGCGCGCAAGGAAATTCGTTTTATTTATTTATTTGTATACTTACCTCCGTTAGGTCATAATCCAGAGTTTAATACCCTCACCCTGCCCCTCCCCCGCCCTGCATCACCGCCCGGAAGCACTCCTTCAATACGATGCAGTGCGCACAATGACATTTGTTTTATTTATTTTTTTGTATACTTACCTCCGTTAGGCTAAAATCCAGAGTTTACAACCCCCCCCTCCCTGGCCCTCCCCTGCCCTGTGTCACTGCCCGGCAGCACTCCCTCCAGGAGCCGCTACTGACGTGTATCAGTATCCTGATACCTGTCAGGCGGTCTAATATTATAATGGTGTCACAGGTTATGGCATTTTTCAGTGGCTTCGTTTTGAGGAGACCCAGCCCATGACTTAGTTTTGTCTTTTTTCTCATTCTCCCACTTCTTCTTTGTAAAAGACTCAGGTGCTTTCTTAGAGTTATCCTTTTCAGAATTACTCTTCAATTGTGGTTTACCAGATCTAGCTCCCATATTATCAATGCCCAGAGTAGCGTAGGTTTCTTCAATAATTTTAGGTAATTTACTCACCTGCTATGCAGGAGTCACATCCTGTATTTGCTGGTGTATAGGCAACACTGCTGCTTCCCCCTTTATGGTGCTCAATATAATGGGGAATCTACTGCAAAATTGCACATCAGCTTCATCCCCATATCCAGGGCAGGTGCTGCCCCCTGCTCATTCTGGATCTGTCTTTAGCACTTCTGGTAAAACAGCCAATTAAGGGGTACCATGTGTTCTGGTAAATACTGCAGCAAAGACTGTACCTCAAGTTGTGCAGTCTTTCACAGGGGGAGCCATCCCCATCGGCAAGCAGATTGTTAATATTCTGTGTTTTTGCTGCAGGCCCGTATGAGTAAACATCGCCTCAAGCTGATTTGTTTTTTGTGCAATATAGAAAAGAATCTCCTCCCGTCTGACGGGGACTTTATCCATGACTGCATTTAACGTTTGTGGGCTAATGCCCGGGATAGCCAATTGAGGCTGTGCAGCTTGAGCAGTCAGAGCAGGGTTAAATGTTAATGTTCGCATATTAAACAGTGTAAGACATCTATATATTGTTACTAAATCTTTGTATAGTTTTCCAACCTCTGCTGCTGTTAAATGATCAACATTAGGATGCAGAGTATAGGCCATGTTGCAACTTCATTGCTGAGGGGACCAAGTTTAACGTTTGCTGTTGTGTGTGGGAGGGTGCCATTAAATCAATTTATGTTTTCTTGATAAGTTAGAGGTATTGCTATCTCTTCGTATGGTGTATAATTGTCTGATACTTCATGCTCTTTGTAAGTGTGAAATAAGTAACCCTGGGTGAAGTTTGCAACTGGGAATTTAACCCAGGAACAGAATACCTCTGTCCTAAAAACTTTGTGACCCTCAACCACGAAGACAACGTCTCCGCCCATAGCTGTGAGACCATGTTGAAATAGTGTTGGACATTGCCCTTCTTAGGGGAGTTTACCTCAAAACTTTTCGGGGTTTCCTCCTAGTCTTTGCAACTCTCTAGGTATTACCTTAGGAATCTAGGTACCTTCCCACTGTACTGCAGAGGGAAGGTGCGCCCACCTGCCTCACCCGCATTGGGCAGAGGGTGAGTATGCAATGGATGTAGGTGCCATATCTCTGCGTGCACTGTAAACAGTTATACCACATACCCAGGGTTGGTACCACACTGGCTAGTAGTAAGACATAGCACTGAGTGTTCCACCCACCAGATAGCTGGCTAACTCTGTATCGGGTCTGCCAGGGCAGGCCGTGGGATGCCATTGTGCCCCTGCCTAGGTTGGCAGCACTTACGCCTCAGCCAACTCTGAGTGAGTCATCCCACATAATGAGGGGAACCCCCCCAGGGAAGCCCTGACAGGCACCAGGTGGGGTGGTAGGCTGAAGGCTGGGTGGGTACAAATGGATGTACCCAGACAAGGTAGTGAGGAACTTCCCAAATGGGTCTTTCTCTGCCTTGGAGTTTGGCTCTTCCCATGGGATACTCCAGGGGTGTTGCCGATTCTCTTGTGTGCCCCCCGGGCCCTGAGCATGTCCTCACTGTCAAGGCAGTGTGGAAGTGCGTGCGCCTTCCAACACAAATTAGGAAGAGGCACTGACACAATGTTTTGAAACATGGGCTGGTCTGCCAATGCAGACCAAAATGTGTGCACCAGCCCTATGCTGCTTTGAATACCAGTCCTGGCTCCCACTACAGGTTAGAGGATGCGCCCTGGCACCGATGACATTTTGGATAGGTGCCTGGTCTGCCATAGTGACCATTATTTATGTTCTAACCACACTTCTGTAATTTTCTGTACAGTGTTCTGTTAAACTGGCTCCAGCCTAGCCAGCACTTTACGTCCCCAATTTGTGTTGTCTTGACCTCATTTCAGTAACTCCATCCCTCATACCCCTACAAATGTTTCCCTGTATATTTAATTGTATGTTCCTCTGTCACAAACCCCTTATTTTTAACTGTATGTAACCTTTGATCCTAAGATTTTTTGTCTTGCTTCTGATTCGGTGTTGATTTCTCACGTCCTTCTTGTATTTTGTATGTATCCATGGTTCCATTGCTATTTGCACTGCTCTTCCTTCTGTAAAGCACTCTGATACCTCTGGGTCTAGCCAGCGCTGTACAAAACCTTTAATTCAAATAAATAAATAGTGGCTGGTGAGCGCATACCTGCCCCCCTGGTGTTGGAGACAAGACTATGGGCCCCATTAGGATGGCGGGCGGATTGCCCCCGCCAGGCCTGCGGTAGCCACCGCCGGCCTGGCGGGCGCGATCCGCCCACCATCCATGCCGGAATGACCCCCCGCCATATTATCATGGCTGGGGGGTCCGCGGCGGACGGAAAGATCGTCCACCGCTTTTCCGCCCCAGTCGCCTTTCGACCGGGGCGGAAAAGGGTTCCATATGGTGGCGGTGTCTATCAGACACCGCCAGCCATATTACTATGGGCATTTTCCAATGCCCATTGCCGCCAAGGAAAGGCATGCGGAGTCACTCTGCGGGGGCCCCGCGCGGTGCCCGTCACGTTGTGCTTTGAAATGCACAACATATATTTTTACCATTGCGGCGGGCGGTGCTTTCATCACCGCCCGACGCAATGGTAAAAATACAGGATACGCCCGCCACTGCGGCGGGCGCATCCTAATTTCCCCCACGGGACCCCTGCCCTTATGGCGGGCGGTCCCTTTCTACGATGGGATGGCGGACTAAGTCTGCCCATCATCCTAATGACCCCCTATGTGTCCAACCTGCCAACGCAGGTCTGTGTGCACGATAGCAGTGTGTATTTTCACTACCTATGAGGCCTGCTCTTCACATAAGTTAACATGAGGAAGTAGTTAACATTACTGCAGGTTGCAATAGTGGATACCAGTGGAGCAACATCATGATGTTTCCTATCAATGGATTCCCCATGCCAAACACTTTTCATTGGTAAAGGGTTTTTTGGCATAATTCGCTTAGAAATGCCACTCATAGAATATGGGCATTTCTATGCTACAAGAGTCTCATGTGCCATGGTGCCTGGCTCCAGTGGACACCAGGGAGCGGGGGAGCACATCTGTGTATTCCCTAAGCGACAGTCATAAACCATGGGCATCCCATAAGAACGGCAGACCTCTGTCATTTGAGGGACTCATGGGGTAGATTGAAGATAGATGTTCTTACACTTAGTCACTAGTGGCCGTATCATGGTCCAACTAAAGGATAACATCTGCATTCCACATCCCATGGCAGACTGGCCTGCAATTTAGGCGAGACATCTGTGGTTCAAAGAGAAATGCCCTAAACCACCCATAACTTCAAAGACACAACAATATAACTATGGGTACCATCCTTCAGCAAATGGTGAGCTATGCTTATGGGGATGTGGGACCAGAGAACCCGGATTGCCTGGTGCAAATTTCCAGAAGACTCTGTTGTGCACATAGAGAATAACTGTCTGAACAGTGGCTGGCCTGGGCCGAGGACCTGCTGAAGTGTGGTGCCCTGAAGTGTGCTCTCCAAAAGCCAAAACGTTTGCCTCCTGTTCTCCTGGAAATCTCAGGTACATCGAATATCTCCTATGAGGGACCTACACCATCAACCTGTGGGATCTGGAGAACGATGCCCTCTCAAGTGCCCAAATCGGCTACTCAATCACTATTGGTAGTGCTGTGTGAGCGTGGAACTAAGATTTTGTGTGGAGACCAGATTTTCTAGTGCGGAGTCCAGAAATCCTGCCTACATCTAAGGCATGCGGTCCCTGTACTGCAGGGACCCTGATGCTCATAAGCGTCTAGTGATGGTGAGTGGATTCACCGATTGTGGGACCCCACATGGCCCCCTTTCGTCAAGCATACTGCATCTCTTTCGTGGGACACGCCGACTCCATGCAGTGTTCGAGTCACAAGTTGCGACCCTTGGAGCAGGGGTGTACCTGTAGTAGTGCCTCTTTCTACCTCATGTAGCTCTGCTGAACTTGCATCTGTGTGACCGGATTGGTCTGATGCAACTTGTATCATCGTGAAACGGTTGTTGTGCCTCATTTACATGGAGGTATGGAATTGCAACTCTTAGCTGTGTGTAACAAGAATTGCCTGGTACAACCCATCTCAGCATTCACCGGTTATTGTGCCTCATTTCGAGCAAGGTGTGGAATTTGCAACTCATTGTGTTTGAAAGCTGAAGTGCCTGGTGGACTCATACCAATGTATACCAGACGCTGTGCCCAGACTGCCTGGGCACAACCCTGATCATGGTGTACGGATCAGGGCACCTCAGTCTACTGAGAGGCTGCCCTGTGTTACCCCCATTCATTGGTCGTTACCTTTGTAGCGGTAGAACAATTGCCCTCAGCACACCTGGCCTCTCTGGAAGGCATCTTGGCTCCAGGTAGTAGTGAGAGAGATTGTAACTGGGTTGAAAGAACATTTTGAGACAGTTTGCAAGCTGGTCAAGTGACTGCATGACTCCTTTGTGTTTGGAGACCTGTGGGTGAACTTCCCAAGTGGCTGCTAAACTCCCTTTGTTTACGTCTACCTCCTAATTAAAACTGCTGCATATTCCTACCTACATCCCGAGGACCCAGGGGAGACATTGTTTACATCGAATGCCCTACAATGCATTCCATTACAACGCGGTCGTTACAACGACCACGTTGTTACAACGCGAACCATTACATCGCAAGTCGTTATAACGACCTGCTGTAGGGGGCGCACTGGTGTTGAATATACAATCCAACACCTTCCCTGCTGTTGCACAAACTGGAGTAGGAATAGTAAATTATACTATTCCTAAGTCCAGCGCGCTCCCTACAGCAAGTCATTGTAGCGACTTCTAATGTAATGGTTTGCGTTGTAACAATGCGGTTTTTGTAACAACCGCATTGTAATGGAATGCATTGTGGCGCATTCGTTGTAAAGATATATATTCGGACCCAGATTGTGTAACTTCGGCGGCGTGTGGCCCAGTGCCTGGGAGGCAGGGCTGGTTATCTTCCATCCATGAGTATAGGACAATCAGGGTGAACTAGAGGGAGGAGAGAGCTGTGCCCATGGAGTCTGCAGGGTGTGATCTATTGACATGCTGGGTACCAGTGGTCCTGCATTAGGGTGCTGAGTGTGTATGTTTGTAAGATTGTGCCGTATGGACTGGCTGATACCTATCACACCATGTAGTGGTGTGGAGTGAGTGTGTGTGAGTGAGAGTGATTGTGTGAGGACCGCCTGTGATTCACAACATTGGCCAGCAGTGCTGCTTTATATGTTGATTGTATGCCAAAGCAAACACAAGGAGATGATGGACGGAGCACTGAAACTTTTTTGACACTCACCCCCAGTCACAAATCTGGGTTGAG
The DNA here is from genome assembly GCF_964261635.1 of Lissotriton helveticus. NCBI lineage: Eukaryota > Metazoa > Chordata > Amphibia > Caudata > Salamandridae > Lissotriton > Lissotriton helveticus. The sequence goes on from NC_136065.1 coordinate 225,570,540, forward strand.
TCCATCATCATTCTTTAGCTCACTTCGCCACCTCAGTTCAGACCCAGCTATATGCAAATCAGTCTTGACCTTGTGCCTCATGGGAACAGTTCAGTCCAAACTGCCAAGCCAGGTGTTCCCTGAACCGGAAACAAGCATCCTGGGACCAGTTTCTGGGTAACATCCTTCATCAGCCAGGCTAGCTTGAATCCAGTGGCAAAGTGAACAAGGGACCCACGCCTGGGCATACCCTGCCAACTTAGGGAGAACAAAGCAAACACAAAGAGATGATGGACGGAGCGCTGAAACTTTTCAGACACTCACCCCCAGTTGTATGCCAAAAGCACCATATGTTTAACATTGGGTTTACCTACGTGGCTCCAGCCCGCAGTGCTGCTAAAAAGTGTTCTATTTCATGTAGGTTCATATTTTTGATACCATGCACCACATAAGAGTGCTCTCTCTCAATTGGTTTGGAGGGGGTTTGATTAGGAATTGCCCACAGTGTGCATACTGTTGATATCATAATACGAGTGGGGCTAGTATTGCTAGTAATATTTCCAAATGTGTTTTATGCCCAATAGTATATGAATTTCATGTTATAATGATTGCATATGTGTGTTGAACATAAACGTTTTTACATACATTATGTGTGAAGTCTCTTTTGTGACACTCATTGTATTTATCACAAGTGAATGCTGTGCCTTTGCTTTACACAGTGCCGCTGATATAAGCCTGACCGATCAGTGCCAGGCTACCCACGGGTGAGCACGAGTTGTACAGTGAGTGCAATCGCCTGCCCTTAATGGAAGTGTTAGGTTCTGCCTAGCTGGGGGCATCCCTTCAGCCAACCAGACACTGCCTCTTGCAAAAAATTGCTTCTGAGTAACTGCATGTCTGCCGTTCTCAGAGATGTTAAGTGATGATGCTTCTTCATTGGACATTTTCAAAAATTAATTTACAGAAAAGCTAACACAATGGGAAATAGAGCCTTTGAAAATTTCGAGCTTGAACAACCTACAGCCAATACATAGGGGTTACCCACTCAGCTGAGGATAGTCCCTACCACCATGGATGACTCTGATTAGGAGGAAATTAGGGGTCTCTGAGAATGCATGAGCCAACTACTCAGGTGGTCCATTAACCACATCGATGCTCAGCATATTCCCCTCCTGTGCTGATATTTGTTGATTCCCATTGTTTCATGACGAGCTGGGCTCGTCATGAGCGTGCGAGGAGGCTACCTCATGACGAGCCCAGCTCGTCATGAGTGTGGAAGGGGTTAAATAAGATTCAATTCTACCAACGTTGGCAGCGCCATGTCGTGGTCACAGGGAGCAGTCTTTTCAATTCTGGTAATCCTAGGTGTGGGGACACAAGGCAGTTTAGATTTACCATGGCAGTGTCCCACTAAGAATAAAACTCTGGGCTACTCATAATGACGGCCCAAGAGCATAACAACAAAACAACAAGAGCCATATCAAAATGGGTGCCAGGTCAGAGTGGGTAGCCTGCTTACACTAAATTCAGTGACCAAATGAGACATCATAGTCACAGTGAATGAACATGTAGGCCGTGCAAGTTTGAATGAAGTTATAGGGGTAGATTTACAAGCCCCTTGCACCACCGTTGCATCACCTTGCGTGATGCACCGGTGGCGCAGCCTGCTGAGTGATATTTACAAGCACAGGTAAAGTCACCCTGCAAGACTTAAAATGTGCTTGTAAATATCAGCCCTGTTCACGCAACACTTGCTAGGGGCGTGACATGGGTGCTGCTGTGGGTGTTCCCACGCAACACCCATGTCCACTGATGCATTTCCAGATTTACGAGGAGTAATGTACTCATTTCTCCTCGTTGTTTTCCTCTTTCAATGCGTGCTGCATTCTATAGCACACATTGAAAGAGGAATTCATCTCAATTGATTGGTTTTGTGCTGGAAGGTGCCCATTCCCGCACAAAAACAATCTCCCCATGATGCAGGCATCCTTCACCATGGTGCAAGGGTGCCTGCGCCGGCGCATGGCAGCAGTTTGTGCGCCAGCACAGGGATGCAACATATTATTGTAAATATGATGCATCCCTGAGCTTCGAAACTAACGCAGCACGGCGCAGCAAAATGACTTGCGGCACCGCGCTGCATTAGTTTCTTGTAGATCTGCCCCATAGCCTTTAGTCATGACTTTTAGAATGATGCCTGATCCCAGAGCTGGCTACGGTCGTCCGCCTCCCAGAAGAAGCCTACGTTTGTCACAATAGAGAAACAACATAAGGCCCACATTCTTGCTGCCTGCAAAATCAAATAAAAATTTGTTACAAAGCCTGACTGCTGCATCACTCAGGAGCAAGTGTGCTGCTGGCTGCTTTAAGAAATACAAGGGCCACATATGAAGGGCGTACATTCACCAAAGGAAGGTTCTGGCAGTGGGACATTATTTGTCACCCCACCCACCGTGAGTAAAATGGAGAGGGGACAGTGAGTGTAGAAGCAGGGTAAAACTCATGGCTAAAAGGAAGAAAATATTCCATTATTATTTTGTTTGTCTTTCACTTTCAGGTATCTGCATGTTAAATAACCTCAGACCTTAAATGAAAAATAAAAGCACGTTAAGCTGGTCAGTGGTAAAAGGCATTATTCCTACCTATGAACCTCTATGCAGTGTTTGAGCTGATGATTGGTAGGTCGGAAAAAGAACAGCAATAAATAAAGATGCCTTTAAATTATGTGTTTTTCTTGTCGCGTTTGCGGTGCTTCAGCGACAACAGCGAGTGAGGACGCCGAGCCACTACTGGTGGAACAAGCATTTGCAATGCAATCGGTCTCGCCTTTGGGACCTTATATGTATGTAGCACATTAGTATGGGTGCTGAAAGATCTACTGTTCTTTAACATGGAGGGAAAGTAAGCACCAACCCAGGGGTGTAACACAGGCCCCCGCAGCCCCCGCGGTGTAGGGGGCCCCCGAGCTGCAAAAGGCCCCCTGAGCAGAGTACTCAGGCCTGAGCGCTCGGAGAGAGGCCCCTCTGTGTACCTTGCAGGGGGGGCCCTTAAAATTTCATTATGCCACTGCACCAAACTGCCTGACACTCCAGGTATGTGAACACATGGAGAGAAATATTGCCTTTCAGCGGGAAATGGTATAGTCCAAAGCTCTGTTTTTAATATAACATCAGAGCCTTTGGTGGTCATATCACTGAAAATACAAGATTTGAAAAAAATTATTATTGTCTACAGGTGCTCATGGAAGACAATTTCTATGGACTGGAAACTAGAGAATGCTAAAGTAATTCTGGTATTTTACTGACCTCTGCTGGTTGTTTTCTCACAAGAAAGTTAAATAGAGGCAGTTGCCAGAAAAATAAAAAAAGAAAGTCCCTCAGCAGAAAGCAATTCTGGTATTTACTGACCTCAACTAGTTGTTTTCTATCAAGACAGTTAAATAGAGGCAGTTGAACAAGCAGAAAGCAATTCTGGTAGTTTACAGACCTCTACTGGTCGTTTTCTATCAAGACAGTTAAATAGATCTGTGGGTTATGCAGCTGAAAGATGCTCCCACCAAATGTGTAAGAATATGGAACAGTTACTAGACTATCCGTCACTGTTGTTCTTGTACGATGCCGAAGTCGCACTGAAAGGTGCCATTGTATGCTGCTATTAATCTATGTCTTTGTAATGTATTGAAGAAAATGTTAAAACAAAATTTAAAAAAAGACAGTTGAATAGAGGCAGTTGAACATAAAAAAGGTCCCTAAGCGGAAGCAGACAAGTCCTAGTGCTGAGCTCCAGAGCCCACAAAGTACATACACATATACATATATACTAAAGTACTTACAAAAGGTCTTGAATACTCGACCTAAAAATATTGAGTGATGTGCTGAGCGTGTGAGGCTTGGAAGGAAGGATCCTCCAGTGTCTCCCGCAGTAGGCGCCAAGTAGGCACCGGGCCAGCGGGGCGCTCCAAGAGAGGTGTGTGCATCATGATCAGAAATTATGCTGCTCCAATAGTCTGTCCGGTGTCTGGGAGAGTGGCCAATAGGAATATCCGATGAAGACATACTTAGAGGTCGTGTAGCGCTGAAAAAAGGGAATAGATCCGCTCACCAGGATGGAGTGACCTTCATGCATCAATCCATGGCCATTGGTTAGTCCATTCCCGCAAGTGCGCCACTTGCGTGTGGAAGGGTGTGCGAGGCAATGGGGGTCGGGAGCAGTACAAGGAAATATTGAGTGGCCAGTTGTAGTTGCTCGCTAATATCCATGGGGTCCCTGTTTTGTGTGCCAGTGTTTGTGGAAGTGTGGCCCAAATAGTGTCCTACTCTGTGTTAAGGGCATATACGCTGCCCAGGAGAAAACAAATCGCCCCTCCTTGTCTGCTATAGTGTTTGTCACTTGGAAAGGGACACCAAGCATACCCAAATAAGGGTGCCACGTGGATATGCAGAGTATATGGTAGCTGCAATGTGACCTCTCCAACGCTTATGTAGCCGCTATAATTCTGGCAATGTTATGTTATGTTATGTTATGTTATGTTATAGATTTTTATTGTGCGCACAGCTACTCCAGCTAAGGAGCGTCCTGGCGCATTGACAAGGAGTAGCATGAGAAACATAACACAGCTAAAAGAGCCAAAGGGACCACCATAAATGCATAGCACAAACTGAAGCTAAAAAAGTAAAACAGGAATGTTTTCAAGGCTTTCCTAAAAGCCATAAGATCTTCTAACAGGCGCAGTTCCACCGGGAGGGAGTTCCAGGCTGATGCCGCCTTTACTCCAAAGGAACGGCCACCCATACGGCAAAGCCTATATCTAGGAACTACCGCCAGGGCCTGGCCCTGGGAGCGAAGAGTGCGCGTGGGGACATAGAAAAGAAGAGAGCCAGACAGAATTTCAGGTCCCATGCCTCTCAGGATCTTGAAGGCGAGGCAGAGTATCTTAAAGAGAATCCGCTTCCGTATTGGGAGCCAGTGTAGGGAACGGAGAACATTCGCGACCGAACAGAATTTAGGGAGGCCGATGATTGCCCTAGCTGCGGCGTTTTGTACTCGTTGTAATCGAGTAAGTTCGGCCTGGTTGGCCCCGGCGAGAAGAGAACTCGCGTAATCCAAGCGAGAGATGACAGTAGCCTGGATTACAAGCTGTCTAGTTGGGGCATCAAAGTACTTAAGAACAGGTCTTAAGCCTCTCAACAGACCGAAACAGCAAGCCGCTGTTCGTTTAGTGTGCCCTACAAAAGTCAGGCCCGAGTCTATCCACACACCCAGGTTTTTCAGCTCCAGAACCGGCACCGGGGATGGTCCCAGCTCACATGGCCACCATTGGTCACCCCAGAGTTCCGCTCCCCTACCGACAACCATAACCTCTGTTTTAGTGGCATTCAGCTGGAGACAGTTTCCTGTCAGCCAGCTTGCCACTGCCTTCAGTCCGTCCTGAAATCTGGGGGCATCCACTTCCGCGTCCCCGCTGAGAGTAACCGCCAGCTGTGTGTCATCGGCATATGAGACCAATGTTAGGCCCCACTGCCTCGCGACATCAGCTAGCGGTCTCACGTAAAGATTAAACAACGTGGGGCTCAGCGAGGACCCCTGTGGGACCCCCATGGCCAGTGGTTGGAAATTGGACTTGAAGGGAGAGATGGAAACACAGAAGGAACGGTCGCCAAGGTAGGAGCGGAACCATTGCAGGGCCAGTCCACCGACACCTATCTCCTCGAGCCGATGCAGGAGGATGCTGTGCGAGACGGTATCGAAAGCGGCGCTGAGATCTAACAATATCAGCGCCGCCGTCTGTCCAGCATCCAGCACCGCACGGAGATGTTCCACCATCACAAGAAGGGCAGTCTCCGTGCTGTGACCAGCACGGAAGCCGTTCTGTGTGGAATCGAGGGCGTTGGTTCGTGTGAGATACTCCGACAGGGCCAAGTTGACATGGGCCTCTGTGATTTTCGCCGGCCAAGGCAACAGCGAAATGGGTCGATAGTTTTCGGGCTTGGAAGGGTCAAGGGAAGATTTCTTGAGGATGGGAGACACCACCGCTTGTTTCCACTTAGTTGGAACCACCCCTGTCTCCAAGGATAGTTTGACAAGGGAACACACCGCAGTGCGCCCCATAAAGGCCTGCTCTCTAAACAGAGCAGACCTAACTGGGTCGGATGGAGAGCCAGATTTAACTCGCAAAGCGAGTTTGTCAAACCCATCTAGTGGAAGAGGGGGAAAGGAAAGCAGAGTGGTGGAGTGTGGTGTCGCATTAGAACTTCCCAAGTCAATCCCTATATCGGGGAATGCCTGATAGATTGTTTGCACTTTCCCCAAGAAATAGGCAGCCAGGGATTCACAGTGGGAGATAGAACTCACCACTGCGGAGGAAGTTCGCTTCGCTACCAAATCCTTCACGGCCTTGAAGATGGTCTTCGACGGGTTTGGGCTGCAACGAAACTCTGCAGCATAATAAGCTGCCCGAGCTCGGCAAATTGCCCGATGGTAAGTCTTGGTAGATGCGGCATATGCAGCTTTTAAATCGGCCCCATATGTCTTTCTCCAAGCTCTTTCAGCCCGCCTACAGGCCCTCTTCAAGGCACGCAGGGCACTGTCGTACCAGGGGCTCGACTCTCTAGTACTGACCTTAGTTGATGTAATAGGAATCAGAGTGTCGAGAGCCCTGGTAGTCCATAAGCAGAAGCGGTCATACCCATCCTCAACATCTACCAGCGGACCCAGCGGATCTTCCGCTAGAAGGTGGTGCAAATCCTCTAGCTTAAGTTGATTCCACAACCTCCTAGGAGCACATCTCACTGACGGAGTGGGAGGAGCCGCCGGGATGGGACACAGAATGGTCACCAGAAAATGGTCAGTCCATGCTACCGGGGAGATAGATATAATGTCAGTCCCAGGCAAGTTGGTAAAAAAGGGGTCAAGAATGTGACCCCCTATGTGGGTAGGCTGCGAAACCAGCTGAATAAGCTGGAAGGCCTCTAAGTCAGCGGTGATGCTACGGACCGCCAGGTTAGAGGGGGCGTCGAAATGCAAGTTCAGGTCGCCCAAGATGGAATAATTGGCACACCCTATGACCAGTGTGCCCAGGGCATCCGGGAACGAACTTCGAAACACCACGTCACTACCCGGCGGACGATACACCACCATCCCAGAGAATGTAAATTCCGGGCTGACAGTGATTTTAAAGGAGGCGCTTTCACAGCCGGCGATGTTAAGGCCCTTCCACACGCATGCAAAGCAGGACCTGACTATAAGTGCTATACCGCCACCTCTGGACGGTCTGTTCAAAGTGAACATGGAATAGCCAGGAGGACAAACCAAATTGGGAATAGCTACATCCGTGTCCTGAAGCCAGGTTTCCGTAATGGCCAGGACGTCTGGGGCACCATCCTCAACTAAATCATAGATGTTCTGATAATGATTCAGTGCAGATCTAACATTTAGGTTGGAAACCCGCAGAAAGGGCGAAAAGCCCTTAAGCCGACAAACCGGCACTGTAGCCTTCACAAGGATTGTCCCCGGCGAATCCAGCGCCCAGCGATTACAGCGGCACCGATACGGGCCACAGAGCGGATGGACAGGCGGCAGAGGACATCTCTGTCCGGCCTGGCCGATGTTGTAAAGGCTCTCTCTTGAGTAGGTAAGCATAGTAAAACGCCACAGAAGCCTACCTGAGCCCAAAAGCCCGCAGCGTCCCGCACGTCCTTAGCGCGGACGGGCGCAGACGGGCAGGACTCTGGCACGACTCCGGCCACGCGAGGACACACCCGCTACGCGATCCCGCTACGCTGAGGGAGGAGCGTTAAGAAGGCGTCCCGTCCCAGGAGCATGCGCAGTCACGCGCTGACGGAAGAACCTCCCCAGCCCAGGCAAGATGGCAGCAACCCGGAGACCAAGCCCGCCAAGCGGCGGTGGGGGCACAAAATTACAGTGCAGGTAAGGGGGGGTTTAAAAAAGGGCAGCCCACAGGACCATAGGCTAAATAGCAGTTTTTTAAAAAGAAATAAAACGCGAGCGCGCAAAACGCTCTCAGCAGCAATGCGCTCCGCTACCTCGTCAGAATCAAGTGGTCGGGACTCGCCTTAAGAAGGCGTCCCGTCCCAGGAGCATGCGCAGTCACGCGCTGACGGAAGAACCTCCCCAGCCCAGGCAAGATGGCAGCAACCCGGGGACCAAGCCCGCCAAGCGGCGGTTGGGGCACAAAATTACAGTGCAGGTAAGGGGGGGTTGTGATGTGTTTCTCCTGGAGAAAGATGATCTGGGTATTTTGTCGCTTGGAATTAGAATAAAAGGCGTAGAATTCCCTAGCCAAGTGCATCCCTCTGATGTTCAGAGTGAGAAGCCGGGTATCTGCCCCGGGGAGCCATATCATGGAAGAGGTAGAATCCCCATGGGGGGGTGTTCCCGGTTGGAGCCACCTGTCTGAGAGCCAGCCCATCAGCGATTGGTTTGTTGCAAAGGCCAGGAGCATTACTGCCCTTGTCAAACCACTGCAGGTAGGAGAATGGTCAAGGGTAAAGTGCAACAGTTACAAACTGAATACCATATCCAAAGGTGGGGCTGCGGCTTGCCAGTGGGAGAAAAAGCAAAGTGAAAGTGGGGAGTGGCCACCCAATTTAGCAATTTAGCAAGAAGGTGGTGGCCGGGGCCAGACATTGGAGGGAGGTCTGGGGGTGGGAACAGGGGATGGGGAGTGTGCGGGAATCTCAATGAATGTGACTGGTTCAGACTGTGGTGTCAGTTGTCTGCGGCGGGTCCTTTTGCGGAGTCTGGGGACCTACACAGGGTCCATCCGCAGTGATCAGTTCATCATTTAGTTGAAAATATGTGCGGCCCATGATCATCCTCTTATGAGCCAGCATTACCTCTTAGCAATACCACAGCTTGGATCGCCCGCTGTTGGTCTTCGGTGAGTTGCTTCTAAGGGGGATGACGTGCAATCCCCGGAGAGCAAGGTGTCCCTCTTCTTTATCTGTATCAATGTTGTGCCTGTCCTCGATTACCTGGGAGGTGCCCCCACAGGCCGACAATGTACCAGCCTGTTGTTGATCTATCCAGTCCCACACATCAGTATGGTCAGTGAAGAAAAGGTACTTACCCTCTCAAAAGAACCTTGAGGCGGGCTGGGAATGGTAGGGAGTATTGTATTCTGAGCTCACAGAGCCTCTTTTAGGAGCTCAGGAAAGAGGACTTCTATTGTTTCACTAAGGGAGTGTAGTCAGGGAAGAGCATCAATGTTCGATTGTCCAGGGTTAAGGGACCTGCTGTATGTGTGGGCCACAGGATAGTGTAACCATCCCTGTAATGTATGTGCAAATCTAGTGGCCATTTGAATAGAAAATGTGCTGTCTGTAAATGACAATGCCATCCCATACCATGCTTTAGTTACATTAAAAAAATCACCACTGGTCATGTCCAATAAAGATAGGTAGGTCACAAACGTTTGGCGTTCTAAAAAGTAGGTCATGGCTCTAAAAAGTTTGGGAACCATTGCTCTACTGGTGGCTGTCAGGATTCCCCGGCCGCTGGTAGATCACTGCCTGCGGGGTTACGGAATCTGCGAGTTCTGAAAACTACAGTTCCCATGATGCCTAGCGCGGCGCAGCGGTATGACGCCGGGCGACAGGAAACAGGATAATACGGCACTAACAGATGCCGCGCTGCCGATTATTCGTTGTTCCTGGCGAGTCGGAGTTGTTCCGTGAACCTGGATTCAGGCAAACTTTGGTGACCGTCATCGATTCTTTTTTTGATTACTTGGTGGGGCTTTGGAAGCGCCCGAGGTGGTTTGCAAGGTGCTTGCCTCCTGGTATCGTTCGGGTGGGACCCTGGATACACCCGCTACGCTTCGATCGTTGTGCCTCTAACAACGTTGGATTACTTGGTGGGGCTTAGGAAGCGCCCGCAACTGATAACAGAACCCACGTTTCAGGTTTTCTCAGTGGGGGTTTGTTTTCTGTATGTCCAAGGGGTCTTGTGCCTTTAACATTCGAGAGTGTCATATCCCTGAGTTGCAGTTGCAGAGAAGTATCTGCAACAAACAGTGATTTTCTTTGGTACTGTTCTGGGCTGCTTTTCTGTACTTGGTTATCAGAGAAACCATTTCCACAGACTTCCGTGCGTAGGTGTGTATGAATCAAGAAGGGTGTGTGATATCATTGGTACGCCCTATTCTGGACTCCTGATTCCACCTATTGAGTTTATCACCTCGGAGGGGATGTCATGAACCTTTGGTGAAGTAACCAGTTCGTTCCAATTTAATTTCGTCTAATTATTTGGAGAAGAGTGATAGATGTCATTCCGAGTTGATTTTGGGCTTCCTTGTCCTTCTCATTTCTGATTAGGGTAGGTTTGCTCCACCATACCTTCCTTACCACACTTGCTTAATTAAAGGGGTAGAAGGGAAGCCCGATATTTATGTTCTCTTTTCTCTGTTGCTGTAGGCATACCTAGGGAATGAGAAGAAGCCTGTTCTATTTCACTCTTACTACAGTATTCCTGTTTGCATTACAGGTGAGGTGTTGCCTATCATGTTCAAAGTATAGCGTGTTGGTAACTCAGGTGACATACCACTTATTTCGTGCTTTGTATGTATTACAGGTCTCCAGTTTCAGCCGCCCAGCTGTTCCCCTCCGGACCAATTTTCCCCCGCTTGATCTCCTTAACCGTCTGTGAATTGATTGCCAGACTTGGGATGATCTAGAGGAGGGCCCCCTTTTGAGCATCAATACAATCCTGAGGATAAACAACGGAAAACCTGACAGTGGCGGTGAGGACACCAGTGCACTTGCGGCTCAACCGCCCCATTACAACTTGGGTGGTCGGACCGCATTGGCACCACCTCAACTGCCAGGGATCAGAGATTAGATATCCCTGCCAGTGTTGTGGCAGTCTTGAGACCACACTGTGCTTGGTGGGGCCACTGCAGCCCTGTGAAGCATATTACGAGTTTCCTCTCCGCTACGGTTTTAATGGTGGTAAGCCCGCCAAGAAAAGTGTGGCAGAGAGGAAACAAAGGGGGCCCTACAGGGCCCACTGTTGCCTCTGCACCAGGGGATGCACGCAGGGGGGCACATGGTGTGCCCCCCTGTCTCCATGCACCACCAGTTCCTACAGGGCCCCTTTCACACATTACTCTGCATGAAAGGGTGTTGCTGTGGGTGTTCAACACAACATCCATGGAACCAGATGCATTTCCAGATTTACAAGGTTTTGCAAACCTGGGAATGCATCAGATTCCTTCGCCTCCCCAGTGGAGGCATGAGGGAGGCGTATTCTGCAGCACACGTAGAGAGAGAAAAACACCTCTAGTGATTGTTTTTGTGCAGTTAGGTGCCCCTTCCTATGCAAAAACAATCACACCTACAATGCAAACACCCTAGCACCATGGTGCAAGGGTGCTAGTGTTGGCGCATGGCAGCCCATTGTGCGCCATCACAGGGGAAAAGGACAGGAATGTGCTGTATCTTGTAGATACGGTGCATTCCTGCCCTTTTCTATTGACACACAGCAGTGCAGCAGGAAGGCTTGCTGCAGTGCTGTTCGCCACAATATTGTAAATGAGGCCCTAAATCTTTGTCATCACGAAGCTTCAAGTGGCTCCATCAATTAAAGACAATACAGGCTTCCAAGCAGCCTTTACATTTGAAGATGAACAAAATTAGCATTTTTTATTTTTTTTCAGGCAGCGGGCACCTTGGCATGAAGATCTGTTCCTTGTTCAGTTGCTTTTCCTTCCGTCGACTTCACAGCACACGAGACTCCCTCCCTTCTGTTTCAGCCGAGGATCTCAACTGGTGGTATTAAACATCTCGGGCAAGTTGTCTTTTAACCAAATATAGGGGAACTGTTTTTATTTAATCAAAAAGTATGCGCACCTCGTTCCCCACAGATACACTTCGACCTGTGGCTCCTACAGTAGGGTATACCCTTGTGAGAATGGCCTCAGCAGGAGCATGTCACAACGTCGTTCATGCGAGATAAGATGCCAGGGCATGGTCATATTCAAGGGTGAGACAGAGAATTTATAAAGCATCCTGTTGATAAGCTGAGTCTCATACCTGCCAAGCGGCCGCAAGTCATGCGTGACACCTTTATCCGGCTTTAGCACTGGTGGCGCCCAGTGCGAAAATGCGTGTTGGCTCCCCCAGTGACCACCTCCACTACGGATTCCTTCATAACCATCCTTTCACAGTGCCCCTCAAACCTCCATAACCACACACTCTCAGATGCATTTAATTCGTTTTATAGCGCCACTCCTACTAGTGTAAGGTGTCAGAACACTTTACATTACACAGATTACACAGAGACACTCAGCCATAAATGTGTAAAACAGTGTATAGGAAATGTTATATAAGACAGAGCACAAGAAGGTATAAAAGTCACAGGTCATCCATACTGGTAGGCAGGATCGTTTAAGAATGCTTGGTCAGGAGAATCAGAAACTTAGAATTTGAAACAACACCATGGGGGTTCTTTTTAAAAATAAGAATTGAATTCTGCCCAAACGAACCCATTTAGCAACATTAGGATAATGAAAAAATGGGGGGAAATTATAACACTCCAGCCTATACCTTGCAGTTTTCATGCAGCTCTTTGATTAACAGTTACTTGCACACTGTTGTGCATTAGGAATTTAACTCATAAAAAGCCCACAACAATATGGTCTCTCTGACAAAAGTAGTAACCCACTGACCGATTTACAGTACATTATATGACCTTTGTGATCTGCATGTTCTATGCAGCAGGCATATTAGCCCTCTGTGCTACCTTACGATAAGAAGAGACTTCCATTACACAAACCTCTGATCTCTCTCTTTCTCTCCAGGAAGTACATTAATCACTGCAGTTATTTTGACATTTTTATTGTTAGCTGAAAATTGCTGGAGGCCAGGATAGCAGCAGCATGTACTTTTACAACCATAATATTGGCACCCCAACATGAAGATGGCAACGGTCGCACCGCCCTAGAACCGGCCCTGCTATTAATTAAACAGCACCTTTCATGCTGGGATAGCTGAGCCCATACATAGACTGCCGAAAGAACAAGTTGTGGTATGCAAATATTGTAGTTTAAAAAGCTAGGAATATCCATAGATGTCACACATGACATGGGTTGCCACTTGGCAACTATGCAGGCTGGAGTCAATGTGATGCTTGACAGAGTTCTCACATCTTGAAGAATGAAACTTTGCCACCATATTTTATCTGTGCAGTGAGACCCAGGTTTTTTGCATCCTAGAAGAAGCTACGTCTGTCACGTTGGCAAAGAAGATAGAATACAGATGCATGATGTGTAGCTGTCATTGGTGCTGCAGGAGCATTGTCACTATGACCCAGAGGTTTGATGGGCTGACTTTACCCCAATTGACTGTCTGATGAAATATCAGAGACAAAAATGTTACCAAAACAATATTGAGGACATAAATATCGACTTTATATACTTTGTATGTAAAGTCCAAAATAAAGACAACAAAAATATAGACAATCACAATATCACTAAAAATATAGACAAGTATATCAAATTCCAACTATTAAACACTCTATTAACTTTAAAACACATATTAACTTTAAAAATAATATTACAATTTAAAAAAAGATATACTTATAAAAAGAAATTAAACATATTTAACTTACTAACGAAATAGAAATATATGCTTTAAAATAATTGTATGCCATAAAAAGCTTCTTTACAAAAATAATATTATTATTTAAGCTTATATAATAAACACATTCGGATGCAAATTAAATATATTAGCAAACATTTAAAAATGCTGACAACAACATAAAAAAATACATTATTTAAACTATTGCTACAAAAACATTAAAGAATAAAAAATACAATAAACTAATGTTTAAATTATAACAAAAATATATATAAAACAACTTAAAAAATCTAATTGAAAAATAGACTTTGAGGGATAAACTTGACTATTTCCTCTCCAACTTGAGCAACAGTAAGGAAACTGTTGGACTTTAGAGGGGTCAGACTTACTAATTCCACTCCAAAGTAAGCTACATTGGGGAAATTATTGGACTTTGAAGGGGTTAGATTTACTATTGCCACACCACATAAGCAACATAAGGGAAAGTGTTGGACTTTGGGGGAGTTACATTTACTGTTCCCTCTTCAATATAACCAAGATTAGGGAAAGCGTAGAACAATAGATAGGTTTGATTAAATATTCCCATTCTAACATAAGAAACAGTAGGGAAAGTCTTGAACTTTGGAGTGATCACATTTACCATTTTCACTCAACCGTAAGCAGCTGTAGGGAAAGAGCTGAATTTTGGGGAGTTAGATTTACTATTCCCTTTCTGACATAAGCAAAAATAGAGAATGTGTTAGAGTGTTAAGGGGCAAGATTCACTATTCCAAGTCCAATGTAAGCAACAGTAAGGAAATTGTTGGACTCTGGAGGGGTCAGATTTAGTATTCCCACTCCAAACCGAGAAACAGAAGGGAAAGTTTGAGACTTTGTAGGGGTTAGCTGTACTGTTCCCACTCCAATGTGAGTATCAGTAGAGAAAGTGTTGGACTTTGAAGAGGTCAGATTTACTATTCTCGCTCCAACTTGAGCGACAGTAGGGAAAGTAATAGACTTTGGAGGGGTCGGATTTTCTATTCCAACTCCAACCTGAGCAACAATAGAGAAAGTGGTAAATTTGGGAGGGGTGAGAATTACAATTCCCACTCCAGCATAAGCAAGAGGAGGGAAAATATTAAACTTGATTTCATTTTCCCAATTGTAAATTGATACCAAATAAATTCAATATATACAAAACTACATGCAAAGACCTGGAACAGCCTCCCCACGCAAATTCGGACCATTACCTCACTTCCGGAATTCCAAATGGCCCTCAAGAATTGCTATTCAAATAAGCCTCCTGGACTTGCAAGTGTCTGGATACCCAATCAGATGATTAGCTGCGCTTTATAAATCTTGATTGATTGATAAAATAAAAAACATAAGATATATTTCCATAAACAAATTGAAAACATGTTTAACATTATATAATTTATATAAATTATTAAAGACCGAAAACACAAAATGAACATAAAAAATTTACACATACAATTATATTGACATATTGTATCAATTAAAAATAGATTTGAAATACTTCTCATCCTGTTATCCTAAATGTCCGGCAACCACAAAACCAAACTAAAATAATAACAGAAATATTAACAATGTCCATAAAGTTGTAAAAAACCTCCAAAATTAGTTTTAAAAAATATTAAACATAATAGAAATGTATTAATATCCAAATGATTAAAAAATGATTAATTATTTACCACAATCATGTAAAAACATGTATCATGTTTTAAAATGATCTATTAAATAACTATAAAATGTGCATAATTAGTTATCTACTTAACAAATTACAGCTTGCAAAAAAGCTAGAATAAAAAAAAACAATTTCTAAACTACCTGCCATATTCCCTTACAAACCCAACACACTGTTAAATCAAGTAGACATAAAAAAAGACCTAAAAGCTTATTCTAATATTTATTATGTACAACTATATTCAAAAAATTATATGAAATACTTAGCAACACTTATGCTACTTTTAGTCAGGTTGGTGTGGGAGTAGTGAATTTGAACCTTCCAGGTCTAATGTTTGTAACTTTGTTTAAGTAAATTGTTTTGTTTTAATTTGAAAAGTTAATTTAATGTAAATAATTTTTTATTATGTATTTTTTGTAGTAGCATGTTTTTTATTCATTCTAAAATGTATTCATGTATTTAGGTTATTGTACACTTCTTTATTTTTTTTAATCTCTAAGTTCTGAAATGATAATTATTTTGTATTTCATTTCAAAATCTTTATTTCGGTTCCTTTAAACCATAAAAGATACATAAAAACACATACAATTCCAAATACAAGTAATGCAGGGAAACCATTGCAAACAATTATACATAAAGGATATAATGGAAGGGGGTTTATATGTTCCTATCGCCCTTTTGTTAAGAACATAAATACAAATTTAAATATGTTTAAAAAAGGCATCAAAAGTTAAAAATGAGGATGACTCAGGGTTGAAAACCCTATTTCAGCGACCATTTGATTGTTCTTCCATACTTTAGGGATATAAAAACAGTTAATAACAATTTCTAATTAATTAATTATACAATACAATTCCCAATTACATTCAACATACACAACTAAGTTCTTTAAAAATTTCTCTGAAATACTCGAACGGATTCACCATAACTTCAATCCTGCTTTGGCCCTTAAGAAGCTTACAGCTAGTAAAAATGTACTTACACTAAAAACAATCACTTGTGCTGTATCAGTCTTTAATATTCTTTCCGTCTCTTTACATGATCTTATACCTAGATTTAAGCAGATGGGTTTTATCCATTTTTTTCCTGGGCTTAGCATATGCAGGACAAAAGAATAAAATGTGCAGATCATTTTCTTTAACTTTATCTAGACATAGAGAGCACAGATCAATATAATTACCAGCATGGTTGCTGGCCCAACATGATGTAATTGCGTTTATATTCAATACAACGTATCTAAATTTCATGTATAACGTTTTTGCCAGTTGAGGACGTAACTCATCCAGAAACGGCTCAAAATTTGCTACATCCTTAAACAAGAGAAACCTAGTCGTTAACACCCCACTTGGTGAACCATGTAATACATTACTTTGGGTTTAGGCCCAAAAGGTAGATTTTAGCATTTTCTTAGAGGTTAAAGACAATGAAGTTGGGTCGTCCCAAAACTGAGATAGGCCAATCTTTCTCAGCCATGAGCAAACATGTCTGAGCCATAAAATGCTTTTGTTCTGGTCCAACTCCATAATTTCCTCTAGGCCAGCCTTGTAATGTAGTAATTCTGGGGTTGACCATAGTCTTACCCAGAATGTGAGAGGTCTTAAGATTGCATAGTGATCGGTTCATTTAACATTCAGATCCAGAGTAATTGGTATTATTGGTGTACGTACAGGGAGGCTTAAAAGCATTCTGCAACATTTATTTTCCCCCACCTCAAAATTCTTTTTGCAGTAGGGTCCCCATATTTCAGCCCCATACAATGCTGCTGGTTGGGCTTTATATTTAAACACCTCCAAGGCTGGAGAAACAGCCTTGGAAAAGCTGTTCCTATACCTCTTCATAATGGGTAGGGAATTTTGGGTCAGAGCATAAATTTGAGTCTTCCATGACAGTTTTGTGTCCAAAGATATTCCCAGATAGCTAAAACTCTGTACATATTCCAACTTTTGGCCATTCAAAGCTATGTTTTCCCTTAAGGTTTTGGGGGGGTTTATGACCATGTATTTAGTTTTACTAATATTTAATTCAAGGCCTTTCATTTGCAATATGTGTGGAAGGAGTCTAATTAAGCATTGTAATCCCTTTAGTGTTTGTGATATTAATATGGTGTCATCAGTGAATAAAAGCGCTGACACCAACTCACCCCCCAATTTGGGTGCATCATTTTTACAGCCATTCAAAAAGTTTGGGATATCATTTACATACAATGAGAATAATGTAGGTGCCAGTACGCATCCTTGACCAACACCCCTTTTTATAGGGATTGCTTCTGTTATTTCGCCCCGCATACCCCATCTTACTTTTGCATAATTGTCTTCGTGTAACCTTATTATCTATTCAAGTAAGTTGGCAGGCAACCCTTGATGTCTCAATGTATCCCATAACAAAACACGAGGGATAAGATCAAACGCTGCCTTTAAATCTACGAAGGCAACGTAAAGATGCCCCTTTCTTAGATTTACATATTTCCAGCACAAACATGTGAACCTGAAAACCTGGTCCTTTGTACTAAGTTTTATTTTAAAACCTGCCTGGAATTTTGAAAGCACATTGTTTTCCTCAACCCAAATATTTAATCGGTTTAAAACATGCCTTGCAAAAACTTTCTGTAAAATATCTATTAAACTGATTGGGGGATAGTTTTCTGGGTCATAACGATTTCCCTTTTTGAAAATTGTAATGATTTCAGCCCCTTTCCAAATTTCCGTAATTGCAGCGCCCGAAGCTATGGCATTGCATAAATAATTAATATAAGGTCCCCAGACACTGATAGCATGCTTTAATAAATCACCTGGAATGTTATCAGGTCCAGGGGCTTTCCCTGGTTTGACTCCACTAATCGCCAGTATTGTTTCTTAATTTGCATTAGTATTTTTAATTATTTGATTTGGTTTGATTTGATTTGATGTTTTGTAAAGCGCTCATATGCCCTGAGGCATCTTGGCGCTAGTTTTTTGTATCACTGAAGGGCCCTGATTCATTTCCAAAAAGCCAAGTCTTTAAGGTTTTCCTGAATGTCATAAGAATCAGTGCAGATTTGATGCTCAAGGGAAGAGTGTTCCAGTGTAAGCTGGCGCCTCTGATAAAACTACCACCTCCCCAGGAAGCACACTTGTGGTAGGGGTCACCAGAAAATTTCTCACCGTGCTGGAGCGAAGCGTTCTTCTAGGAAAGTACCACTTGAAGTTATTATTTAGGCAGTCATGACCAAACCTGTGCAGGGCCTTGAATGCTATGCATAGGGCTTTGACAATGGCACATTTTCAATTGGAGGCCAATGAAGTTCATTAAGAGCTTGTGTGGTGGAATGACATTTTGGGAGATTCAGCAACATCTTGGCAGCCAAGTTTTGCAGAATCTGCAGTCTACTGATCAATGCCCTTTTGTGGGTTCAAATACAGGCCATTGCAGTATTACATACAGGATAGGACCAATGCAATGACTACTGTCTTCAGAAACTCAAATGGGATTATTTGGGAAATCTTTTGAATAATTTTTAAAGCAAAATATGAGAAGGAAATAACTAATGAGAACTGATTTTTATAGGTCAGTCTATTATCTAAGATGACTTTAGATATTATGTTTAGATAATTGTATTTTTTCAAGTATGTTGATTATCTTTTTGCAATTAATTTAAAATTTATATTTTTTATTTTATTTAATGTTTGTAAGTTATACACTTGTTTAAAAGATATTTTTCAGATTATAAATATATATGTTTAAATGTTATATATTTTTAAGTCACTAAATCATTTAAAGTCGATGTTTGTGCCCTCAATATTTTGTGGCAATGCTTTTGTCGCCTATATTTTTGTCACAGATAATTCATCATACAACCCATCCATGCCATCTGGAGTAGGAAATTAGCTTTTATCGATGAAAGAATCACACCTATTAACTGACTTCCAATCACTGATGTTTATTATAAATCAACCAACAAAAATAGTCTCTTGGTTTGTGACACTCTTCTCCCACGGGCCCTTAGAGAGAACCTGTCTCTTGAACAATTTTTGAGATTGAGATAAAATTGTTCCAATAAGACAGTTTTTGAAAATCTGAGTATTTACTCTCGCAGAAATTGACAGATCAACGTTATCTCCAGAGGGTTATTCAGAGAGCTAATATTCGCACTCCTAATAAAAACTGAGTGACCTTATTTCAAACCTACCCACGTGAAAAAAGAGCTGAGTTGTGCTACCACTTCCCTACGATCTTCAACTCCATGAAGAGAATCATAAATAAGAACTTGCACATAACATGTCTCTAGATAAGACTCTGTTCTCTTTTAAAAGGTGCAAACAGAGCCATATGCTGAAAAACACACACCCCAAGACAACTATTTCAGAATTCATAACCACTACTTTGTGGCATATTTAGGGGCCGATTATGATGGCGGACGGACCTTAGTCCGTCCGCCACCATAGAGCAGGAGGGAACCTCCGCATTGCCTGCGGAGTTCCCTCCTGTGCAATTAGGATGTGACCGCCACCCTGGCGGTCACATCCTCTATTTTTACCATTGCCGCGGGTGCGTCTTCAAGCTGCATCCGCCCCAATGGCAAAAATGCATACATTGCATTTGTATGCAGAAAGCGGCAGGCACCATGCGGTGCCTGCCGATTTCTGCATACAAATGCTTGGGGGTACCATAGGTACCCCCCCATGTGCACCCCCCACCCCCCTTCACCCAGGGGGCCCGCAACGGGCCCCCGCAGTGAAGTTACACATGCTTTTCCACAGCGGAAAACCCGCCGCGGAAAAGCATTTTTTACAGCCCTTCCTAATATGGCGGACGGTGTCTGAGAGACACCGCCACCATATTAGAGCTTTTCCGCCGCGGTTGTAAGCCAACCGCGGCGGAAAAGCTGCGGATGGAAACCAGGACCCACCAGCCATCCTAATGTGGCGGTGGGTCTTTGGTGGGTCCGCTGCGGTTTTTCCGCATCCTCCGGGCCAGCGGTGGCTTCCGCCGGCCCGGAGGATGCGGAAAAACCACAATCGTAATAGGCCCCATAGTGTCTGTCCACTAACTAGGGTCACTAAATGTCTTCACCTTGAACTAGCACACCATGGCGGCTTGTGAAAGACACTAATTGTAATTTACGCAATGTGATTTACATGATTACCTGTCCATATGGTCTCAAATATGCGGGCATGTCAACCCAGAAGGTTTGGATAAGTATCAGGGAGCACCACAGTAATAACAGATGCAAGTGGAGTTCAACTCATACGATCAATCATTATCTAGAAATGGGTCACAGTGAACATGACATGGGATGGGTCATTTAGAAAAGCTTCAGACAACCAACAAATCTACATAGCAAACAGCTAATAGAAAAAGAGCAGCTGTGCTGTGTACAGACTTCAGACCCATAGAACTGGTCTACACAATGAGATAGCCTTGTCACAGGAAGAGGAAGAATCGGTAGAGGGAGCTCCAGGACATGGTCTCGTAGGATCACTGAAATAATATCGAGGGACAGAATATCGACCATCAAAAATATCGTTGACAAAATATCGACAGTCAAAATATCGAGTTTCTATCTACAAACAGGTAAGTACAAAAATATCGAGTTAAAAATATCGTTTACAAAAATATAGTTGTAAAAAATATCGTATTTACTAAAAACAGTGTTAAATTAAATTAATATTAATAATTAATTACTAAAATATACTTAAAATTACTTAAATTAACTTATAATAATTAAATAATTAATGAAAGTTAAATAAATATTTGTTTATTTCATATTTATTAAAATATATATATATAGAAACAAAATATAATAAAATAATACCCAAAAACTGAAAACTGACCCTGAACCCTAAAAATACCCCTTTACCCAAAAACCCAAAACTGACCCTGAACCCTAAAAATACCCCTTTACACAAAAACTGAAAACTGACCCTAAACCCTAAAAATACCCCTTTACCCAAAACTGAAAACTGACCCTGAACCCTAAAAATACCCCTTTACCCAAAAACTGAAAACTGACCCTGAACCCTAAAAATACCCCTTTACCCAAAAACCCAAAACTGACCCTGAACCCTAAAAATACCCATTTACCCAAAAACCCAAAACTGACCCTGAACCCTAAAAATAAAAACGAATTTTTTTACTATCTATATTATATACTTACATATTTTCACTTTCTATATTATTACAGTCGATATTACTTCACTTACCTTAAAAACGATATTTTGGCTGTCTATATTCTGTCCTGTCGATATTTTGTCCAAACGATATTTTTGACTCGATATTCTGTCCAAACGATATTTTGGAGTCGATATTATGTCTGTGCACCGGTCTCGTAAGCAGCAACGGCCTGTGTAGGGCGTTACACCGGGCGGTGACGTGGTGCGGGGGAGGGGCAGGGTGGGGGGGTGTAAAATACAGGAAACGGAAGATTACAGTTAAGTAACATACAAAATAAATAAAACAAATTTCGTTGCGCGCGCTGCAACGCCAAATGCGATGCAGCGCACGCATCAAAATTCGTTTTATTTATTTTTTACGTTACTTACCCACCCTGCCCCTCCCCCGCACCACGTCACCGCCCGGTGTAACGCCCTACATGGGCCGTTGCTGCTCGTAAGTGGTACTGGGGTTTGGGAGGGTGGGTTAGTTTTTAGGGGTGGGGATAGTGTTTAGGGCTCAGGGGGTTCGTGGTTGTTTTGGGGGCTCGGGAGGTGGGATTGGTTTTAGGGCTTGGAGGGGTCAGGGTTGTTTTTAGGGCTTGGTGGGGTTGTTTTTAGGGCTCAGCAGGTCGGGTTTTGTTTATGGCTCAGGGGAGGTCAGGTTGTTTTTAGGGCTCAGAGAGGTCGGGTTGTTTTTAGGGCTTGGGTTGTTTTTAGGGCTTGGGGGGTCAGGGTTGTTTTTAAGGCTCAGGGGGGCAGGTTTTAGGGCTCGGGATGGGGGAGGAACATTTTTCAGGACTGAGGGCCATTTTAGAGATCAAGGACTGGTCTGATAGTCGGAGTACTTTTTAGTACGTGGAGCCGAGTTTTAGGGCTCAGGGCCGGGGGGGGGCTGTTGTCTGATCTTTACCAGGGATATCCCTTTACCACTCATGCCTTTACAATGAAATTGCGTGGTAAAGGCATGTGTGGTAAAGACATGCTTGGTAAGAAATGCCTGGTTAAAATGCATTCATTGTTGGGGCTGCGCAGTAGAGGTACACGTGGTTTAGCCATGTGTGCTTCTGTCATACAACCATAAATGAATATGATCTTGCATATTTCTATGAAAAAGACGCTTCTTTTACAATAACACTTTTTCCCTATATTGTTAATTCATTTTTCGTCACTATTGTCTGCTATCATTCGTCCTTAATCAGTTTTAAATATCACAAGGCAACTTTTGTTTTTTGACTGGGTTCTAGTCCTTACATTAGTGAATCCGTTCAAATTCAGAGTTCATTCTGAAATTGAACTGGTTAATGTAAAAAAAAACACGGGGCTATTTACTCAAGTCCACATGCAAGCGCTTGCCATTAAGAACTTTTCACCATCAAAGGAGGCAGACCCCTTTTATCAATAGCGCACCCATTAACAATAGTTGTCATATACCCTGTGCATGCAATTTCACCCGCAGGGGACATATAAAGTCAGACACATTATTCTGCCTGAAAGCGCACACAGCATGCCTCACACACCATTGTGGTGCCTTTTCTGTCCATCCATAATCACATTCACTTCAGAATGGGCGGAAATATTCAGGAGCAAAGCTGCATACAGGTGCACTAGCAGCTGAGGCTTTAAGCAAGACCAACATTCTTTACCAATTAATCTATTTATGTGATTAATCAAGAGATTGACTGCAC
Source organism: Lissotriton helveticus (assembly GCF_964261635.1). NCBI lineage: Eukaryota > Metazoa > Chordata > Amphibia > Caudata > Salamandridae > Lissotriton > Lissotriton helveticus. Next base: position 225,593,614 of record NC_136065.1, read on the forward strand.
TTTATAAACTGACGTTAATGCGCTGTAAATTCACTTTATTCGTGATTAACGATAGGACAGTACTTCCTTTCCCACTCTATCGGACACTGATCCTCATATTCAGTGTAAGACAGGACCTTATGTTCTGTTTTTACATGCAGAGGTCATTTTCATGATGTGTGAACTTTGCAGTAACTCATTAGGATGTAGGTGAAGTATGCTTGTTGCTTGGGACCTTTAATATCTACCATGTTTGTTTTCATAAAAAATGTCTACGTGATGGCAGCATTGTATTGTTTGCTCTTACCTTCATTATGTATCACTAGATGTGTGCCAGCAATAATTGCAGCTATGACATGCATTATAATTTGTGATTTGACATCAATCCTTATATCTTTACACATATAATCTGTAGTGGAGGGAGAGTGTCAGGGATTCCCAGTCATTAAGAAGGGCACTGAGACCCTCTGAGGTTCATATTTGGCCGAAACATGTAGACCAATAGATGCAGAACTTGTACAAGCCTTTTGGCACCCTTATTATGTTTTCTTCTGGTAAAACCCTACGTAATTTTGAGCATTGTATTGGATACGGTGGTTTTCTGCAATACCTCCATACATTGTTAGCCCATTCAGGCATATTACCTATCTTAAATAAGCAGAGATGCTATGGTGATGCATGCCATCATTGGCGGCGAGGGTCGTAAATCGGGTCGTAAATCCCTCAACAAAATATTCCTTCAATATATGTCTTTTCATACTATTGTCCCATTATTGGTTCGCTGAACCTTTTAGTTGTGCACATGCTTCTGAAAAATCTGTTCTATTAAATCAAAGTAGGCTAAACAAGTCAACCCTTGAGGTATCTCACCCAGTGTTGAGTCCCACTCTGACAGGGTTGCTCCGCTAATAGACTCCGAGAAAAGCCGTAGAAAAGGATGAGCCCACGTCACTGGAATGCATTAGATATATGTTGGCGCTATTTATATGTGGTACCAGATTTAAACAGTGTCTTGTATTTTATCGTAGCCAGGTGGCTAGCATGTCATTCAAATAATGCTGCCAATTGGACAGCAGCACTTTTTTAAATTCATGTACACTTTATTGGCCATTTATTTTATTATAAATAATTCAAATAGCAATATGCTGCCAAGTAAGAGAAACACAACAAGAGGCAACATCTCCACCTTACTTTCTTTAAACTGTAGATATTCAAACACAACGTGCAATTGTATTTGATAATGATGTACGCATTAAACACAGGGCTAAAGAAAAGACTTGAAAATTAGAAGAAAATGAGAGAGACGATTAGTGAAATGTGAATGGTGAAATATTTCTTACAAAATATTCCTTCCAAATCTTATTAAGCAAAAGCCTTTGCTTTGCTACCTCTTCAGGAAGGTCATCATCGTCAGTGACGTATGTGTAGTCATATCCCCTACGTAGAATTTTATTTTCAATTGTAACAATGTTTTTCGATGTCTTGACAATACCTCTCTGCTTGCCAGGAAGTCTTGCAGAGTTCGATGTGTCTGTCATGAACATTTACATCATTTATAAAATTAAATAAGATGTTTTTTACATTCCCTGTAATAGCGCAATTAAACTAATCCTCCTTTGTATTTTCATCAAGAAGTTTTACACTTTTTGACCCATAATAAATAAGTAAAATTCACTGTTACTTTCTTACGTCTGCAAAAGAGATCAGAGTGAATGACGGTAAGTCTGATTTGTATATTTTTAGTTTATTGTTTGTAAAAGTTTAAGTTGTGTTCTATGCTGGCTATTTAGGGGCCGAATCCGATGTCGGACGGACCTGAGTCCAACCGACATCGGCCAGGAGCTGTAACCGACCGACCCGCTGTCGTCGGATACAGCCCTGCCAGTACGATGCGACCGAACAGGGGGGTCGATTAGGATGGCTGACGGACTTTGTTCGTCCTCCATCCAGTCTGGGGCAGGGACCGTCCGCCACAAGGGCGCGGTCCGTGCTCCGAATTAGCGGGTGCATCCCGCATTTTTAACATTGCGGCGGGCGGTGCTGAAAGCACCGTCCACCGCAATGTCAAAAATACGTTTTGTGTGTTTCAAAGCATAACATGACAGGCACCGGCGGTGCCTGCCATGTTGTACTTTGAAACGCAGGGGGGTACCATAGGTACCCCCCATGTGCACCCCCCCTAAGTCTGATTTGTATATTTTTAGGTTAGTGTTTGCAAAAGTTGAAGTTGTGTTCTATGCTGGCTAATTAGGGGCCGAATCCGGTCCTCGGATGCTTGATTCCGTTCTGGGAAGGACATGGCTTTTGTAGTTCGGACTGGACTGTTCCCATGGGGCAACAGGGTCAGAGCTGATTTGCATATCGCCATTGTCTAACCCAGGGTGGTGTGGAGTGCAAAAAAACGATGGATTTGGGCCCAGATCTTTTGACTGGGGGAGTGTGTGACATTGATCCACATTCAGTCCATCACTTGTTGTTTTTGCAATTGCCGCCCTAAGTGCGCTGGGGATGCCCAGACGTGGGTCCCAGGCACTCCACACCACTTGGAGTCAAGCTAGCCGGGCTGAAGAGAGGTGTTACCTCGAAACCGGTCCGGTCCTCGGATGCTTGATTCCGTTCTGGGAAGGACATGGCTTTTGTAGTTCGGACTGGACTGTTCCCATGGGGCAACAGGGTCAGAGCTGATTTGCATATCGCCATTGTCTAACCCAGGGTGGTGTGGAGTGCAAAAAAACGATGGATTTGGGCCCAGATCTTTTGACTGGGGGAGTGTGTGACATTGATCCACATTCAGTCCATCACTTGTTGTTTTTGCAATTGCCGCCCTAAGTGCGCTGGGGATGCCCAGACGTGGGTCCCAGGCACTCCACACCACTTGGAGTCAAGCTAGCCGGGCTGAAGAGAGGTGTTACCTCGAAACCGGTCCGGTCCTCGGATGCTTGATTCCGTTCTGGGAAGGACATGGCTTTTGTGGTTCGGACAGGACTGTTCCCATGGGGCAACAGGGTCAGAGCTGATTTGCATATCGCCATTGTCTAACCCAGGGTGGTGTGGAGTGCAAAAAAACGATGGATTTGGGCCCAGATCTTTTGACTGGGGGAGTGTGTGACATTGATCCACATTCAGTCCATCACTTGTTGTTTTTGCAATTGCCGCCCTAAGTGCGCTGGGGATGCCCAGACGTGGGCCCCAGGCACTCCACACCACTTGGAGTCAAGCTAGCCGGGCTGAAGAGAGGTGTTACCTCGAAACCGGTCCGGTCTTCGGATGCTTGATTCCGTTCTGGGAAGGACATGGCTTTTGTAGTTCGGACTGGACTGTTCCCATGGGGCAACAGGGTCAGAGCTGATTTGCATATCGCCATTGTCTAACCCAGGGTGGTGTGGAGTGCAAAAAAACGATGGATTTGGGCCCAGATCTTTTGACTGGGGGAGTGTGTGACATTGATCCACATTCAGTCCATCACTTGTTGTTTTTGCAATTGCCGCCCTAAGTGCGCTGGGGATGCCCAGACGTGGGTCCCAGGCACTCCACACCACTTGGAGTCCAGCTAGCCGGGCTGAAGAGAGGTGTTACCTCGAAACCGGTCCGGTCCTCGGATGCTTGATTCCGTTCTGGGAAGGACATGGCTTTTGTAGTTCGGACTGGACTGTTCCCATGGGGCAACAGGGTCAGAGCTGATTTGCATATCGCCATTGTCTAACCCAGGGTGGTGTGGAGTGCAAAAAAACGATGGATTTGGGCCCAGATCTTTTGACTGGGGGAGTGTGTGACATTGATCCACATTCAGTCCATCACTTGTTGTTTTTGCAATTGCCGCCCTAAGTGCGCTGGGGATGCCCAGACGTGGGTCCCAGGCACTCCACACCACTTGGAGTCAAGCTAGCCGGGCTGAAGAGAGGTGTTACCTCGAAACCGGTCCGGTCCTCGGATGCTTGATTCCGTTCTGGGAAGGACATGGCTTTTGTAGTTCGGACTGGACTGTTCCCATGGGGCAACAGGGTCAGAGCTGATTTGCATATCGCCATTGTCTAACCCAGGGTGGTGTGGAGTGCAAAAAAACGATGGATTTGGGCCCAGATCTTTTGACTGGGGGAGTGTGTGACATTGATCCACATTCAGTCCATCACTTGTTGTTTTTGCAATTGCCGCCCTAAGTGCGCTGGGGATGCCCAGACGTGGGTCCCAGGCACTCCACACCACTTGGAGTCAAGCTAGCCGGGCTGAAGAGAGGTGTTACCTCGAAACCGGTCCGGTCCTCGGATGCTTGATTCCGTTCTGGGAAGGACATGGCTTTTGTAGTTCGGACTGGACTGTTCCCATGGGGCAACAGGGTCAGAGCTGATTTGCATATCGCCATTGTCTAACCCAGGGTGGTGTGGAGTGCAAAAAAACGATGGATTTGGGCCCAGATCTTTTGACTGGGGGAGTGTGTGACATTGATCCACATTCAGTCCATCACTTGTTGTTTTTGCAATTGCCGCCCTAAGTGCGCTGGGGATGCCCAGACGTGGGTCCCAGGCACTCCACACCACTTGGAGTCAAGCTAGCCGGGCTGAAGAGAGGTGTTACCTCAAAACCGGTCCGGTCCTCGGATGCTTGATTCCGTTCTGGGAAGGACATGGCTTTTGTAGTTCGGACTGGACTGTTCCCATGGGGCAACAGGGTCAGAGCTGATTTGCATATCGCCATTGTCTAACCCAGGGTGGTGTGGAGTGCAAAAAAACGATGGATTTGGGCCCAGATCTTTTGACTGGGGGAGTGTGTGACATTGATCCACATTCAGTCCATCACTTGTTGTTTTTGCAATTGCCGCCCTAAGTGCGCTGGGGATGCCCAGACGTGGGTCCCAGGCACTCCACACCACTTGGAGTCAAGCTAGCCGGGCTGAAGAGAGGTGTTACCTCGAAACCGGTCCGGTCCTCGGATGCTTGATTCCGTTCTGGGAAGGACATGGCTTTTGTAGTTCGGACTGGACTGTTCCCATGGGGCAACAGGGTCAGAGCTGATTTGCATATCGCCATTGTCTAACCCAGGGTGGTGTGGAGTGCAAAAAAACGATGGATTTGGGCCCAGATCTTTTGACTGGGGGAGTGTGTGACATTGATCCACATTCAGTCCATCACTTGTTGTTTTTGCCAATTGGACAGCAGCACTTTTTTAAATTCATGTACACTTTATTGGCCATTTATTTTATTATAAATAATTCAAATAACAATATGCTGCCAAGTAAGAGAAACACAACAAGAGGCAACATCTCCACCTTACTTTCTTTAAACTGTAGATATTCAAACACAACGTGCAATTGTATTTGATAATGATGTACGCATTAAACACAGGGCTAAAGAAAAGACTTGAAAATTAGAAGAAAATGAGAGAGAAGATTAGTGAAATGTGAATGGTGAAATATTTCTTACAAAATATTCCTTCCAAATCTTATTAAGCAAAAGCCTTTGCTTTGCTACCTCTTCAGGAAGGTCATCATCGTCAGTGACGTATGTGTAGTCATATCCCCTACGTAGAATTTTATTTTCAATTGTAACAATGTTTTTCGATGTCTTGACAATACCTCTCTGCTTGCCAGGAAGTCTTGCAGAGTTCGATGTGTCTGTCATGAACATTTACATCATTTATAAAATTAAATAAGACTTTTTTTACATTCCCTGTAATAGCGCAATTAAACTAATCCTCCTTTGTATTTTCATCAAGAAGTTTTACACTTTTTGACCCATAATAAATAAGTAAAATTCACTGTTACTTTCTTACGTCTGCAAAAGAGATCAGAGTGAATGACGTTAAGTCTGATTTGTATATTTTTAGTTTAGTGTTTGTAAAAGTTTAAGTTGTGTTCTATGCTGGCTATTTAGGGGCCGAATCCGATGTCGGACGGACCTGAGTCCAACCGACATCGGCCAGGAGCTGTAACCGACCGACCCGCTGTCGTCGGATACAGCCCTGCCAGTACGATGCGACCGAACAGGGGGGTCGATTAGGATGGCTGACGGACTTTGTTCGTCCTCCATCCTGTCTGGGGCAGGGACCGTCCGCCACAAGGGCGAGGTCCGTGCTCCGAATTAGCGGGTGCATCCCGCATTTTTAACATTGCGGCGGGCGGTGCTGAAAGCACCGTCCGCCGCAATGTCAAAAATACGTTTTGTGTGTTTCAAAGCATAACATGACAGGCACCGGCGGTGCCTGCCATGTTGTACTTTGAAACGCAGGGGGGTACCATAGGTACCCCCCATGTGCACCCCCCCTAAGTCTGATTTGTATATTTTTAGGTTAATGTTTGCAAAAGTTGAAGTTGTGTTCTATGCTGGCTAATTAGGGGCCGAATCCGATGTCGGACGGACCTGAGTCCATCCGACATCAGCCAGGAGCTGTAACCGACCGACCTGCTGTTGTCGGATACAGCCCTGCTAGTATGATGCGACCAAACAGGGGGTCCGTCCGCCATCCTATCTGGGGCAGGGACCGTCCGCCACAAGGGCGGAGGTTCCGTGCCCTGAATTAGCGGGTGCATCCCACATTTTTAACATTGCGGCGGGCGGTGCTGAAAGCACCGTCCGCCGCAATGTCAAAAATGCATGTTGTGCGTTTCAAAGCACAACATGACAGGCACCGTGCGGTGTCTGCCATGTTGTACTTTGAAATGCAGGGGGGTACCATAGGTGCAGCCCCCTTCACCCTGGGGGCCCGGAATGGGCCCCCAAAGCAAAGACCGTATGCCTTAATGCCGCCACGGAAAGGCATCTGCATCCGGCCATCATAATATGGCTGGCGGTGTCTGGAAGACACCGCCAGCCATTTGAACCCTTTTCCGCCCCGGCCACAAGGCGACCGGGGCGGAAAAGCGGGGGATGGTGTTTCTGTCCGCCGCGGTCCCCCCGCCATTGTAATATGGCGGGGGGAAATTGGTGGCGGACGGGCACGGATGGCGGACGGATCGCCACCGCCTGCATGGCGGTGGCGATCCATCCGCCATCCTAATCGGCCCCAGGGTTCAGCCGCATTCGTATACTTCACAATGCAGGCATGCATTCCGAGCAGAATGCATGCCTGCATTGTTGAAAGCAGGGGTGCAGGTCATCCCTGCACCCTGTGGCCGGCACCCCAAGGTGCCTGCCACCGGGTGGGTGCACAGACATAATATCGACTACATAATATCGTTTGGACATAATATCGACTCCAAAATATCGTTTGGAGAAAATATCTACAGGACAGAATATCGACAGCCAAAATATCGTTTTTAAGGTAAGTGAAGTAATATCGTTTTTAAGGTAAGTGAAGTAATATCGTTTTTATTTTTAGGGTTCAGGGTCAGTTTTGGGTTTTTGGGTAAAGGGGTATTTTTAGGGTTCAGGGTCAGTTTTGGGTTTTTGGGTAAAGGGGTATTTTTAGGGTTCAGGGTCAGTTTTGGGTTTTTGGGTAAAGGGGTATTTTTAGGGTTCAGGGTCAGTTTTCAGTTTTTGGGTAAAGGGGTATTTTTTGGGTTCAGGGTCAGTTTTCAGTTTTTGGGTAAAGGGGTATTTTTAGGGTTCAGGGTCAGTTTTCAGTTTTTGGGTAAAGGGGTATTTTTAGGGTTCTGGGTCAGTTGTCAGTTTTTGGGTATTATTTTATTATATTTTATTACTATATATATATGTTTAATAAATATGAAATAAAAAAAATATTTATTTAACTTTCATTAATTATTTAATTATTATAAGTTAATTTAAGTAATTTTAAGTATATTTTAGTAATTAATTATTAATATTAATTTAATTTAACACTGTTTTTAGTAAATACGATATTTTTGACAACTATATTTTTGTAAACGATATTTTGTACTCGATATTTTTGTACTTACCTGTTTGTACATACAAACTCGATATTTTTGCTGTAGATATTTTTTCCTCGATATTTTGGGTAGTCGATATTTTGGTAGTCGATATTCTTTCAGTGATCCCACCGGGTGCAGGGATCAACAGAGGGGCACCATAGGTGCCCCCAGGCCGCCATCCGGCAGCCTCACACCCATGGGGGCCCTGCTGGGGGCCCCCAGAGACAGCTTCCGACTGCCTTTTCGTGCCGGACACACCGGCACGAAAAAGGCAGTGAAAAGCTACTATCGTACTCCCTCTGTCGAAAAGAGGCGACTGGGGGAGTACTGGAGGATTTCCGGATGGTCGTAGCCCATCCAGAAATCCGAGTCAGATTCCTTACCGACCGAGCCCATCGGAATGGCTTGGTCGGAAAGGAATCCGTGCGACACGTTCCGGGTCGGTCCAGAGCCCTTCCGGCCGAAAGCAGAATCGGCCCCTTAGTAGTTAAAGGTCCAAACTACATTTATATTTGCTACTTGTCTGAGTTCCAATGCATTCCGACTCTGATAATCCATCATTTAGCTCTTCCTTCAATAGCTTTAGTGTTCTAGTCAAGGTGCGTTTTGACAGCTTGTATAACCTGCAGCATTCCTTAGGATAGGACAGTCCACCAGATATTAACATTTCCCACACAGAACATCACCATAATTTTCATATATGCAAGTGTTGTAGATACCGATTAGTGAACCACCCGGACCCCAAATAATATTGTTTTAACCTTACCCTTACTCAATTCAGATATATTTCTCTTGTGGTGATATTGGTTTGCGCAGAAATGTCCTGCAGTAATGATTAAAACTTTGAGAACATAGCATTTCACGATGAAAAATAGAGAAAAAGTCCCTAATTTCACTGGCAGACATCTAGCATAACATGCACAAAACCAATAGTTTGCAAAAGAATTGTGCGTGCTATGTAAGGTAAATACTTTGCACCTTCCCCCATCCATAACCAAGAGAAGAAGGATTCTCAGATCGCACAAGTCCGAATAAATTTCCACTGTTTCATTGAAAGCTGTGAGTGTCCGTAGCACATATGGGGAAGTACTATGTAAATATGCTTTTTGTCATCAGCTGTTGAATTTCTTCTAAAGCACTAATAACTCATTAGGGCATCTAAGCCATAGCACAGTGATCATCAGAGGGTGGGCAAGATCAGCACCCTAGAGCTCAAAGGCAAAAACAACTTCTAAAATGTAGTACTGAGGAGAAGCGAAATTGCATTAACCTTCTAGATTTATGGATTAATTCTGAGAATTGGTTCCTTTACACAGATATTCTGCGCAAACTATGGGCAGAGGCATCTTAGCTCGCTATCAATTTTGTGATCCTACAGACAAAAGTGCCCATTCCTATTGGGCAATTTCTCTGATTAAGTCTGATTATGAAGGATAAGAAATTAACTAACTGAAAAATCCACAGTGGGGGGGCATCCTTGAATAATTTTGAATTTGGGTGACTGGTATTTCGATACCGACTTTCTAAGTGCCAAAAAAATACCCCTTTACCCAAAAACCCAAAACTGCCCCTGAACCCTAAAAATACCCCTTTACACAAAAACTGAAAACTGACCCTAAACCCTAAAAATACCCCTTTACCCAAAAACTGAAAACTGACCCTGAACCCTAAAAATACCCCTTTACCCAAAAACTGAAAACTGACCCTGAACCCTAAAAATACCCTTTACCCAAAAACCCAAAACTGACCCTGAACCCTAAAAATACCCCTTTACCCAAAAACCCAAAACTGACCCTGAACCATAAAAATAAAAAAATTTTTTTTTACTATCTATATTATATACTTACATATTTTCACTTTCTATATTATTACAGTCGATATTACTTCACTTACCTTAAAAACAATATTTTGGCTGTCTATATTCTGTCCTGTCGATATTTTGTCCAAACAATATTTTTGACTCGATATTCTGTCCAAACGATATTTTGGAGTCGATATTATGTCTGTGCACCGGTCTCGTAAGCAGCAACGGCCTGTGTAGGGCGTTACACCGGGCGGTGACGTGGTGCGGGGGAGGGGCAGGGTGGGGGGGTGTAAAATACAGGAAACGGAAGATTACAGTTAAGTAACATACAAAATAAATAAAACAAATTTCGTTGCGCGCGCTGCAACGCCAAATGCGATGCAGCGCACGCATCAAAATTCGTTTTATTTATTTTTTACGTTACTTACCCACCCTGCCCCTCCCCCGCACCACGTCACCGCCCGGTGTAACGCCCTACATGGGCCGTTGCTGCTCGTAAGTGGTACTGGGGCTGGGGTTTGGGAGGGTGGGTTAGTTTTTAGGGGTGGGGATAGTGTTTAGGGCTCAGGGGGTTCGTGGTTGTTTTGGGGGCTCGGGAGGTGGGATTGGTTTTAGGGCTTGGAGGGGTCAGGGTTGTTTTTAGGGCTTGGTGGGGTTGTTTTTAGGGCTCGGCAGGTCGGGTTTTGTTTATGGCTCAGGGGAGGTCAGGTTGTTTTTAGGGCTCAGAGAGGTCGGGTTATTTTTAGGGCTTGGGTTGTTTTTAGGGCTTGGGGGGTCAGGGTTGTTTTTAAGGCTCAGGGGGGCAGGTTTTAGGGCTCGGGATGGGGGAGGAACACTTTTCAGGACTGAGGGCCATTTTAGAGATCAAGGACTGGTCTGATAGTCGGAGTACTTTTTAGTACGTGGAGCCGAGTTTTAGGGCTCAGGGCGGGGGGGGGGGGCTGTTGTCTGATCTTTACCAGGGATATCCCTTTACCACTCATGCCTTTACAATGAAATTGCGTGGTAAAGGCATGTGTGGTAAAGACATGCTTGGTAAGAAATGCCTGGTTAAAATGCATTCATTGTTGGGGCTGCGCAGTAGAGGTACACGTGGTTTAGCCATGTGTGCTTCTGTCATACAACCATAAATGAATATGATCTTGCATATTTCTATGAAAAAGACGCTTCTTTTACAATAACACTTTTTCCCTATATTGTTAATTCATTTTTCGTCACTATTGTCTGCTATCATTCGTCCTTAATCAGTTTTAAATATCACAAGGCAACTTTTGTTTTTTGACTGGGTTCTAGTCCTTACATTAGTGAATCCGTTCAAATTCAGAGTTCATTCTGAAATTGAGCTGGTTAATGTAAAAAAAAACACGGGGCTATTTACTCAAGTCCACATGCAAGCGCTTGCCATTAAGAACTTTTCACCATCAAAGGAGGCAGACCCCTTTTATCAATAGCGCACCCATTAACAATAGTTGTCATATACCCTGTGCATGCAATTTCACCCGCAGGGGACATATAAAGTCAGACACATTATTCTGCCTGAAAGCGCACACAGCATGCCTCACACACCATTGTGGTGCCTTTTCTGTCCATCCATAATCACATTCACTTCAGAATGGGCGGAAATATTCAGGAGCAAAGCTGCATACAGGTGCACTAGCAGCTGAGGCTTTAAGCAAGACCAACATTCTTTACCAATGAATCTATTTATGTGATTAATCAAGAGATTGACTGCACTTTATAAACTGACGTTAATGTGCTGTAAATTCACTTTATTAGTGATTAACCATAGGACAGTACTTCCTTTCCCACTCTATCGGACACTGATCCTCATATTCAGTGTAAGACAGGACGTTATGTTCTGTTTTTACATGCAGCGGTCATTTTCATGATGTGTGAACTTTGCAGTAACTCATTAGGATGTAGGTGAAGTATGCTTGTTGCTTGGGACCTTTAATATCTGCCATGTTTGTTTTCATAAAAAATGTCTACGTGATGGCAGCATTGTATTGTTTGCTCTTACCTTCATTATGTATCACTAGATGTGTGCCAGCAATAATTGCAGCTATGACATGCATTATAATTTGTGATTTGACATCAATCCTTATATCTTTACACATATAATCTGTAGTGGAGGGAGAGTGTCAGGGATTCCCAGTCATTAAGAAGGGCACTGAGACCCTCTGAGGTTCATATTTGGCCGAAACATGTAGACCAATAGATGCAGAACTTGTACGAGCCTTTTGGCACCCTTATTATGTTTTCTTCTGGTAAAACCCTACGTAATTTTGAGCATTGTATTGGATACAGTGGTTTTCTGCAATACCTCCATACATTGTTAGCCCATTCAGGCATATTACCTATCTTAAATAAGCAGAGATGCTATGGTGATGCATGCCATCATTGGCGGCGAGGGTCGTAAATCGGGTCGTAAATCCCTCAACAAAATATTCCTTCAATATATGTCTTTTCATAATATTGTCTCATTATTGGTTCGCTGAACCTTTTAGTTGTGCACATGCTTCTGAAAAATCTGTTCTATTAAATTAAAGTAGGCTAAACAAGTCAACCCTTGAGGTATCTCACCCAGTGTTGAGTCCCACTCTGACAGGGTTGCTCCGCTAATAGACTCCGAGAAAAGCCGTAGAAAAGGATGAGCCCACGTCACTGGAATGCATTAGATATGTGTTGGCGCTATTTATATGTGGTACCAGATTTAAACAGTGTCTTGTATTTTATCGTAGCCAGGTGGCTAGCATGTCATTCAAATAATGCTGCCAATTGGACAGCAGCACTTTTTTAAATTCATGTACACTTTATTGGCCATTTATTTTATTATAAATAATTCAAATAGCAATATGCTGCCAAGTAAGAGAAACACAACAAGAGGCAACATCTCCACCTTACTTTCTTTAAACTGTAGATATTCAAACACAACGTGCAATTGTATTTGATAATAATGTACGCATTAAACACAGGGCTAAAGAAAAGACTTGAAAATTAGAAGAAAATGAGAGAGAAGATTAGTGAAATGTGAATGGTGAAATATTTCTTACAAAATATTCCTTCCAAATCTTATTAAGCAAAAGCCTTTGCTTTGCTACCTCTTCAGGAAGGTCATCATCGTCAGTGACGTATGTGTAGTCATATCCCCTACGTAGAAATTTATTTTTAATTGTAACAATGTTTTTCGATGTCTTGACAATACCTCTCTGCTTGCCAGGAAGTCTTGCAGAGTTCGATGTGTCTGTCATGAACATTTACATCATTTATAAAATTAAATAAGATGTTTTTTACATTCCCTGTAATAGCGCAATTAAACTAATCCTCCTTTGTATTTTCATGAAGAAGTTTTACACTTTTTGACCCATAATAAATAAGTAAAATTCACTGTTACTTTCTTACGTCTGCAAAAGAGATCAGAGTGAATGACGTTAAGTCTGATTTGTATATTTTTAGTTTAGTGTTTGTAAAAGTTTAAGTTGTGTTCTATGCTGGCTATTTAGGGGCCGAATCCGATGTCGGACGGACCTGAGTCCAACCGACATCGGCCAGGAGCTGTAACCGACCGACCCGCTGTCGTCGGATACAGCCCTGCCAGTACGATGCGACCGAACAGGGGGGTCGATTAGGATGGCTGACGGACTTTGTTCGTCCTCCATCCTGTCTGGGGCAGGGACCGTCCGCCACAAGGGCGAGGTCCGTGCTCCGAATTAACGGGTGCATCCCGCATTTTTAACATTGCGGCGGGCGGTGCTGAAAGCACCGTCCGCCGCAATGTCAAAAATGCGTTTTGTGTGTTTCAAAGCATAACATGACAGGCACCGGCGGTGCCTGCCATGTTGTACTTTGAAACGCAGGGGGGTACCATAGGTACCCCCCATGTGCACCCCCCCTAAGTCTGATTTGTATATTTTTAGGTTAGTGTTTGCAAAAGTTGAAGTTGTGTTCTATGCTGGCTAATTAGGGGCCGAATCCGATGTCGGACGGACCTGAGTCCATCCGACATCAGCCAGGAGCTGTAACCGACCGACCTGCTGTTGTCGGATACAGCCCTGCTAGTATGATGCCACCAAACAGGGGGTCCGTCCGCCATCCTATCTGGGGCAGGGACCGTCCGCCACAAGGGCGGAGGTTCCGTGCCCTGAATTAGCGGGTGCATCCCACATTTTTAACATTGCGGCGGGCGGTGCTGAAAGCACCGTCCGCCGCAATGTCAAAAATGCATGTTGTGCGTTTCAAAGCACAACATGACAGGCACCGTGCGGTGTCTGCCATGTTGTACTTTGAAATGCAGGGGGGTACCATAGGTGCAGCCCCCTTCACCCTGGGGGCCCGGAATGGGCCCCCAAAGCAAAGACCGTATGCCTTAATGCTGCCACGGAAAGGCATCTGCATCCGGCCATCATAATATGGCTGGCGGTGTCTGGAAGACACCGCCAGCCATATGAACCCTTTTCCGCCCCGGCCACAAGGCGACCGGGGCGGAAAAGCGGGGGATGGTGTTTCTGTCCGCCGCGGTCCCCCCGCCATTGTAATATGGCGGGGGGAAATTGGTGGCGGACGGGCACGGATGGCGGACGGATCGCCACCGCCTGCATGGCGGTGGCGATCCATCCGCCATCCTAATCGGCCCCAGGGTTCAGCCGCATTCGTATACTTCACAATACAGGCATGCATTCCGAGCAGAATGCATGCCTGCATTGTTGAAAGCAGGGGTGCAGGTCATCCCTGCACCCTGTGGCCGGCACCCCAAGGTGCCTGCCACCGGGTGCAGGGATCAACGGAGGGGCACCATAGGTGCCCCCAGGCCGCCATCCGGCAGCCTCACACCCATGGGGACCCTGCTGGGGGCCCCCAGAGACAGCTTCCGACTGCCTTTTCGTGCCGGACACACCGGCACGAAAAAGGCAGTGAAAAGCTACCATCGTACTCCCTCTGTCGAAAAGAGGCGACCGGGGGAGTACTGGAGGATTTCCGGATGGTCGTAGCCCATCCGGAAATCCGAGTCAGATTCCTTACCGACCGAGCCCATCGGAATGGCTTGGTCGGAAAGGAATCCGTGCGACACGTTCCGGGTCGGTCGGAAGGGCTCCGACCATCGTTCAGAGCCCTTCCGGCCGAAAGCAGAATCGGCCCCTTAGTAGTTAAAGGTCCAAACTACATTTATATTTGCTACTTGTCTGAGTTCCAATGCATTCCGACTCTGATAATCCATCATTTAGCTCTTCCTTCAATAGCTTTAGTGTTCTAGTCAAGGTGCGTTTTGACAGCTTGTATAACCTGCAGCATTCCTTAGGATACGACAGTCCACCAGATATTAACATTTCCCACACAGAACATCACCATAATTTTCATATATGCAAGTGTTGTAGATACCGATTAGTGAACCACCCAGACCCCAAATAATATTGTTTTAACCTTACCCTTACTCAATTCAGATATATTTCTCTTGTGGTGATATTGGTTTGCGCAGAAATGTCCTGCAGTAATGATTAAAACTTTGAGAACATAGCATTTCACGATGAAAAATAGAGAAAAAGTCCCTAATTTCACTGGCAGACATCTAGCATAACATGCACAAAACCAATAGTTTGCAAAAGAATTGTGCGTGCTATGTAAGGTAAATACTTTGCACCTTCCCCCATCCATAACCAAGAGAAGAAGGATTCTCAGATCGCACAAGTCCGAATAAATTTCCACTGTTTCATTGAAAGCTGTGAGTGTCCGTAGCACATATGGGGAAGTACTATGTAAATATGCTTTTTGTCATCAGCTGTTGAATTTCTTCTAAAGCACTAATAACTCATTAGGGCATCTAAGCCATAGCACAGTGATCATCAGAGGGTGGGCAAGATCAGCACCCTAGAGCTCAAAGGCAAAAACAACTTCTAAAATGTAGTACTGAGGAGAGGCGAAATTGCATTAACCTTCTAGATTTATGGATTAATTCTGAGAATTGGTTCCTTTACACAGATATTCTGCGCAAACTATGGGCAGAGGCATCTTAGCTCGCTATCAATTTTGTGATCCTACAGACAAAAGTGCCCATTCCTATTGGGCAATTTCTCTGATTAAGTCTGATTATGAAGGATAAGAAATTAACTAACTGAAAAATCCACAGTGGGGGGGCATCCTTGAATAATTTTGAATTTGGGTGACTGGTATTTCGATACCGACCTTCTAAGTGCCAAAAGAGAGAACAACACAAAAAAATGAACATGGATGCTAGTTCATAGTATGTTGGTGGACAAGCTAAAAACTTCATTGAGACAAATTGTCATTTAATCTCCACAGCAGATTTAAACATTGAATTACCAAAGGTAGCCTTGAAAATTAACTGCATTGAGAGGCAATATTTGGTGAAACCCTATCCCTACGTAATGAACGGACAACTCAACATTACAAAGATGTGGATCCCTAAGTAATGAACCGACAACCCACCATTACAAAAATGTGGGGTATGGAGCAAAGACTTTTGCTACAAAACACACTACTTGACTATGAATGATGCGCAAAGTGAAATACACAACTAGGGGAAGGGGCGGTAAGACTCCTAAAATAAAAAAAAAACAATGGACCCAGAAACTGTACTTTTTATGTAATCTGATGTTATACATATGATGTGTGTATGCTACGGGTGACTGCTGATGCTATGGAAGAGATGATGAGGGCCCAGGTATGGTAGGTGCTCAGCTACAGTGGCTTAGGAATGGGGGTGCGGTGGGTGCGGGACACCCCCGGGTGTCATCACTAAGGGGGGGTGACAAAATGGCAAAAATATGTGTTTTTAAAATACAAAGGGCCAGATGTAGGAACCCTAATACCGGTCGGTAAAGGCCGAAATTACCGAATTTCGGCCGTTACCGACCGGTATTAGGCATTTGGGATGTAGGTGGCTACATTTCAGATTCGGTAATTTACCGAATCGGTATTTAAGAATTTGGTAAATTACCGAATTGTTAAATACTGATTCGGTAAATTACCGAATCTGAAATGTAGGAAGCACTCAAGTGAGTGCTTTTCACCTGTAAGAATTGTTATTTACCACTAACTACAAGAAAACCGTTAAAAAAGCAATTTTGTGCTTAGGGCATGTATGTGTGCCACATGTGCACCCATGCACTATTCAGGGGTGCAACAGGGTGTCAATGTGACACCCTGCCACCCTTGTAGGTCTTCCTCCCTTACCTGGAGGCCCATAGGAATGAATGGAGAATACAGATTCGGTAAATACCGAATCGGTATTTACCGAATTTTACAGATTTGGTAAAACTTACCGAATTAATACCTACATATCATTTACCCATTCTAAAATACCGAATCAGTAAAATTCTGTATTTTAGAGTCTGTAAATAGTATTTACCTACATCTGGCCCAAAATATTTTTGGGGGCTCACAACACTTTTTGGGGAAACAATTATATTATTTAAAAGCGAGTGGTGCGCAGCAAAGAAAAAAACAGAAGGGCAAAGCTTTAAGTATCTTATTTTTCCTTCTTTTAATAATTTCAATGTGGGCGGTAACAAGAAATTTTCCACACCAGGCACCATCAGACCTTGCTACGCCACTGCTCAGTTATAGGGTGAACAGACTCCAGGTACGGTCTTTGTGGTAATCCATACGTGATGGTGGACATTTCAGAGAGGGGCGGGATACAGGAACATGCACTGTGGTGGAGGGGCGGATGGAAGGTGGACAGAAGAATGGTACAGGCCTTCATTTTTATTCCTGGAAGAAAGGGGCTCTACATGGATGTTTGGGACGGCTGTCTCCGTTGCTTGTTCAAGGATTTGGGTCGATGGACTCATTTATGACCCTATACTCCAGCCCTTACTTTGCAGGCAACATCACTTTGCTTTTTGGGACACTTAGTTTTGATTTCTTTACAAGTTGCAGCTGACAACGAGCTGTCTGCTGTAAAGCCAGGATTGGCTCTAATTGGAACGCATGGCATGGGGTCACTTGAGCAGAGACGTTTTGAGGCATGGGCAAAGTGGGCTCTGGCCCAGGGCCCCAGCCTTTTAGGACCCACCCCCTGATAGAGCCAGCTCCTTTCTACAAACAGTCGTTCCCTAATTACCTTGAATAATTCTTCAATAATGAACCGACAACAGAATGTTTTATATACCGTTTTCCTTTGATTTTGTTTTAATGTGGGCGATGTTACAATGTCTATTACAGACACTTTACAAATAAATGTGTTTATATTTCATGCAATATCCATAAAAAAGTTTCTTTTAGATCAAAACAGGACCTCACAGATGAGAAATGGGAGGGTGTCACAGAGATTATTTGCCGTAATATTAGTGAGCTGCCGCTGTGTTATAGTATTGAAAACACGTCACTATCCCTGAATATTAGATGTAAACACATTTAGAATTTGGAGGAGTGTGCCTGAGCACTGTCAGAGAACTGAACAAAGAGGACATAAAAGAGATGAAATTGGATCATAAATTCAAGGCTGATCCGTACAGGGGCCCCCAAAATATGTTTGGCCCCCGAAATCCTTAAGATGTCCCTGCACTTGAGAGCTGTGTGACGTGGACAGTGTAGTGCCACTTGTTATCACGCACCGGAGGCAGTCACGACACCAGAAGTACGCGGAGAAGAGGTCAGGACCTTGGGCTGCACACTGGCTCCCTCTGCCTGGGGCTCGGTTACAATAGCTCTCTCTGTGCACCACAACAATGTCGGAGCTCATGAGCCTCCCCCAGATCCAGGGCCTGGCACTGCCCGGCTCCGGCGACACTCAGCAATGCCACGGCCTTGTCTGTTCACTGTGAAAACTGCTTGTTTGTGCTTCTGGGCTGGGTTACACGTTCAAATCTTGTAATATCTGCACGCTCCCTCATTCCATTCTACTGCGGGTGTGTTTTGTTTAACTAACAACAGAACGGCACATGACCACACTGAAATCCTTTATTGTGGATTTTAAATGTTGGTCGCCTCCCAATGTTTGTGAGTCGAGATGTGACCTTGGCGTCAGCTCACTGTTCACAGGCAGAAACTGACCCAGCCAGGACACACACCCATTTTCTTTTTGGTTCAGGTGTATCACTGGGAAGCGATGGTCCAGCAAACGTGTGCTAACATGGGTTCTGTCCAGACTTTCATTCAATTTATCGTGTTTTATATCGAGCAAATCTGACTGGAAAGGGCGACAGAGCGCTGTTCAAATAGTGTGAGCGTTTACAGATAAGGGCATTGATACAAGCACTTAGAGTATGAACGTATACAGGGCATCGTCCTAATGGTGATTGTTTAAAAATAACTTTAGGTGAGAGGTGTGTGACTACGGTTTGAAGAGATGCTTATATGAAGAATACATGTCCATTGTGCATCTTCCGCTCACTGTGGAACCTTGCCCAGTTCTCGGAATTTTTATGTGGAAGGACCACGGGTGCGTTCGGATGTATGACATTACAATGCATGCTTTTACATCGCATGCCTTTACAACGCGGTTTTTACATCGCAGTCCATTACAACGCATAGCGCTTTGGGGTGCTGGATAGTGAATAGTTTAATTTACTATTCCAACTCCTGTCCCCGTGGACACTAGGGAAGGTTATTGGATAGTAAATTAACCTATTCCCTATCCTAGAGCGCCCCCCAGAGCAATGCGTTGTAATAGTTTGCGTTGTAATGACCGCGTTGTAATGGTAGAGCGTTGTAAAAGTTTCGTTGTAAAGGTTGTTCACCGTGCGTTCAGGTGGGCCATTGGCGGGCCTCAATACTGGAGGTAGCCCACAAGTCCAAGATATACATCACATCTTTTTCCTAACAGGCATACAGGGCATGTGAAGAGCTACTTGTGAGCAGGAGCTGATGTCTATACAGGTCATATAACACACAGCGAGAGACAAAGGCACTCCTGGGTTCAAGCCTGCTTTTAATAAACCATAACAACACAAAAATTGGAGTGATACAGTTGGCTTGTGTTTTAAAATAGTTTTTTAAACACAGCTGTCATAATGTCAATCTCATTATATACTGCTACTCTCCCGCCAGGAAAAAACGGGGGAAATTCCAAGAATTGAATGAGGTGGGCTCACTCACATAATGTGACATGCTTCATTATTTGCCACCTCGTTCCACCCTGTTAAGGTAGTACTACCAGGACGGACTCGACCTCAGGGTGGGGCTGACCAAAGGGAGTTCTTAGAAATTACTTATTTCTTTCTGGATAAAAACTTGGATCCAGCTCAATAAATAAAAAAATAGAAAATCCTTAGGGTAAACCTCAAAGTATCCTTTATTCAGATGGTATCCTAGGGTTGTTAAAAACCCCAAAAGGTATTGTCATTGGACTTATATGGTTTCAATGGCCATCACATACCACTGACTTATCTTGCCAACATGTTTCTACCCTATCTAACATGAGCCACATGGTCTCAGGTATTCATCAGGGTCACGTCCCGATAAATCTCCACCGGTATATTAAAAGTGCAAAATACCCAAGGGCATGTAAAGAAAGGACCTACCTCTTTTTTTTTTTTTTTTTAAATCTTCAGAAACATTAACCTAATGTTTAGAACCCGATTGCCTAATGGTCTGTTTGGGGTGGGCACCTCCTGTAGTAACACTTGCATCAAGGTAGAGCTTCCGTGTCACATGCAACAGCCGACTGGTACCAACCTATACTTGTCAGCCTCAATCCTCATTATTTCCAGCATGCCTGGCTTCTACACATGCACCTGGATACCAAGTAGTTTGTAATAAAAGTTCAAGCTTAAGGAAGTCCCTGTTACCCCACCCAACCCTTGACATCTTCACACTAGTACGACTGGCTATTTATTCCTTGCAATTTGCCCAACACTTATTTCTTTGAGGGGTTGAGAGTGATTCTGGCTGCCAAGTTCTGGATGTTCTGCAGCCTCCTGATGAGATGCTTGCTGATCCCGGCATAGTGTTCTTGTAGTCTTGTTTGCTGATGACAAGAGTATGGGTGATAGTATTCCGGGCGTTGACTGGGAGCCATTTTAAAGTGTTTCTCAGCATCTTCAGGGTGTGGAAGAATGAGGCAGTGATGGAGTTGACTTGAAATGTCCTGTCAAGTTTGCAGTCAATGATGATCCACAGGTTCTTGTTGTGGGTAGTGGCGGTGGGTGTAGGTCTTAGCTCTGTCGGCCACCAGTTAGAGTTGCATGGAGAGGAGCTCTGCCCAAAGATCACAACTTCAGTCTGGCTGTTGATCATTTTTAGGCAGTTGGACTCCATCCATTATTCATATTCTTGGTAGCTTCAACTAAGGGGAGGAAAGCACTGATAGCTTGTGAAGCTTGCAGTTTTCGAGACCCTGTTTGTGAATGGTGTAATGTGTGCATGTGTATCTCTTGTATGTGGGATCTAAATATGCACATGTGCAGTTTGAGTGAGTGTTGGTGTGTGTATGAGCCTGTGGTGTTTTTGTACATATGTGTAGCATGGCCATTCTGGTAGGAGTGTTTCTGTGTGCAGCGTTTGTTTGAGCCTGGTGTAAAGTGCTTGGGTATAAACATGGCTAATATGCATATAGTGGTGCCTGTATGTGGTGTGTTTTGTATTCATTCAACACCAGTTGGATTTGCAAAATGATATTGATAAAATGACACAATAACGTATTTGAAGGGTGCAAACAGCATGTGTTTTCTGATTGTGTATGTGATACAGCTTTGAGCCCTGATGGTCGAGGGATCAAATACTCAGCATGGATCATCAGCTGTGTGACCTCACACTTTAATAGCGAGCCTATTAAACCTAGTCCTATGCAAGGAAATGTAAAAAGTAAACAAACACTATTTAGGAAATGTGACCAAATAGACTAGATGAAAATGTGTCATAAAAAACATATCTTCTTCTTATATGGCTGTGTAAAGGATATGCTACGAGATGCAGTGACTATCCATTATTCTGATAATATTTAGAGGCAAAACTTTAGAGATGCACATTTTAAAATATGCCTGTGGAATGAATTATTTAGTTCTGAGCTAAGTTCTGACAATGAGCAATAATACCACTGTGTGTATACAATGTCTGGTTATATAACCCGTGGTAGCCCATTATTGCACTGAATTATGATCAGTCCCACTCTGAGTGGATGTGATTAGACAAAGAAAAAGATCACGATAACCAGGGCCCCTGAAAATATGCGTTAAGGGAGAACCAAATTATGCGACAGGGTTAACTAAATTATATGGCAAGAAATGGTCAATTATGCAGTGTAATATGGCATCTTTGTGACAGTATAACTTCATTATTTTGTCATTTGATTTTTACACTTGATAACACTGTCTTGGCATAGGTTTTACCTCATTAGTATAATTTTAACACCCAAGTATAGAAATAAACAACAGAAAGGTGACCAGTCTAGCTTTGCGAAAGGTCTTCAACTGAGCAGCAACACATGTAGCAACATTTTTAGTAACATTTGATATGCTTACAATTTTCTTTATAAATCTGCAACTATGCAGCCGATGATTGCTTTTGTGATAAATGCGGCAAATCCATAATTATGCAGAAAGCACCACAGCCCAAAATTGCAGAATTTCAGTGGCCTTGACTAAAACATGGGAATGTGCAATGTACTGTAACTAGGTATCAGCAAATGAAATGCTCACATTTGTCACCCTACACTACTGGTAAGAATAAATTCAGTCCACCACAATATCTTACTTGAGATAACATGGTTATTTGCTTTACAAAAGGATCTGGTAGAGAACAGACGGACAAACATATTGTAATATGCATTGTAACTAACCCTGGGCGTAGTGGGCGTAGTGGGGCTATGCGAAGCACCTCGAAGTGGGGGGAAGTCTACGCCCACCCACACACTTCGCGTAGCCCCACTACGCACCGCCCGCCTCCCGCCCGCCCTCTTCTAAATGCCCAAAATAATTTAAAACATTGTGAAACTAATTAAAAACTACTTACCTGAAATGCGGCGTCCCGGGGCTCCCTCTTCCTAGTTTTTCGCCGACTTCTTCCTGACAAATGCACCCGCGCATGCACATTTCTCACAAGAAAAATAACATATAAATAAATAAATAAAAATATTAATATTAAATTTGGCTGCACCCGCGACTCCGAAGGCGAGGCCTCGCCTTCAGGTTCTGAGACATCCAGCGTAACCACCTTAGAACGTACCTTCTTCGGTGACCTCGACCTCGAGCCCGACTCCTTACCGGAACGACGTCGGGACTCATGCCTCCTCTTCTTATGCTTCCTCTTCGACTTCGGAGACGGATTCGAAGCCGGAGTCGGCGACTGCACCCGCGACTCCGAAGGCGAGGCCTCACCTTCAGGTTCTGAGACATCCAGTGTAACCACCTTAGAACGTACCTTCTTCGGTGACCTCGACTTCGAGCCCGACTCCTTACCGGAACGACGTCGGGACTCATGCCTCCTCTTCTTATGCTTCCTCTTCGACTTCGAAGCATGGTCTGAGGCGGACCTCGAATAACAAATATAGAGGTTAAAACACTGTCACGGTTAGGTATGCTAATAAGATATAGATGTACATTTAAAAAAAAAGCAAAGTCAAAGAAAAAGCAACAATTAAGGTAATGTAGTAAGGTCTGATAATATCTTATTTTATATTTTAAAAAATCACAAATTAAGTGATAAAAGGAAAGGTTAAATTAACTTTAAAGTTAAGTATGATAATAATAAACATCGAAAAAAAAAAAAAAAGATTAAAGTGACATTATAGTTAAGAAATAAAATAACATCTTACTTTGCATTAACATAAAACCTCAGAAATAGTTAGGTTTAAATTCCAGTGACAAGGTAACGTTTATACAAAAAAATAAACACCGAAATTCAGTTATAATTATTAGTGTTGACTACAAATCATGCACTGCTTATGACCTCACATATTTATTTATTTATTTATTTATTTATTTATTTATTTCCAAGGTTTTATATAGCGCTACTGGACCCGGGGGTATCAGAGCGCTTTACATGATAGGTAAACAATTACAACAGAATAAGACAATGTGCATTAAAAACATGAGTTACATAAAATAGGGTAATTGAATGAGCTGGGGGGTAGGGGGATGGAGATCAATAGGGGGGGAGTATCGAAGTTCAGAGGGAGAAGGGAGTGTAGAAAAGGGGAGAGGAAGAATGAGAGGCAGGGAAGGGGCTGAGGAGGAGGCGAGAATCAGACACCAGTGAGGTTACGTTCCCCAGTATTTGTTGTGAATGAGTATTTTCAGTCTCTTTTTGAAGAGAGGGTAGGAGGGGTTGCATCGAAGATCTTTGGGGAGAGGGTTGCAGATCGTGGGGGCATTGCCAGAAAAAGCACGAGATTGTTTTTGTTTGTGCTTGAGTCTGGGAGGGATTAGGACAAGGGAGTTGGTGCTCCCCAGGGACCTGGAACACCCTTCTTTTTGCAGTTCCTCAGCCAGGTAGGAGGGGGTGCTTAGGTGAAGGGCTTTGTGCGTGATACCTGCAATCTTGTAGGTGGATCTGCCTTCTATTGGGAGCCAGTTGAGGTTTTTAGGACCGGAGAGATGTGGTCAAATTTTTTGCAATCGGAGATAAGTCTGGCGGCAAGGTTGAGGACAGATTTGAGCGGTGCTTGGTGGGCTTTAGGGGTGCCAGTGAGTGTGGCGTTACCATAGTCAATACGGGAAAGGACAAGCGATTGGACAATGGTTTTAAAGTCGTCAGCTGGTATGAAAGGTTTGAGTTTTTTGAGGTGGTGGAGGGTGAAGAGGGCACCCTTGGCGGCATTTTTGATGTGTGGGATGAGATTCATGCTATGGTCAATGCTGATGCCTAGGGATTTGACAGTATTCGAAGGGGGAGAGGGGGCAGTTGAGAGCTGTAATATCCTTGATCCAGAGGTGAATGGGGAGGGAGTTGTTTTTAGGAGTGAAATGGATGATTTCAGTTTTTTGGGGGTTTAGTTTGAGATGATTAAGATGGAACCAAGCTTGTATTTTAATCAGGACAGTGCTGTTGTGGTGCTGAGTGATGATGTGGTTGGGCTGAGTGATGTGGTGGTGTATTAGAGTGATGTGGTGGTGCCCCTGAGTGGTGCCCCTGAGTGATGTGGTGGTGTCCCTGAGTGATATGGTGGTGCCCCCGAGTGATGTGGTGGTGTCCCTGAGTGATGTGGTGGTGCCCCTGAGTGATGTGGTGGTGCCCCTGAGTGATGTGGTGGTGTCCCTGAGTGATGTGGTGGTGTCCCTGAGTGATGTGGTAGTGTTCCTGAGTGATGTGGTGGTGTTCCTGAGTAATGTGGTGGTGTCCCTGAGTGATGTGGTGGTGTCCCTGAGTGATGTGGTAGTGTTCCTGAGTGATGTGGTGGTGTTCCTGAGTAATGTGGTGGTGTCCCTGAGTGATGTGGTGGTGCCCCTGAGTGATGTGGTGGTGTTCCAGAGGGATGTGGAGGTGTCCCAGAGTGATGTGGTGGTGTCCCCGAGTGATGTGGTGGTGCCCCTGAGTGGTGCCCCTGAGTGATGTGGTGGTGTCCCTGAGTGATATGGCGGTGTCCCTGAGTGATGTGGTGGTGTTCCTGGGTGATGTGGTGGTGTTCCTAAGTGATGTGGTGTGTGAGGGTGAGAGAGTTTAGGGGTTTGAGGGGGTGAGGGTGAGTGAGGGTGAGAGGGTTGTGAGGGTGAGGGGTGTGAGGCTGTGAGGTTGTGAGAGTGAGTGGGGGTGTGTGAGGGTGAGTGAGGGTGTGTGAGGGTGAGGGAGGGTGAGGGTGATGGGGTGAGGGTGTGTGAGGGTGAGGGTGTGTGAGGGTGAGGGTGAGGGGGTGTGAGGGTGAGGGTGTGGGTGAGGGGGTATGAGGGTGATGAGGTGTGAGTGAGGGTGAGTGAGGAGTGACGGTGAGTGAGGGTGTGTGAGGGTGGGTGAGGGTGTGAGGGTGAGTGATGGTGCGCTTGGCCTAATGGATGAGAGGGGGGCTTATGGATAGCAGAAAAGTTACTTATTTCAGAAGAGTGAAACAAGGCCATTGTTCCTGTTGGTGTGATGGGCTCATGAAGGAAACAATTGAAGCTTGTGGGGTTTTCCAAACCCAGCACGAGCAGCAAGTCCACATATGTCTATCCACACAAAGTGCTGTGGCTTACATCAAGCTGTAGACCTTGGCCCAATGGACAGTGAAGTGAGGGCACAGGTAGATAAAAAAAACAGAAGTTGTCCTCATGGTATCAAATGAACCTTGTGGTCTTCTCTACACCTCAGCACCAGCAGCAAGACCACACATGACTCTGTTACCTCTGCTGAAAGGCTCATATCAAGCTGAAGGCTTCGACCTAATGGACAGTGAATGGGGTGCAGAAGGTTAAAAACAAGAGTTTGTCCTGATGGTGTCAAGGGCACATGCAGGAAACAAGTCAACCTTGTGGGCTTCTCTGCACCAAGTCCACATCTGACTTCATTCTTCTGCAGAAAGCCCCTTCGCTCTTATCATGTTGAAGGCATAGGTCCAAAGGACAGTGCAGAGGGGGTACAAGTGAAGCATGTGGTTTCTCTGCACCCAGACACCAGCAGCAAGTCCACATATGTCTCCGTTCTTCTACAGCAAGCCCATTGGCTCTGCTCAAGTTAAAGGCCTTGGCCTAATGGACAGGGAAGAGGGGGCGCTGGAACGTGAAAAAGGGGAATTTGTCCTGATGGTGTGATGGACACATAAAGAGAAGCAAAGCACACAATTCTCTGCGCAAAGTCCACATTTGACTTCAATCTTCTGCAGACCAAGACCTCTCAAATCTATTTGAAGGTCTTGGTCTAATGGACAGTGCAAGACAGTTCAAAGGTTACTTATTGTCAAATATATATATATCTATCTATACTAATATAATAAAGAGAGAGCCCAAACCTTTGAGGCGGGTAATCTCAGGAACCACAGCACCAATCACAACACCCAATACAACGTTGGAAAGGGCAGTTGCAGCAGAAGGACATAGGCTATGCAGACGCCCACCATATACATTTAAAAGGTAAAAGAACCGTGCCATCAAAGTAGTCCCTTGTGGGCGTGTCTGCGTTGTGCTGTGGGCGTGTGCTGGGCGCGTGACAAACGCTGGGGGCGTGTGGTACGTTCCGCCCTTCATGCCATGTCTCCTATTGTGTGCTGTGGGCGTGTGCTGGGGGCGTGGGCGTGTGCGGGGCGCAGGATTACGGAAAAAAAAGCGAACGTTTTGCCCAATATTTCATTGTTTTTTCTTCCCAGGTTCTGTACATTCCAGCTCCGGGTGCCAACCTGCTCCCTTTAAATACCCCTGCACCCCATAATCATAACCCACCCTTACTCCTTAAAATACCCCAACACCCTTAAACACTAACCCATCTTAACCCTATAAATAAACCCCAAAACCCAAACCTATCCCTAAACCCTAAAAATACCCCTGTACCCCAAAACCCAAACCTATCCCTGAACCCTATAAATACCCCTGTACCTCAAAACCCAAACCTACCCCTGAACCCTAAAAATACCCCTGTACCCCAAAACCGAAACCTAACCCTGAACCCTAAAAATACCCCTGTACCCCAAAACCCAAACCTATCCCTGAACCCTATAAATACCCCTGTACCTCAAAACCCAAACCTACCCCCTGAACCCTAAAAACACCCCTGTGCCCCAAAACCCAAACCTAACCCTGAACCCTAAAAATACCCCTGTACCCCAAAACCCAAACCTACCCCTGAATCATAAAGATAACCCTTTACCCCCAAAACCCAAACCTACCCCTGAACCCTAAAATACCCCTGTACCCCAAAACCCAAACCTAGCTCTGAACTCTAAAAATACCCTTGTACCCCAAAACCCAAACCTAGCCCTGAACCTTTAAAATACCCCTGTACCCCAAACCCAAATCTATCCCTGAACCCTAAAAATATCCCTATACCCCAAAACCCAAACCTAGTCCTGAACCCTAAAAATACCCCTGTACCCCAAAACCCATACCTATCCCTAAGCCCTAAAACTACCCCTGTACCCCATAACCCAAAACTATATCTGAACCCTTAAAATACCCAAACACCCCAAAACATATACCTCAGTACCCCAAAACATATACCCCTATACCCATACTTACCTTATCCAAACATTAAAAAAAAAACATGCTTTTACCATTCATGCATCTACAACGAATTTCGTTGTAAATGTATGCGTGGTAAAAGCATATAAAATGTAATGCCATGCGTTGTAATGCCATGCGTTATAATGGCATTGCGGAGTCATGGTACTTTCGTGATGAAAGTATGCGGAGTGATGGTATGCGGAAAGAAAGTTGCGGAATAATGGGTGTTTACCCTCCCCCGGTAAGTACATTGGTGGCACGGCGGCCCACATCTCCAGCAACATACTCATATTTTTTCACCACCGATTTGAAAAATGCACAGGTCTCTCTCATTGATGGCCAGCACCGACATACACTTTTAGACACACCTCCCGCCACAAGTTCAAGAATTGCGAACTTTAGAGCTGGGGAGCTACGTTCGAATCTCGGCATCAGCTCAACATCCTGTGATTCCAGGCAAATCGCTTTGTCTCCCCGTGCCTACCACAAATGAATGTGTTCGTCTGTAATGTAAATTGTGCTCATGCCATGTTGTCGAGTTCGCGCTATATAATATTGCAAGGAAAAATAAAGTAGGGAAACTCGAGTTCACACACTACTGAACGCGCACTCTTAAGTGCATCAGCAGTGCACTGTGAATCGGAGCGTTTCACATGCCTGTCACAGATAAGAAATGCTATCAAAACGAAATCCTACAAAACAATATACTACAGGCTGGCAGCAATTCATACCCGGACAACGTCAGGACCGGCTGCTAGTATATATATATATATACACATACACACACACACACACACACACATATATATATATACTTATTTGGAATGGGATAAATTCCCCCCTCTTTTTGTTTTACACACTTCTCCATCATTTTTGGGAGTGGATAAACCTCATCCCCAAAAAGTTTTAATTTTTAAGTTATCATTGTCTTTTTCTTTTAGAGGCCTATGCCCTAGCCACCTTTTCTTGTTCAGGTCTCACCTAAGAGATAGCAAAAACAATCTGGTTGATAAAGACCTATTGTGAACTTGCAGTAGGCTTACAGCCCGACCATTGGTTGGCTTAATTGTCAGTCTCGTTGCCTTGCTTCTTATTTGATGGCTTGTCTTCCTCTTCTTGCCTTGTGTTTGCCTCCCCTGGCCCAAATCATAGCCTTTCTACCATTCTATTGATTGGCTGGCTTGTATCCTTCCAATTGCTCACTTTTCTCTTTTCTTCTTGGTTAAGTGCTTCATGAGAGTGCATGTGTTTTACAGCTCTCTCTCTCTTGTGTGCGTCTCCATACAGCCTCCTGCACTTCATATTGTTCTCTCCATCATGTTCTTATGTCCCGAACCCCATGTTGCTCTCTCCATCATATGCTGTGTTTCCTCTTCTCAACCTAACAGTTGCCAACACCCACTTCTCTGCTGCTCCTCGCACCCCCACAGTCCTTTATTACTTATCACAATTTTTTTTACATTTATTTATCGATCCAAGTGGTACCTGTCTTCTTGGATCGGTATATATAGAAAAGGAAATTGGTACCCGCATCATTCCAGAGGTGTTTGCATGCCTGGTAATGTACAAGCACGTTTAGAGGATGATGGGCCAACTACAGCAGTCACATAATGGTGCCTTTATTTTCTTCTTTGATTTCCTGATGGAATGCAGCCTTGGCTAAAGGCAGGGTTATCGAGTAAGGAATATCTTGTATCGTAGTCAAAATATTAAGGAAAACATATCAAAGGTAAGAGCATGTATGGAAGTATAAATTTACTATTCTTAACTCCACATCTATGTAACTTGAAAATATATATATATATATATCGTCCAAGGTACATATATGTGCAGTTAGGTATCGAAAATCTATACAAAGTTACTTGTCGATACATTTGTCTTAAAAATGTTGTCTATGATTTAAGATATTCTGCACACAATATTCAGAATCCGAACATTAAAGCCCATCTACCTCAGGCTATACCAGTTGTTAATGGCCCTCTCCATCATAATAGGCCTTTGCCTGAGATCTGTGGGTATTACTTGTGTTTAGGGCCTTTAACAAGCGAAATAAATAATACTGTGTATGAAAATAAAAGACATGGCAATACTATACAGACATCTGTAAGTAACGACAGACGGTGGTTCTATAAAGCGATGTGCAGGACTTCTGATTAAGTCCCAGTGAAGTCACTGTAGCCCCGCAGCTGCAGATGCCTCATAGGACAATGTACACACTGGCTCGATGTTAAATTAATAGGACCACAGTGATTGTGTACCTGGTATTTTTTAATAGGCTTTCAATGTCTTTTCATGTGTCTCTATTTGTTTATCCGCAATATTTGTGCAGTGGCGTAGCTAGGGGGGTACAGGGGTGGTCTGCCATGGGCATCCCTTTTTTGTGGGTGGTGCGAGTGCAAGGTAAGTTTTCTTTTTTTAGGTCAAGCTTGGGCAGCGCATGCGCTGCTCTGTGAGGGATGCTGTATTCAGGTATGGTCTTGAAGCTCCGCCCACTCTCCGCCCATGTTTTTCATTTGCTTGTGTCATTGTCCTTTGGAAACTGTGCCATTTCATTGGTCAATAGGCTTAGTAGTACCTCTTTAGTACTCCCTTGTCTCATTTTGTAACCTCCCATGAGACACCCCCTGTTACATGTTTTGTTTCTCTGTAGGCTTTAATTACAGCCTCTGAGCGCTATTTGCTAAAATGTTTTTCTCCTGCCTGCTGTTGCTACGTTGCTGTCGTAGCATGGCACGCCACGTTCATACAGGGGCAGACGTGCTTTTGGTTTTTTTGCGGCGTTCAAATGCTTTTTTTTTTTTTACTATTTATTAACTTTTATTTTTAAAACTGCCCCATGCAGCACTTTCACTTTAATGGTGGCCGCGCCGCTTTCTTTAGACAAAGGAAAAGCAAAAAAAAGCATTTGTTTGTCAAGTTGACAAACAAATGTTTTTTTTTGTAAAAGAACCCCATACCTCGCTTTCACTTTATTGGCGGCCGCGCCCCTTTCTTTAGGCACGGCTCGTCTAAGGAAAGTGGCGTGGCCGACATTAAAGTTAAAGTGCTGCATGGGTGCTTTTACAAATAAGCATTTGCAATGCAATAGGCCTCTTATTTACAAGAGTTTCGTAAATTAGAGAACTTTTGGATAGCAAATGCTTGATTTTATTCTCCCTCATCGTCGTCTGTCGCTAACATCCGCCCCCCACTCGTCGTCATGTGCCGCCATCTTGTTTAATATGATAAGCCTGGGCCCCAAAATCATGCAGCTTTTAAAGTACTGCTGGATGAACTGCAATGGTCTGACCGAAGATGTCGCGCATGACGTGGGGCCAGTTGGCAACTACAGAAAAAGTGAATGCTTTTATACTGAATAAATCCTTTCAATTTGTTTGTTTTTACGAACCAAATTGATATGTACAACAATTTGTTTTCATGCTTCTTCACTGATAATATGGTGGGGAGCAGGGAAAAATTGTCGGGATCCCAGGGGTGGCTTTGTCTTACAGTCCTGATGCCCCACTCTCAAGCTTTGCCAGGGATGAAGTGGGGCTCATTAGAAAAGCTTGTTTCAGCATGAAGGCGAACAGGGTACAGATGCCTATGGGGCAAGTACATGACCTCAAGACCATTAGGTATTGGTTTTGATCAGTTCTTCCTTTGCTTCCCTTCCCCCAAAATGGCAGCTTGCTGCTCTGGCTCTTGGAGCATCTAAGACTTGCTCCAGGGGTTTTACCAAAATATTGTTAAGTAAAAATCGACTCACAAAAACTTTGTGCCCTAAATGCAGTAGTGGAAGGTAAGGCACGAGGGTGGAGAGGCAGGGGGTGAATTTAAAAAAATCACTTACCTGATCTCGCCGCTTTTCTCCATTGCCACATCTCTCCCATGTCGAGTGAGTCTCTTCCGGGGACCGGGAAGCACCCATGCTCCCTGATAGAGCACGCGGGACCACCAGTCCACGTTATAAAATATTCACCTGGGCCCATACACATTCACAAATTGAATTAGTAGTCCTGCCTGTGTTAACTATTAAGAACCTATCAGTGGCTTGAGTCCTTAAGACTTATACCTGTAAACCATGACTTACCAATCCATGTCACCTTAGCTATAAGTCCTGTGGATCAGAGGGTGTTAGAATAAACAGGTAATTTTACTTAAATATTTATCCTTCCTGAAATAACCACAGACTCGGGGAAAGTTTTAAAAGTTTATCTATGAAAGATTTGAGTGAGTCTTTGACCAAACTACATAAATCATGAATTTCATAAGCAAGAATATGAATATAAACAGGTAAAGTTTGCAAGAAATCACAGTAACACCTTTAAACATTGGTACCTGGGAAGGGTGAGTAAGGGAAAATAGCACAAGGACATCCCCACAAAGATTATATTTATCTAGAATGATGCAATGACCAATCCTGGTCACAGGCTGGGGCAATATCAGAAGCAGGCACCTGACAAATCAGGCGCCCGCGGGACAAGACAGGTGCAGATCAGGACAGGTGACCTCCGATAAGTGCAACACCAGCGTCACACCCCTCTCTCTAGGAAAGCCAATGAATACCCCGACTGGGTAATCGATTATTGTGACAGAGTGCTCCGCCAGCACCTCTGTTTTCGATCGCCAATTGAGTGCTTTGGGTCAGTGACAGATCAGCTACTCAGCCAACTCGGACAAATTTCTCTATCTAAACCTACCTTAGTTATACCATTTCGAGGGCAATGTACCACCCCTAAATGTTGCAAATCTATGTGTTTCCCTTCAGTGATTGGTTGAAAAGATGAGGAGGGGTCATCACACCATGCTAAGATGAGGTAATTTCAATTCGATTCAATTGATTGAATCTCCACCCACAACTTTATTTTCCCATGAGTTTATTCTGCCCATCAACATTGTCATACGAAACATATACATTGTATTTCTTTGAGTCTTCTTGCTTCCTTCCTAGAGGTCAGCAGAGTAGGTTCCCAGGCACATCGTGGGTAAGAAGAGTTTTGGCCTCGGTTCAATGACAGTGCTTCAGCAGAATTTGAGTTAGAGGGCGCATGTGCGGCATCATCCAAGATGGAAGACGAAACGATAGTCAGGCCCAAAGTGCGAGCTAGTAGCAAAGTCAAAAAGAAACACATTAGAATACAAAAATAAATTAATACACTCTATACCCCCTATCTCTACTCTAACCCCATTACTTTATTTTAACTTGTGCGTTAATGATTAGGCAAAACAAACAAGTTTTAGTACAAGCAGCAGCATGTGCATAAGAATGAGTAAACATGAAGCAGCCATCTTGGCACTAGTGCGCAGAAGCAAAGTTTTCCCACCAAGCGAAAGAAACGTCATGCCACGTAGATGTGACTGACGCATGCGCAGTGAAATTCCCGCGTTGCGGCGGCCATTTTAGTTTCACACGAGTTACTGTTAGTAAAAGCACATAGTAAAGTTTCCCCTAGATACTAGAATTGTCGTGTTTGTGCAAATATTAGTAAACGAAACATATTGATTAGTATATTACAAGTTAAGTAGAGAGGGCTGAGTCCAAGCAAGTTTCAGTATATGTGAAACCTTGCTTCATGATCCCCACAGCCATTCACAACGCTGCAGTGCAGCGTTGTGATCAGTCTGAGCGCCGTGGTTTGGTGCTCAGCCAATGAATGGGGGTCTGGGCATGTTCTCGCTGCAGGCTGTAATGCAGCCTGCATGAAGAACATGCAAAGTGCGCATGGCTGTTTGGCCGGCCTGAGAGGGCCGGTTAAACATTCATGCGCACTTTACAGAGTGCACAACCACACTTCCTCCCCGATGTCAGGGGAGCCAAGCCCAGTCCCACCCTAGCCCGACATAACGAAAAATAAAATTATTATAACTTCAGTTATTATCAATTTATTTTTTAGTTTACACTGCTCCTTAATCAGTGGGGTGATGCTCCTCCGCCGTAGTGGAGGAGCCGCCACTGCCTAAATGTTGTGTACAGATATATAACCCCATTTGAGTAAATAAAACAAAATCCACATCTAATGGGATAAGATTTTTCTAGATGATATTTAGGACACAATATTAAACACACATGCTATTTTTGACAATGATATTCTGACACAGTCCTGCCAAAAGCTTAGTGGCAGGTGCTGGACCACCTTTTGATGTCCATGCTGTTGTGTGATGCCAAACAGAATTGGTTTCATTAGCTAATAAATAGTGTAAAAAGTTACAATCCCTGTATATATGTTCCAATGTTATTCATAATGTTAATTTCTAACTCTAAAATGCGACTGTAAAGGAAATGGATAAAACAGCATGCATAAAAGTTAACAAATGATAACAATACACCTACCACTCATAAATATTAAACACGAGGCCGATCAAGGCTAGAGAGACAAATAATTTATCATTTTAATATTTTTCTCAAACCCCAGGAGAGGGGATCGGCTGGGCTAGAGGTGCAATGAATCATACAGATCAAGGCAGGCAGTGAAAATCAGCAAGAATTTATAGGCCCAGGGGTACATGTGGAGAAACAGTGAGAGATTCTTATGCGCGCCTCTAGGAGAATATTTGAAAAAAAAGTTAATAGACAGGGGACAGGAGACCTAAACTGGATTCATACCAAGTCGGGAAACAGGGAGATGTTCTTAATATATATCACAAATCCTGGAGTATCAAATTCGAGGGAGACCTGAAAGGGATTGGAGATAGAATATAGAAACTCCAGTGTGGATGACGTGCATATGCCCTATGTGCATGCCATGCAAGCATCAATAACTAGTGGTTTTGCCAATGCTTGTTAGCCAGGTTACACTGGGGAGCAAGCATAGATAAAAGCATCTGAAAAATGGAACCTACAGAAAGTAAATCAGACTCTTTGGTCTGTAGAATCAATTTTTGTCAGTTGCTTTTGTTAGAGCTGGCCACTTCCTGAATGATTTCAGATGGAAACTAGTCCCTCATGTATTCTGGCGGTGAGACAATGGTGAGACTAAAATACTCCTGTGGGATCATCCAAGATGTGCTTCACAATGTCTCAAGCTAATGGCTGAAGGTTTCAGGCAAAAGAAAACAGTGGCTGAAGGAGCTGCATTCAAATATTTTTAAAGTAACTATATAATGCAATATGTGTAGCATAATTCATGCACATACCATACATGTCAAACATATTAATAAGCAAAATGTTGAAACTGTTGTAGATAAGTCCAATGATTCGATTAGACTCATTAGAAATGGATCTCAATGAATGGTTGACATCTTTACTTAGCACCTGGTGCTATCCGGTGGTGCTTACTAAGCACCTGCAATACACAAGTGGAAAACTGTGGTTGCTCATAATTGAAGGACATATCGAATGGGGAAATTCAACTCATATCTCTGCAAATTCAAAATCTACAATTGAAACTGTTAGATCTCACCCCATACCCAAATATGCAGCAAACCTAGGCATGAACTTCAATTCACCAAAATACATGGGGTACCTATATTGCCATTACACACTCTTTGACCTTAGTGGCATCACAGGAAGTAATTGCATATAACCTTTGACGTTAACTCTTTCCTGGATGTCATATCAAATGACCCTAATCCTGATGGCATTACACGGTTTGACATACCTGAAGTTCTATAATACCTACTTGATTACCACCACTACAGAGAAAAATGCCCATTTTAGCAACCACTTATATTACCATGCTGACATGCTCTTTTAACGTGTTTGAGTGTATAATTTTTGCCCTGACTTGTGGCAAGTGAGCGACACGAGTGAGCCAGGCTACTTCTCAAAATGGTGCTCTCCCTTATAAACATATGAAAAAAATTGTATTAAATAGTGCATTATATAGCATAATGTTCACACATATTTGCTAAAAATGGATAGGCTCTTGAAGGCCGCTCATTAAATATTCTTGTCTTTTTATGATGTACTAAGCCAAATAAACCTAGCGCTACCCAGGAGATGACCCCATTTTTTCCAAATGTGCTGTGGGTGCCCTCATATGTAAAAGATTACCTTCAGTGTGCCAGGGCCAGTATTTTTTCATGGAGGCCCTCATATTCCATGGATGTCCCCTTATGCCAAACATTCTGTACAACATACAATATGCCAGGATTAAAAATTTGCCATTTACTCGGACAAATTTCTCTATCTAAACCTACCTTAGTTATACCATTTCGAGGGCAATGTACCACCCCTAAATGTTGCAAATCTATGTGTTTCCCTTCAGTGATTGGTTGAAAAGATGAGGAGGGGTCATCACACCATGCTAAGATGAGGTAATTTCAATTCGATTCAATTGATTAAATCTCCACCCACAACTTTATTTTCCCATGAGTTTATTCTGCCCATCAACATTGTCATACGAAACATATACATTGTATTTCTTTGAGTCTTCTTGCTTCCTTCCTAGAGGTCAGCAGAGTAGGTTCCCAGGCACATCGTGGGTACGAAGAGTTTTGGCCTCGGTTCAATGACAGTGCTTCAGCAGAATTTGAGTTAGAGGGCGCATGTGCGGCATCATCCAAGATGGAAGACGAAACGATAGTCAGGCCCAAAGTGCGAGCTAGTAGCAAAGTCAAAAAGAAACACATTAGAATACAAAAATAAATTAATACACTGTATACCCCCTATCTCTACTCTAACCCCATTACTTTATTTTAACTTGTGCGTTAATGATTAGGCAAAACAAACAAGTTTTAGTACAAGCAGCAGCATGTCCATAAGAATGAGTAAACATGAAGCAGCCATCTTGGCACTAGTGCGCAGAAGCAAAGTTTTCCCACCAAGCGAAAGAAACGTCATGCCACGTAGATGTGACTGACGCATGCGCAGTGAAATTCCCGCGTTGCGGCGGCCATTTTAGTTTCACACGAGTTACTGTTAGTAAATTTGCCATTTATACCAATGGAGACAGTGTTGTCAAAAATGACCTCAGCACGTCAGGGCCAGCATTTTGTCATGGTCACTTCCCTTACATATCCCATGGTTGTCTTCCCTTATGCCAATAACTACCTCCAGTGGGCTAGCACCAGCATTCTGCTATTGGTGCCCCTTTGCCAAGAGTTTCCTCAAGCATGCCAGGCTTTTCCACAGTACCCCACATGACAAGAATTGCCTGTAGTATTCCAGTATCTTGCCATGTGCGCCCATTATGCCACAAATTACCTTGAGTATGCCAGTATTTTGTCACAGGTGCCTCTCATGCTAAGAATTGCCTACAGTATGCTAGTGGCAGTATTTTGCTATGTGTGCCTCTATGAGGCAAGCATTTCCTTCAGTATCCATTGGCCAATGGCAGACTCACAAGTATAACACCCCATTCACTCATTCACTTGCACTCATTCATTCTCACTCCCTTTTTGCACTCACTCCTAATCTTACTCAGTGCTGCGAATTCACACTCACTTTCATTCAAACGTTTTCATTCAAACTGACTTCCACTCAGTCTCACGCTATCACATATTCTGAACGACTGTTTCACCCACACTCATTCTCACTCCTACCTTCGAACACTTACTCACTTCTCACTCACTAACTTGCAGTCACTCTACTCCCACTCATTCATACTCACTGGCACTCACTTACTCGTCTCACTCATTACATGCTCACACATACACACACTTTCTCTGACGTAGAGAAACTTTCACCTGCAGGTCCACACAAAACATACATTTGTGTAGAATGCTGTAAGATGACTAACACAATAGAAAGTGATATGTAAAAAATCTGTTAGTTTCTATCCTTATTATTATTTGTATAATTATTATATTTTTACTAGTAATTGTAAGCAGTATTATTAGCATTTTAAGGCACGTTTTTATAGTAAACAGTGTACCATTGTGGAGCATAATTCGAGCCTTATGTTTTAGCATATAGGAGTATGCAGGGATTTCTCAGATGGGGGAACAGCATCAGGCTTACATATTACATTCTTTCACATAGATTAACCCATATTATTCAATTCCCTAATCTGGGTCTTTCAATTATCTTTAAATTGTGTTTTTTACATAAAATTGGCGAGGGTATAAATGCATAATCATGCTAACATTTAGTGTATAATTTGCAGTAGCCATCTTTGTTGGACTGCCAACTGGAGGTGTGTACTTCGTAACAAGACGAGGTTTAAAACGTAGCAAAAGAAGCATACATTCAGAAACCTGCTGTGTTTATAGGAGCCATGTCCCGCTGTAGATGCTTTTGAAAGCCACTTGCTTCAAGTGTCCTATCATATACACTTGAACCTACTCGTTAAGAAATCGAAACCTAAACTTGTGTGACCCTAGTCTGGAAACTTCTCAAACTGAGTATACAGTGGTGTACTATTCTCCACTTCCTGAGCTTGGCTCGACTTTTCTGTGATCACTGAAGTAAATAAATGCATTTAGGATAGTCATTCCCAAGCACAGTATTCATGTTTTCTCAGAGGGGGTAACGTAGAAACTTTACCAAACCTTTTAAAATGATTTACTCCAATGCAGCAGTGGCTATGGCAGAGGAGCGTCGGCCCCCCTAGCTGAAAAGACTTGAAAAATATACTGATAATAAAACCAATTTATTGTCATTTTATTTTTCTTTCCATGCTAGATCCAGCCAAGTCTGGGTGGGGCGGGCTATGATGACAGCAGGGGAGGAGTAGTGAAGCACTGTAAGTGCTCCTGACGGCAGTGGCGTCACTGGGGTTGGTGTCACCCGGTGCGGGTAACTCATGGTGTCACCCCCTCACGACTTACCGCATGGACCACCTCTGTCAGAAATGTACGGTGCTAGGTACTGTCTTACTCCCTCTACCTCCCTCTCTCTGTCTAGCTCCCTCTCTCTGTCTTACTCCCTCTAACTCCCTCTGTCTCCCTCTCTCTCTGTCTTACTCCCTCTAGCTCCCTCTCTCTCTGCCTTACTCC
The DNA here is from genome assembly GCF_964261635.1 of Lissotriton helveticus. Taxonomy (NCBI): domain Eukaryota; kingdom Metazoa; phylum Chordata; class Amphibia; order Caudata; family Salamandridae; genus Lissotriton; species Lissotriton helveticus. Next base: position 225,632,099 of record NC_136065.1, read on the forward strand.
CTCTAGCTCCCCCTCTCTCTGTCTTACTCCCTCTAGCTCCCTCTCTCTGTCTTGCTCCCTCTCTCCCTCTCTTACTCCTTCTAGCTCCCTCTCTCTCTGTCTTACTCCCTCTAGCTCCCTCTCTCTGTCTTACTCTCTCTAGCTCCCACTCTCTCTCTTACTCCCTCTAGCTCCCGCTCTCTCTCTTACTCCCTCTAGCTCCCTCTCTCTCTCTCTTACTCCCTCTAGCTCCCTCTCTCTCTCTGTCTTGCTCCCTCTAGCTCCCTCTCTCTGTCTTACTCCCTCTAGCTTCCTCTCTCTCTGTCTTACTCCCTTTAGCCCCCTCTCTCTTACTCCCTCTAGCTCCCTCTATGTCTTGCTCCCTCTAGCTCCCTCTCTATCTGTCTTGCTCCGCCTAGCTCCCTCTCTCTCTGTCTTACTCCCTCTAGCTCCCTCTAGCTCCCTCTCTCTCCGGCTTGGTCCCTCTAGCTCCCTCTCTCTATCTTGCTCTGTCTTGCTCCCTCTAGCTCCCTCTCTCTCTCTTGCTCCCTCTAGCTCCCTCTCTCTCTGTCTTGCTCGCTCTAGCTCCCTGTAGCTCTCTCTCTCTCTATCTTACTCCCTCTAGCTCCCTCTCTCTGTCTAGCTCCCTCTCTCGCTGTCTTACTCTCTCTAGCTCCCTCTCTCTCTGTCTTACTCCCTCTAGCTCCCTCTCTCTGTCTAGCTCCCTCTCGCTCCCTCTCTCTTGCTCCCTCTAGCTCCCTCTGTCTCCCTCTCTCTCGGTCTTACTCCCTCTAGCTCCCTCTCTCTCTCTGTCTTACTCCCTCTAGCTCCCTCTCTCTCTGTCGTACTCCCTCTAGCTCCTCTCTCTGTCTTCCTCCCTCTAGCTCCCCCTCTCTCTCTTACTCCCTCTAGCTCCCTCTCTCTCTGTCTTACTCCCTTTAGCTCCCTCTCTCTCTATCTTACTCCCTCTAGCTCGCTCTCTCTGTCTAGCTCCCTCTCTCTCTGTCTTGCTCCCTCTAGCTCCCTCTGACTCCCTCTCTCTCTGTCTTACTCCCTCTAGCTCCCTCTCTCTGTCTAGCTCCCTCTAGCTCCCTCTCTCTCTGTCTTACTCCCTCTAGCTCCCTCTCTCTGTCTAGCTCCCTCGAGCTCCCTCTCTCTCTGTCTTACTCCCTCTAGCTCCCTCTGTCTCTGTCTAGCTCCCTCTCTCTCTCTGTCTTACTCCCTCTAGCTCCCTCTCTCTCTGTCTTACTCCCTCTAGCTCCCTCTCTCTCTGTCTTACTCCCTCTAGCGCCCTCTCTCTCTGTCTTGCTCCCTCTAGCTCCCTCTCTCTTATTCCCTCTAGCTCCCTCTCTCTGTCTTGCTCCCTCTCTCTCTGTCTTGCTCCCTCTAGCTCCCTCTCTCTCTATCGTTCTCCCTCTAGCTCCCTCTCTCTGTCTAGCTCCCTCTCTCTCTCTCTGTCTTACTTCCTCTAGCTACCTCTGTCTCCCTCTCTCTGTCTTACTCCCTCTAGCTCCCTCTCTCTCTGTCTTTCTCACTCTAGCTCCCTCTCTCTCTGTCTTTCTCACTCTAACTCTCTCTCTCTCTCTGTCTTCTTACTCCCTCTAGCTCCCTCTCTCTCGCACATTAAACCCCGGGGGGGGGGGGGGGCAGGACCCCCCCTTTTACACTCTCTGCCGCTTTCATGTGGTTTCTCTTTTAAAGCTTTTCAAGATGCAAAAAGAAATCTGTGTACAAGGCACCAGCGAGTTTGTAGACGTGAGAATTTTACAATATGAAACAGCTAAAGTAAAAGCTAATTTCCAAGCGGTTAATACCCCCCTCCCCGGCCCCCCCTCTTTAGCACCGTGTCTTTTTCCATATAAATGGCGGGGGCCCCTCATTACTACACTTTTCAAACTTTAACTAATGAGAACATTTTAATTCGAATAGGTGAGAAAATATCTCTGTTCGCTTTTGTTTTTAAAGCGGATCAAGTCTCTCCGAGGCCTTCGGGTGCGGTGCAGGGGGTGCCATTTACAGAGGCCTGCTGGGGGGGGGCGCAACCAGATGGTGTCAGCCCCATGTGAGGGTGTCACCCGGTGCGGTCCGCACCCCCCGCACCCCCCTAGTGACGCCACTGCCTGACGGTTTGACCAGCTGTCTTATGCCAACCAAACCATCATGTGCACTTAGGTTTCTCCAACCCAGATGTGTTGCACAGTCGGGTTGGAGAAACAGCACAGACACCCGGCACTGTCTGAGCAGCAAACTGAGCCACCATCTTGAATCACGGCAGCGCAATATGGCCAATTAATTTTTTTAAAGGGGTAGTTTCTCTTAACCACATGAGGCATCGTACAGGAAAGGGAACAGGCTTCATCGTAATGTAGAAATGTCCCTCATCCTGACCTGGATCAGAAAACAAGGCAGCACCCTCAATGGCAGTGTGACACAGCCACTGCAGTAATAAGTGTGACCACGTTTATTCTAAGCGTAGGCAGTTAACTCCGCTACGCCAGCAGAGTTTGCATAGTTTTAGTACTCCACACTCCGTTTGGAGTGTGAAGTTTGCAAAAACTCCGTACTCGAAGTGGAGCGGATTTTACCGGTGCCATATTGGAGGAGTCTAGTACTTACCTCCCACATGGTGGTTATCCGTGGTGGCGCAGCACGGCTGCCAGTCTCTCCTAGCCCAGTCAAGGCCGGTGGTAGGTGTAACTGCAGGGCGGTGACGTGGGGAGGGGCAGGGTGGGGGGTTGTAATGTAGGGATTACGGACTTTAACAGGTAAGTAAACATATAAATTAATAAAACGAATTTCGTTGTGTGCACTGCATCTCCAAAGGCCCAGACTGACCTTCCCAACCCTAGAACACATCAGACCTTGGAGCGATACTTCTTTATTGAGTTACCTTGATCATTAGGACCACGGGAGTAAGACCGACCAGGAGTAGGGGTGGGAGGGATTTTGGGGGGGGGGTTGACTGAACAGGTTCCGTTTTGGTTATTAGTAAATATGCACAGCTTTATATTGATACTGCTTATGTTGAAAATCTATTAGTATACTACTAGTGATGCTAATGGAAATCGGGCTCCTCAGTTTTTTATTACACAGTATTAACTGTGCAGAATCTGTATATGTCACGTATATGATACTATCTGTATGGAAAAATGAAAAGACTGTCACTGTTAAATTTCCCGTATTTTATGTGGTATGACAAAGTCATCAAGAAAGTGTGTTAAAAAAAAATGTGCTTAAACAAAAAGAAAAATGTAGTGCATGAAAAAACAAGCAGTGGAAAGACATAGTACTGTGTCCATGCTCCAGTGGCAGACAAGAAGAGGATGGAAGGCCCACACAGCTGATGAATGAGAAGCAAGCAAATGAGAGTGACAATGAAACCAACTTATGGTAAGCAAACAATGTGTCTCGCAACAGAAATCGTATGGTATAGGAAGCCTGGAGATGGTAGTACTGGGATTCAAGATGCTAGATAATCAGAAGAGAAGGTCCCATCCCAGAAGTGAAAGTAGAGAACCAATGGCGGACTCCATCTGTCGCACTTCCCTGATGTGATCCCCAAGTAATAGATTAATAGTATGATGAAAAGTCGGTGTGCAAACTGCTCCTGCACCCGCCGTTGAGGGATGCCAACTGCCAAGCAGAAACACAGTACTTTGAGAACAATGGAGAGGTGCACTCCCAGGTTGGTGTAACGTCAATAAAGAAGCTCAATCAGTGTCTTTGTTGCAAAAAATATGTAAATCTTTACATCCCAGAAGTGCTGAGGCTTCCGGACGCCATTGATGTGGAATCACTTCTTGAGGCAATGATATGAGTGCTGAGAGGCTTGTTGAGGGCCCAGGAAGAGGTTATTCACAAGTTGATTCGCAAAGTGTACAGACCGCCAATAAGGAGAAGAAACTACGCTGGCGGCAGAGTCATGGTCATTCTTGCTTACACTGAAAGCTGCAAAGGAGTTCAGAGCGCTGCCACCGGTGCCATGACAGTGAAAGATGAGAAACCTCAGTCAGATTTACAGTGCAGTTGAGAGTGAACCACCATGGAAAGAGACACGTCTTCTACTCCCAGATGGAGACTCCAAGGACCTTTTTGCATGAACCGGGGTGAGGGGGAGTAATGCTGGTGTTTTGAAATGCAGACCTGCCTCTGAGATCCGCTGATTCTCCTTGGGATGAGATAAAATGTTACTGGGGGTTTATCTTTTCATTGTGGATGGGTCTGTGTGTTGCTGTCTGGTTATGCCTTGCAGACATAAATAAACCATTTAAACTCAAATAAAAAAGTCTGCTATATGCTTTGAGTGTCAGTCTGGTATTTTTCGCTTTTTTATTGAAGATCCTCTTCAGCTTTTTTCTTACACAACACAATTTTTTTTAGCTAGTTTACCCTTCTGCTGTTCTCTTTTGCATTCTGATATTTTATTCTTCCCTGTGACTTACTGTCTCTAAAAATAACCCTTTCATTTCCCAACAGACCTCCGGAGCCTTCCCTCCTGTCCCTTTGATGGATGCAGCCAGATTCCCACTGTTGAAAGCAGCTTCACAAGCTCCTCCTTGCTAAGGCCACGCGGAAATGACGTCACAGGAAGAAGATGAAATTCCTGATCAGGTAAAAAAACAGGAAGGAAGAGTAGGACTGTTCAAAAGGCAGTTATTCGTTTTCATCATTACTGCACAAATATGGCAAAAGTCGGTAGGGGCAGCCAGGCTGGACCGGTAACCAATGGCAGCCCGGGCAAATATATTCGCCCTCTCTCTCTCACCTACCCCCCAGTTGCTCTCTCTCTCTTGCTCTCCCTTCTTTCTTACCCCCTCACTCCTTCGGATGTGCATGTTACCATAAGCACCGGCTGTTGACCTTCAGAAAAGGGACTCTAATTGCTTCATCCCTCAGGGAAATGCCCATGGGATAAATTGGCCACTCCGCCCAGAGAATAATTTGTTACCTGATGTACTCCCACAGCCTTCTATTTACTCCTCTCGGTTTCCAGGCAGTTCATAAGAGTGTTGCGGAAATGTGCACATGCAACTTAATTTTTCTCCTAACAAATGTTAGATCCTATGTGGAGGAACATCTTCACCTATACCTCCAAAAAAAGCGACAAAGTTCTTCAGATCCAGTCTGCACACTCACCTCGGCCTTTTTTAGTACTACGATGGAGTACACAAATTAAATGTATAGACTGTGATATCGGTGAAAACTCATGAAATTAGGACTATGTGGGTCTTCACCACATTCCCAAAGGCCGCCTTCTCGGCCCTGCACTGAGAACACCCATACAGCTCTAAATTTATGAGACGCAAAATTGATCATATGGTGAAATTCTCACAGTTGTTAGATCTATGCTTTAGTGTAAATGTCCTCAAACACAGGTTCTCTCACCAAGATCTGTCAAAGGAGCCAGCAAGTGACACTATTTGTGAATCAGACCCATGCAGCACAAGACCAGCCCCGTAACTAAACATGTAAATATGTCCTTTGCTGGTAAAGCGCAGCATTTAAATAAATGCAGCATTTTAACTCTCAAACTCATGATTTATTTAGTCTGGAGGGCAATCAAATTAAAATACGATATCTCTACCTAAGGATCCATACCAGGAGTCCTAGAGACCAATGAAGGTTAAGTAATCTTGTCCGGATACTAGCGCGTATCGAATCACAGCAAACCTAGTTTACAAGCATGACTTTCAAGAGTGACATCTGAGGAGGCAGAGTCTAGCCAAAGACACTAACTAGATACAAAACTTTAGAGTTTGACAAGTTAGCAAATTCAAAGCTAGAGCTCTGGCATCCAAAGCACAAGCTAACACATGGAAAGATTTGCCATCTAAATAACACAAAAATATTATCTAAAATGATTATGTAAATTACGATTAAAACTTTTTCAAATTAAAATCAATGTTTCTTTATCATTTGAAAATGTTTCAATTAGTACATTAAACTACGGATTGCTCTAAATGGCATTTATTAAAAGTAAACTTTTCTAAAGATTAATGTATGAAGAAGTTGCTGTGAGCTAACAACTTTGTGATGGTGCCATCTATGGAGCAACAGTATAGTCCAGTAAAACAAATATACTTTGTATAGCGTACATCCTGAACGGAAATATTTGAAGGTGCTCTCGGTCAAGCAAAATGCTGTACGATGAATTGTATTGATTTGCCCAGGATCACACAATTTGGGAAAGTTGGAAGTTCAGCCTAGGTTCTCTGGTCACACATTCCACAACTGAGCCGCTGCATGGATGTCTCCCTCTTGCTCCAGTTCAGCACCAATGAACGATGTCCCACATGTTCCACGTTTCATTATTTTCAGGAGCTTGATTAGTTCACTGGCTTCAATATCTCTGATGTTGAAAATAGACATATTACATTTTGCTCATTCTTACACTTTATTACATGCATTTCTAGAAAACATTTGCATGATTTGGCAGCCAAACCTGTCAAAGTCACAATATAAAATGAATATTTTGAAGAAATAAGGAAATCCTGCATACTAACTCGATCAAAATGCACCAGGCTGTTAATCATTGCACAAGTGTACGCGTAAGGAGGCTAAGGTTCTTTATTTTTATGCTAATATCAATGACTTCCCTTGAGTGTTTCGAAAAACTATTTCAAGAGAGGCCAACGCCCCAAAGGAGGCAATTAAAATGACTAGCAAAAGACAGATCTCACCGAGATGCAACAGAGTTTGCTCTGGGGGTACAAGCCTACACTGGGAAACACTCCTTGTGCAGCTCCACTGCATAATGTAGTCTTTCCTTTCTCTATTTCATGAACAGATTTTTACATTGTTTAATTTACAAAGCAATCCCGACCAGCACCCCTGCTTATCTATCTTGCAGAAAAGCTCCCCCTCTCTGGTCACTCTTGCACACCATCAGACTGCAGACTAAGAAGTGTTAAAAAAAGAAAAGAAGACAGCAGAGAAGCCTCAAACTACTATAAAACAGCATTCATATTTGATTATAAAATATTACTACTGTCTTGCTTATGCACACGTGAGTAACATTGTGCTACACAATAGCGTATGAACACGATGCAGGCAGGATTGACTTTTTCGCACTCTGAAGGCGTCATGGCATTTGTCACGCATGGGGTATTACTTTGTGCTGACAGCGCATGGCCTGTGTCCTTGCCCATGGACCCAGCTGGGGGCATCCCTGTTGAAATGTGAACTCTGTAATCAAAGGAGCTGTGAGGTAACTCCATCCTGCAATTCAATGGTCAGTTTTCATCTTTGCTCACCTGCCTCTTGGCTCTGTTGTGCCACATCCCCTCACACCTCCCCCGCACACTTTTCTGATTTCTCCCATAGTATTATTAAATACTAGATTATGGTTGTATTTTTAAATCCTAGATTTAGTGTTCAGCTGTCTACGTGGTTTACAGCAGATGGCTGTTCATATTTCTGTGCTCCAAAATTATATTCCCACGTCCGTCTGTTGTTCCTTTTGATCCACCTATATGTATTAAATATTAATCGTTCATACATATTGCATATTTCTCAGGCAAGCTGTCAGCAAAGCCAGCCATGAGTTGTCTGACCTCTTTCTTCCTCCCTCTTGGGGATAAATACAAGACAGGAATAGGTATCCCAGCAGAGGTGAGGCTGAAGGCCTGAGCCCTTAAATCAGGCTTGATGGGTAGGGGTAGTGCAGAGGCTTGGAAGCAGTAGCAATGTATTTGCATCAATTCTGAAAAATATAATTTAATGAAATTATGAGAAAATTCCCCTATTTGCGGGAAGACATCTGTATAACAGCTTGTATAAAAAGTTATTTATCTATGCTATTATATTTTCCCAGTATCTCTGTTCAAAGGAATTACCCATATTTTGCTGCACTTCCCCACCCATTTCAGAGTATTGACCAGTGTCAAAATGGGGTTACCTTCTCGAATCTCATAGTATGGAACTGATTGCAGGCACAATTAAGGATCCAGCTGCAATTGATAAGTGGACCACAGAGGTAGATTCTCACTGAAAAGCAAGCCCTGATCTGAAAATCTACCTACTGTACCTAACAAGGTTTTTACTGCTTTTTACAGTGGAATGGTCACAAGACCTATTGTTGCGAAATGTAAAATATACAGAGTGGGCTTTGGTTCCATCCTCACCAGATTATTGGCTGTTTGGTGTATCATTCCCCCTGCTAAAGAGTGCTTAGACTATAATACATGAGGGGCTGTTTTACATCTCAAAAGTGCACCAAATCACCACTGATTAAATTATTTGTCTCATATATGCAATCTATACGGAAATCAATCTTTTTTTAATTCATTTTCCCAGAGCAGCAGGCTTTTTAGATGTTTTATTCAGGACTCAAAATGCACTCCAGACGTATTGGCTTTGACTGCTTGTTTGTACTGCTTCTTATTTACAGAAACTATTGCTGCTCAGGTGGGGGATTACCGTCTTTTGTTAGAATTGGTCATGGACATCAGTCTCTGTCTTACCTCAAGCAGGAGTTTGCCACCAAGCCTAGCCCGGCCACATTGTGTGTGCAGCCTCCGCCCTTGGCTCTGCTTGCTTTCCATCTGGCAAATTGTCTCCCTCACCACTTCTAACCCACTGCATTATGGCTCTCACTGGCGTGGGCCAGGGGTATGTGATGTTGAGATGTTGCAGTGAGGCTGCAACAATGGATGTGATAGAGATCGCGGGTCACCTGACCAATATTTTCACCACTCAGGTTTCGGGCCCATATACTTCAATTCACCATCCACATTGATCAGATGACCTTACAATCTTCTACCAATAATTGTGAGTCCTTTTTCTACTATTTCCTAGTGTACCCGACTTACCATCCACAGATACGGGTACCTATGACCACGATGGGCCAGGGAGCTAGCTGTAAAAAGAAAGGCAGGAAAAATACAAACCCAACATTTAAACCTTTACTTTCATAAAATGACCACGGACAACTGGGAAGTTTTAAAAGTTTTATCTTAGATTTCAGATTCTGCAATCATACAGTTTATAGCAATAAGGCAATCTATAATCAGAATAACGAAGAGCACATAACCATATAGGAAGAGTACACAGGCAACCATCTAACCCTATAATGAGGGAAAATTCAGAAATAACGGAAATGAAATTCGAGGGAGAGTACTTAATGCTAGGAATTTTTATGCACGTATTAGGACTTTATCATTGGGTCATTTTTCGGGAGAAAAGACACTAGGGAAAACCTATACATCTATAGGAAGGGTAGAAAAGTGCAACACACTATAATTCTAACGTTATTACTTCAATTCAGTATTTAGGAGAAAATTGTAAAACACATTTAATTCATAAACAGTATGGAGAGATTTATACTTAAAAAGGCAGGGGAACATAGGAACATGCTATGAAATTAAAGGCAAATGACTTTAATGAGATGCAATGGTTGCATGGGAAAAAGCATGGAAAATTATCATATGCAAAGGTATGTCTTTATTGAAGCAAAGACAGAAAAATAGAAAGATGCAGTTTAAGAACTTAGAGAGATATTTACCTAGACTGGTGTGAAAACCAACCCTGGCCACGGGTCAGTTAAGGACAGGAAAACCCTTAAGGAAGGATAACCCTCAGTGGGACCGCAGATACAGAATGGACACCCCAGGACAGGACAGGAAAACCAGATTAGGATCAGGATAGGACCACCAGGATACGACCAGCACCCGCAGTTCGGAAGCAACGCCAGCGCTCCACCCTCTCTGCAGCTATCAGTCAGGACCCCGATTGGGTCAGCGAATTCCCCAGCAAAGTGCTCCGCCAGCACTTAAGGTTCAGTAAAACCTTCAGAATCTATGGTCAAATTTCAGACAGAGAGCTCCGCAGCACCTCTGTATCAAGTCACCTATTGAGTGCGTTGGGTCAGTGACAGGTCAGCTATTCAGACAAGTCGGACAAATTCACTAGGTGAACCTAGGCTAGTTATACTGTTCTGGGACAGTGTACCACCCCCCAGATGTTGCAAAATGTCAGAACCCCCAATTTCGATAGGTCCTAAGGTAGGATTTGGTTAACACACCAATCAGAGCAGACTATTGCAAGACCTATTTTGCATTCTAAGGTGCCGCCTAGCAAGTTTGGGGTTCTCATGAGAAAGTCGCACTAAATACAATACAATGACTACATATGTATCAACTGAGGAACATTGGCTCCATCCTCCTGGGTCAGAGGTAACGCTCTCAGGAAGATCTTGACTGTGGCTGCCAGCTGGCTGTGTTCCACTGCCCAAGGCTGTTTCTTGCCTCGCATCAGGAGCATGCGTAGAAGGGACCTTCAAGATGGCTCATGACCCATTCGGACCCCCATTTCCCGTGATACATGAAAAGTAAGCGAAAACAAATTAGCACATAGAACTAAATGAAGGTATTACATGTCATAATTTTGTACTTCACGTTTATCATCATAAAAATATACTATGCAATTAGATATTAGTGCAATATATAACAACACGAGAGCAATAGCACGAACTTCAGCACGTTATTGCAGCGAGCTGCCATCTTGTGGCTATTACGCATGCGCACCCTTTCCCTCCAACTAAATCTACGTAAAATCACGTGAGTGTGACTAACGCATGCGCAGAAGCAAATTTAAGAAACGGCGGCCATGTTAGAGACAAGAGTTACTCGTATTAGTAGAACACATAGGCAAGCTTCTCTACGACACATGTATACCAAAAATAAAAGATATTAGTGCAACGTACAGATTATTATGAGGTTACAACCACTGTTCCCTCTAGGGCGCGCGCGCGCGCGCGCGCGCACCTTCTCTGACGTCAGCGCGCACCACCTATCGTGGAGCGCGCACACAGGCCGTCGCAAGAGATTCGCGCCGCCCGCCGCTTTTAAAAAGCGAGCGGCGCGAACATGACATGCAGCTCGTTTCCAGTGGTGGCGGCGGCGGTGGGCGGCGGTGCGGGCGTGAGAAGTTGCAGGTAAGGAGCGGGAAGCGTGAAGCGGGAGGCGGCGGGAAGCGGGAGGCGGCGGGAAGCGGGAGGCGGCGGGAGGCGGGAGGAACGAGGAACGAGGAACCGGTGCTTATTGTGGGGGTTATGGTGGTGTGGGAGCGGGAGAAGTCGTATGCTATGTTTGATCTGACCGGGAATTATATGCTGATAAACTGAAACCGTAGCCCAGGCGGCCTCTCGTGCGTGCCGCCCCCTGCCCTGGTGTGAGGGATGGATGGGGTGGTTCCTCTATGGGGGCGCGGGTAAAACTGTGTTTTAGCTGGTCTCGGAGATTGAAGCGCTCTGGGCTCCACTGACTGCGTCTGATTCCCAGAGTGCGCCCCAGCCAGGTGACCCCTCCAGTGCTCTTGGCCTCTCGGGTCCCGCTCCTGGGGGACATCCGTTTTTATACACCAAATACTCCCAAAAATGAGAGCAATGAAACGGGGGCATTTGTGCGTGCCTCGCAAAGGGCGTGAGAACCACCAACAGATGCTTGTGGAGATGCTCAGAGTAGGTCAGTTTTTTGTTTTTTTTTAACAAAATTGCCTTACGTCTCCCAGGAGGTTAAATTGAGACAATTTCAACCATTCCCAGAGCTTGGGGTTTTGCCTGGAGGCTCTAGGGTACGGGAATTTTTGCTCGCAGGTTCTACAGCTGTGCGTGCAGCATGCTGAAAGTGAAAGAAATACTCACTCTAGTCAACTTATAATACTTAATTGGCAATAATTTAGTTAATATTTCATATTACGGTCAAAGGAGTGTTTTATTCATGATGACCAGGTTGCAGGGAGTCATTACATGTTGTAAAGAATGTCATTCTAAGGTGGTACTATCGCTAACAGGTTTTATGGTGTTGTTTTGATCTGTTCGGCTATGCTTTTGCGAATGAGGTGACCATGACAAAGCATGAAGGCCTGACTTTTGATAATGTCACCCTCTTAAATTACGTCTGAAATTTGTGGAGGGTGTCATGGTCTTAGGGTTCAGGGATCACTAACAGTGTGGACTGTAAGGAGGGTGTCGCCATAGGTATTTCTCTGCATGAGTCCCTTATGGAAACATGAAGGGTGGGGTGACAAGCTGATGAATAGCAATGGTATGAGGGCCACAGCGAGGCACTCTAGAGGAAAAACCCATTAGAATTCGGTTTTGCATTAGTCAGCATCCTATGAGCTGCTGGAGAATGTGTGAGGGTAGCAGATTGGGAAAGAAAAGATTGTGCTGCACCGTCTGACTGTGTGAGCTGTGTGAGCATCATCATAAGCCGGGCACTAAAACTCTGGGGTAACTGGCGGGGGGGGGGGGGGGGGGGGCATCGACGTCAAAAAAGTACATCCATTTTTAACTGTTCTGAAGTAAAGCGCTCTGGCATTCATCGGGTGTATTCGGATCTCTAGAAAACTGCAAAAAAGAAACTAACCAAAAAACAAGCATAAAGATTGTGAATATACAGAATGTGAGTGAGTGTGTGTGAGAAAGCGAGAGAGCTGAGAGGGAAGAAAGAATGGATGCAAATGTTTACAAGGTTCTCCAAATTCTTACTTGTGCCATTAACTCCTGTTAGATCTAAAAGATTCCTTGCTACGTCACTGCCACTATTCTCTATCCCAACATCAAGTGAGGTGAAAAAACGCAGGCTATCGAAGTCATTTAGGCCCACATGTTGAGCGCATTTCCTATAGACTTAAAATCGGTTAAACCCTTTGGTACAGCAGGCCCCATGAGGAGGACAGCATTGTGGTTGATTGTTAGCAGATGACATACTAGAACGGGAAGATGGAGCCCTGTCCATTCTAAATGAGGCTTTGATTTTAAATAAGGGTTTTGAATCCTGCATTGTAGCACGTCAATGTGTATGTGCTCTGGGAATGTCTGCGGATTAAATTTATGCAGATTGAAATATGTGCGGTAGTTGTCTTCCATATGTTTGCCTGTAACCTTTCAAACTACAAGTCAAGGCAGTGATCCTGGTAGATCTACTCTGGACAAAATTATGGATAAAGAGACATTGTTTTGAATGGGGCAGGGAGGAGTAGACCTTAGAGGGAAAAACAGAGATTACATACAAGGTTGGAAACTAAACAAGGGTACTTGACAAAAAGACAGTAATAATGCATGCAATTAGACAAAAGTGTAAAGCAGGAAACTTGGTACACAATAATGTCTTGTACATAAATGTTATAAAGGTAAACTGTAGCAGATCACTGAAACCCAAAAACCTTTCCACCCGGGCAAGTTATGTCAAAGACGTGATGCCAGCTTAGCAACATAAACCTTAATCCGCAAAAATATTGCCTATTTAAAGGTATGTGGGGGGAGGGCTGGGAGGAAACCGAGTGCCAGTGTGTGGTTTAGTCGTTAAACACCTGCATCCTGAACACCCCACCTACAAGTGGGCTTTGCACAAAGACACATACCTTTAAATTCTACATACCATTTTTAAAGGTACTTTAACAAGTGATTCATCATTGGTGATACAGGGCACAAAGGCACAAAAAACGAGTGGGGCAGAAGGGCACCAAAAATGAGTTGGACACAGGACAGAAAGGCACAACAAGCATTGGAAATGCAATAGGTCTCGCATTAGAAAAGTTGGAGCTTTTGGTCTTGTAAATGACAAATATTTTATTTATGTGTTGGTTTTTAAAATAGCTAAATGGATAGCTTTGTCATTTCCAATGCCAATAGCTATAACTTTCGCGAATGTGACACCTATAGCATTTGGAGTGCAACATGTTTTGTATGTACGTGACTTAGATGGCAGCTCTGGTCGTTAGGCCACATCTTTAGAGAGCACGAGCGTGCAGCAGGGGAGAGAAGCACAGAGTGCGGCAAGGAAGGGAAGCACGGAGAGGGAGCCCAAGAGTGAAGCAAGGGTGAGATGCACGGACAGGGAGCCTGAGAGTGCAGCAGGGGACAGAAGCATGGAGAGGGAGACAGTGTATCAGGGGCGAGAAGTACGGACAGGGAGCCCAAGAGCGAAGCAAGAGAGAGAAGCAGGAGAGGGAGTCTGACATTATAGAAAGGGAGAGAGTTGAGCATAGAAAGGGAGAAGATGAGTTTGGGAGAGAGGCATGAGAGGCATGAGAGGTGGAAGGCAGAGCAATGGAGATAGACCTGGGAAAGGAGTAACCATGGGGCAGACGAAGATGAGAGCAACAGGGAAAAACTAGTGGTGTTGACTAATGCCGAAATGGTATAAATGATGCTGTGTTAGTGCTCATTGACAATCGTGTGTACCTTGAGGAGAGATGGGAGAGGGGAGGGGAAAGAAGGGAGAGTGAGGGACTGTAAAAGGAACCACTTCAAGAATGGTGACATGTTGCTTAAAATACCTAAACAACTCATGGCTCTTCGAGCTGCGAGTGAAGTGATCGATAGGGCGTAGTTATTCAAAAGAAAACCCCTGGTTCTGGCTTTAAGAGTAAAACACAGACTTTGTTGGCATCAAGCCAACATGATGTACTCCAGTTCTGCTTCCAATCCTGCATGGTTCACCAGCTTTTCATCAGGCATTTTAACCTCCTCAGCTACTTATTGAGTCAACTTCCAGTAGGCAAAACTGAGATCTCTCTGCAGCAGGTCCATCATTCTTCAGTTATCTGTACATATTTATGGTTGCCTGAAAATTGCTTGAACGTAGTCAATCCTATTTTTGGTGCACCACTGCAGCAGCTTCAGGTGGGATCTTTTGATGGATTGTGTGCTTCTCAGCCATCCTGTGGGTTACCTTGTTCACCCACCTCAATCATTTGCGGTTTGTATTTTGTGCTACACCTTCTGTAATGCCGCTTTCCCCCTGGGATTCACATTTATAGACCAGTTTAAGATAATGGATGCTAATAATGGAACACATGGGCACACCCCTGTTTGTCCTAGGGTGAAATCCCAGGTAATTATTTGGTCATTTTTTGTCTTGGGCCTCTTGACCGGTCCCATGCACAGTTTATAATTCTTCGGGCGTTTGCTGACTTACTTGTCTTCACTTGTAGGTTTCCAGTCTGTACGGTATTTGGATTACAGTGGTCAGGTGCGAGTACCACAAAGACAAGGTAATTCTGTTTACGTTCCTCGTTGGGTTGGGGGTTGCTGGGTAAATAGATTCAAAATCTGCACCCTTTTTTCTTTTGCAGGTTCGTGAGACCGTACTACACAATTGCACAGGCAGACGTGAGTGGAGGCAGACGAGGTAATTGTTGGGTTGAGTTAAACTGTGCTGCGTCTTGAACATTGTAGTACCATATATACTTACCGATGTTTTCTTCTGTTTCAGGTTTCACAGCAAGAACCCCATACATTTAAAGAGGCGCACGTGAGTGCAGGCAGAAGAGGTAATTGTTAGCTTGAGTTAAACTGTGCTGCGTCTTGAACATTGTAGTACCATATATACTTACCGATGTTTTCTTCTGTTTCAGGTTTCACAGCAAGAACCCCATACATTTAAAGAGGCGCACGTGAGTGCAGGCAGAAGAGGTAATTGTTGGCTTGAGTTAAACTGTGCTGCGTCTTGAACATTGTAGTACCATATATACTTACCGATGTTTTCTTCTGTTTCAGGTTTCACAGCAAGAACCCCATACATTTAAAGAGGCGCACGTGAGTGCAGGCAGAAGAGGTAATTGTTGGGTTGAGTTAAACTGTGCTGCGTCTTGAACATTGTAGTACCATATATACTTACCGATGTTTTCTTCTGTTTCAGGTTTCACAGCAAGAACCCAATACATTTAAAGAGGCGCACGTGAGTGCAGGCAGAAGAGGTAATTGTTGGCTTGAGTTAAACTGTGCTGCGTCTTGAACATTGTAGTACCATATATACTTACCGATGTTTTCTTCTGTTTCAGGTTTCACAGCAAGAACCCCATACATTTAAAGAGGCGCACGTGAGTGCAGGCAGAAGAGGTAATTGTTGGTTTGAGTTAAACTGTGGTGCATCTTGAACATTGTAGTATAACAGTTTGCATTCATGAGCTAGGCGTCAACGTAAGCCATGTTTCCTTATTTTGCAGGCTTTGTGGGACAGCAGGCTCAAACCGGCGGGTACGGAAATGTTCAAGCGCAAAGCTGTAACTTTGGGAGAGTCCGGTGCTTCACCACAAAGGAAGAAATGTTGCCTTGTATTCAAGGAAGAGTGGATGAAGGAAATTGTGAAGGCTGAGACACAGAAGTCACGAAGCAAGGTCCGCATGCAACTCGGCGAACTATTTCAATACAGTCCGGATGTGGGCTTGATTTGCAAAGCATGTGCCGAAGCCAAGATTGTTGGGGACTTTTCCACAGGGAAGAAATGGAGTGATGGCTGGAAACTGGACTACATGAAACGCCATCTACTTAGCAAAGTACACGAGTCTGCCATGGTGATATTGAGAAACAGAAGTGCTGCTGCGAGGTTTGGTTTTGGAGTACGGGCAATGCTGACAGAAACTGCCACAGACAAAGCAAATAGAATGGAAGTAGTTGAACGCCAAAGATCTATTCCTGAGGAGATAAAGATTCTCATCAACAACGTGTTGCTGGCAGTCAAGATGAACACTTCAATGTTATCTGTACAAGACATCCATGACCACTTAGCTTTGTATGTGAAGATACCAGACAGCTGGAGGAGCAAGAACTATGCCTTTGAGTTCCTTGAGGCCATCAATAGCGTGATACACTGTGAAGCTATGACAGAACTTCGGCAAGCTTTGTATCACACCTTGATAATTGATGAGAGCACAGATATTTCTGTTTCAAAAATGCTCATCCTGTATTTCAAGTTCCGACCTGTAACATCAACTGAGCATAAAACGCAGTTTGGGGGCATAGTGAAGCTGACTAGCTGTAATGCTGAGGCTATCACTACTGCTGTGAAAGAATTCTACACTGCCAATGAACTGGACCTCATGAAAATGGTCATGTTCACATCTGATGGTGCATCTGTGATGCTGGGGAAGAATAATGGTGTTGCTACTCGCCTTAAACAATCCATTCCTCATCTAGTTGAGCAGCATTGTGTCGCCCATCGAGAAGATTTGGGAGTTGATGATGCCTGGAAGAGGGTTCCAATGATTAAAGAGATGGAGACATTATTGAGGACTGTCTACACTGTGTTCTCCAGATCTCCTGCAAGGAAGTCCAAGCTGGATGAAATTGCATCGGTCACTGAATGTGAAGTTGTCTCTTTTCGACCACTGAATGAAGTCCGGTGGCTTTCAAGGCATTTTGCTGTTGGTGCACTAATTCGTAATTACGAAACTGTTCTTAAGTACTTTGAGCATGAGAAAGTTGAGGAGAATGATCCAATTGCTAAATATTGTTATAAAAAGCTATCGGACTCCAACTACCATATTTCCCTTGCAGTACTTAATGACATTCTGGGTGAATTTGCATCTTTGTGCAAACTATTCCAAAAAAGTTCTTTAACTACTGTTGAAGCCGTACAGTATGCAAGAGCAAAGATTGGCCAAATTAAGCAACAGTATTTGGGGGAAACTGTCTTTTGGAGCAGCAATGTAAGAGAGCTGATGGTTTTGTACAAGGATAGGCAAGAGTTTGACAGTGGGCCTATCTTGTCTTTTGTTTCCCTTCTTTGTGAGCACATGCAAAAAAGGTTCCCTGAAGGTGAGCTAAAAGAATGGGCAAGTTTTGAGATCCAGGCAATAGCCACACAATCTCATTTTGATTTTGGGACTGAGAATATTGAAAGACTTGTTGAAAAGTATAAAAATGTCTTGGCCCTGGGTGATTGTGAAACACCAGAAGATGTTGTTCGACAGTACAGAGACTATAAATATGTGGTGGCAGAACATGTTAAAGGTGGGTTATTTACCACTTTTCAAGACATGGTGACTTTCACTGTACGCAATGCTGCTCAGTATAGTGTCGTGTCTCAGCTTGTTGATGTCTGCGCAACATTTCAAGCATCTAGTGCAGACTGTGAACGAGGATTCAGCCTCATGAATACTATCAAGAGCAAATTGAGGAATAGACTAGAGCAGAAGCATTTGGACATGCTGATGAGGACAAAGGCCTACCTCCTGAACGGGAAAGTTGACCTAGACAGAGTTTATCAGCACTGGAAAAATGGCAAGGATCGCCGTGAGAAGCAACCCTGTCACCCATCAAGTGACGCCACTTGACGTGTCTGAACAGCCCTCTACCTTCTTGTGTATATGATATTGTATAGGCTCGCAGCATTTCCACACCCAATGAACTGTGCTCCAGTTAAGAATATTTATTAAAATCTAATGATGGTACCACCAAGTCTTGTGCTTTTGTAAACTTGAAGTGTACTTGCCAGTGTAACCAGTTCATGTCATGCCGTGCTTATCCAATATTGCAAACTGCCCTTAAGACCCTTATTGTGGCGCTGTATGTGTGACAACGCACTATCTTTTGGCTTTTTAAAGAAAAATTTTGGAGTGCCATTTGACGCCGCAGACGCGCGCGGTTTGGTTCCTGGCGCACATAGCCATGGTTGCAGCGCACAGAGACCCTCCACTGCCGCACACAGAGGAAAAAAATTAGAGGGAACATTGGTTACAACAGATCCGAGGTTCATGAATCGAGCAAGTCGCGATGCGAAATCTTGCTCTATCAATCCCCTCTTTGATGATATTTACTATCATCACTAATAATGGAAACAGATGCCAACTTTCACACCTTGTACATCTCAATCTCCTCCAACAGGCGATTCAGTTTCTCTTTCTCGTTTTTGGTAGGGTGAGAATTTTTCACCTTTTTATAAATCTAATTATTCAATTCTTCTAATTCAAGTTCATCCGCACCTCGTTTCACACCTCTCGCATTCACTTGGTACTTTTTCGTGTGTTTTCGACATTTGCAACAGACGAATATGAGAAATAGGATGAGCCCTATCACTCCAATTGGCATCAGTACCTTAAACAATAAGCTTTTACCTAAGCTAGCCAACCAATGACCTACATTGGAGAGACCATCAACCAGTCTCTTCCAGGCACTATCAACCTCGAGTGGTTTGAGTTCCTTTTCCAAATTAGTAATGTTTTTCACATATCTTTTGAGCTGCACACTTTTGTCCGGAATGTAAGTGCAACAATGTTGCACCTTCAACATCCGGCAGACTCCGCCCTCTTTTGCTAATAAGGTGTCAAGAGCAAGTCTGTTCTGCAAAACCATTGATCTGATCGCAACCATTTCGGTATTGACCAACAGAAATCCATGAGCTGTGTCAGTAGACAGCACATCCACTATAGTGGACAATTTGCAAATTCTGTGAGTGTTCAGAACCACTCCCACTCCAGGTATCAGTGCACTAAAAATACTACCCATTATTTCACCTACGCTTTCTCTTTTACTACGCACTAAGCCATTAGTATTTTCCTTGCTTCCAGCAATTTCATTCACATGGTATATTTTCGGGAAGACAATGCCAAAATAGCAGCTTCCATACCAGTGATCCGGCAATTTGAAATAAGCCTTGTCTCCACATATATAATATATTCCAGGAAACACAGGCTCTGACCCATTTTTGAATCCCCAACCTCCAATTACCTTGTAATTGTGTTCACATTGACTGGAACCAATGAAAATGTTATTATAATAACTAGTTCTTTCGCGATGAAGACAGAGTTTCCCTTTCCTTTCAAAATCCAGCAACAAGGCAGGACCCGCCCCACTACTTGAGGTGCTCTCCATGTTCTCAGCCCATTTAGGAGTTTTCTGTCTCTTGTCATTAGCCTTTCTTTGGAAACTCTCCCTTCTTTTCTCTGCCATGTTTGAAAATATCTTTTCTTGTTCATGTAATGAACAGGTCAAGTTGTCTCTGTGTGCTTCATTTAAGTCTATAGTACCTATAGTCAGAAAGTATTCTCCCATATAATGTGTAACGTCACTTTTGGTATGTACAGGATTCAGATTTCCACGTATGGGAAGTTCAGAAAAATCACATCATTGTTAGAGTAGTAGTACTGTAACGGTCCTCTTTTGTAAAACAAGCTTGCTAAAATGCTACAGGAAATGCCATAGGTCAAAGGTAAGTGATGATAAGTCACGCCTTCAGCTACAGAAGTAGGTAGCTTCATGCAGACATAGCAATCTTCTATTTCCATAGTTTCTACGTAATGCACTAACAAATTTGCGAAAACGTTTAAATTAGTCTGGTTCTTAACTCCATGGTAATGTAGTCCTTCCTCATCTGATACTTCTAAGTCTCGTTTTGTCTGTCTGAGTGCTTTCTCACGTCTTTCTACACTTTGTGTTGTCAATTCTTCAGTGTCAGTAGTCTGAGTAGGGTCAATGTTAGTATTTTTGCTAACCATAAAAGGAATGAAAACTGTTAGTCCTATCCAAACTAATATAACTATAACTATACCACATATACACACCTTGCAGCATGTTTTGCAACAACTGCGACTAGGCCTTCCATTCACTCTTGAATCAGACATTTTGGCTCAGAAGAAGTTTTACAACCCCTCTTTGTAACTTTACACAGGTATCTTACTCTGTGAAATTCAGGTGAGCTCTTCTTCTTCGGTAGACAAATCAGCAATCTGTTCCTCGTCACTTTCGTCAGTTATATCAAGATCCTCAAAGTTTTCCAATATTAAGTAGGTCCACTCAGGATCCTTGTATTTTTCGTTCAGTCTTTTTATTCGATCACTCCTTCTTTTTGAGCTTTCTCCAGGTTGCTCTGCAATCCGTGTACTTCTTCTTTTGTCTGCAAGTTTCTCTTGGACTGTTTTTATTCTTAGTCTCAGTCTCTTAATATATCTGGGCTCAATATGCCTCTTTTTCTTGAGCCTTTTAGCTGGCACTGTTATTTTGTTTTCTTCTAATGCTCTTTTATTTTCATTTGTTTGTGGCACTTCTGTTTCTTCCCTTCCTGTCTGACTAGTCCCAGGTCTTGTATCTATTTCTTCTGCCTGGTTACTAAGCTGGCCTTGTTCAGGTGAATTTTTATTTTGGCTTTCAAATGTCTCTGTTTCTGTGTCCTGAACACGTTTTTCTAGTTCTATCTGATCCTGTTCAAGCACTTCGATCCCTTGATTTTCTTCTGCTCGAACTTCCGCACTAGTTCTAGTCTGTCCCTTTTCGATTTCGGGAGTCAGTGGAGGAGTATCAATCACTTGTTCTGCCCCTGTCTGACCTTCCTCTTCGTCCTCAGATTTGATGTGAATCTCAATGATCTGATGGTCTTCGCCTGTGCCTGACTCGACCTCCCTATTCCACTCTCTATCTTCACAAATTCGCTCTCTTGTTCTGATTGGGTCTTCGATGAGATCAATTAAAGGTATCCAATCGTCTTGGCTGGTACTCGGCTGCTCGTCATCAGCTCCTTCCGGACCAACGTCTACAGGACCTTCAACTGGACTGGTGCTCGGCTGTACGTCATCAGCTACTTCAGGACCAACATCTGCAGACCCCTCAGCTGGACAACCTTCAGCTCCAGGCTCCTCGTCTGGTATCACCTTCTGGGTATGGCTGGCATGGATCCACTTGGGAACGCCTGCACACTTCACCGCTGTCGTTGTTACCAGGATTACTTGGCGTTTTTGCCCCCACCTCGGTTCAAGGCAATTCGAACAAGTGTGTTTTTTTATTTTAACCCAGTCACCAGGAACCAATTTGTGAACTGGAGTTGTCGGGTTGGCGACGGCGTCTGCCCCAATCTGGCGAGAGATAGAACGCACTTTGTCACCCAGTTGCTTGCAGTACTCAAGTACTAAATCATCAGAAATGCTTAACAGTTTGTATCCTGGTACCCATGCTTGTCTCATCACTCTTCCCATTAAAATTTCATGGGGACTCAGGCCTGTTTTTCGATCTGGAATACTTCTGAGTCCCATCAGAACGAGAGGTAAGGCATTTACCCAGTTTATGCCAGTAGAGTCACACATCTTTGCCAATCTGTTCTTAATGGTGCCATTTACTTGCTCTACAACTCCAGAAGCCTCTGGACGATATGCACAGTGCAGCTTTTGTGTTATTCCAAATGCTTTACATAGCTGATCAATTACTTCATTCTGGAAATGTTTGCCTCTATCTGATTCAATAGTGACTGGAACCCCGAACCTAGGTATCAACTCCTTTAGTAGTAGTTTAGCTACTGTCATGGCATCATTCTGTGGGGTAGGGTAAGCCTCCACCCATTTTGAAAATAGGCAAACAATGACAAGGACATATCTTTTTCCTTCACAACGGGGCATGGTGATGAAGTCAATCTGTACTCTCACGAAGGGACCCCCTTATTTCCCAATTTTCCCTAGTTCAACTACTGTTCTTTTGCCAGCGTTGAACTGCTGACATGTTAAACACCTCTGACAAAGGGATTCTGCTACCTTCCTGAACTTCTTGTTGTACCAGGTCTGTTGAAATACCAGAACCATGGCATCCCTACCAATGTGTGATCATTCATGTATTAATCTGGCCATAGGGGCGAGCAGGTGTCTGGGTAACACAGCCATACCATCTGGGCCCACAATGACACCATCCTCAAGTCTTGGTCGACAACCAAGTTCCTTCCACTTCTCTTTCTCTTCCCAGGGCACAGCATGCTGCCATTCTCTCACTTCATCCCAAGTAGGCACTTCTTCAAACACCATAAGTTGGCAGCTGTTTCCAGTCCCTCCCAGTCTGATATTTATTGACATACGATCCATAGCACATTGTTTTGCCACCCGATCTGCAAAATCATTTCCCAAGGATACATGGTCAAGGCCCTTTTTATGAGCAACGCATTTGACCACTGCCAATTCTTTTGGTAATTGGATTGCCTCTAGAAGGTCTTGTACAACTTTTCCATTTCGAATGGGGGTGCCTGATGAAGTCAGGAATTCTCTTTGTAGCCACAATTGGCCAAAGTCATGCACATCCCCATAACAGTACTGACTATCAGTATACACTGTTATTTTTCTGTCTTTTCCCAATTTGCAAGCTCTTATCAGAGCAATCAATTCGGCTACTTGTGCAGACTTTACTCCAAATAAACATGATGCTTCTTCAATTTTGTTTGATGTGACCACCGCATATGCAGCACTTAGGCCTACATGCTCGTGCCTCATGCATGAGCCATCCACAAACCATTCATCATCATGTACGGGCAAAGGTGTTTCTTTAATGTCTGGGCGGCGTTTAGTACTGAATTCTGTCAGGTCAATGCAGTCATGCTCATTCTCTCCCATATCCTCCATTATCATTGAATCAGGGAGTAGGGTTGCTGGGTTCAAAATATTACACCGGGTGATGACTATATTTGCAGCACCCATGAGAATTCTCTCATATTTAGTCAGCCGACTAGGGGTGAGGTACTGAGTTTTTGTGCGGGTTAATAGAATCACTACCACATGTGGAACATACACAGTGACAGGATGTCCCATAATAATGGACTCACTTTGTTCTAAACTTGTGCAAGTTGCAGCTACTGCCTTCAGACACCCAGGTAATCCAGCAGCCACTGGATCCAAAGTGGCAGAAAAATATGCCACGGGCCTTCTGTTCAAGCCATGCTCCTGTGTCAGGACTGACAATGCACAGTTATCACGAGTGTCACAGAATAGGCCAAATTCCTTGGAATAGTCAGGCATCCCTAGAGCAGGCGCTGTACACAGACAATTTCGCAATTGTGTGAAGGCCGTTAAGCTCTCATCATCCCATTCTACTGGGTCCTTTGCTCCTTTCTTTGTCATGCTTATCAAAGGCTTTGCCAGTACTGCAAATCCCACAATCCATTGCCTGCAGTAACCTACAACTCCGAGGAACATTCTTATTTCTTTCTGTGTCCGGGGTAACTGCATATTTTGAATTATTCTGACTCTCCCTGATGTTACTTTTCTGATGCCTTTTTCTATCTGGTGCCCCAGATATTTTACCTATTTTGAACAGAATTGCAATTTCTCAGGGGCCACTTTATGTCCCTTTTCACTTAGGTGATTCAGTAGGGCAATGGTGTCAATTACACAATCCCTATGACTTTTGGACGCCACCAACAGGTCGTCAATGTACTGCACCAAAACAGACTTTCCAGGTAAGACTAAAGATTCAAGGCATTTTTTCAAGATCTGATTAAAGATAGAGGGGCTTTCTGTGTACCCCTGGGGGACCCTATTCCAAACATACACGTGACTGTTGAAAGCAAATGAGAAAAGAAATTTGCTGTCTGGATGCAATGGGATCGAAAAGAATGCGTGACATAGGTCTATGACAGTGAACCATTCAGCATCCCAGGGAATCTGATACAGGATGACTGCTGGGTTTGGGACAATGGGACAGCAAGGAACCACAATTTTGTTTACCTTTCTCAGGTCCTGCACTACTCTGTACTTGCCACTAGGCTTTTTAATGCCCATAATGGGTGAATTACACGGGCTACTCATTACTTCCTGTATGATGTTTGCTTCTAGCAATTTCTGTACTTCAATGGCAACACCTGCTCTCACTTCGGCACTCATTTTGTAAGGCTTAGTGTTGGGGTAAACTGCATTTTCTTTCATTGTTATTTGTATGGGGTCTACGTTTTTCATTAATCCTACATCCTTCCCAGTAAAATCCCACACGTCTTGTTTCACTGTCTGTTGAAGCTCTTCAGGTAAGTCCTGTATAGTCATTCGCTTTATTTCTGAGTCAGGTCTTACTAACATTAACTTGTAGATACCATCTTCATCTGGTGTCTGAATTTCGACGCCCTTTGGTGTGCAAAAGATAGTGCAGTTCATTTTGCACAGCAAATCACGTCCCAGTAAGTTCACTGGACTGGTATCGCAAACGACAAATCTGTGCATTTCTTTAAAGTTCCCTATTGAGATCTCCATTGGTTCTGTAACAGGGGTACTAATCAATTGATTAGATACTCCCACTACTTGGATTGCTTCTCCTGAGAGGGGTAGGTTTGGGACGTCCGCTGTTCTTACAGTAGAACGGGTAGCACCAGTGTCCAACAGAAAAGTGACATCGTTTCCGTCAACCTTTCCTTCAATGTATGGCCCTGACTGGTCTACCGGCAAGGAGGCGCCAAGTACGCACTCCTTGTCCTCCCCTCTCAGGCCCCGTCAGTACTGGTCGTCACAGAAAAAAGTATCACTTAGTAAATACTGCGAAGTTGCTGCATTTCAATTTTCATCGCCTCCCCAGATCTCTACGTCATCACCCTGCGGTGATTTCCCATTAAAAATAGGTTTTGGTGCTCGGGGCACTTGAATCGTTTTTACCTGCTGCTGGGTCTTTCTTTGCTTTTCATTCTGCGTCTGTGGAATTAAATCAGGGGTTTGGGCATTATCAGCTTGTAAATATGGACACTCGTCTCGCCAATGTCCAATTTCTCCGCACTGGTGGCAGGGAAATTTCTTCTTGGCTTCTTCTCTACTCATTTTGGGTCGAGGCTTTCCTCCATTCCCTCCCCCAGGACCTTGGTTCTGAGTAATTTTATTTAATTTACTTAGTTGCTTTTCTTGCTGTTCTGCTAGCTTTACTTGTGCCCACATCACCTTTTCCTTTAGGGCCTTTTTCTTCTCTGCCATCTCGTCCTCACAATACTTTGCGTATCGTAGGACCTCATCCATCTTTTTTGTATGCCAACAGATTTTATTATCTTTTATCCACTGACAAATTTCGGGTCTTAAACCGTTTACAAACCTGTAAATGAAGTGGGTCATGTCCTTCATCTCGATGTTATCTATACCACTGTATGTTTTGAACACCTGCAACAGCCTTTCATAAAAAGAGTGCACTGTCTCGTCCCTTTCCTGCGTGGTTCTATCTATCTTGGTCCAATCAGTTTCCTTTGCTGGCACCTTTTGTTTCAGGTGTTGAATTACCTGTTCATATTTTTTCATCACTTCTATGGAGGGTTCTCCTGTTGCTGAGTCCCTCGGGTACTCCTCACTAGGCCAAGCTATGGCTATTTTACATTCGGTCCACAGATCTACCGGGACCACAATGTCAAAGAACCCATCCAAATCCTTCCACAGGCATTTTTGAACCTTTACAAATCTTTCCACTTGCCTGTACCAGTCCACAGGCTTCTCTCGTAATTTTGGGAAATCATTAGTAAAGGATACAATATCCTGTCTGGACCATGGAACATGTACATATTTTCCACCTGGCACTTCGCGCATGGGGCATAGTTGTTCGGGCTTTTCAGCTTCTCTTAGAGCGAATTCGGGAGTTACCTGCTTAGACCTGGCCTCATCCTTCTTTCTGGCCCATCTGGCTTTCCACTTTTCCACATCTCCCCATTTCTGCAATACCGACAATAGTTCTTTGACCTGGGCCTTTTTCCCCGACACATTCAAGTTTTCTAAATCTTTGTCTGAGAAATCTGCTCGGTACGGCTTCTGTAAGGGCTTCGATTTAGAGATATCTATTCCCATGCTAGCAGCCGTGTCTGTCAATCTTTCATGAAGTACTCGGGTATTTCGGGTGAGACTTTTGCAAATAAACAGCATCTCTTCTTCAGAGTAGGTATTTAACCTGTCTAATCCTACATTTCCTGCCATTAGTTCTTCTATTTCTATTCTCAATTTATATAAATCTAAATGTTTCGTTGGTGGAGGTTGTTTATCAAATTCTTGACTCCATCTTTCGATTTCTTCAGGAGTTACCAACGTGACACTCCTGGTACCCGAAGTCGATTCCATCTGAATTTCCCTCGCGTTGAAAGGGTTATGCCTTTTCTGCATTCTCTTTCCTGTGGGTTTAGTAGGTAGGTCCAGTAGCGAGACCTCGGACTCGCATTCACTTGTCTGGTCATCTACAATTAAGGGTTCTGGTCTAGGCGGTACTATCACTGGAGTAATGACTGGAGTTTTCGGACTCCCTTGACGGTCCCCATACATCGGAACCACTGGTACGATAGTTACTGGGATTGTCAAGGCTTCGGGACTTGTATTTAACTGGGAGATTTTCTGAATTATTTCAGCTCTCTGTTTAGCTAGAGCATCTCGTTCCCTGTCCTCCAAAATTCTTTCGACTGGATTGTCATGTATTATCTGAGGAGTTAAAACTGGAGCATAACTCGGGGCAGTGGGATGTGTCTCTCTTGGTCCTTCACCATAATTAGGTCTTGGAAATAAAGTTCCCGTGCCTAGGGATCTTTGTTCTCCCTCATAAAGAGGATTTAAAATCGGCATTCCTGAACTTTGTGGTCTTTCCTCACCTTCATAGGGAAGTCTAGCACAAGACCCCCTTTCTCGTGAGTATCTTGTCTCTCCACTAGTGGGTCTTTTTGGGTAAATTTCTCTGGGCTCTATGGGTCCTAGACTTTCGGTATAGGGAGGTATTTGGTAACCCCCTCCTACACTTGCGGATCTGGCCTCCTCTTGAGGAGGAAGTCTTCGGGAAATATCTCCTGCACTGGAAGGACGGTGTCCTTCATTATAAGGAGGTGGACTTCTCATACATATGTCATCTAATAATTCATCATCCGACTCACTCAGAGGCACCCAATGTTTGCATTTCTCTGTCCTATTCTCCCCCCCGGGAGGACCACCCGCGGGCATCATTGGAAACAGTCCCTCAACCATCATATTCTGTCTCCACTGTTTCATCTTTTTATCTCGGGTTTCCTGTTTCAGTTTGGGATAAAATTTCGTTAATCCTTTATCCATTCGTGGTTTATCCCTTTCAAAAGCTTCAATCTCCCATAATTCTAGTGCTTCATACTGCGTTAATCTAGGTCTGGGATGTAAGTCATTCATTCTGGTTCTCAAATTAAATAAAATTCTGCCATTAAATGTACCGTCTCCCGGAAAAGCCAATACTCCGTCATCCTTGGTGTACTCCACCCAATTCTCCAACCAGACGCAGGTGTGGTACCCTTTGTCAAACAACATAAAAGATGCGGGAGTATTTGGTGGTGGAATGACAACACCTTCTCGAGTCCTAATTGGTTTGTCCTTCTTGAAATAATTCTTGACCTTGTTCACAAGGGACAACTTCCTCCTATTTCCGTACATAATGTTGTTTTTTACACCTTTCCACTGATCGTTCTCAAATCCCATATACCGTGGATCAGGTCGGGTATGTGGTCTATACGAGTGCCACATACGACTCCTACAAGTGACCTCTGTTTACAAAGTCACTTCCAATCTAAATGCGTTTCTTATTTTCGTGCAGCCAATGAAATGCACGAATTCAAATAATCTCGACCAATGGGTGCGCGGCCTTTTCGCGAGACAGTTCTCACGCTCCGGCACTCACCCCTCCTTTACAATTCCAGCTCCGCTACCAGCCCGCTGTGTCTACCAGTCCCAGCGCGGCACAGAGTGACGTCAGAGCAGCTTCGCGACTGACTCCCTCCTTTACAAGGTAACGGAAACTTTCTTTCTTTCTAAAGTGCTTAGTGCTTGGTTATTTCACAACGAATACACATTCGCCACTGTGCTCAAGTGTCTAGACAGAAAGAATTTCACTGCAAGTAAACTACTTCCATTTACTTTTCACACACTGCGGATAGATCTCTTCCGCCTATCCTTCACTCTAGCATTAGGGAACCTGTTATTTCCTCAGACTCATCCACTTTCTGGGATATTTGCTAAGTCTAAGGTTTCACCCGCGAACCCCTTTGCTTTCAGCCAAGCTCCGGTGAACCCGCTACTCTTCCGATGTGACCCTTACTAGGTTACGCCACAATAGGAATTTTGCCAATGAACCTCGTTGCTAACATTTATTCAATCATACACTCAGAAAAACCCTAGTCAGTGCTTCTAGTTCTGCCTAACCTGCACCAACTTTCCTTAGAGCAAGTGACCTCAACACGAATGGATTCTATTCACCATTTGCTATTCAATTCCCCGGGGATTCCCAACAACATCTAACAAAACTAACAAGTGTGTTAATACATATATCAGTATAATAATAAGAAAAACAGTTTAAAACATTTCATAATTTTTCAAAATAAACATTTCCACGTGAGTGATCAATTCCCGTGAAGTGGTTTACCCTTCTAGCAGCATTAACGTTTGACCTAGCAGCATCCAACTTTATCTAACTTAACTAGTCCTACCTGACTTTAACTAGTCCCTAACCATTTCTTCTGCTACCAGAAAATTACTGATAGAGATCGCGGGTCACCTGACCAATATTTTCACCACTCAGGTTTCGGGCCCATATACTTCAATTCACCATCCACATTGATCAGATGACCTTACAATCTTCTACCAATAATTGTGAGTCCTTTTTCTACTATTTCCTAGTGTACCCGACTTACCATCCACAGATACGGGTACCTATGACCACGATGGGCCAGGGAGCTAGCTGTAAAAAGAAAGGCAGGAAAAATACAAACCCAACATTTAAACCTTTACTTTCATAAAATGACCACGGACAACTGGGAAGTTTTAAAAGTTTTATCTTAGATTTCAGATTCTGCATTCATACAGTTTATAGCAATAAGGCAATCTATAATCAGAATAACGAAGAGCACATAACCATATAGGAAGAGTATACAGGCAACCATCTAACCCTATAATGAGGGAAAATTCAGAAATAACGGAAATGAAATTTGAGGGAGAGTACTTAATGCTAGGAATTTTTATGCACGTATTAGGACTTTATCATTGGTCATTTTTCGGGAGAAAAGACACTAGGGAAAATCTATACATCTATAGGAAGGGTAGAAAAGTGCAACACACTATAATTCTAACGTTATTACTTCAATTCAGTATTTAGGAGAAAATTGTAAAACACATTTAATTCATAAACAGTATGGAGAGATTTATACTTAAAAAGGCAGGGGAACATAGGAACATGCTATGAAATTAAAGGCAAATGACTTTAATGAGATGCAATGGTTGCATGGGAAAAAGCATGGAAAATTATCATATGCAAAGGTATGTCTTTATTGAAGCAAAGACAGAAAAATAGAAAGATGCAGTTTAAGAACTTAGAGCGATATTTACCTAGACTGGTGTGAAAACCAACCCTGGCCACGGGTCAGTTAAGGACAGGAAAACCCTTAAGGAAGGATAACCCTCAGTGGGACCGCAGATGCAGAATGGACACCCCAGGGCAGGACAGGAAAACCAGATTAGGATCAGGATAGGACCACCAGGATACGACCAGCACCCGCAGTTCGGAAGCAACGCCAGCGCTCCACCCTCTCTGCAGCTATCAGTCAGGACCCCGATTGGGTCAGCGAATTCCCCAGCAAAGTGCTCCGCCAGCACTTAAGGTTCAGTAAAACCTTCAGAATCTATGGTCAAATTTCGGACAGAGAGCTCCGCAGCACCTCTGTATCAAGTCACCTATTGAGTGCGTTGGGTCAGTGACAGGTCAGCTATTCAGACAAGTCGGACAAATTCACTAGGTGAACCTAGGCTAGTTATACTGTTCTGGGACAGTATACCACTCCCCAGATGTTGCAAAATGTCAGAATCCCCAATTTCGATTGGTCCTAAGGTAGGATTTGGTTAACACACCAATCAGAGCAGACTATTGCAAGACCTATTTTGCATTCTAAGGTGCCGCCTAGCAAGTTTGGGGTTCTCATGAGAAAGTCGCACTAAATACAATACAATGACTACATATGTATCAACTGAGGAACATTGGCTCCATCCTCCTGGGTCAGAGGTAACGCTCTCAGGAAGATCTTGACTGTGGCTGCCAGCTGGCTGTGTTCCACTGCCCAAGGCTGTTTCTTGCCTCGCATCAGGAGCATGCGTAGAAGGGACCTTCAAGATGGCTCATGACCCATTCGGACCCCCATTTCCCGTGATACATGAAAAGTAAGCGAAAACAAATTAGCACATAGAACTAAATGAAGGTATTACATGTCATAATTTTGTACTTCACGTTTATCATCATAAAAATATACTATGCAATTAGATATTAGTGCAATATATAACAACACGAGAGCAATAGCACGAACTTCAGCACGTTATTGCAGCGAGCTGCCATCTTGTGGCTATTACGCATGCGCACCCTTTCCCTCCAACTAAATCTACGTAAAATCACGTGAGTGTGACTAACGCATGCGCAGAAGCAAATTTAAGAAACGGCGGCCATGTTAGAGACAAGAGTTACTCGTATTAGTAGAACACATAGGCAAGCTTCGCTACGACACATGTATACCAAAAATAAAAGATATTAGTACAACGTACAGATTATTATGAGGTTACAACAGATCCGAGGTTCATGAATCGAGCAAGTCGCGATGCGAAATCTTGCTCTATCAGATGCTACCCCCCTCTCTGATAATCTGTCTGTTGCAACTGATTATGCATTGTTTTTGTCCTTGAACTTATATATTGGGCCTATTTCTGCTCAGCTGAGGAGGTTACAGCTGTTTCTTAATTTTGGTTGTAGGCATGGACCCATATCTTGGTTCTAACCTAAGCTTGTCCCAAATGCTGACTCTGTTTTGACTTCAGTCTCTACCGTTGGCCCTTGCTGCATTCCTTCGGTGGTTTGTCTCTCTCATTAATTCCTGTCTAGTATCAAGTGACCATTGCGAAAAGTGTGTTCAACACATATTGTTAAACCCCTCTTCGAGGGGCATCCAACCCAGGCACACAAAGGGCCGAGAGTGTAAGGTGGTCTTCCTAAGGCATCATCTGTGTTGCAGCCTGTTGGTTCCTAGAGCTAGAATCTGTGCCAGATTACACCCATTTCCTACCTGCACATATCCTTCTCCAACACTATCTATCCTCTATCAACTCACTATTTTTTATTCACACAAATAATGCCTTCACGCCGGGTTGCCAATAACATCGATTATTTGAAGAACCGGGTTTTAGAACCCAGCGGCGCCAGGGTCGCCCAAAGTCTTCGGGTTCTCCTGTCTTGGCAAACAGAGACACGGAATACTTCTAGGTGGCGTCAGAGATCAAATTTATTAGCTGCAGCTAGTAACAGTAATCTCAGCAATACAACACGATGTACAACTCAAGAAACTGTTCAATTTTCATAGAGCAAGACATCACCTTTTATACACAATATTCTCATTGTAAATGTACACCCACTGCGCAAAATTCTGACCAATAGGACACATTTTCTAACTGAGTATCACATTAACAAAAACCCAATTTACAGTAACCTAACCCAAAAGTTAATTATTAGGACTGTCCCAAATTCAATCTTTGCAAGCCGGACAAATTTATAATTGAAAGCACTACCCATGTAATGAAAAGTCGTAAGGAAAGAAACAATTCAGATGCTGATTAGGATAAGATATGTGCAAGGAAACTAAAAGTTAACAAGGTCCTGAACATTGATTGGCAATCTCAGACAACGATCAGCCAGAGAAATTGGCTTCGTGAAGGGTCAGTTTCAGGTGAAGAGGTCAGCGTCCTGCAGTTCACTCACAAGTCAGAAAAAGGCCTGTTTAATGCATACATGAACAATGAGGCCCATGCAACTTTGTTCGTTCGGTTACCTCCACGGCCTACGTGAGGGCAACACAAAATGGCGTCACGAACAACGCAAACAAAATGGAGTCCGGTCCCGAAAACCACGGAACCTCAGTCCCTCCTTTTGCCATTACGTAGACAATGACCTAAACTCACGTCAATCTGAATCCAGGTCTATATCTATTCTCATCAGGTCATCAAGGTGTTGCTGTAACATCATCTTATTATCCTTCGCTTCTCTCAGGACTGGTCTTCTCACACAGATTGTAGCACATAGACTACAAATGGCGGGACCACACTGGATGCATAAGCAACACGAGAAAAAGATTGCTAGAGCCATACCAAGGAACATCAGAATCTTCCATCCCCATTTGGACAGCAGTTCCCAGAACCATCCCATCAATGACCAGTTCTCTTCGCCTACATGTATGGACTCAGCGGACTTATGTAACCTCAAGATGGCTTGGTACACTGTCGGGCGTTATCTGGTATGAAAACGCAGCAACTAGACCCGATCAATTTACATAATCCACCTCTATCTGCAAGTATAATATCTAAAGCAAAGCGGTTCTGTAATGTCATAAGGCGATCCGCTTGAAGCTCGGCTGTAATATTGCTAAGGGCACCTGCAGTCTCATTTATAGTGGCCTCGACCACTCTCGTAAGCTGACGAATTGTCCTACCATTAGCCACAGGACCCCAAAAGGGCAGGAAACCCTTAAAGAAGTCTCCAACTTCTTGTGCGGCAGTGTCTTTCGCATCGATAACACCTCTACCATATCTTGTCCTATGGTAGTTGAAAGCAGCTGTGTATGTAGGGGGAAGCAAAAATGCCACATAACATGTGCCTGAAAAGTCAGAAGGCAACCATGTATATGCTCTATCATAAAAAACAAAATACGTGCCTTTGGCTGGCACGAACGGTGGAGATTTCTGGGACGTATAGACATAGGTGTGAACACACACACTCTTACCAAGCTGAGCTCTCGGATTCTGACCATTATCTTGCAGACAAAAATGACCTCGGTGGGGTACAATCCAAATAGGAGGAGACCTTTTCTGTCTCTCTTTCTCTGTCAGACTAATGCTATATCTCGTCTTGTTCCAACCAACATATGCTCGTACCTCATCTTTAGGGATAGCATTATATGCATCAATATCTCTGACCATATCTACTATTCCCCGTATCAAGGCATTATTATTCGCATTATCTTTGACAGAATGTACAGGAGATACTTTATTCGCATAGATAAACATTGACTGGAGTGCCCATACTGACCCATTAGGCGAAAAAGGCAAAACCATATATGGCATTCCCTTATCTGTCGTATGCGGCATAAGACCACAAACCCAACAATTCATGGTATTTACAACTAGCTGATGCTGATGTAACATCTGTATAAACGAATTGTTCACAAATTCTAATCTTCGTGTCTGTTCATGTTCTGTTCAGGCAACGTATGAAACTCATGTGGGGAAACAGTAGGAAAAGAAAGAGTAGGTTGGGAGGTAGATGCAAGTGTCTGTTGTGATGCATAGAAAATCCAACCCACACAAACCAACGTACTGTTCAAAAGCATAAGAAAACACATTATTAAAAAACATTTGCTACGAACCAATATACACATTTGCACTCTGAAATCAACTCTTTTAACACCCTCGTCGGACTCAAAAGACTCCATCCTCTAACGTGCTGCTCACGGCAATTTTCCTTCTTCACTTAAGTGTGCGTCAAGATCGTACTAATGACCCTAAACCACAGACCTTGTGTCAATACGCGGCTCACCCCTTAAGAACTTAGACCGTGACCCTGCAGCTGAGTTCGGAAGGTGACTCAAAAAAGAAAAAGTAAAAAAGTCTCTTTATCTGACAAGGTGTAATTCACTACATAAAAAAATTTAGATTTATTTGTCCATTTCAAACGTCCTTTTTCGATCTCAGATTATAGCGCTCTTTGCCAGGCACAGTCTGATCCTTAGCGAGGAGTTCCGGATTTGTCGTGTCGAGTCTCAGAGACGGAGGCACCGCAGCTTGCAGAACATCATCATCCTCGTGTTCCGACTGAGTCCATGTCAAATGTGCATCACTAAAAGGTACGAATCTAGGAACCCTTTCACACTCTGAGTCAGCTATTCCATCCCTCACCCACTTATCATACGGTAAGGGCAACAGAACTTTTTTCGTATGGGTGGCATGCACCCAGTTCTTTTTACCAGCTACTCTAACAGCAGTTCTAGTGACCAGCAATACCAAATAGGGACCAGTCCATCTCGGCTCCAAATTCTTGGATCGCTGAAAATTCTTCGTCAAGATAAAATCACCAGGTTGGATCGTGTGCCCTGGATCTGCAGTAGCTGTCGACAAACTGTCATAGACCTGTTGGTGGAGAACACGTAATTTAGCAGTCAAGTCATATAAGTAATCCACCAACATAGGGTACTCTACGTGACTGTATTTCTTAGGACGAGGCACACCCCAAACATACGCTGGACGACCAAAAACTATTTCGTATGGGCTAAGTCCCACACGAGAATGCACTGTCGTCCTTGTTGACAAAAGAGCCAACGGCAAGGCATCCGGCCATGTAAGACCAGTGCTCGCTTGAATCTTAGCGAGTTTCAGCTTTAATGTGCCGTTATAGCATTCGACAAGACCTGCTGACTGGGGGTGATTCGCAGCGTGGAACTTCTGATTTATCCCTAATCCAAAACACACTTTCTTCATGACTCGACCCACAAATTCACTCCCATTGTCCGACCATACAATTCTCGGCAAACCAAATCTAGGGAAATACTCTTTGAGCAAAACCTTAGCTGTAGACAAGGCAGTATTATCCTTTAGGGGGTAGGCCTCTATCCATCTGGAAAAGGCGCAAACAATCACAAGGACATACTTCAGATTGTTGCATCTCTCCATGTGAATGTAATCTAGCTGTATCACTTCAAATGGATACGTCGGAGGAGCAAAATGACCAGCTTGAGTTGGAGTTCCCTTGCCAGGATTATACTTCAGACAAATCATGCAATGCTTCACAACATTCTCAGCACATTTCGGAATTCCAGCATTCTGCCATACTGGAGCCAACAACTTGCATATTCCCTTCGAACTATGTGAGCCATTCCATGAGCCATAGTAACCACTGGGAGCACATACGCATCAGGCAACAACCATCGCTGGTGTTCTAACAACTCAACCCAACAACCTGTTGAATCCAACATACCCGTACTCTCTCTTCACGTACTCACTTCTTTTTCCGTAGCTTCAGCCTGAATCATCTTCACACTTTCTATTGTGTCTTCACACATTCCACTTTCCACAACCTATCTTGCAGGACCTGCCACATACATACGGCTCATCATGTCTCTCGCCGTTTCCTTCGCAACTTCATCCGCAAACGCATTCCCTCGACCTACATCATCCACAACTTTCTTATGCGCACTACACTTCACAATTGCAATCTGCTTTGGGAGAGCAAGAGATTCCAAAAGTTCATTCACCAACTGCCCATGCTGAATTTTTGTGCCATGGGAAGTAAGGAATCCTCTTTCTCTCCACAAACGTCCAAAACTATGGGCAACACCAAACGCATACTGGCTATCAGTATAAACATTCACTCGCTTTCCTTCTGACAACACACACGCTCTAGTCAATCCAATCAACTCTGCTGCTTGCGCAGAATTCTGTGCTATGCGTGCTGTCTCAACAACTGTATGTAAAGTTGTGACGGCATATGCTGCAGTCGTTTCACCATTCGGAAGCTTAAAACACGAACCATCTACCCATAGGGTACCATCAACATTCTCAAGAGGAGTATCTTTTAGGTCAACTCTAGCTTTCGTTTCTTCCTCTGTACGAAGAAAACAATCATGCTGTTCTTGAGTATCTGACTCTGCAGAAATCGGCAACAATGTAGCTGGATTCAATACATTACATCTTTTAATGTGAACATGGCTAGCCAAAAGAGTCAACTCATAACCTGACAGACGTGCACTTGTAAGGTGCTGTGTCTTGGTCCTGTTCAATAAGGTATCCACTGCATGTGGGACCATCACAATCAACGTATTATCCAATACCAAACCAGCAGACTGTCGGATAGAAACAGCCGCTGCCGCTGTAGCTCTCAGACAACTCGGCAACGCTTTAGCTACCGGATCTAACGTCGCTGAAAAATACGCACATGGGCGTTGCTTGTCTCCAAACTGTTGAGTCAACAACAAAATTGCACTGACAATGCAAAACATTCTCTCTCGTGAACGTACAACGTGAACGGTTTACTGTAGTCAGGAGTACCCAATACCGGAGCTGAACACAATGCATCACGTAATTCAGAAAAACTTTTCTGACACTCATCAGACCAAGGGAGAGGATGCGGAGTATCTTTAAGAGTCAGCGGCAACAGAGGTTTCGCTAGCAGAGAAAAAATAGGGATCCATTATCTACAATACGAGGTGATACCTAAGAAAGCACGCACTTCTCTCTGTGTGGATGGTACACTCATTTGCGCAATTGTTTGAATTCGTTCTGGGGTCAACCTTCTTCCCTCCTTCGACAAGTGATGACCTAAGTAAGTTACTTCTTGTCGGCGATACTGTAACTTGGAAGGTGACACTTTATGATGAAGGTCAGACAAATGTCGTAACAAAGAAAGAGTAGCCTCTTTACAAATCTCTTCGTCATCAGCGGCAACCAACAGATCATCAACGTACTGGATAAGAGTAGCACCAGTAGGCAACACAAAGCTATCAAGCTGAGTTTTCAACGTCTGACTATAGATGGAGGGACTTTCACAATAACCTTGGGGAGCTCTCTTAAACCGGAAGCTTCGTCCTCCTAAAGAGAAGCCAAAAATATCCCTACTCTCCTCAGCAATCGGAATGCTAAAGAAAGCATTCTTCAGGTCAATAACAGAAAACCAGGCTACCAAAGCAGGAATCAGAGTCAACAAGGCAGTGATATCAGGGACAACAGGAAACTGTGGCACCACAATCTTGTTTACCTCTCGAAGGTCAATCACAAACCGGTATACAGGTGGCTGAGAAGCATCAGTACGCTTAAGGACAGGCAAAACCGGACTATTACACACATTACCTCTCGTTTCCTCAACCTCACCCTTCTCAACCAGATCATAGACAATCGCTAATAGAGCTCTCTCGCCATCACTAGATATTTTATACTGTGGGATACGAGGTAGCCTAGCATTCGATTTGAGGGTAACAACATACGGTGGAATCTGCAAAAGACCAACATCATTTGGACCTGTAGCCCAAAGCGTATCAGGAAGCAAACGCAATTCCAGTGGAAGACAATCTTTAGACAAATACATCGGAGAAATCACTTTCTTACCTAGGGTAAGATGTACTCCCGAAGGAGAACAATGTAATGTCGCATACAATCTTTTCAGCAAGTCCAAACCCAACAGATTCTCATTACAACCAGTCGTCAAAATAAGAGGAGCTTCCAATTCACAAGGGCCAATAAATAGAAAGGGGCAAAGGATTAGAAATCGGGTTACAAACTGGGGCGCCTGAAAATCCTACGGAAACATTGGTCAAGCCAGACAAAGGTGCGCCAGGAAGTTTAGAGTGCATAATAGAACTCTTTGTCGCACCAGTATCCAAAAGAAAAGGTTCCGTCACACCTGATGTAGTCACTTCAACATAAGGTCCACTCTGGTCTACTGGAACTGACACTACTCCCTCTCTTTGCCCATGGCTGTCCTAAATATCATTATAACCAGCACTCTCACTCTCGACATAATAATCATCAAAATAGTACTGTGCAGACTGACCACTCGGAACATTCTGTCTGTCAAAATAATTCGCAGAATTCTGAAGGGAAGAGGAACGCTCATTCTGGGGTAACACACCACGTCCCCTACCCCT
This sequence comes from Lissotriton helveticus, assembly GCF_964261635.1. Lineage (NCBI taxonomy): Eukaryota > Metazoa > Chordata > Amphibia > Caudata > Salamandridae > Lissotriton > Lissotriton helveticus. Next base: position 225,670,204 of record NC_136065.1, read on the forward strand.
AGGAGCTTGCTGGAAACCACCACGACCTCTCTGACCAGATTCGCCATTCGCACGTTGTAACAAAGCCGGGCAACTATTCTTAAAATGACCTTCCTCTCTGCAATAAGCACACTGATTAGGACCAGGAAAGAATCGTGGAGCATAAGGCTCAGGTTTCTGTAACAATCTCTGAAACTGTGGAGGGTGCTGAAACTGAGGCTGATTCTGAGGAGGCGAATAAGCTTGCTGCAAAAGAACCTTCGTCTTTAAATCTTTAGTTTTCTTCTCTGCTTTATCCTTTTCATCTTTATCCCTATTCTCATAATATTGTGCAGTAGCCAATATCTGGGCCGACGAAGAAACAGCCCATGAACTCTCAGAGTCCTTTAACTTATTGGAAAGTTCGGGAAGCAAATTAAAGACAAATTTGTCCACGAACAACCCTTGACCACCTTCCGTATTCATGTCCTGAGTGACCACTATGATCGATAAACGTCTCTTCAAACCTTGTGAAGAAATCAGACACACTCTCGTCTTTCTTTTGTTTGCATGCTGCTAACTTGTCCCAATTCACTCGTAAAGCAGGTATCATAGTTTTCATTAGATTAATAATCCTACCAGGTAATTCTGCAACTAAAGGCTCAGGTTTGGCACCTCCAACCTGTCGACCATCTGCAGCAACAATATTAGCCCACGTATCTCCTAATTCTGCCGCATGATTCTCATGACGAATCTTCGCCCAAAAAGGTTGAGGAACTACATTACCCATTAACATATCTATGTCAGCTAAATTCATAATACACGCTTCAACTGTCTGGGACAACTCCTTGTAATAACCAGCAGGATTCTTACGAGGGTCAGGTAAGGTCTGCTTAAGAGCCAAGACCTCTGCTCTCTTCCAAGGGACATGTACCCACACTCGCTGAAAATGGGCCTCTACAGCCTGAATACCCTGATTAACATTAGCAGCAACTGCCTCTCTCCATACAGGGGGAACTTCTCTCATAGGATACTGCTTCACTTTCCTCCTAACAGAAGGATCAGGTTCGTACAATGGCTGAGACCGGAGTCTAGTTCTAAAGGCAAGTATCGTCTCTACAGCATCAGTAACATCAGATTCCACTATCGTCCCTTTAGCAAACTCTGACTGAACATCAAGCACTTCCTGCGGAATCGGACCCAACTCATTATCTTCCCATTCCTGCCGCAGAAAAGCATACATTACATCAAAAACATACCTTTGCTTAGGCGGCTCCCACTGAAAAAAAATATCCATAACTGCTGGCAAATTATACCTGGAAGCATTTAAAATCCATCTACGAGCCAACAGATCCAACACTGCTCGCTCTTCGGAACTAGGAAGCTGACTACGACTCTGCTTACGTTCCGAAACAGGGGTCATACTCAGTGGCCCAAACAATGGAGACAACAGATTAACAACAGTTTCTGTCATTCGTTTTCGAGCAGAAGGAGAAGAAGTAGGCGTAAAAACAGGAAAGTTAAAATCTTGAGACAAAGTAGGAACAAGAGCAGTAGGAGTCTGAGATGCAGAAGCAGAAGGCAAAGGAATTTGAGGCAAAGCTGGAAGCAAAGCTTGCGACCCTAGAGTGGGTTGCGCAGTAGGAGGCAAAATCATCTGTGGGGCACCGGGTGGCTGAACAACAGCAGGAGGTTGAACAACAAAGGGTAGTACAACCGGGGGTAATGGAGGCGCAGTAGCACCCTGGACATAAGGGGGTGGCAATCTCAGTAAATGAGATCAAAGGATCTTTTTCGGGATCTTCAATCACTTTTGGAGGAGAAGGCGGCAAGGCCAGATAACATTTATCTATGGCCATGCAACGCTGTCTATCTGAGACTTCACTTGCACGCTCTTCTCCATCTTCCCATAACTGCCTAGCAGCTTGTAGTACTGACATATTCTTATCTTTCCTATCTCTCTTTGCTTGCTTAATTTCTCGCTGTTTGGCTTCCTTTCGCCAAAGGCGGAAAGAGTCAAACATTGCCGGCCGGGCTTTCTTCTTAAATAGCGCAACTTCCAGATTATCTAAAATATTTAATTCAAAACTACCATGTTGGGGCAATTGTAAAACACCATCTTTTTTAGTATAGCGGACCCACACTTCATTATAAGTAATAGGACCCACTCCGTGTTTTGAATAGAGCTCATAAGTCGGAGTTCCAACCGGAGGCATCGGACCCAAATCCTCCAATCGGGAATCCCTGTTGCAACCACAACTAAACCATTTCCTAATTTTGCTAAGACCAGGCATCTTATAGCTCACTAATCTAGCTTCAAACTTCAAGGGGTTTTTCAACTATCGATACACTCGTAAATATACGAGCCCCTCGGCTGCGATTTTTGCAAAAATCAAATCAAAACCAAGAACCAAAACAAAGTCGTGGGAGCGACCCACTTATACCTGACCAAATATCTGTCACGCCACCAGAAGACCGTCTATCGTCTCGCTTTACAAAGGATCAATCAAGGGTCCAAGACAGGGCGACAGTCAGGGCAGCAGTCCTTCGTAGCCGTTGGAAAGCGGGAAGCCTCGCAGAAAAGACCTTCGGTCCACGTCGACATGCAGGGGTCAATGAAGTGGCAGCCTTCCTCCAGAATTTCCTCACGTGGCTCCTCACGATCCTTGGGCTTGGACCGGTACCGCTGAAGTCGCCCCACCGTTGGGCGCCAACTGAAGGACCGGGTTTTAGAACCCAGCGGCGCCAGGGACACGCCCAAAGTCTTCGGGTTCTCCTGTCTTGGCAAACAGAGACACGGAATACTTCTAGGTGGCGTCAGAGATCAAATTTATTAGCTGCAGCTAGTAACAGTAATCTCAGCAATACAACATGGTGTACAACTCAAGAAACTGTTCAATTTTCATAGAGCAAGACATCACCTTTTAGGCACAATATTCTCATTATAAATGTACACCCACTGCGCAAAATTCTGACCAATAGAACACATTTTCTAACTGAGTATCACATTAATAAAACCCAATTTACAGTAACCCAACAGTTAATTATTAGGACTGTCCCAAATTCAATCTTTGCAAGCCGGACAAATTTATAATTGAAAGCACTACCCATGTAATGAAAAGTCGTAAGGAAAGAAACAATTCAGATGCTGATTAGGATAAGATATGTGCAAGGAAACTAAAAGTTAACGAGGTCCTGAACATTGATTGGCAATCTCAGACAACGATCAGCCAGAGAAATTGGCTTCGTGAAAGGTCAGTTTCAGGTGAAGAGGTCAGCATCCTGCAGTTCACTCACAAGTCAGAAAAAGGCCTGTTTAATGCATACATGAACAATGAGGCCCATGCAACTTTGTTCGTTCGGTTACCTCCACGGCCTACGTGAGCGCAACACAAAATGGCGTCACGAACAACGCAAACAAAATGGAGTCCGGTCCCGAAAACCACGGAATCTCATATTGAGGGTTACGCCTCTGCTGTTTCTGAATGGACCACAAAGACCCATCATTGCTGTATCTGTGTTTTTCTTAGGGTTGCACCTCCACTACTACCAGGTGGACTCCACAGCTTCATTACTGTGGTGTCAATGGTATTCCATGGATTCTGCCTCCGCCACTCCAGTTGAAACTTGTAGGCCCTCTAAGGTAGGTGTCTATGGTAACTCTATGCTCCAAAATTCCTACACTGAAATCCCTTCTGTGCAGCAGCACAATAAGTGTTACAGCACAACACATTCATTCTTCTTCTTCCAAATTTTGGGACACATTCATCAAGCCATTTTGCGATCTCAAAAATCGTCCGTTTGCAATCGCAAAACGGCCTTTTCTAATGCATGAAAGTTTTTTAATTTGCAATTTAGGGATCACGATTCCCTAAATTGCGAATGCAAATAGGGAATCGCAATTTGCGATTCCCCAATGCACATGCAATAAGCATTTCCTAAATGCAAATTGTGCATTTAGGAAACGCTAATTGCATCAACTTCAAGTTGATTGTAACCATGTGCATACTTTGAAAAATGCACATAACTGAATTTTTCAAAGTTTATTGTGGCGCATACATGCCCCTACGGCACGTGTGTGCCTTACATGTGCCCCTTTTTGGGTCTCGCTGGCAATGCATCCGCAAGCGGATGCATGTGTCCAGCTGGAGACGTATAGCGATCAGTCTGGGGGGAAGGAGGACAAGAGGGTGTACGAGCTTGGATTCGTGTGCGCGAACGCGCACGTCGCGTCCCGCGCCGTACACATGCGCGCGCAGACACACTCGCTCACACACCCCCCTCCCCCACAGTCACACACACGCACTCCAAGACACATACACACACGCACGCACGCACACACACATACACAGCCCGCACCCCCCGCACGCGCGCGCACACACATGCGCTGCCCTCCCCGCAACCCACTCACCGACTTCCTTCGTGCGGCGGCTCTCAGCTGCAGGGCCCGGCAGCAGGACTCTTCTTCCCTCCTTCGGCACCGGGGCGCAGGGTAGGCTCCTGCCTGCTCCGGTGCTCCAACTCGCGACTCTTCCGTGGGAGGCGGGGTAGGCTCCCGCCCTCCTACTTCCTGTTTCCGGTTGTCGCGCCGGCCTGCCTGACTTCCTGGTCGCAGGCCGGCAGAGTAACGAGGATGTTTGATTTGCGGTATTTATTTATTTAGTTATTTATGCATTTTTATATAGCGCGGACTTTACCCGAAGGCGGTATTTATTTATTTATGTATTTATGCATTTTTATATAGCCCGGACTTTACCCGAAGGCGGTATTTATTTATTTATGTATTTATGCATTTTTATATAGCGCGGACTTTACCCGAAGGCGTCAGAGCGCTTCACATTAGGAACAGAAATGAAACATAATGAGAAACATTACAAAAGAACAGGTTGCAAAAACATACGTTACTTACATAAGGTAATAGTGACAATTGTGAGCAAACAAAATACATGAGGTAGTAAAAACTATAAGCAACCAAAAATACATGAGGTAGTAAAGGTAATAGTGACAATCGTGAGCAAACAAAATACTTGAGTAAAAATTGTGAGCAACCAAAATACATGAGGTAGTCAAAAGTGCACAAGAGGAAATGAAAGTGACAAGTGTGCAGTTATAAGAGAAAACAGAGTATAATTAGAGGTATAGTCCTGCAATAAGTGCTAGACACTCAGGCTCAGGAAGAAGCGTTACATGGGCAAGGTGGCACTTGTGCAAGTATCAAAGGCAAAGACATGTGAGAGGTAGCAGCCGTGTGTTGCAAGGGCAGAGTGGTGTGTGCATGTTACAAAAGGGCACCGAACACCAGTACATGGAAAATACTGCAAAAAGGCAGACCCTCCAATCACAGGCATACACTGGGAAGGCACTTCCATGGTCATGGAAAGTAGAAATTATCAGTAGTGGGAAGTCTTCCTCACAAATAGCAAGAGGACGTGAATTACTTTTGGAGGTGTCTCTGGAAGAGGAGGAGAACTTTGAGGTCCCTTTTGAAGGCCTGGGAGGAGGCGGTGGTCCGGAGCTTTTTTTTGTCCTCTCGCGGTTTGTAAATACAAAACATATTGCATTACAAATGCTATAGGTATCACATTTGCGAAAGTTATAACTATTGGCATTGTAAATGACAAAGCTATTAATTTAGCTATTTAAAAAAAAAGAAACATAAATAAAAACTTTGCCATTTACAATACCAATAGCTCAAACTTTCCTAATGCGAGACCTATTGCATTGCAAATGCTTGTTTTGTTAGGGGCGCATCAGGGGTCCTGTTTTGTTAGGGGCGCATCAGGGGTCCTTAGGCCTCCAGACACCCTTGCCTTGCATTACGTAATTTGCGATTACCAATTAGGTAATCACAATTTATGTAATGCAAGACCATTCTCATCTATGGGCCTTGATGCCCATAGGAAAGAATGGAGTCGCAATTGAAAATAGCCATTCCCTAATTAAGTTTGCGATTGTAAAGGAATTAGAGAATCGCTATTTGCTCTCTGTTTTGTTGCATTGCATTGCATTGCATTTTGCCATTACCAAATAGCAATTTCTAAAACAACGCTATTTGGTAATCGCAAAATGAAACTTTCATGCATGTGCTCCTTTTTTCCTTACTTTCTCTGTTACCACATGCAGGGACATAACTTCAGGACAAGTGTATGAGGTGGTATACCCCCCTAATAATGACTTAATCCACTGTTGCAGCAGAATGAGTAGAGGTGAGCGATCCAACATATTAACAGGGAAAGTCAAGCCTGAACTGAGGCAAGGGTGGGCTCTGGCTCTAAAAGCCCTTTGCCAAGCTGAGAAATGAGAATATTTGCCATGTAAATCATGCAAAAAGATAATGTTAAAATATGATGAAGTTGCTTTAGAAAAAGTGTATTTCTTTAATATGCTGATGCGTTCACCTTAATAATTCAGAATATATCACTGCATCGAGAGGCATTTATTAAAAGTAATAGTTTTAAAACATAAACTTAGAAATATTCCTGCTTCTCCCCTGCACTGAAGACAGTGCCACTAGTCAAATCAGAAAACAGCGGTATTCTGATGTCTGCTACGAAGTAGTGAACCAGTACTTTGTATGTAGAGATATCAAATGATTTCCTAGACACAAGATTAATAGCTGATTTGGGTATCTAAATGATTTATTACAAGAACAAAAAGGGTCCTTCTTGCTTGAAGTATCTCAATTTTATTTTTTGCATGAACAAAAAAGGGGCCAACACGTGTTTCACGACATCAGAGTCGCTTCATTAGGACACGTTTTGTTCTCGAAATAAATAAATGAGAAACCCAAATCAGCTATTATTGTTGTGTCTAGGAAATCACTTGATATCTATCTCTACAGACAAAGAACTGATTCATTACTTCCTTGCAGAGAATAAATCTGTTTGTACTTTCTAAATGTGTGAGTGCTAAGGGAAAGCACCACATAACTTTGAGGTTTGGTATGTTTGAATGTAAAACCTTTTTCCACTTCCCGGGTTCAGTTGACTAGTCAAATCAGAAGCAAGTCAGTTGTATGTGTCCTCATATGTAGCTTACATTCTGATTATTGATAGAGCAACAGTATGTAAAAACCCAAAGGTTTTTGTACAGCGCACTTCCTGGAATCATACATTTGAAGGTTCACTCTTTTGTGCTAATGAAGAAAAAGGAAGCTAGGTGAAATACAATATTTGCCTATGATCCTACAGTTTGTTCAAGCTGGGAAGCCGGGATCGACCTCAGATTTTCTGGTTTTACATTCTGCAATTTAGAGAATAGATGGGTATCTAATTTTCTTGCCCGTTTTACATTAAAGTTACTGCTTTGTCATTAATTCTTGGCACGTGGGGGCAGACACACGACATGAAAGCTCAGCTCATTGTGAGTTTGAGTGTCCAAGAAGACGTGAAGATAAGCCAAGGCCAGGCATTTAGCTTGAGATGTTAGAAGCTCACCTACCCCTAAGACTGGGCCGTGGATGGCTGAGTGATCCACGAACATGTGAGGGATGCATAGACAGGGTTGAGGGCATGGATCTAATTGAGCCCCTGCCCATCAGTCATTATTCCACATCAGTGTGCTTCAAGTAGGGCTTCATGTGGCCCGCATCCAGCCAGATCTGAGGTAGGATCGTCATTAAAAACTTTGAAATGGGACCTCATCAGGTCCTAAATTCATGTCCTTAACAGGCAAAACTAAAGCTTACATTTCCAACAATGACTGTAGAAAGCAATGAAGTAATCCATAAAAGCAATGCAGCCTCTGGTTACATTACATTTTAACTTCACCTTGCAATCCCATAGAGTATTTGCTTTTTCCTCTTAAGTTTTGGTTCTATACTTTTTTCATGCAACATATGACTCATGGGAATGGAGTCACTTGAAGGCATCTGGGTGAGTTCTGTTTGTGTTGAGTGTTCATAATAAGACATGAGTGAGAGCTCTGGATATGAGTCTGAAGCAGTGTGGATTTCTCATAGTGTGTCTTAAAGATGTTCAGGCTTCATGCATATGCAATCTGGGTTACTAAAAGCCTGTTCTTGCTGCCCATCCTCAAGCCTGGTCTGCTGATGTATGGCCTCATGCTAGCCTGCTCTCCTGGTCATCTCTGCCCTACATTGCTCTGAAGATGTACTGGACTAGAGTGGACAACATAGCACAGACTTTCTTACGAAGGTGGTATGGTGGCTACACCTACTTTTCCAAATAACTGATAACTAAAACCACTGACTCTGTCCACTCATGCCATAGTTGGATACACGATTGCCTGTTGGGAAATCTCAGGCTCACACTCCTCAAACATTATTGACCAAGTTACCTACATCCTTCAGTAATGTGACCCTTATCTGACATATTTTCTAAACATTATTGATTGTATTAAATATTTGACAATTGAGAGCATAATGTTTGAAAACTGCTGAGTTGGTATGAGCCTTCTTCTGGTCCAGATTCCTGTATAGGACATTTGCTTTCAGTTTTGCTCTTTCCCATGTGTGCATCCCTCCTACTGCTTACAGAAAAGTGAAATTTAACAGATTTGAATACTAATAGAGGCTTCTGAAATTTAGGTATAAATGTGTGTGCTTTCCTTGGGTAGCTTCACTCTGTGGCAGATGTCAAGGGGACCTCCAGTCTGATTTTTAAGTATTGAATTTTTCTTCAACAGTCTATTAAAGAGCATGGAGAAAGAAAATGAACACCTATTATCATCGCTTGCAACTATACTGTCTTCTAGTATTTAACAAACTCAGAATGAATCCAGTTGACAAAACATATGCAAAATATGTCCGCCCTTCCCCATGAACCTATAAACGATGTGCCATGTTTTGACCATGGTTTCATTTACACAGGCCTTTTTCTAGATGAATATAAATAACCACAGACCACATACACTTATGCACCTATGATCTGGAACAATATCCCCTTATCGATCAGAACCTCCCTGCAGCTGCTCTAATTAAGGAAAAGGTTGACAAAGCACCTCTTGAACCCTTTCTGTGCCAAGGACATAACGGTTATGTCCTTCACCACAGTGGCCATGTGCAGAGGAGGTAACCGTCATGTCCTCTGCACATGTCCAGGAAATCCCACTGCTGTTTACAGCAGTGGGATTTTATTTTATTTTTATTTTTCAGCCTCTGGAGCAGGGGTGACAAGCTTCCCCTGCCAGTGCTATCCGGGTACCTGGGGGAATGCCGGGTGGAAGAAAGTTTGTGGCTCCCTGCAGATTCCAGAACTTTCCATCACAGAAATGTGATAAAAATAGTTTTGTATAGTCAAACTTTGAGGTTTGCAATAGATTGTGGATAATGAAATGGGGTGAGAGCCACGCAAGTCAGCCCACCATGGATAGCCCTACGTTGGCTTCGTTTCCCTGGGTGCTGGCTGAGCTACACTCTAAAATCTAGGGGATCAAAAATGGTAGAACAATTGTTATTATTATTTTTCCAGGCCCAGTGAGCTTTCACTGTCGTCGCTGGGTCCTGGAGCTATGACTGGGCCCGAGGGCCCCGCCATGCCCTCGGGAGGACCCACACGCCCCGGGCCCCATCCTCCATCCCGTCACACACACAATGGCCCAGGACGGCGTTCCATCAGGCACCGGGAGGACTTCACAGCTTTGCCTGCGTGATAAGATGCCTGTGGGCCCCGGGTCAGAGCTCCATCAGGGCCATCCTTGCAGCCCCATCCCCGAGGCCCAGCAGTGGCTCTGAGCACCCAGGTCGCAGGGTGCCCTGAGCCGGACCATTTGGTCATAAGCCATGCTTTCCACTGGTGCTACCGGATGGCCGAGCCGCCCTGGAAGTCCCGATGGGGGCTCATTTTTCTTCCCCGAGCCAGGGCTCCAGGAGGTCGGGTGCATTTGTGCCTTCGGTCCCCTCTGTCACTCGGTGTGCACCTGGGAAGCTACTATCCTTCTGAGAGTCGTGGCAGGACATGGCCTGTGGCTCCTTCCTCCTCTTGGCCTAGGTGGTGCATTGCTATCACCTCCAGCTTCTTTTTGGGACTGACATGGGTAAATTATAAGGTTTTTCCTTTGCGTGGATCTTCAGTCAGGCGTCTTCCTGCTTTCCTTCCTGTGTGTCCCAAGAGTACTCTCCCCAGTGCGATTTATATGGTACTTTTTTAACTTTTCTGTTCTTTCTGCATCAGTCTTTCCACCCTTTCTATTATTTTTGCTAGTCCATCTTCTATGTCTGATGTTTTTTTTTTCTTTTTTCCTTATAGATAGTGGTGTGACATGGATGGGCAATGGGCATCATTGAAGTTGGGGCTCACAGTCAGGTAAGTTCTTTTTATGGAGAGATGATGTCTGCCGAACACAGCCATCTTCCAAGAGGTGAGGGGACATCAGCTGAAGTGTACTTCTTGTTGTAAAGCAGATCATCTGTCCTACATACCTAAAAGCCACCCTGCCTATTGAGAGAGGGAAGAAGCCTGGCAACCTTGCAGGAGTGTCCTGTAGGAGGGAAGGGCAGCTTGACACCATATCAGTGGGTCTGCCTGAGCGTAGGAATGCGAAAAGCAATCTGTGTGCCCCAGTGTTGGTTGGCTGCAGACTCTCATGTGATTCCAGCTTAAGGCATACCCAGCTAGTATGATTGAAGTTGTCAGCAGTGGTTTGGCTTGAGCATCTGTGCCCAGTAATCAACTGCAGTGCAGACTGACCCACTGTACTAAGTAATCAAGTGTGGCATGCCCTGAGTCACTGTGCCAAATGATCAAATGCGGAGACCCGCATCCATGTGCCATGCAGAACCCGACTGAAGTGTGACTTGAGCCATGGGCCACTCACTCACTCAGTGAGGCCACACATTGCCTCACCTGATGTCAACGAACCCCAGCTAACCCATGGCTGCAACCTTCCGGACCTGCACAACTGGGTGGGTTGCATGTATACAACGTAGACCGCAGCAACTTAGCAGATGCAAGTCAAATGACTGGCTAGTGCTCAGCCCCAGAAGCAGGAGATTGCCACGACCAGCAGAGAGCAGGGTAGCCGTGAGGACCCAACGCTATCAGCAGGTTCCTATCTGTGACGAACTGTACAAAGACTAAGAGAATTGTGCTGTTTAGAATGTGTTGGGGGGTAAAACTGTACCTGAGTTAATTCTTGTTACTTCATTCCCTAGCCACACCCCACATGTAATCCCAAATTTGCTTTTCAACGTGTGCTCAATGTAGTCAAAGCCACCAGTTTCTAGGGTACCATTGACACAGACTACAGGAGTTATTTCCTTGGGTGGTTATGTTTAACTGAGACTCTGAACTTGCAGTTGGCTCTCCAGAAAGCTAAGGGTGTTAGAGAGGATGAAGCTGAGATTAGTTTTCCAGTATTAAGAGGAAAGGAGGAGGAAGAGAATGGAAGAAGGTACCTGCAAGGAGAGAAAAAGTGAGGGGGAGGATTGGGAAAGGGAAAGAAAAAGAAAGAAAAGGAGAGGGTTGGAGAGACCGGGGAAAGCATCAGAGGCAGCTTCATCTGGGAATATCAATTCTAATTCCATCTCTACTGAAGTACCTGAGAAGGTTCCAAAAGAGTCTGTGCACATTTATATGACGAGACACGATGTTTTGGAGTAGTTTGTGAACTGGACCTTCCTATTGATACTTACCCAGGAAGTGGGCTTAGCAGGGCAAATGTGCTTGAGATGCTCCGGGATAGGTTTGGCCCTCTGTTCTACTGGCCAGGGATGGGCAGAGGCACAGTGGGATTCTGTGGAGGTTCTGTACCACCTGTCTCACTTGCCATTTGAGTGGTAAGTTTGAAGGTAAGACCAAGGCACTGTTGGTGCCCATTGTAGATGCCCCGTTTAAGCAGCTGGGACTAGACATTGAAGTACCATATGACCTCCTCCACCCTTCCCCCTCAGCATCAGGAAACAAGTCCATCTTGGTTGTGGTGGATCATGACACCAGGTATACAGAGGCAGTACCTCTGAGGAGCATTACTGCAAATGTGCTACTCTGGACCTCCTCAAGGGATCTTTTCTAGGGTTGGAATTCTAAAAACCTCTACTACTGTACTGGAAACCAACAAGCTAGGGTGACCTACCACTTCTCCATTTCATACCATTCACAATCCAATGGGTTAGTGCTGAGATTTAGCAAGACCCTTAGGAGCTTGATGGTTGTTCCTTATAAACGGATGTAAGCCAAACCTGTGTAAAGAGATTACCAAGTGAACATCATGGCTATGCCAGTGTAAATTTATGGCAGAGGAAGTTGATGAATACAGTGAGCCTCTTCCTACTTTTCTGCATAGCAACATGAAGGATGGCACTGTGGAAAGGGTACAATATGCCCCCGAGTTGATACTTGATAGGCACAAAGAATCTAGAGAGGTACTGGGTCTAATTTCTCTTATTTTCTCACTGCCTCCAGAGTGGACACCTGTCTCTGGTCATTAGATGGTCTTCATCTCAAAAGCAAGACTTATCACATGTCTGACTATGTTCAAGAGTGCAATAATGTGCAAGTGGCTAAGATGCTGGACTGATTGAGCGATTTCATAGTCAATGGGCCAATGTGCTGGTGCCTAAACAAGTTTCCATAGAATTATGGTTTTATGTGGACGACCAGGACCTCAATGAAGGCACTAAGATAGTTGTCCTTCCAATTCCCAGGGCTGATTAGCTTGTGACCCTGCTGGGTGTTGAGCACATTTGAATTGACCAATGGCTACATGAAGATTGTTTTAACACCTAATGCTAAGGAGTATACTGCATGTTGTATGCCTGAGTGATTTTTGTACATTTAAGGTAATGTACTTTGGGTTGAAAAATACTCCTACCACTTTTTAACACCCTGGTGAACTATGTCCTATTATGGATAGAAGAGTTCTGTGTGCCCTACTTGGATGACATTGCAATGTTTAGCAAGTCATAGGAAGACTAACCTGAAGCCACTAGAACAAGTGCTTCTCGGGATACGAGGGCAAGACTGACCATCAAGACAACCAAGCGCCACGCAGGGCAGCCCACTGTAGTCTACCATGGGCATAAGGTGGTAACTGTAAAATACATCAATTGGATGCCAAGATTCAGTCTGTGTTAGAGTAAGAAGTCTCCACTCCCCAAACACAAGTGAAAGACTTTCTTGGCTCACTCTTTCCTACAGAACTTTGTAGCTGACAATGGAACCAAATTTGCACTTTTGACATGTTTGACATTCAGGAAGCAGCCCAAGGAGGTCATTTGCACTGAGGAGTGTCAAAAAATGTTTGCAGGCCTTAAGAGAGTACTGTGCAATGCACCTGTGCTGAAGGCCTTTGACTACAGTCCCCCCTTCATTGTGCTGACAGATGCCTCAGATAAAGGAGTTGGGGTGGTTCTGGCTCAGCTCGATGACAACGAAAGAGAACTTGCGGCAGCCTACATTAGTCATAGGTTATTGCCCAGAGAACAGATCTCGATGGCCATTGAGAAGGGATGCTTTGCCTCTGTAATTTGGGCTTTGAAAAGGTTCAGGCTGTATCTTCAGAAACTGTTTGGGAGGGCACGGGGCAAGTATGAGCTACCTGATGTCCTGGGGCCTATCCTACTATAGCTTTAAAAACTGGGCCAAGTACAACCCCTTTAGTGCCTGCCTCTCAGTGGTAGCGATTGTGAGCTGTCACAGTCTTTCCAGGATATAGTTTGGGAGTGCGTCAAGCTCAAAACTAAAATAATCACCCAACATCACAATAACGGAGTGTCAAACTTGGTGTTTTTACTTTGTTACCAAAAGGTATGTTAATACACACAGGAATGTCAATACTACAAAAAAAAAATACTACATAAGGCAGCCACTAGATACCAATGTTTCATTGTCATAATGCAATTGAGTTTGGGGCTGGTGTTCCCCTTTTGTACCTCTCACGCTGTCTCTCCCGCAGTCTTTTGGGTTAGAATTCTGACTGGGTAGGTGTCACGCACAGGTGCAGGTTATCCCTTTTTACAATGTTGTGCGCTCAGTTCACTTCGCAAAAAGAACAATTGATGGACAGAATGCAGAACAATGTCGCACATTCACTTAGCAATCCTCATGTTTTATTTTCTCACCACAGCGTTGTCCACCAATTTCTATTGCAGAGCCAGTGGGGACCTGCAATACACGCCTGACTAAGGACCTGATTAAGACTTTGGCGGTCTGGGAGCAGGCCGCCACACCAGCGGCCGCTCCCCGACTGCCAAAGTCAACCACTGCCCGCCAGGTCGCGAGTTTCATCGTTGTCTGGCAGGCAGGCCCAATGTGCTGCTTATTGAAAAGGCAGCACTTTTGGAGTGCCTAAGGCCAATCCGACACAGCATGGACTGTGCAGTTCATGCCGTGCAGGAAAGGGGGTGCTGGCTAGACAAGGGGGCATAAAATGTGCCTCCCCTGCATGCATCCCCATGCACAGAGGCAACACGGAGCTCTGTAGGGCCACTTTGGTTCCCCACTGCCAGCCATTTCATGGTGGGCTCACTGCCACTGGAGGTGGGGAAACTTGTAATATGCATGGCGATGCCGTAGCGGCACCGCCATGCATATTGCTTCCCCAGACTGCTGCAGCACCACCAGGGAGGATCATAGATCTCTGGCGGTCGCCGGGGTCCCAAAGTGCTCTGATCGCCTTACTCGTAATACGGCGGTCAGACCACTGGTGCGGCAGTCCCCAACCACCACCACCACACCTCCACTGACTCAGGGCGGCAAACTCAGCTCCGTCGGCGGAGTTTGCGGAGTTTTGCCAACTCCGCTCTCCATTGAGGATGCAGAGTTTAGGCAAAACTCTGACTCTGTGCGGAGCGGAGTTAGCCCCTGCGCACCGGCACAAAATAAAAAAAAAACACTTACTTGCTCTCTGGCGTCTCCGGGCTGCCCTCCTCCTTGCCATGGTGTTTCCTCCTCACCGCCGTCCTCACTGCAAACCCCTACGCTTTACGTCTTGCGTGGACTGCGCATGCGCAGTTCACGCAAGACGTTAAACGTAGGGGTTTGCGACGAGGACAGCTGTGAGGAGGAGGGCAGCCCAGAGATGCCAGAGAGCAGGTAAGTGTTTCTTTCTTCCTTTTTTTTAGATTGGGGATGTGCCTGGGGTGGAGCCGAGTTCCACAGAGTTTTTTTTAACTCCAAGGAACTCCGGGGAGTGCCACTACGCGTACTCCACCCACCCTTAAACTCCATCCCAGGTTCAGTAGTCCAATGGACCACCAAACTCATAATCAGGCCCTTACTCTCTAATGGGAGGAGGGGAACAGGCTGAAGGCGCTTCTGTGCATGGGGTGCAACCAAAGCAGGCAGCAATCGAGGCCGCCAACTGTAGTCTGAGCAGATGTGTATGGCTATGGCATCCTAGCAGATGTCCGGGTGATAAGCCAGCTTCTGGGTTACGGTGTGATGGAGCTTTGGGAAGCAGGGTTAAGGGTCCTAGGGTTATCTACATGCAGTCTTCTTAGGGCAGTATGACCCAGACATGGAACCATTTATTGATGCAGCAGTGCCATATGCTCAGGCAGAGTCTGTTGTTGCATCTGCAGGGTCAGCATGGGCTCAGTTTGTCTTTGCAGTATCCCCATCAACTCAGGCATAGTCCGTTGTTGCACCAGCACAGTCCGTTCCGTGACAGTTCATTGTTGCTTAGGCTTAGTTTGTAGATGACATGGCACAGTCTGCTTAACACAGTTTGTGCATGTCCCAGTTCCCGACTGAAGCTGCTCATCTGGAGAGACTGCACCCAGGTTCCACAGAGGATGAGGATTGCTATCCTCAGTCCTCCTTTGTGGACAGACTCTCACACTTCTGGTGTCAAACTGCTCCTTGCTCTTCCTAGACAATCACACCTTCTGCACGGTTGCCGGGCTGCTTTCCACTCTCAGCAGGCAGGTTGGCATCCAAGTGCTTCAGGACAGGCGAAAAGCTTCTTCCATCCTGGTAAGTCATCAGGTGATGTGCCTTCAACCCTGGAAAGCGTTTGTCAGGCAGACACCAGGTCTTGTTGCAGAGCAATCCTTTGCGTACTTTGTGGAACAAATCCATCATTGGTCAGAGAGAACTTGGAACTGGAATAAGAAGTGGATAAATGAGTTCCACTTGGATTGTGGATTCTTTATTTGCACTTTCAAAGCCAGTTTTGGTGGTTCTTCTTTCATGTGTCCCCTGCAGGGTGTTCTCCACATACAGCCTGTGTGTAGAATGGTGCTCCTCACTGTATGGTAGACACTAACCTGGAGTACCTACAACAGAGCCACAAAGAGGTGTGATCTTTCTGCAGTTCATGATCAACAGCCACACTCTAAAGTGATAAGGAAAGAGGCAAAAGGATGGCATCACCTAAAGTACCCTTCCCACTCTAAACAATAGAGACTGCAGTCCCACCCTTTATCTTCACCATCGACCAAATGGCAGTGCCTAGGAAGACTAATAGCAACCCCTCTGAGCAAATGGGATTTCTAAATGAGCCTGGTCTCCTCTTGCCTCACTTCAGTGTTTAGGTCTCCTCCCCCCAGCTTCGGGAATGTCAGCAATTACACTTCCACTGTCTGCGAAAACTTCAACTCCATCTTGTGCACAGTAACAGGCTTTCAAAATGCAATCCACCGTCCACCATTACTCTACTTCACTCATACAAACCTTACATGTTATGTTATGTTATACATTGTTAGAAATGGGTTAGCATGGTGCAGAGCGGGCGGGCCAAACTCCAGAGGACATGTGTAATGCATCCACGCAGTACACACAGGTGACACACAAGGCACACTCCAAAATGAGACGCCACACAAGGTTGTGTAAGAATGGATCACTGAAAAAATATAGAATACAAAAATATAGAATACTAAAAATATCGAAGTAAAAATATAGAAAGCAAAAATATCGAAGTCCTATCTACAAACAAGTAAGTACAAAAATATTGAATCAAAAATATTGGGGAAAAAATATATAGTTAGTCAAAAATATTGAATTTTTTTAAATGTCTTAAAAGTAATTTAAAATTAATTAAATAATACTATAATTAACTAAAACATACTTAAACATACTTAAATAACTTTAAAAGTATTAAATAGTTAATTTAAGTTGAAAAAATAAACATACAATTTAATTTTGTAACATATATATATATATACATTAACATAATATTAATTAATAATATACAATATTTTACTGTAGGATAGCGGGAGGGTAAAATGTACTATTACCACTCCAGCAACTACAACAGTAGGTTAAACGTTGGATAGCGCAGGGGTAAAAATTACTATTCCCACTCCAGTGAGTGCAACAGTAGGGAAAGCGTTGGATAGCGTAGAGGTAAAAATTACTATTCCCACTCCAGACAGTGAACAGTAGGGAAAGCGTTGGATAGCGTAGGGGTAAAAATTACTATTCCCACTCCAGAGAGTGCAACAGTAGGGAAAGCGTTGGATAGCGTAGGGGTAAAAATTACTATTCCCACTCCAGAGAGTGCAACAGTAGGGAAAGCGTTAGATAACGGGAGGGTAAAAATTACTATTCCCACTCTAGAGAGTGCAACAGTAGGGAAAGCGATGGACAGCGTAGGGGTAATAATTACTATTCCCACTCCAGAGAGTGCAACAGTAGGGAAAGCGTTGGATAGCATAGGGGTAAAAATTACTATTCCCACTCCAGAGAGTGCAACAGTAGGTAAAGCGTTGGATAGCGTAGGGGTAAAAACTACTTTTCCCACTCCAGTGAGTGCAACAGTCAGGAAAGTAAATACTTCATAGATTAATAAAAATAAATTAAATATTATTACCAATAAAAAATTAATTAAAAGTAATTACCAATTTAATATAATATAATATTTAATCAATTAAAATTACACATAAAAAGTAATTATTAAAGTTCATTATCTATTAATACAAATTAATTACCAATTAACAATTAATTAATTAGCAATTAAAAATTAATTAACAATTAATTCAAAATAAATACCAATAAATAATCTAAAATATTTAATTAATTACAATTAAATTACTTCCCATCCTATTCCCCTATAAA
The DNA here is from genome assembly GCF_964261635.1 of Lissotriton helveticus. Classification (NCBI taxonomy): domain Eukaryota; kingdom Metazoa; phylum Chordata; class Amphibia; order Caudata; family Salamandridae; genus Lissotriton; species Lissotriton helveticus. The sequence goes on from NC_136065.1 coordinate 225,688,119, forward strand.
CCCACAACCCGCTAAGGGAAATACATTTATAAAATTAACATATTTATCAATTAACCAATTAATAAAAATGAATTACCAATTAAAAATTAATTAATTACCAATAAAAAAGTATTTAACAATTAATTCAAGATATATACCAATAAATAAATTAAAATATTTAATTAATTATAATTAAATTACTTCCCACCCTATTCCCCTATAAACCCACAACCCGCTACAGAAAATAAATTAATAAAATTAACATAATTCTCAATTAATCAATTAAGTAAAATTAATTGCCATTTTAAATTTAATTAATTATCAATTAAAAATTAATTAGCAATTAATTCAAGATAAATACCAATAAATAAATTTAAATATTTACTTAATTATGATTAAATTACTTCCCACCCTATTCCCCTATAAACCCACAACCCGCTACAGAATTAAATTACGCAAAAATTAAATAACATAAAATTCATTACTTAAAATAAATTATAAAATAATTTTACACTTTTCATACATATACTAGCATACAAAACGCTTTAAAAAAATGTATATTATTAAAAATTCGATATATTTAATACATATACTATATAGTTCGATATTTTGACTTTCTATATTTATGAAAATCGATATTAAATTACTTACCTTAAATTCGATATTTTTGTTGCCTATATTCTGTCCATTCGATATTTTGTCCATTCTATATTTTCACTTCGATATTACTGCAATTCTATATTTTGGAATCGATATTTTGTCTGTATACCGTAAGAATAACTTTTTTATTGTATAGAACACATGGTAAGAATCACAGTAATCTTTACACTGCGCCAACTGGCGCCAAGTCAATATTTACAGGGGGATTATATACATGGCAGGGCCAATTGGGCCGCTGCCAGAACCATTGCGAGGTACAAAGAATAAAGGTAAGTCCATCAGTCTCAACCCTGCAATAAAAACATCATGGCATCACAGTATACAGTAGCACAGGGGAATAAAGGTTTCGTCCCATTAGCATTAGGACACATCGGCATCAGACCTGAAAGGAAAGAAAACCGGTTTGCAGGTCCCTAGGCATAAAAGTGTAAGCATGAGGTATAAACATCACTCAACCCTGAGGCAATAGGAAAGAACCATTATCATGAAACAGGAAACAGGGTAGGCATGAGCAGGCGAGCATTGGACATCTGCACATTGCAATAGGCATAAAAGCATTATCATCAAACATGAACCTGTGGGCATAAACATTAGGTGGAAACCGGCTGCATAACCACATTAGACTGGGGCAGTAAACATCTGAGCATGAAGTGTCAACCATGTTCATGTGGGGCACTAACCCCGAATCTAAATCACCAGGGGTCTACACATAGTAGCATGTGACATCTTGCTAGCCTAAAACCATTAGCTCAGGCATGGAATGCAAGCCTCATTGCGTGACATTATATCAGGCCTAAACCCATCCTGCGTACAACCGGGCATCATCACGTGCAGGTGGCGTCAACATAAGAGCATGCATCATCTCATTGGAGTGGTCCCATTAGACATAAATTAGGAGGCTCCTCCCATTAGGCCGGAATCCTGAGCAACCCCACATTAGCATGACAACATGAACAACCCAGTAGGTATAAGAACATTAGGGGAAACCTTGTCATGTACCACAGGTCCACTATGCATAGAAGCATTGGTGTAAATCACATTGGCCTAAATCCATTAGGTATACAGAACATCAACAATAGGGCACCACGCCTGACATTAGCATAGGCCCCCTGGGGCATCAAGCAGGAGACGGCAACCTGGGCATAAACTACATTAGGTCAAACATAGCCCGGCATCCGGCAGAAATCCTGAGGCCTCACAAGTCTCAACACTGTGTGCACCCAATTGTCACTGCCCACTGTCCAGCAGGGCAGTGGCGTCCACTAAAGTTAGTTCTGGGCCCCGGGGAGCCCACTTTGGGCTCTGGGATTCAAAAATGCCTCCAAGTTGCGATGTGGCCACAAATGTTGCAGCTGTCCCCTGTCCTGCGGTTCAGCTGAGTAAGCCAACACGGCAACACTGGCCCAGTTTGAGTCCCCAGCGGGACTCAACTACAAAAAAAATGCACACGTCGCAGCTGCCCGCTGTCCAGTGGGGCAGCTGTGTAGGGAGACCAGCGCGGGCCCTCCTGGGACCCTCCCAGCACCCGCGATGCCTCCTCAGAGCCCCACTCACCGGGTCTCTTCGCGGGCGGACTCCTTCTAGCAGAGGAACAGGCACCGGCATGTGCCTCCACCGTCCCCTGCTCTCCCGCCAGCTCTGTGTTCCTGGCGGCAGGCGTGGGGCTTCCCTCTCTGACACGGGAGCCCCGCCACGGTCAGCACCTCGCCGCAATTCACCCGGGCCCCCTCCTGGGACCCGGGGCTTCCAGGACGATTCTGCTTCTTCTCGGGGCTCTCCTCCACTCACGGAGAGCCCACGCCTACTTCCGGCCGGCTCGGGCGAGGTCCCGACTTCTTCCGGGTCGCCGAGGGCAGGGCAGCGGCCCTGCTCCTCTCTGCAACCCTGGTTGCGGCGGTGATTTTGGCAGTAATATGCGGGGTGGGCACCCGCTCAGTTTAAAAGTAGACGATTCTCCCGGGCCGCAGCGGTAACTTTCAGGCAAGCTTGGAGTGCGGGGTGGGCATCGCTCAGCTTCAAATAAGGCCACAGGCACCAATACCACGGGTGGGCTCCCGTGGGTATTCAGATCGGCAGGGACGCAGCAATCTCGCGGAACCATCATCCCCTGTAACTTGGCACTCCTCCTGGTGCAGCAGCCTGAACTCCAGCAGTGGGCTCTCACTGGCCCTGTGGACAGTGGAGGGGTACAGATGGGCTTAGGGGCCAGCACACAGGCCCATGCGGCGGTACCCCCTGGCAGTAGGTCCCCTCTCATTCAAGTCCACGCTCTGACTGAGTACATGGTGGCACAGCCCCCTTATTTATACGGCCCTCACCCCACCTACCAGAGAGTGGTAGAAGCTTCTAGAAGCGTCTGGGGAAACTGGTTCTAACTGGTCTAGGGGGAGGAGTAGAGCACCCTGGGTGCCAGGTTTCCCTCCAAAAGCTGGGGCTGCTGGGAAACAACAACTAGATTGGTAACCCACCTCAGTCGGGCGGCACAACACATAACCATGGCACCCATTCTAAAAGTGACATTTCACCAAGGTGCATCCTTACAATGGGGGAATTACAGGTGCGTACACTATTGCGTCACATTCAACATTTGTACTTCACATTCATCACATGACATGTTTAAATAAGGAAAATCAGTCTGCGCACGCCATGGCGCAGCATGTATTATGGCATCTCACACCACACATAGCCTCTACATTCCTCTACCACGGGGGAGATGTCCTCAAATAGGCGGGGTGAAAAGCGAAAAAAATTCAGGAAAAAGGGCCAAGTCCAACATACATGCACACACATAACATGTTCTTGGGATGTTAGCGCTAGGATCTGGTTTAGTGCATGAATGTAGAACTGTACATGAGAGGGCCTGTAGGTGTACGCATACAACTAGTCACTGCTACTGATTCATAAAACAAGGTACACCACCAATACTTCTCTACATATCTCAACATATGATAAGGACAATAGACTACTGTGAGAGAACTGAGGGCATGCTTGCTGGCCCTTCAAGTCCAGAACAGGTCCAGGACCTCAGTCAAGGGACAGGCCTAGGCCTTCATGCACACATTGGATTAGTGTGAGGCTGTGGCTAAAATCAAAAAAAGGAAAGCAGATACTACCAGTTGGGAACTCAGGGAGGGGAACACAACTATACACCATGCAGGAAACATTCCTGTGTCAACTGGCTATTTGGTGTTGAGTTTGTGGTGCAGACAGATCACAAACCACACCAGTGGTTAATGACAATGAAGGGTGAGAATCCCAAGTTGCTGAGATGGTCTAGCTCACTACAAGATCTAGATTTTATAGTGCAGCACATGATTGTGGAGCCGTGTTCCCCTGCTCGGAGTGACTGACTGCTTGGATGTGGTATCCTGGTTTTTGATTTTTGGCCCTTGTCTCGCACTTATCTAGTGTGTGCACAGAGGCCTAGGCCAGTCCTTGACACGAGTGAGGTCCTGGCCCCGTCCTGTGATCTGGAGGACCGCAAAAAGTGTGTCCTCATTATAAAAACACTCAACTGTTCATGTAATGGGTTTGGTCCCTAGACCAGTGGTTGCAGTGTACTGTCTTTTGAGAATCCATAGTTGTGTCCGACCTTTTTATCTATGTCTACTGCGACACTCGAGTAATGGTAGTGGGGATGCGGATTCTGTTCAAAGTAAAAATGTACCCCTTATTTGAGGCCACCCTTTTGTCTTTCCCCTGATCACTCCTCAGTGTGGCTGGAGGCAAAAACTTGACACCCCTTTTTTCCACTGTTGTTGTCTAAGCTGGTGTCTACCATGCTGTGAGGAGCATCACTTTACACAGAGGTTGCGACCGGAGAGCAAGCTTCAGAGTACACTTGAAAGGAGCACCACCCTCAACGGTTTCTGAAAGTGCACACCGTGGATCCACATCTCCTTTTTACTTTGACCGTATGAAAGTGAGACCTTCTCTAAGGACCCACTTGTTGTTCCAGTTCCATGTTCTCTTTGACCATGGAAGGGAATGTTTCACAGAGCACTCAGAGGAGTGTTGTGCAAATTGAGCTTGTCCTGCTGACAGCCAGCTTTGCAGAGGTGTGGGGACATCACTTGAAGTCTACCCCTTGCTGTAAGAGCTGTTCACTTGTCCTGATTGACAAGAAATCAACCTGTCTGCTCAGAGGGGGAAAGAGCCCCCCAACCCTGCAGGAGGCGTGACTGTCTAGGAAGAGTAAGGTACTGCGTGAGCCTGGTGTCATCTGTCTGCTAGAGCTGAGGGCTGAGGAGAGTGATCTGTGAGCCCAGGTGCTGACGACTGTAGACTTTCTTGTGGTTTTTGGTCAGAATCCTAAAACGTGGGCTGGCTGAGCGGCTGCTCTGAAGTTCTCTGCAGCAGTGTGACCTGAGCTGCTGTGCCAGGTGATTGACTGACTCATGACCTGAGCCACTGTGCCGAGTAATCAAGTGTGGAGTGACCTTAGCTGAAGTACCAAGAGATCGAGTTTGGCGTAACCAATGCTGTTGTGCCATGAAGTACCTGACTAAGGCACGACCTGAGTTGTGGACACCCCGCGAGCTTTACCCATCACATCACCTGTTCCAAGGACCCAGCCGACCCATAGCTGGAACCTTATGGACCTATACAGATAAGGTGGGGACTGCAGTGTGAACAGGCATGATGACAGTGGAGCCCTAGTGCCCTCTGTAGAAGTGCTTGACCAATGGAACAATCGCAGACATATCTGCGAGAAAACCCTGACTAGGACAACTGGCTCACACGCCACCCGAGAAGTGGGAGAGCAGCGAAAGGCGCAGAAAGCAGAGTCGCTGCCAAGAATCCACATGATCAACAGCCTCACAACTGCTTTGGGCGTGGAACTGTGCAACGACTGAGAGACTGTGCACTATTAAGAGTATTGTGAGTAAAGTTGCACATGAGCTCATTCTTATTAAATGGTGTCTGGGAGGTTGGGACCACGGAATCCACCTAAGTCACATAGGAGGCACTCACTGCCATAGCAGGGAAAGTCACCTATGGATTCTAAGGCACAATTACGTGTGGTCCGAGAAACACTAAAACCTGCAGCTTAAGTATTGAAGGAAGGAAACTGGGTAGGGTGAGCTCCTTTCCATACCTTTGCCTGGATTTTGACGAGGCCTGCTGGTGGTCCCCTACCTTAGAAGCAGGATAGTTTGTTTTTCCCATGAAGTTGGTATTACCCTTTCCCTTGCCGCATGTATTGGCAGAAAAACGGTTGCTCCAATTCTGTAAGTTTACATAAGGAAGTGTATACCAACTGTGACTTATGGCATGGGGATTTGGGGCTACAGAGAGGTTGGGGCGATCCACGTCCAGGAGGAACAGGTTTTGTCGTCACCTGCTGGGGGTTCCCCTATCAACCCCACACTTCTACTTGCACCAGGAACTAGGGTTGGACTATGATCAAGACCTTATAAATCTAGCCCCCCTGACTCTCTGGTGCTCAATATGGTGGAATAGTGAAGCTGAGCTTAACCGGGCAATTATAAGAGACTGCCTATCCTGCAAACATGGAACGAAAATTCAGTGATTAAAGTACATTAGGGATACTTTATTGTTCCAGGGCTGGGTACATATGCTTGAGAATCCAGATGAAAAAAAGGGAAAAAAGACAAAATCTGGATTCAGGATTGTTTTCTAAAGCACAGACAGGCACCGAGAGAGGCAGTTGAAGTGGTAAAGCCAGCTGTGAGTGATTACTGTGAAATTCAGATGAAAGAAGGGACAGTGCTGTATTTACTTTTTGTACAGAATGTTTATGAGCAAACAATGCTGACTAGATTTAGACTGGGTATGATGTGTTGGTTGTTATGTTTTCCGCTGGGGCACTACCCCTCTTCTGATACATGTATTTGCCATGCAATGAGAGATCGCTTCATTCTTTATTGCATTTCGTTTTTTTTCCAGTTATTACCTAATCTATACCAGAAAATGTGATTGCCCCTGTTACGTAGGTATACGTTTTTTAAATGCAAAGCTGTCCTGCTCTTTCTCCAGCAACTAAACATTATGACATGTTATCGGGTTGGCTGCTTTTTTTAATGCATTCTAGCACTGAGAAAGAGTATGATGTTTTAACAAGCTATCATGCTGGTTACAAAAAACGATTATGATATATATAATGTAGCTGGTTGTTTTCTTTGAAATGCACTTTAGTATTGAGAAAGAGTATTCCATTCTAATTGATTTAATGTTGTTTATTAGAGCTATATGTCCTGTTATTTACTATTTTTCCTGTCCCTACTTCCAAACTAAATATCTTAATTCCTAATTGTACTGAATTTTAAATAAGGTATAATTTTATGGTATGCTTTTATTGCTTTTATGTGTCTTTGTATGCGTTTCTTCTTTTTTAAACTATGAGATTATTTGTAATATATGTACATTTTATGATCTTTGTGCTGAGATCGAATAAATACAAAATTTAATTGACAAGCAGCAATAACAGCCACGGTCTCAAGCATTGCTAGGCAGGGCACAAGTCGGGGTACACCCAGGTACACGGCGTCCACCCTCTATTTTCAGTCCACCCTGCCAAGAAGTTGAGCCCCACAGAAGTATGTTGAACTTGTCCCTGTGTAATTTTCAGACACCAGGACACGTTCAGCAGTGCCTGTCTGTTGTTTGCATTCCATTCCCAGCAGCAACGTGCAGGCAGTGAGAGGGCTTTTTTTCACCTCCAGCTGGGCCGAAGTTAAGGGGCCATCAGGCCTCCTTTTGTTTGAATATGCTGACTGGAGCCGGCCTGGAACCTCACACAATTAAAAGTAAATGCAACGGAGGGGAAACAAAGGCACACAGCTTGTTATCTCTTCATAGGTACTTAAGAGAGGCATGCTTTTGACTTTGTTATGTCCCTGTATATAACTGCATACACTGTAAGAATGTCAGATGTATTGGTCTGTCCAAGTATTTACACAAATGTTTTCAATAGCACTTGTTTATTTCTTTTATAGCGCTATGCATCCCAATGCAGGGTATCAGAGCTCTTTACAAAACATGCACATAATACATCAGGTAAGTGTGTAAATCAATGTTCAAGATGAGTGACATGAGACAAGGTTACAAGGTGTAGGAGTCACATGTCCATATGTCACTGTGCAGGATTACAATTTATGAACTGCAGGTAACAAAAGGTTCTCTGTGTTAAAAGCAGTAACCCGCTTACCTATCTACATAAAATAGATATCTGTCATCTGCATTTCACATGATGTGCTTAGCAGGAGACACATTCATCTTCTATACTACTTTGATTCAAATCTGGGACTTCACAAAACACATATCTCTCCCACAAATGCGTTAACCTCCAGAGTTGTCTAACCACTACTACTATTCCCTGAAATTTACTGGGCACCTGTACAGCAGATGCCTTAACCCAATCTAATATTTTAAAATGCAGACTTCGCGACCAATTAAGCAGAACAGATCTACTGCCATGCTTCTCCTTGCTGCCAATATCTTTGTAGCAGGGTTTAAAATAAATAAATGTATTAGTTGAGACAGAGATTTTGCGTCAGGATTGTGCCACTTTTTTGGCACAACCCTAACGCACAATCTCCTTTGTTAAATGTTATAATACAGTTAAATGTACCCATGATATACATGATAAACATATGTGTGAGGTCTTAACATGTGATGTCACTTCCTGTTATGTCACTTCCTGTGATGTCACGTGCAATGTCACGCGTTGTGACAGCATGCGCTGTGCTTGGCATGTCATTGCCTCATGCTTTCACATGCATACTACCTAACTTGGTTAGTCCCCTCACTTCTTTTTTAAGACTTGTTCCCTGGTGCTAGGCCAGTCATAAGTATCTCGCCCTGCCACCTGTTTTCGTTCATACCTGGTACCTGAAAGCCTAGCTGTATAAGGAGAAGAGCAGAACTACAAGTACCAGAATACAAATTAGGGAGCAAAGCGGGTGAGCCTCTCACCTGACGTGGGACAACTGGATCTCTACACTGATAAACAGTGGCAGGAAGGCCGACCAGTTCCACGGGAACCGTCATGCACTTGGTGTCACATGCGAGAATCCAAGTCCTCGCGTGTGAGGTGGATTCTGATATGTGCAGCCCTGGAAGTGGACACTGCAAGCGTCAGAATGCTAGTCAGAGTGGGTGCCGGATGCTCCGTGACAGGCGCCCACCTTGCCTGGGGCCGGATCTCTGACAGCTAGGGTTAGAGCCAGGGGCGGGCTCGATGCAGTGAGATGAGACAGGTGGTCCAGTGCGGGCGCTTTAAGAGGGGGCGGGTCCGAGCCGCCAGCAGTGACAGAGCGCCGGGCGGGGAGGGATGTAATTCAATGCAGCAGCAGGCAAGGAGGAGAATAGACTTCCAGCCGGAGACAAGGCTCTCGCCTCAGCGGTGCAGCTGATCGGAGCGGCGGCGAGGAACGAAGCTCGGGGTGCACTTGATGGGGTTCCAGGGTACCGCGGCAAGACACCCCGGGACCTTGGCGCCCTGATCCTCGTGTCCGGGCAGATCCTGTCCTGAGACAGGCTGCTGTTTATTCCACCTCCAGCCTGCAGCGAGAGACCCCGCCGGGCCATCCTGAGACATGCCCCCGCTGGGTGGATGGGGGCACCGGATCGGCCGAGCCTAGGCTGGGCTGCCCCTCTCCTCCCTTGCTGTCACTAGTACTGATCCCCTGCAGCCCCAGAAACTGTAAACAATGCAAGCAGCTGTCCCATACTGACCCTGGCTGCGGTCCCTCGGAGGGAGGATAACCCGGGCTCAGCCCCCTCTGGGGTGAGCCAGGCTTTGCTTCCACCGTGGGGAGCCCGGACTGGGTCCCCGCGCGCTCACCCGAGCTTTCCCTGCCGGTATCCTTCGGTGCTTTACCTTTGGAGCATTGCATTGCTACATTGCCAGAGCATCTGTGGAGTGAACAGCAGCAGCGACGGTCGGTGTCCGGGGATACGGGTTGTGAGAAGCTGAGCAGTCGGCGTGAACATGGGGTTTCTGCACCAGCTGCACCTCCTGCTCTGGAAGAACGTCACCCTGAAGCGGCGGAGCCCGGTAAGTCCAAGGGGCCGGCAAATGTCTACTCGATTTATTTGGTCTAGGTTGAACGTGTTGATTGCTGAGCGCGATCCTTTACAGAGTGCATCCTTCACACCTAACGACTTTTTGGCGCTGGGTTTTGCAGAAGAAGGGGGCATCTGTTTCACCTGTGGTGGATTCCCTATGATGAGGGAGTAGTTTCGGGTCCTGCTGGCACTACAGTGCTAGGGCTAGGTTGGAATACCACTAATCCACGTTTGGTCACCTGTGATGGTGTGGATCGACCCCTCTGGGACATCTATGACCATGAGATGGGTGCAGGGACGCCTGTGATAAGGGGCTGAGCTGGCTTGTGCGTAGTTACCTCACTCCACGTCATCGTGTTGAATTAGTTGTATGGAAACTAAGCAAGACTACAACACCCAGAATTCCTTAGGTTGTGGTTGACACACAATTTCAGGACTAATCTAGTTTGGGTCACCTGTGATAAGGAGGTCACAAGGGCCTTTCTTTGAGCCATGGGATGAGGCGCACCCAATAACCAGTGATGGCGAGGTGGGTGGGGATCACTGGCCCACCTGTGATGAAGAGGTGGGTGGAAAATCTACTGGTCCACCTGTGATGGAGTGGTGAGAAAGGGTCAGTCTGGACTCTTGTGACAGGGAGGTGGTATGAGGTTTTTTTCAATAACCCGGTGATGAAGAGGTGACGAGGAGTCCAAATTCTCCTCCACCTGTGTGGGAGGAGAGCCATCTGGACTCCTGTCGTGGGGAGGTAAAGTGAGTTCCCGCTCAAAAATCTGTGATGAAGTGGGTGAGGGCTCTCCTGGCCCACCTGTGAAGAGATGACCAGTCTGTGTCTTGATAGACTGTCTGTGATGAAGAGATGGCTGGGGTTCCTGCTTCCATGAGGAGGTGCTCTGTCCCTTTGGACCACCTGTGGTGAAGTGGTCAGGGGCCCACTGGCCAACCTCTGAAGAGATGACGGTCTAGAAGATCCTGGTAGATCTTTTTTGATGAAGAGATGTGTGAGGGTCGCCCTTCCACGAGGACATGATCTGTGTCCCCATGGACCACCTGTTAGGAAGAGGTGGACCACCCCTCCATACCCCCCCCCCCCCGGGACTTCCGCCATTAGGATCAGCAGTGAAGTCGGCCCAACAACCTGTCATGGGGAGGTGAGTGAGGGTTCTACTGGTCCACCTGTTAAGAGGTGACATGTCTGGGTCCTGATGGACTTCTGTGATGAAGTGGTAGGAAGGGCCCCTATTCCATGAGGAAGTAATCTGTGTTCCAACCACGCGTGATGTAGAGGTGAGCGAGGGCCTCTATGACGCTCCTGTGATGAGGTGGTGGAATGAGAAACATCCTTTGCTGAAGAGGTGGCTATGAGTCCTACTGGTCCACCTCTGATGAAGATGTGGGTGATGGCTCCTCTGGAATACATGTGGTGAGAAACTGGAAGGAAGTCTGCACAACCGCTTGCAATGAAAGGCGAGATGGGGGCCCATCTTTAACGAGGATGTGATCTGGGTCTCTCTGGACCATGTATGATGCAGATATGGACGAAGGTCCCTTTGGTACTCGGTGATGCAGTGGATGAGGGACCTCAACTTGTGATCCGCTGAGTAGCGGTCCCTGCCGCCCACCTGTACACCCCAGGGGTGATGGATACCTGCAGCTTTGCTCCCGAAGACCAGGAGGTACTGGCCACCGGGAGCAGACACCAGTCTACATTTCAGTCTTGCAGTATTTCACTCTCACACTGCCCCTTTTCCAGGGCTGCTGGATTTATGCGATACTGCAGTCGCAGCATTTTCCACATAATTATGGATTTGCCACATAATCAATTTACTGCACGAATTACAGATTTTAATTAAAAAAACTGTCTAGCTAAAAAGCATCAAAAGTTACTAAACGTGGCAACAGGCGCTCCAAGGTAGTGGAAAGGCCCTTGGCAAAAGTTGACTAGTCATCTTTCAGTTGCCTATTGCTGTTTTTTGGTGGTAAGCTGCTACGAATGAGGTGAAATATCTGCCCAGACTGTTGCCACGAGTAAAAAAAGACAAAATAATGAAGTAATATCCTCAATCTGCTGCATTACACCACACTATATTTGGCTTTTCTTCCTGCATAATTTAGTCAACTCTGCCACATAAATTGGTTCTTTTATCTTAATCAAAAGAGGGACTGGAGGAATAGGAGTGTCCAGCGGGACATAGGGAGTGGATTCAGTCTCCCCTTGTCATACTTTATAAACATAAGGAATCCGCCCACAAGGTGTACTGTGGAACCCAGTTGACAATCTCACTAGTAATGTGGTTCCTACTTTGGTGGAAAGCACATTGTGTTTTTAAAATACCCCTCCCATACCAAAAGGGCCCTTGGCGTCATGCTTCATCATAGGGGTCTTCGCACCCCTCTACGGAGTGTGGCGTGCTACTAACCAGCAAATACGCGGGAGCACTTGATGTGATCTCTGTGTAGTGTGCGAGAGAGAGTGGAAGTGAGTGGTACGGTCAGAGGTGAATAGTGAGTGAATGTTAAAAAATACCTGGCAGGTAGGACGAGAGAGAATTTTAATAAACCCCCTGCTGGTATTTTTAAAAGACGTGAGGCGGAGGATTATAATGCATTAATGTACAAAAAGCCTCCTATGTGTCTGTGTCAACATGTTTCAAAGTGGGATACTTCATCAGGACGGGTACAGGGATCCCTACCCTGCTCACAATCATACAGTAATATACTGTCAACACAAATCCGCGGAGGGTACGGTCGGGTGAGGTAATAACCTCCCAAATAGTGCTCGAAAGCACAGAGTCCCCTACGTTTTTTGGCTCATGAGGCCTGAAACCACTGGATTGCAAAAGGTGATCAAGATAGTATCTTGTCCACATATTGAGCTGATTAGGCATACTTCAAGTAAAACGTACACATAGCATTCCCTATGCCAGGTATTTTTTAACATTCACTGACTATTCACCTCTGACCCTACCACTCACTTCCACTCTCTCTCTCACACACTACACATAGAGGTCACATCAAGTGCTCCAGCTTATTCGCTGGTTAGTAGCACGCTGCGCTTCGTAGAAGGGTGCACAGACCCCTAGGATGAAGCATGACACTAAAGGTCCTTTGGGTGTGTGAGGGGTATTTTAAAAACACAATGTGCTTCCGAACCAAAGTAGAAACCACATTACTAGTGAGATTGTCAACTGGGTTCCACTGTACATAAATTGGTTCTCCCTGTCACATAATTTTGGTGAACCTGGCCTTGTCTATTCGGAGGCAATATAGAGTGGTGCTCAATACGTGCTACTGAGGTCGGACAGCCAATGTATTTCCAGGAAATGGTCAGAGCAGTAAAACAAAGCAAAAGCTTGAAAAAGCTCCCAAATTAACAGATTGGGGAAGAGAGGGCAGCACAGGCCACTGACACCTGGGTTGTGTGGAAAAAGGCTGCTTTATTGAAACGGGTGCACATTAGTATATAATCTGGGCCTTTCCCTTACAAACTGTTGCATCACTATCAGCAGCAGCCAGCACGGATCAGAGGTAGTGGGACGAGGGCGGGAGGGGGGAAGCAGATATTAAAAAATAAAATAAACGTACCTTTTGCTGCTTCCTCTTTGCGTCTCTCCTCCATAGTCCTCCCGTGCTGGCCTGAACAGGAAGCACGTCCAGGATCCCAGTAAGCCAATCACAACACTGCCTTAGAAGCATTTTGATTGGCCTGAGCGCCGTGTTTCGGGGCTAAGACACTGACTGGGAGCCTGGGCATGTTCTCCATGCAGGGTGTTATGCAGCCTGCATGGAGAACATGCAAAGTGTGCCAGACTGTTTAGCCGGCCAAGCAGTCATTGCGCACTTAGGAGGGTGCTACCACTCCTCCCCTGCCCCCCTCACGCAAAGCTGCTGGAAGTAGGACAAAATTAAATAATAATAACGCAAATTATTATCATTTTATTTTACTGCTAAAAGCACTGGGATGACGCTTCTCTGCGCTGCCTCTGATCACTATACATCTGTACTCACTTAGGATAAACTGCCCCATCCCTAAATTAACATCCCCCTGATAACATTTTCAACTAAAAATGGTTCCCTTTTCCTACCTCAACTACCCTTTGAACCACATTGGACTTACTACCTAACCGTATAACTTCCAATGTCGTCGAGGCGTGACCTTCTTACATGTTCCCCTTCAGCCTGAAGTGGCGCTTACAAACCATAAACTTCTGTAAATTATATTAACTTCTCAGCCAACCGTTTGTGCACCTGAATCAAGCAACAACTGAACCCATAACCCCCCTTGTGCACCTGTTGCAATGGAAACGACTTAAAACTAAGGAAACCGTAAAACCCATCAACTTTGTTCAATTTATAAGTTATAATTCTAATGGAAGGGCCTGGCAGGACGGGGACAAAAGCTCTAAATACTTGCCAGCCACTGTGTTTTCACGCTAAAATGGTGGCTGGCAACCAAAATGGAGCCCCTATATATGTTTGGCTACATCATAGCCCAGAGGTAGCCCAAACCACCACTTCCAGTCCCCATGCTACCTCGCTAAAATGGTGACTGGCAACCAAAATGGAGCCGCTACACGTGTTGGGCTATATCCTAGCCCAAAAGAAGCCCAAAGCCAGCACAACGTCCCAAAAGATTGGGGGCGGGGCAGTCCTCCCTCTGGTCGGTTGCTGCCCTGCAAACCCCCATTCTCTGAAGTGGAGTTCACCCTAGACATGAGCGCCCAGAACAGCTTTAGAATGAATCGCGTGTTGCAAATACACCCGGTGCCTGGCATCGCTCAGCTTCAGACACACGCGCTCAGTGCCACGCCGCCGGAGTGCTACAAAGTGCAGCCCAGTCTTTCTCTTGGAGAGGTGTCTGGCCTGTCTGGGGTCGCAGTCGGAGAGCGGGAAATCTTATGGACAGGGCCGACTGCGGGTGCCTGGTGTAGGAGCGGCATCCTCTAGTCCCTGCGTCGCATGTGTATTTATGATCGGAGTCGGTGCACTGTTGCACTCTGGCTGGCATGGCGCCCGTGGCAGGCCTGGCAAGGCACCCGCCTACACCACGCGCTTGCCATTGACGTGCATGCCTGCACGGTACATGCTTCACACGCCTCTCGTAAAATCCCGGCTGCGCCTTCGTGTGCACTGCCCCAGTCTGGTGGTACATGGCAGCGGGTCTCCACCCCGGGGCAGAGAGGGGCCCGCTGCTCTGATATACCGCGGCCGCCACTGGGGTGTGCTTATCTCAGTGACGTGCCAGCGCAAACTGAGTGTATTCACCGCTGAAGGTGTCAGCACGGCTGCCATGTTGCATTAAAATGTCGCCCTTGGCTGCAGTGTCCAGCTGTGGCCCCACGCGCTCGAGTTTCACGTTTGAGTAACTTAACTCCGTCAGTGTTTTGTATTAGCATTCTGGTACGTGTAGCACCAGTTATATGTAAACTGGATAACCGGGACAAGTCCCAGAATTCGAAGAAAAATCCTGGCCTGGGAGAAGAACCCGCACACAGATCCAGGAAACTCGAGGGCTGTGGGGGTCCCTTGGCTAAGCTGCCACCGGGCATCCTGGAAACCAAACCTGCCTTTTGCAGTTTGCCCAGGATTTAGCGAATTCTGGGTATTTCACTTTATCTCACACCTCCAGATGGTAAATATTTGCAATGTTAAGCATAAAGAAAAAAAAACTATAAGTTTCTGTCCGTATCTACCCCCCAGCATGTTTTGGTTGCTTCTAGTTAGCCTTCAGCCTGACTTCACATTCCCTATACGGACGCAAACATCCTAATGCTCCATGCACACCTGGTGTCTTAGTTGCCGCTGCCATAATAAAAATGTTTCCTGCAAAGCGCTCAGTTGCCGCTTACAAATCAAGTTTGGGTTATATCAAATAAATAGAAACACGCACTTAAAAAGGTTGATTTAAAGTCACAGGTGATTTGTATAGCGCCTAGGCCTCCCAAGAGCTGTTTCACGGCACAGAAGGACACTCTTACTATAGAGAGTGAAGCAGTAATTGTAAGCTCTGAAGCCCCCTCTCTCTGGCCACAGGGATCACATCGTACTTCATTCTATTAATAACCCACTATTGATAATTCAGATCAGGCCCATTCTTGCGTGTCTGTATCCCTTCAGCGTGGTTCTCCCTCTCTAGCATTCCTCCATTTCCTTATGAGTTGCACCTCCACGATCCACGTCACTTCAGCTAAGCAGGTTTGGCTGAAATTCCGACTTGTTGCAAGCAGTTGTATTCCAGTTGCTTCACTGGCGTGCTTAGTACTGAAATGCAACCCTCTCACCCAGAAGAACTGCTAGACAGTGAGGCCACTGATGGAGGTCCATGCAGAAACAGCACCCACCCCTCACGGCACATGGATTGACTTGTTTGATTAACCTTGTTTTTCTTTTTTTTAAAGTGTAAACTATCCCTGAATTTAACCATAACATTTACTTCCTCTCTAGCCCTGCATGTTCTCTTTCACAGACTATACCCTGACACTAGCCTGGTACTGACACTAGCCCAATCCCCCCCCCCTCACTCCCTTGTTCTGGCCCGACCTCCACGCTGATCCTAGCCCTCACACTTTTTCTTATTCCAACCGTAAATCTTCGTTCCTCTGTCACTCTCTGGTCGTGACCCTAAACCCTTCGCCTTCCCTTTCACTGACTCTAGCCGGACACTGGCACTGACACTGTCCTGGCCCCGACCTCAGCGCTGATCCTAGCCCTTACACTTCTCTTACTCCAACCTTAAATCTTCCTTCCTCCCACACTCTCTCTCTTTGTCCTAACTCTAAACCAGGCCTTTTCCCTGTCACAGACTCTACCCCGACTAGCCTGGCACTGAATCTAAAGCTCCCCCCTCACTTTCTTGTCCTGGCCCACATCCTAACACTGATCTTAGCCCTTAGACTTTCCCTTACTGTAGCTCTAAATTTCTTTACATTGTTCTTGCCACTTCCCAAACTCAAGAACCGACCCTGACCGCAGCCCTATTCTTGACCCTAATCTTTCCCTCCTACCCTGACCGTAATCCTACTCTAACTCTGTCTCTGATATTGACGCTACCCAAAAGCTAGACCCTAACTTATCCTTGCATTATGACCAAATACTTGACCCTCAACCCTAATTGGCTGTTATGTTGGTCGCCTTTATTTTCGATGAATTCTGCTTGCAAGTTTAACAATGATATTTTACAAAAATGCGTTTAGAGCTTATTTCTTGAGATTCCATGGTACCAAAGTAATCACCTCTTAACCTTTCGAAGACTTTCCGTTTTCAGGACTGGCAGAGCAGTTGTCGTATTCACCAAAGGCCTTTGGGTCGAGCCCTTTCAGCAACTGGTCCATTCGGGTTCTGCCCCATCAGTCACTGCGTGCAAAAAATTATATTCATATTTTTGTGTCCTACCATAAGAGTAGTTTAGTCACACTACTGGTTATTGGTTGTTAGATGTTCGTTCTTATGCCTAAAGAGTGCTTTTCAGTACAGTACATGGCCATTAAAAGAAATAATCTATGCACTGTAATGGAAGAACATTGCCTCGAGGTATTACCACTCATCTGCTGATGTTGCACCATGGATGGTTATGCGCTAATGTGCTGTCAACTAAACTTAAAGTCACACCGTTGCATAACTTTTACACCCAATGTGGCAACCTAATAACGTATTGGCGCTCAGCATTGAGAGCTTTGGCTACTCATTGGGGCACCACACTTTGCACCAAGGGTCATTTTTCACCCAGAAATGTTTGTGCACCGACGTGTAAGTTTTGCTCTTAAATGTGTTTTTGTCAAAGCTTTGTGTGGGAAGATGCCAACACCCAATACTAAACATCAGTATTCTGACAATTAATTCACTAATTAGTGGACTCACTTTACATGAATCATATGGTGACTTCATATGCGGTTTATATTTTTCTTCGTAAATGGAAGACCAGGATAAATTTCATGTATTGCGTTTTTTTGTCTTGTAGCGTTGAGAGAAATATCACATCTGTTAGATGAAAAGGAAAAGTACACCTGACACCCAATACATGTTTCGCCCCATAAAAGGCACACAAGCGCATGGGATTTTTTCAAGGGTATGAAGGTTTGGTCGGTAATGGGTTATGTCAGAATCAAATGTCTGTGTTATGTCAGAATCCAAAAGTAAAGCTGAGGTGTGTTCGAATTTTGTGTCTGTAAATTGGAGATGGATTGCGTTAGTAATGCAGACCATGGTCTGTCCGGAGATAAACTAGAGCAAGTCCAAAACGTCGCCGGGTTTTAGGCAGGAGAACAGGTCCGGGTCAGGAATTGCAGTCTGGAAGTTATTTCCGTAATCGGGGAGCTTGAAGTGTTTTTGTACCTGCAATTGTTTCCACACTCCTTATTTAACATTGAAATGTGGTTTTTGCACCCAAGTGTGATCCACCCTCCACAAGTGTTTTAACACTCCTGTCCAATGTTGCACCTAAATATATTTTTACTCCTAAGTGCTTTTACATTCCTGCTGATGGTGTACCATAATGTGATTTGCACCTTAATATGATTTTGCACTTCATTGTGAAATCAAAAGGTTGCCCACGTTTTCACCCATCAATGTGACTGAGTTTTGTGCTTCTAAAGTTTTCCACACCTATGCTAATGTAGCATCTACGGAGATTTTGCACACTTTTTACATCTATTGTGATATCTTGCTATTACATTTTCTGTTTGTTGTGAGTGCCTTTGCAGCTAAATGTTATTTTCTTCAAGGATAGTGTAGCACATGTGTGTTTGTGCACCTTCATGTGCTTTTTCCACCAAAAAGTGTTTAAAGCACCATAAGTGTTGTTACCTCAATTAAATGTTGCCACACCTTATAATTCTGCACAAACTAAGATGTTTGCCCCTGAATTTTGTGTTTTTAAAAAAAACAAAAAAACTTTAAATACAATCCTACTTATTCTGCACGTGGATTTAAATGCAAGTCACATTTCTTGCCTTTAAATCTGATTTGTGCTGCTGCAAGGTTTCAACCTCTCTTGCTGAAGTTGCACTTGAATTTTCTTTTTACAGAATGCACGGCTTATACACCTAATTTGACATCTTACGATCACATTTTCTATTTATACTGAGTGATACTTCACAAGTGCATATCGTTGCTGTCCCTGCTTCTCAGAATTAGTAGACTACACTTTTTTCATATGCTGTAATTATGACCACCAAACCTAATGCAAAGAGTACTTCATATTGGACCAGACTCAGGAGTCATACTTCTAAAACAAACTACTCTCCAGTTGCCTACCCAAAACTACCCTCAAATACCACAAACATTGAGTCATGGAATACCATATTTTTTTTTACTTTTTTGTATACTATGGCCACATACTCCTGGCCCAATATACTATCCATTTTCTTCTCAAAGAACACAGAAATACTCTTAAAAGGAAAACAACTTACTGTCTCAGGTGACCCTAACCAGATATGGGCACAACTTATCACCTTGTATGAAAATGAGACAATCATGATCAAGTCCTGCGGCATTAACCTCCCTGCCTTCACCACATTGTTTGATACCGTGATGGCTCTTAAAGCGTCTCCCATGGCTTGGAATGTTCCCACTGTTACTGTGCCTACCACCTCTACTGACTTACAGCAATGGATCATACTTGTTCACTCAATGATCACTTACTCACTCCTCAAGAAACCAAGCCAGACAGTATGAGTTGATCACTCAACCCATCCTTCATTGCATGCACTTACTACTGACCATAGCACAAGCCTCTAATCCACGCCCCAAAATGAACTACATGACAATCCACTGACGTTGGATCATCAGCAGTAAATGATACATAGCCACAACCCAGCCTCCATCTCTCTCTCACAGACCGTCTTCTCCCAGGAACTGTTCTCCTAATCCCCCCCGCTGTTGCATCTCCTTTTGAGACACCTACTCCTCGGGAGCCCAACATGTATCCAACCCAATGCTTTGGAGCATCCTCTCAAACGCACTCCACAAACCTGTTACCACACACAATCTCCAAAGCTAGACATCTAAACACTAAGATCAACTTACTCCAAAAAAACTCAGAAGAATACCCTCCTCACAGCCCATTGACCCATTCCTACATATCATGTCAAATCTGCCTTCCTGAACTGCGTCTACAGTCTCCAATTCACGTTCCATATCTTCCTTTGTTCAAGCCTTCGACCTTGAAGCAGTTGTACTGACAGGGTCCTGGTTCTGCTCATTCATCATATCATTAACATATTGTTAGGGTACAACCTCCTCCACCGTAGTCGAACAGGAAAAAAAGGAGGTTGCCTTTCTACACAAGGAGTCTATTAATTGCAAACGGTCTGGATGAACTCTTCCTCATTCCAATACTTTACTTTGTAAACTAAAACCTTGACACCTAAACCACTGAGCCCGAACCTTTGTCTACTCACAAACAAGAACTTTGTTAATGACTTCCTTGATGGTAGCACTGGTTAGCTCATTGTGATGAGATTTTCCTGGATGATCTCACTTTCCACTGGAAAATAGACACACACACCCTTCCTATTGTATACAACCTACTACAACATTGTACCTTCTCTTGCCACAATTATTGCTCTACCCTGGACCTGATTTTTCATGAAGAAACACCACATACTGTCCTGTTGGGTTGGTCAGAGCACACCTTCATTCCTTTCAAAAGGCTGCCCTTAACACACCCTCCCCATGCGAAAGCAGAAACAGAAATGGAAAAAATCTCTTATGTCTCTGTCTTTTTTTATTTTATTATTTGTATTTACTTTTATTTATTTTTTATTTTTTAATACTATTAACACTGCACCTGTTCACTTGAACAATGCTTCTTAGGTCGTACGGGGACAATCTTTTTATTTTTATTAATTGTGTTTAGTACAATGCTGCCGCTGTTAGACGGTAAACAGTTTTGTGTTTATTTTTCCATTAATCGTAGACACGAAGGTTTGCATTTTTTGATTTCTCGGGTTACACACTCCTCGGAACGTATGGTTTGTAAGTGTTTTCCTGTAGCTTAACGTGCCGTTTTCTAAAGCCACAGCAACGCGCGTCCAGTTTACACTGAGTACTTTTTTATTTTTTTATTTTTTTACCACACTACTGGCGTCCCTGAAATTATTCCTGAGTAACGCCTGTGGGTATCGCTGCAACATGTGAAGAACCGCAAACCCTGCCACAGATGGGACACTACACTCTGTCATATTGACCCAATTAACTGTCTCTTGCTCTGTGGTCCGGGTAAGAAACCACAAAGAATGCGCATTTAGCCCCATGGTAATGTTTCTAGAGCTGCATCGGGCTCTCCGTCCTAACCCTGGAAATAGCCGCCGATACACCCGGTGAGCTAGTCTACCACCAGGAATGGCTCCTTTCCCAGCAAAAATGGCAAGTCATTTCTTTATGTTTAAGATTCTGTAAAGATGGGGAAAAGGTTCTTAAATGAAACTTAAGGTAAACTTATTTTGTATCTGTCATTGTTTACTTCAATTATCATTTAGGAATCATTTAGACCGCTCAAGTACAACTTTTAAAAGTGATTTTCCTCTTGAATTCGTTGATTTAAATGTGTATTGAAAGGGGGTGGGGGAATATCGGCTTTCACTGATCTTCCTACATTTTTGTCGCACTTGACATGAAAATATTGCTCGTGTCAAAAAAAAAAAGAAGAAAACTGACACGTAGCTGCCATAGCTACTGCAAGGTCTTTATATTCGTGTAAACATGTATTTGCAGATGTAAATATTATGTTCAGCCCGATACGTGGTATGTGAGCTGTTGGTCGCTTACATTTTGTAAATAATGCCAGGCCTAAAAACGTGCCGTCCGCCGTCTCAAAATATTAGATATTTTAACAGAAATATTGATCAAGGAAGCCAGGTTGGTAGAGTACAACACAATGGAATGCGATGGTTGGAGTACTTGAGAGAAGCTACAGAACACGCATGAAATCCTTAATGTAATGGTAGGTAAGGAGATGGACGGTTAGTGCTGAGATGGAATTGGAATCCTCGTCTTTTTACGGAATGGAATGATGTCTAGCCACAGAGTGTAGAAAGGTCTTTATGGGTTGAGTGACTATTTTTAGATGCACCAATGAGTGCTTTCATAGTCAGTTTTGTATTTTCCTATAGCTTGAATTATGGTTTGGGTCCATTTAAGAAGGTGTTTGAGCCCCTTTTAAGGAGTGAAGGGCAGTCCTGGCTAACTTGGCCGTGTGCTGGATATTGGATATGTGCATTTCTAGAGTAAATAGATCCATTCAGAAGCCAAACTTCTTGAGCGAGCGTCAGATAAAACATTTCGTTTTTGGATACCCTTTGTGTGTCAAAGATTCAGTTATATGCTATAAAAAAAACTAATTTTTGGTTTTAGTTCCTAGAGTCTAATGGTTTTTCCTGGTGTTCAGGACTCTTCTGCAATTCCTTGGAACAGTTTGGAAAATGGCCAGTGCCATTGCCATGTCCAGTTTGTGGTATTGACTATCCTGTAACACCACAATAGACCCCTGCTCATCTTTAGAATGTAACCTCGCCTGTCTACAGAGTCCGTCTTTTTTTTTTTTAGATTTATTTTCCCCTGATCCTCCCCAGGTTTTGGAGAATGATGGTCCTTACAGAAGAGCAAAGAATCCTATTTCAAAGGATACCTTCTTCTCCCTTTGGGAGACAGCTGTTCAGAATTACCCAGGAAATTGAACATGCCAGTTACCCAGTCAGTCATGCACCTGATTAGGTTTTTAGATGGACCTACGATCCTTTAGGGTCCTTTGGGTCTGTGTTGGATTTTGGAGTCCACTGTCATTGACCTATGACCAGGCGTCCACTCTGTCAGAGTAGACCCAGTGGTATTTCTACTGCACCCTTAATGGATTCTGGTAGGAACGCCGTACCTTTCTTGTGTGTCTGGGCTGCTGCGGAGTAGCATTTGTGGCACCAGTGGACCTGTGTAAATGTAAATGTAAATGTATTTCGATTTATATAGCGCACGAATCACCCAGGGGTCTCAAGGCGCTTGCTTAGGGAACCCGTCCTGGTATTCCCCGGCAGGGTATCCACAAGGTGAAAGCCAGGCATCCCGCCGCGAGGGGCCATAGTGGAGATTAAGCAAGCTATTGCCCAGAGTCGCAGAGTGTGACCCCGTGAGTCGAGTAGGCACCGGAGCGAGAATTGTCGAGTCCGTGGAATTTTTTTGAGCCTGAGACCCGCCGAGGCGGGGAATCGAACCCTGGTCCACGGCTGATCTCAGCTTCCGGGTCTGCCGCCTCTAACCACTGAGCCACGCTTCTCCACTATTTACCCTTACTTATGTCTCCTTGCAGTAACTTGGAGGAATATTTGTGATGCCATCACAACCTGTGCAGAGGAGTTTGGAGCATGAGGTCACATATTACTATCTAGAATACGTGTCCCCACATTTTATAGTGCCTACTTCTTCCACATTGTCACCTACACCTTATAGCAGAAAATCAAAATATAGCTTTAAAGTTATTTTAACTGGAATCCAATTGAAGAAAATAAAAGTACGAACTTAATCTTAAAATAATCCAACAGTGAGGCTATTCATTATGTAATACAAGGTACATATTTCAGCAGGTACTTATTTCTTGGTTTCTTTATTGAAAAAAATCCTCTTAAAAATGACCGTTCTTTCAATTAAGAAACCAAGAAATAAGAACCTGCGAAATTCA